>NC_143397.1:73184251-73809251 GCF_052110815.1 Crocodylus siamensis | reverse complement strand
GGTGCAGTAGGTCTACCCTTCTGTTGAAGGATTCTTATGTATTTGTCAGTAGTGCATAGTGGCTGGTGTCACAGCTCTGAGGGCACTGACAGATGTGCAGCTCCCTGCTCTAACTCATGAACTCATGGCACTTTACAGAAAGTGCCATGTGTTAGAGTGACCCCCACCTCCCAACCCAACAGATGTTCACTTTTGGGTTGTAGGGAGTCAAGCTCTGCTTTGGAGCTGATCCAGCAGAGGAGCTGCCTGCCTGCAGACTCCCCTAAACCCACTTACCACCTCGGGTGCTGTCTGCAGGAAGAGTGGGGTGGGGTGGGGGGATGGGATTTGTCCAGCCTATGCTGGAGGGAGAGGGCACTGGGAAGGCCTTCAAGGTGGGGGGCATGCTCCAATCTACCCCCTCCCCCCTGCTTCAGCTCAGGCTGGGCAAACCAAAGCCTACAGCTCCCTTCACCTCCCTTCTCTCCCCTCCCTTCCTGCAAACACAGTGGTAGCAGAGCTGGGCTGCATCAGCCCAGCCCTGACCATGCACAGGGAGTGACAGAAGTTACTTAAAGTGTTCCACTTTGGAGCACCTTCATCTGATCCCTTGTTAGCTTAGGGTTAATAATCAGACACTGTTAAAGTGGTCTGCAGCGGTGCACAGGTGTCACAGCATGGCTGTAGAGCACTTGCAGGGGGCTGATAATGTGACAAATGTCGCTTCTGTTAGTGCTCTCATTGTCCTGCACTACAGGTTTTCTCAAGTCTCCATCCTGGTGGGCTTCTTACTCAGTCTTTTGGTCCTAACTCATAGGTTGCTAACTGATGGATTCCTAGTGGGCGCTCTAGTGGTAGCCTTTGATTCAGTTGTGAAGCCTGATGGGAACTACTGTCCAGATTTGGATATCCTGAAAAGTACATCATGGCCCTGAGGTCTTTCCATGACCTGATGACTGTAAGCATTCTATGTTGCAGATTGGAGACAGATCCATTTGTAATCTGAATTGGGATTAGGCAAGCATCTCTGTTCTCCATTTATTTAGCAGTCACCCTAGTTCTCATTAAGGACCACCTTTCTTCAGAATTGACGTTGAGTGCTGAATGGATGGAAGGCTCTTCTATCAGAGATGTTTTTGCTTGAAGACCAAAGTTCTCAAAACAACTATCCTTGATCTTCAATGCACTGACTGCACCATCCTTGTGAACACTGAAGAAAACCTCATGAACATGCTGGATCTCTTCAGAGAAGTCTACTGAACTTTGGATATCTCTTTCAACATCAGGATGAACCTGCTCTGGGTCATGAATATAGCCTCCCTTTCCAAATTGAGGAAAAAATCCTGGAGGTAGTTGAGAACCCTATCTCAGCAGTCACCTCTCTCAGAGAGTGAACATTGATGAGGAAATCCAGCACCAAGTGCCTACTTTGCAAAACTGCTTTGAGATGTCTTCATTCATGATCTTCAGAAAGACATAAAGATCTAGGTCTACAATGCTGTCATCATTCCCATGCCCCTCTACAGATCTGAAATGTGGGTGACAGCATCCACTACCAACATCATCTCAAGAGCCTGGAGAGGTATCACCAATGATGCCTCTAGAAAGTCTTCCTCATTAAACGGGAAGATTGCCACACAAACGGCAGCATTCTCCCTAATGCCAGTGTTACCAGTATTGAATCGGTTATTGGTCCAGCTTTACTGGACTGGACATAGTATGTGGATGCCTGACTCTTGACTCCCAAAGCAAGTGCTCTACTTCTAGCTTAGCAGCAGTCTGAGATCTTGTGGTGGCCAGAGGAAATGCTACAAGGGCACTATGAAGATATACCTCAAGAAAATGCATGCTGACATCAAGAATTGGGGGGAGTTGCCAGCTGACTCTATAGATTTCATAGACATTAGGGCTAGAAGGGACCTCGGAAGATCACTGAGTCCAGCCCCCCCACCCGAAGGACAGGAAGTCAGCTGGGGTCATAGGATCCCAGCAAGATAAGCATCCAATTTTCTCTTGAATGTGTTCAATGTAAGTGCTTGAAACACATCCAATGGCAGGCTATTCCAGACCTTGGGGGCTTGGACAATAAAGAAATTCTTCCTTATGTCCAGCCTGAAATGGTCTTACTGGAGTTTATAATTGTTCGACCTTGTCATTGCTTGGGGCACTCTGGTGAACAAACATTCCCCCAGATACTGGTGGTCACCCCTAATAAACCTATAGGTGGCCATCAGATCACCCCTGAGCCTGCACTTTTCCAGGCTAAAGATCCCCATGGCTCTCAGCCTGTCATCGTAACGTCTGTTTTCCTGACCTCTGATCATGTGTGTGGCTCTTCTCTGGACTCTCTAAAGCTTCTCCACATCCTTTTTGAATTGTGGAGCCCAAAACTGGACGCTGTACTCCAGCTGTGGCCTCACCAAGGCCGAGTACAAGGGGAGAATGATGTCCCAGGATTTACCTGAGAAGCATCTATGGATGCAAGCCAGCATTTTGGTTGCCTTAGTAGCTGCAGCATCACATTGCAGGCTCATGTTCATCTTGTGGTCAATGATGACCCCCAAGTCTCTTTCTTCCGTAGTGCTAGCCAACATAGCACTGCTGAGCCTATAAGGATGCTGCAGGTTTTTCTTCCCAAGGTGGAGAACCTTGCATTTTTCAGTGTTAAACACCATCAGGTTCTCATCTGCCCATTTGCTGAGCCTATCCGGGTCAGCCTGGATCGCCCTCCTGTCTTGGTGTGGATGCTTTGCCCCAAAGTTTGGTGTCATCAGCAAACTCGGCCAGTCCACTTCTGACTCCAATGTCCACATCATTAATGAAGATGTTGAACAATATGGGTCCAAGGACAGAGCCTTGGGGGACCCCACTGGTCACAAGACACCATGATGAGTGACTTCCATCAATTACCACCCTCTGGGTCCAACCACGGAGCCAGTTTCCCAGCCAGCGAATCGTGGTGGACCCAAGGCCACAACTGGTCAGTTTCACCAAGAGGTGACCATGGGATACCAAATCAAAGGCTTTTTTGAAGTCAAGATATATGACATCAATCTCTTCTCCCTTGTCCAGCTTATAGGTCACCTGGTCATAAAAGGAAATGAGATTGGTCAAGCAAGGCCTACCCACACAAATCCGTGCTGGCTATCCCTTAGGATGTTGGTGTCAGCCAGTTCATTAAGGATGGCCTCTTTAATAAACTTTTCTAAGATCTTCCCCGGGATAGAAATCATGCTGCTGGGCCTGTAGTTTGCCGGATCCACTTTCCTCCCTTTCTTTAAGATAGACACCACATTGGCCCTCTTGCAATATTCATGCACTTCACCAGAGTGCCAGGAGTTCTCAAAGATCCATGCCAGGGCTGAGCTATGATGCTAGGCAGCTCCTTGAGTACGCTGAGGTGTAAACTGTTGGGGCCGGCTGACTTGAAGGTGTCCAGCTTCTCAAGGTGTTCCTTAATGAGGTCAGCATTCATGGAGGGAAGGGGATCTCCCTCACCTAGACCTGCCTGTCCTGTAGTGGGCATGGACATCCCATGGGACTGATGAAATACCGACACAAAGTACGCATTTAATAGTTTGACTTTTTCCTTGGCGTCAGTTGTCAGATGTCCCATCTGGTTTAGCTGGGGTCCAATGTTTCCTTTGCTTTTCCTCCGGCTTCCCACATATCTGAAAAAGGACTTTTTATTGTCCCTGATACTCAAAGCTCGTTGGAGTTCAGTTGCAGCCTTGGCTTTCCTGGTTTGCTCCCTGCAGGACTGGACCAGTGCAGAATATTCCTCCTTGGAGGTGAATCCTATCCTCCATCCTTTGTAGGCCTTTCTTTTTAGCCTCAGGAGGTCTGCTATTGAGAGAGCCTGGAGAGCCAAGGGGGCTTCTGTGCCCTCTTGCTGCCTTTCCTCTGAGATGAAATAGAATTAATTTGTGCATCGAGGATCGCTCCCTTGAGGAGCAACCACTCTTCCTGAGCTCCCCTCCCCCTGGGGTAGTAGTCCCTTAGGGCCTCACTGACAAGCCTCCAAAGACTTCAGTGTTGCTGACTGACTTGCCAGCTTTATGGCGGATGGTGAAGGAGATCAGCTCGTGGTTGCTGTCATGCAGCTTCCCATTGATCACTAGGTCACCAATTAGGTCATCCCTGGTAGCCAGTACCAGGTCGAGCAGCATTTTACCTCTCGTTGGCCCGTAGACTTCTTAAGTCAGGTAGAGGTCATCTTTGCATGAGAGGAAGCTTTGCGACTGCTCGGATTTTTCTGAGTGATCCTCCTACGAGATGTCTGGGTAGTTGCAGTCAGCTATGGTCCTGGAGTATGCGGCCTCAGCCAGTTCCTGGGTGAACTCCTGACTTTGGGTGGGAGGTCTGTAGTAGACTCCCACCATTGTGTCCCCTGTGCCATGTTCCCCATGGATCTTAACCCAGAGGATTTCCAGTTGTCCACCCTGGTCGCCAATATCACTTTGCAGGAAGGTGTAGCTTTCCTTAACATAGAGACCTACCCCTTTTATCTACTTGATCTCTCTTGTACAAGGTATAGCCATCTATACCCATGGTCCAGTCATGGGTGGCATCCCACCAGGTCTCCGCTATCCTTTCAATGTTATATTTATTTGTGTTAAGCAGGAGGGTGAGTTCCTCCTGCTTATTCCCCAAACTCCTGGTATTTGTGTACAGGCAGGCAAGTGTCCCCTTGGGGACTCTTGCTTTGACATTAGAATGTACCAGGGCTGGGGCAGGGGGTGGGCTCTCTTAAGTGCCTTGGCCTGCTGGCTTTGCAAGGGTTGCTTAGCGAGCCAGCAGTGGCAGTAGTTCCCCCATCTCCCAGCGGGCTTAGTTTCAAGCCCAGTGGAGCAGGTCAGCCAGTCTGGCTGTGAAGAGCACTCAGCACTGCAACTTCAACCCCATCATACCCCATTTTGAGGTAAAGTGTTTTGCCTTCGAAGCAGAGAAGAGACAGCAGAGGAAGGAAAAAGAAAAGAATCCCAACCTGTAGCCTACTCTTTTCTGCAGAAATGTGTGCAACTTCTGTGGATGGATCTGTGGTTGAAGGATGAAGTCACCTCAAGACCCATCAAGGAACTGTGGTAAAGATCATCCTTGAATCAATTGGATTGTTACTGTCGATGAGTGGCAGTGCTATTCCTGCTGCTCTACAGATTCATCATACTAGAATAGGGGATTATTTTTGGGATGGTTTTATTTCTTTTGCATGAACATAGAATTTTACAAAAACCTGAGGAAAATAGATTTGTAGGGTGCATCTCTTAATAATTAAGTAAAATAAAGGTGTATTAATGGAACAATATATCTAAGCTACAATACATCATGCAGTTGCCAAGTGTGATGGGGTCTATAGGTCTCACTAAGGCTTGGCAAAGAAACAAGCAGTTAAGCAGCTGGCCATTGTCCAATCAGACAGCAATCCCTGATAGGACTACAGATAAAAGAAGGCTAGTGAAGGTCAGTAGGCTGGAAACCAGCTGGGTTGGAGGACCAGCTAGCTAGAGATATGATCATCAGGCATCCAGTTTAGATCAAAGCTGGCAGACTTGAGACTGACAGTATGCAGACAAATTAATGTCAGCCGGCAGAAACCTGGGAGACCTCATACTGGCATTCTGATAGGAGTCAGGGTTTTCTATCTGCCTTTGCAAAATGGACTCTTGAAACAAGCTTGGGAGTTGAGAATGAGAGGGAGAACAAAGATAGACAAGGGGACAGAGAAGTGTGACCTCCTGAAACAAAGAGGTAGAATCTAGGGTTGGAGGCCAATAACAGGGCCAATAAACAATAATAAGGACAATAAACAAACAAATTCCAATAACCCCAAGGTATACATAAATGTATGCTCCCACTGATTCTTCAATGGAGAGAGATTTTTTTTTCTCTCTGATCCCCATGGTATATCTCAGCTTCAGTAATTAGCTTTTCCTAAATCCATGCTTATACATGCAGAGAAGCAGAATATTGGAGTTAAGCCCCACTGTGCAGATCTGAGAGGAACATCTTGCCCTTAACTTCTTTTAGATAAGAACTAGATCAGTATTTTGGCTGTAAGATTGCTGCCTTGAAAGAGGATACTTCTTCCAAAAGATTAGTTTAATTTGTGTCTGACATGCTGTATATATTAAATGAGACAGAGTAAATATGCAATACAAGGGTCATACTGTTTTGAGTAATATGTCTTGTTCTTTTGATTAATGTCAAACTGACTGAAGATGCCCGCACCCCTTTACAAATCCAGTAACAAGAATTTACCAATTCTGCATGTTTCACATTGGTGATTACTGCTATTCTATATGAGGAAAAAGAGAGAGTTTTGTCACTAAGAAAGAGGTAAAATTTACAGATAAGTACTCCTTTAAAAACATACTTCACCAAATGCTGCTATTTAGCTCCTTAAATTTCTATGCTGTCTTTTTGGAAAATCTATAGAAACTAAGGCTTCAAGCTGCTAAACTGAATCATTTGAGAATGGCAAAAGCTCTCCCCCTCTCCCTATATATAGATATAGTTTTAAAAAAGAGAGAGAGAGAGAGAGACTGTAAAGGAACTTTATGAAACTTTTTTTTCCCCTTCAAGTGATGGCTTGTGTCACAATGTCACGTCAAGATGCTTCAATCATGTCATGTTATAGTGGAAGTTATGACATGCAGGGATGTGATGAATATTCCCTTGTTCTGACACACAAGTTGGAAAGACTGCTTAAAAATTAATTTCTGAAATATCGTTCAGAAAAAAGTTGAATTCATTTTATTTTTCAATCATATCAATATCTTAAAGGTTCAAATTGGATTAAGGACCTTAAAGGGCAAACTTTGAAAAAGCTCCTAACTGAATTAGGAGTTGAAGCAGCACTAGAATTCAGTGAGAGTTAGGTTTCTATATCCCTTAAATGACCTTTGAAAAGGGGATAGCTGGCACATTTGAAGAGTTTACTTTTGGTTCATGGTTAGCTTTATAGTGTTCATGGTGTTTGCCTTTCATGCTGGTGTTAACAAAAGTAATAAAATATCAGATTTACAAGGGTATTTCAGTACAGGGGTACTATCTTTTTTTTTAAGGACCTAAGTATCTAGTTCTAATTGATTTTAGAGAAAAGTTAAAAGCACGGCTACTCCATGCTGCCTCTTAGGGCTGTCCGAAATTTTGATGTGTTTTGTTTCAAAGCTGTTTCAACGTGTTTCGAGCTTGAAGCAGCAAAATCAAAACAAAATGAAATGTTTGAAACAGCTTTGAGATGAAACAAGGGCACTCAAAACGTTTTGAAAGTTTTGAAATGTTTTGAGTTTCAAAGACGGGCTTGCTTGCAGATAAACAGAAAGTAAGGAGAGAGAGGGGAACGAGGGGAAGAAGAACCACTCAGATATTGACATGTCTAGCTGATCAGTGACTGTGATCCTTCCCTGAGGTCCCTTCCAATCCTAGTGCTCTAGGGGAGGGATGGCAAAACAACATAAAAAGTATTGTTGGAACTGAGCTTTGTCAGCTGTGCCTTTATTAGCTTACTAAGCGGTGTCTTCCAGCAGCTCAGCAGCATCAGAAAGGCTCGCTTCCTACTTGCTAGCCTGTTCCTAGCAAGTGGGATCCAATACCTTTTGCTTTCCTAATACCCTTTATTATTATATTAATTCATTTCAATTTATTCCTCCCCCAAAATCCTCTTTTTGTTTTTGTTAGTCTATTTTGATTGTTTTCCTCCAGAGAAGAAATCTGTGCTTTCTCTCACAGTGTGCATTCCATTCACTGTGCAGGGAAGCACAGCATATATTGCATATTATAATATACAATTTATTCAGGAATGCATACATACATAGTGAGGGAACTTCAAAACCAAATGAAGAAGTTCCAGGGGATCAATGTTCCTTGCTGGGGCAAGCCACTTTCATCAAACATGCAGGCACTAGTGAGGCAGCTGAAGGAAGGCATCAGGAAATGGCTTGATTCCTTGTGATCCAGTACAGTCCATGTGCTGGCCACCGTGCATGACTCAAGGGTGAAGGGGAGCATATGCAGCGGCAAAACCCTGGATCACTGGTTGGAGGTGCTGGTGAACAGAGTCAGGGAGGCAAAAGGGTGGAGGCAGGGGGATGTGGAAGAGGGGGATCCACTGCCATACACCAGCCAGTCTCCTCCTCCACCAGGCATGGCCAGTGTGGGCCAAGGGCATGGCCATGGTTGCCTGGGAACACCTGTCCTGTCCACTGAAGAGTGTTCCAAGCGAGGGGGTTTCAGCATTGCTGGTGATGTAGTGACACCCCACCGCAACTGTTTGGATCCTGGTTTGGTGGAGCAGTTGGTGTTCCTGAAGGTGAAGCTCCCACTCCTGGGAGCTTCCTCCCCACCCCAACCTGTTCCTCACCCCTTGACACCTCCATTTCCATTTTCACTGACTAGTTTTCTTGTCTGAATTACATGCCAGCCTCTGGCTTCTTTACTATTCCTTTTATCTAGGAAGAGCACACACACCGACTGCAGGTGCCTCCTCAGCCTGACAAAGGGTTTTCAACCTGAAAGCTTATTAAGATATATTTTTACAACAATTCTGTTGGTCTACTAAAAGATATAAAAGGTATAAAAGGTCTACTAAAGATTGACCCAAAGATCCTTGTCTTCCATGTCCTTAGACCAACACAGCTACAACCTACACTCCTAGTATGTATCCCCGGTCAGCTGACCAGAAGGATGCAGGGCCCTGGGTACATCTAAGCCCCAGGGCTGGGGCTGGCCTCTTCTTCGGCAGCTGCTGGAGAAGAAGCTCCTACAAGAAAGGAAAGAAAGTCTCTGTGACAGTTTGGCTGCCTGAGATGCTAGTGCTACTGGACTGCTTTCTTACCTGTTATGTATAGTGGTGGACCAGAATGAGGATGTAGGGGTGGAGGAGACCTCATTGGGGCACAATACCATGTTGCGTAGAGGCCCCAACGCCAGTGAGGGTGCAGCGATAGGGGCATAGAGAGCCCAGTGACAATAGAAGGTAGATTGAGACCAAGACCTAATTACAGAGATGATATTGATATACTATCTGAGAGGCATGGGACGTGATATAAGGCTTAGGGTGCTCCTTTGGGGCACATACTTAGATCGGGTCCCAGAAAGGGGTCCAAGAACCTACAGGGTTTAGTGGGGTCCATTAGGACTGTGACTGAGCTGAAGCTCAAGGGCAGCCTCCCTATTATCTTTTCCAACAAGATGTGGTGGCAGGTAAGAAGAGAAGGCGCACACGGGGCGGAGCTGGCATGGTCACAGGGCCCTAGGGGTATCAAGGTCATCTCTAAGGACCCTACTCTGTGACAAAGTGAAGTTTCCCAGAAACCCCTGCATTTATTTATTTATTTAAGTCTCCTTGAAACTTGGTAGGCTTCGTGGCCTCAGCAGGAGCTACCATTTCTGCTGTTTTCATTCAAATCAGGAAAGAATTGACTAAGTTATACGCATTTTTGTGATTGCCCATAATAACCTATGTGCGAAATGTCAAAATGCATCCAAACACCATTGAAACAGTGAAATAATTTCGATGAAACAAAACAGTGCTTCAAAACAGCTAAATTAAAAACTGTCCCTTTTAAATGGTGAAAAGGAAGTCAAAATAAAATGGTGCTGTTTTGCACAGCCCTACTACCCCTTACTTTTATACTTTTACCTTATTAGACGTGTCTAGTTGAGCAGACACATGCCTCTTGCCCCATCTCAAACCCCTTTGAGATGGGTCAAGAAGCACATGCAGCAACAAAAAAAACTTACCCACACTGCAAGTTTCCAGCACGGGGGCAAAATTAGAACCCTGTATATCCAGGAGTCTAAAAAAATTGGAGTTAAAAAAGTGGGGTAGGGACCGTGCCCTGAGGAAACTGGAGGCTGGGTCCTCCACAAAGATGCTTTGGCTGCCAGAGTGTCTCTGTGGTTGTCACTCACCCTGGTGCTGAAGCATGCTGCCTGCCAGGAAGTGTGCTTCAGCACCAGGACTCTAGTAAGGGATGGGAGAGCTGGAGGCAGGAGGAGGGGATTATGGGGAGGACCACCACTGGCCCCTCCCACTCCTCCAGCCTCCCAGCCATTTCCTGCCCAGCCCTAGCCCCCCCTGCCCCCACAAGGCCCCTGATCCCTTTCCTGCCTGGCCCCAACCCCCACCTGCCCCCCAGCCCTCCCTGATCCCTGCCCTCCCTGGCCCCATGCCCCCCGTGGCCCCAATCCCTGTCCCCCAAGCATCTCCACAGTAAAAAACAAAACACACCTCCCCAGCACTTACTGGCAGTCCAGCTGCCGTCTGTGTCACTGGGGCCCTGCCTGCACAGCACAAGGCAGAGGGACAGCCCCAGCAGCCCCAGCCCAGGCCTGCTGCCCCCTGCTGCCCTGTGCTGCCCGGGGGGAGGGGATGGTTCTGCCAGGAGGCCTTGGAGCTCTCATAGCCCCTGCTTCTAGGGTGAGTAGAAACTTTTTTCCCATTTTTCTTTTCTTTTTTTTAAAGTGACGGTGCCTGGGGTGGGAGGACAGCCATGGGGGCCTGGACGTGCAAGTGTGGGATAGGGCTGGGTAGGATAGCCATTCAGGGGGAGCTGGGGGAGTGGGGGCTTGGTGGGGCAGCCGTTGGGGGGGCTGCAGTAGCTAGCGGGGGATGGGGCCAGGTGGGGAAGCAAGTGGGGGGCTGTGGTGGGGCATGTGGGCCTTGCAGGGGGTAGCCCCTGTGGGGGAAATCTGACCCCTGTTGGGGGGGCACAGCCCCTGTTGGGGTGCTGTAGCCCCTGTGGGAGGGCAGCAAAATATATATTCATGAATTCATGAAACATGTATTTAGAGTTCACTTTATAATAATGATAGAGACACTGGTAGGTTTCCATATTACTTTAACCCTGTAGCTACATCAATAAAACATTGCCCAACTGATTGCTGTCTCTGTCTCACTCTCTCAGGAGCCAGGAGCAGCGGAGAGAGGATGGATCTAGGCACACGTGTGTCCTGCACGCAGGTGCGCCCCCTTACCGGACCTGGAGCAGAGATGAACGCAGCAGCAGCAGAGGCGAACACAGCAGCAGCAGGGGAAACAGCAGCTGAACTCCCTAAAAGTGGGGCAGAGGGACTGATGCAGCTGAGCCGGACCTGGAGGGGAAACCTCCTGGATCTCTCTTAACTGAGCTGGTTGGGAGCTGATCCCCTGAGCCGTGCAAACAGGCGCGTTCTGTAAGAGCACGTCGGCATTTGCACTGGCTTTTGTGCTGGTGGGCAAGCAGGAAGGGCCAGGAGGGAGACTTCTGCTAGTGCGGGGCAAAGGCACTGCACTCAGCCAGAAACAGGTAGTAACTCCTAAGTCGGTATCAACACAGAGTGCTGCCAGGGCCCCTGCCCAGGGGGTGCAGCCTTCCCCGGGCTCTTCTGAGGCCTCCACCCAGACAGAGCCCATGGGGGGCCTGGCATCCCCCCACCACCTGGCCTGCAGGAGTTGCCCAGCAAGGCCTGGGGGGGGCAGGGATTGGGGACCCCCATACCTGTCCTGCAGGCGCCCACCTTAGGGCCGTGGAGGCGCAGGTGAGGGATGTCCAGGAGGAGGTTAGCAGGCTGAGGGGAATCAGGGAGGCAAAGGAAGACATTGACAGCTATTTTCTTTCCTTGCAGGGTTATGTACCCAAGGAAGAAGCACCTCGGGAAGTGCCCTCCACTGCAGAGTGACAGATGGTCACCTTCAGAACCAGGGCTGCTCGTAACACAGCAGTACCAGTTCCTCCAGTCTGGCTGGAGAACAGGTACGAGGCCCTGGCAATTCTGGAGGAGAAGGAAGGAGAGGAAGAAACTGGGGAGGAGGCAACTCCATTCTCTCCACGTTCCAAGCAGGCCGAAGGAGATAAGCAGGCCAGGAGGAAAAAGCATCGAGTGATTGTCATAGGCGACTCCATCCTGAGAGGTACAGAGGGCCCCGTCTGTCACCAGGACCCCTTGACATGCGAGGTCTACTGCCTACCTGGAGCAAAGATTGAGGACGTGAAGAGGATGATCCAAGCCATGATCCAGCCACCCGATTACTACCCCATGGTTCCTGATCCATGTGGGTACTAATGATGCGGCCAGGAGAAGCCCTGATCACCTGATGGTGGACTACCATGCTCTGGGGTGCGTGCTAAAGGAGATAGGTGCACAGGTGGTTTTCTCCTCTGTCCTACCAGTGAGTGGAGGTGGAAGACGGCATGCAATGTGCATCGCGGAGATCAACTGGTGGCTTTGGTAGTGGTGTCTTGAGGCGGGCTTTGGCTTCCTCGACAATGACTGGCACATCACAACAAGAAACATGCTCAGCTGGGATGGGCTTCACCTTTCCTTTAAAGGTAAGTGTGTGTTTTCTTCTACGTTGGTGGATCTCCTCCAGCGGGCTTTAAACTAGGCTCGTTGGGGGAAGGGGAAGACAAGGGTGGAGGAAACATCAGACTGCCAGACCAAGCAACACCCACAAGTACAGCCCAGCCTAGACTGATGAGTGGAACATATACACAGGTAAGCGACAGAGGTCAGGGTAATGCTGAAAGTAGGGGGCCAGTGCACACATCCACAGGAGGCCTCAAATGCCTCTACACAAACGCTCATAGTATGGGAAACAAGCAGGAGGAACTCACCCTCCTGCTAGCTGACACCAACCCAGACATAGTGGGGATCATTGAAACGTGGTGGCACTCAGTGCATGACTGGGCAGTGAATGTCAAGTGCTATAGGCTGTACAGGAGGGACAGGATAGGAAGGAAAGGTGCAGGCGTGGCACTCTATATTAAGGAGGAGTACACATCCTTGTCAATTAACAAAGTATCAGAGGAGGGGCAATCTGAAGTGCTTTGGGTTAGAATACAATGCAGTTGAGGGGAAAGAGACTTAACGGTGGGGGTCTACTACAGACCTCCCAACCAGGGGGAAGATCTCGACCAGAAATTCTTAAGTCAGCTTACGGAGGTAGTGAAGTCAAAGGATGTGGTCATCATGGGGGATCTGAACTTTCTGGACAACTGCTGGGAATAGCAGTCAGCCAAGTCTGACCGCTCATGTAGGTTCCTAGCCAGAATGCAGGACCTCCATCTAACCCAGGAGGTGCACAGCCCCACCAGGGGAGATGTCGTGTTGGATCAAGTGCTGGCCACGGGAGATGACCTGGTGAGGGGGCTGCAGGTGCTCGACCACCTGCATGACAGTGATCATCGCCTGCTGGAATTCACCATCCAGCGCAGTGTGGCAAAGGCCTACAGCAAGGTAGCAGCCCTAGATTTCAGAAGGGTGGACTTCAATGAGCTAAGGAGAATAGTCGGAGAAGCACTGAGGTCCCGGAGGGGAGGGGAGCCAGGTATCCAAGGAGAGTGGTCACTCCTTAAGGAGATGAACTTCCAAGCCCAAAGGGAGGTAATCCCAACACGGATAAAAGGCAGCAGGAGGGCACATAAGCCCCCATGGCTCACCAAAAACATCTGGGAATGTCTCCTAGCAAAAAGGGAGGAGTACACCCAATGGAAGGGAGGGGCCATCACCAGGGATGACTATACTGCAGTTGCTCGGGGATGCAGGGGGGCAGTCAGGAAGGCCAAGGCAGAGACAGAACTGGGACTAGCTTCCTGGATTAAGGACAACAAGAAGTCTTTTTTAAAATACATAGTGGGTAAAAAGAAGGTTCCAGGTAATGTGGGGCCCCTGCAGGACATGTTAGGAAATTTGGTCATCACACCAGACAACAAAGCCAACATATTTAACGATTTCTTTGCCTCCATTTTGCTAAGCAGGGACCAGAACAGTCATCATTGACTCCAGGATGAACATGGGCCGGCAGTGTGGGGATGCTGTCAGGAAGGCCAACCACACCGTGTCATGCATCCACAGATGCATCTCGAGCAGGTCCAAGGAGGTGATACTCCCCCTCTATGTGGCACTGGTCAGGCCGCAGATGGAGTACTGCATCCAGTTCTGGGAGCTGCACTTTAAGAGGGATGTGGACAACATTGAGAGGGTCCATAGGAGGGCCACTCGCATGATTGGGGGCAGCAGGGCAGGCCTTACGAGGAGAGGCTATGGGACCTGAACCTGTTCAACCTCCACAAGAGAAGGCTGAAGGGGGATCTAGTAGCCTGTTACAAACTAGTCAGAGGGGACCAGCAGGCACTGGGGAAGTCACTGTTCCCCCAAGAATTGCCAGGAGTGACCAGGAATAACAGTCACAAGCTGGCAAGAGTGTAGATTTAGGCTAGATATCAGGAGGCGCTACTTTACAGTCAGGGCAGCTAGGATCTGGAACCAACTTCTAAGAGAAGTGGTGCTGGCTTCTGCTCTGAGGGTCTTTTAAGAGGAGGCTGGATGGACACCTTGCTGGGGTTGTTTGCCCCAGTACTCTTTCCTGCCATGGCAGGGGGTCAGACTACATGATCTACACAGGTCCCTTATGACCCTAGAAACTACGAAACTATGAAACTCTCTCCCTCTTTATAGTGGTCTTTTATTTTAATTGTGGAGGAACATGGATTTTGAGGTATTTTACAGAGTGACTCTGGGATTTTTTTTATCAGGAATTTTTCAGTTTTCCAATAGGGAACACCAGAATTCCTGCTAGGGAGGCCAGTGCCAGGACCCTGCCTGCTCAGAGCTGCACCTTGGACCCAGCTGCCTGTGGCTGATGTCCTGGCCAAATGAGAGTTCAAAGCAGGCCACCACACCTGGAACATCTTCCAGGTGATATCTGCCCAGATGGCCAGGCAGGGGGCACGTATGGTAGTAGTGCTGCACTGAGGCCAGCTCTGCAGCCACAGCCCACTGGCAGCTGGCCCAAAACAGAAGATGCCTCTATTGACTGGGCAGTCCCCATCTGGGTCTGCAGGTGCACAGCAGGTCACTGTCAGACAGCAGCCTCCACTGCCAGACTTCTGCAGTGGGTAAAGTGTTCAAAGAACTCTCAGGGCTGCTTCAGCAGTCCAGCTGGCACAAGGAGTATTGTCCCCAGGTACCAATTGGCTGGACCCAGAAGCTCCTGAGAGCGAGTAGGCTTGAGCTACTTGCCAGAGAAGCTTTTAGTACTGATGGGGCAAGGACAAGGTAGCTTTTTATACTTCTGGGGAAAGCATACGTGCTGGCCCCAGGCTCTAGCATCCGCTGGCTGCAGATCCAGGAGGAGCTAGGCAGGGTTATTTTGCCCCAAGTGGCACAATTTACTCTACAACAAAGTGCATGTCCAAGCACATATACTGAGGCAAATAGCTCCGGCTCAAATTTGCACCACTTCTTTTCAATGATGACCTCGTGAAGGAACACTTTGAGAAGCTGGATACCTTCAAGTCAGCCGGCCCCAACAGTTTACACCTCAGGGTACTCAAGGAGCTGCCTAGCATCATAGCTCATCCCCTGGCATGGATCTTTGAGAACTCCTGGCACTCTGGTGAAGTACATGAATATTGCAAGAAGGCCAATGTGATGTCTATCTTCAAGAAAGGTAGGAAAGTGGATCCGGCAAACTACAGGCCCAGCAGCATAATTTCTATCCCGGGGAAGATCTTAGAAAAGTTTATTAAAGAGGCCACCCTTAATGAACTGGCTGACGACAACATCCTAAGGGATAGCCAGCACGGATTTGTTGTGGGTAGGCCTTGCTTGACCAATCTCATTTCCTTTTATGACCAGGTGACCTATAAGCTGGACAAGGGAGAAGAGATTGATGTCATATATCTTGACTTCAAAAAGCTTTTGATTTGGTATCCCATGGTCACCTCTTGGTGAAACTGACCAGTTGTGGCCTTGGGTCCACCACGATTCGCTGGCTGGGAAACTGGCTCTGTGGTCGGACCAGGGGTTGGTGGAAGTCACTCATCATGGTGTCTTGTGACCAGTGGGGTCCCCCAAGGCTCTGTCCTTGGACCCATATTGTTCAACGTCTTCATTAATGATGTGGACATTGGAGTCAGAAGTGGACTGGCCAAGTTTGCTGATGACACCAAACTTTGGGGAAAGCATCCACACCAAGACAGGGCGATCCAGGCTGACCCAGACAGGCTCAGCAAATGGGAGGATGAGAACCTGATGGTGTTTAACACTGAAAAATGCAAGGTTCTCCACCTTGGGAAGAAAAACCTGCAGCATCCTTATAGGCTCAGCAGTGCTATGTTGGCTAGCACTATGGAAGAAAGAGACTTGGGGGTCATCATTGACCACAAGATGAACATGAGCTTGCAATGTGATGCTGCAGCTACTAAGGCAACCAAAATGCTGGCGTGCATCCATAGATGCTTCTCGAGCAAATCCCGGGACGTCATTCTCCCCTTGTACTCCTCCATGACCGGTTCAGGCTGGACATAAGGAAGAACTTCATTACTGTCCGAGCCTCCAAGGTTTGGAATAGACTGCCACTGGAGATGGTTCAAGCACCTGTTTTGAACACCTTCAAGAGAAAATTGGATGCTTATCTGCTATGATATCCTATGACCCCAGCTGACTTCCTGTGCCTGGGTTACGGGGCTGGACTCAATGATCTTCCGAGGTCCCTTCCATGTCTATGAATCTATGAGCTGCTGCAAATTCACGTGCTTCCATGTGCGGGTGCACCCATTGTCGTCAATACAAGGTAGCTCATCCCACTTTCACTGTGTAGAGTAAGAGCATAAGTGTGGCAGTTACTGTAGAGTAAATTATATGCTGTATGAACACATCCTAACTTATACTTCATGGTGATTTCTTCATTTATTCTGGTGTCTAAGTACCTTTAAAAATCTGGCCCAATGGGTTTATTTTATTTTGCTGGTACAATGCCCATTTCGGTGTTTTAGGAACAACATTCTCCTTTATCTTTCATTGGTATAAGATGCTTCTACCCCAGACATTTGTGTTGACATGATGGCAGTGCATAAGAATAGGAGGTTGCTTGTCATTACATTTATCAGAAATGTAGCATGCTTTGTTTTGTGTATAATAGAAATGTGAAGAAACGTGCTTCTTCTGACTTACCCAGATCTAGATTTTATTAAGGCTGCCTGGCATTTACTTTCAAAAAAGAGTAACTTAGTAAAAAAACAAAAAGCGAAAAAAACCCCACCATGAAACAAACAAAAAATAACTCCCATAAAAGAAAAATGTCAGAGAAGTCAAAAAGAATTCCAGGAGACAAGAATTTTGTTTTTGATCAAAAAGATCCAGAAAGAAATTACTGGCTTTTTTACCACATCAATCTACTTGACATTGATTTTCAAGGACTAATAAGTTTGGTGTTATGGTAGACAGCCTGGGCAGTTGCCCCAGAACTGAAACTGAGGTTTTACAGGACTGGTCAAGCCTCTGCTAAGTCTGGGATGCTTCCCTGGCAACCCCCAGAGGTGTACCTGATAGAGTTTATGGCATGGGCTGCTGGAATTGAGCCAGGATGGAGGCACTGGGGGCTTGAGCCACCTGCTAGTTTTGTGGAGTGGAGCAGAAGCAAGTGGCTGCTGCAAGAAGCACTATCATTGCAAGAGCCAAGGTAACCCTTCCCTGGCTCTGCAACCGCCACAGATTTATATGGCAAATGAGGATCCAAAGCCCTGAATTCTTTGGCAACTGTATGTGAAGGGAAGTGTTAACTTGGCTCCTGGAGGTGACACCTAACATGTTCTCTTGCAGCAGTGTCTGTCCCCACTCTACTCCATGGAGTAGAGTGCTCTCTACTCTCTGCTCTCTGCCTCCATTCCAGTGCCTTTCCATACTGAGTGCCCTGGGCCTGCATATCCCTTGAAAAGCATCTGCCTCTATCGCTTCTGGCATGTGTGCTATGGGTCATCTCTGATCTACACTATTTTAGCACTGTGAAGAGACTCCAGTGGAGTAAATAACCTCCACAGCATCTCTCCTAGTACTGGAAGCAGGAAAAGTAAGATTCCCATGCAATGTAAACTCAAGGTCAATACACCAGGCAGGGTAGAGAACAGGTTGCAAGGAGACTTAAGTGCATGGGACTCCAGTTATGTTCTACCAGCATAATGGCACAATGGCCATACAAACTGATAGAACCATCACAGTGTAGATCAGCACTATAGCTCAGAGTCAGAATCATAGAGATACAAAGGTGTTTTAAACTCAACCTTGTACTGTGCTCCAGTTCT
Organism: Crocodylus siamensis; assembly: GCF_052110815.1. Lineage (NCBI taxonomy): Eukaryota > Metazoa > Chordata > Crocodylia > Crocodylidae > Crocodylus > Crocodylus siamensis. Next base: position 73,791,204 of record NC_143397.1, on the reverse strand, counting down.
CTCTACACAGAACCAAAGGACCCAGGAACTTGATTGAAAGAAAAATGAAACTTTCTCCATAAGTTGGAAGAGTCTTGGAATCTACTGAAGAGAATAAGTGCATTTTCGTCTAACTTATTGGTGGTTGCCTCTGTGATGGGGCCTGGTTGGCTATCCCACAAAAAATGTATTTTCCTGTATAATGGTAAATTTATTTTTTGTCTCTGGATTTTATTTTCCTGAACTAACTTCTCAGAAAACAGAGGAAGAAGTACCTTTGGGGAAATCCTTTATCAATCTAAAATTTCTTCTAGGATTATCCCAGCTGACTTGTTGGGATAATACACACCTCTCTTTGGAAACTATAGGTGCGTTGGAAAAAAAGTCAGTTTTGTGCATTCACCAAACCAAGACAACCAAAAGAACTGTTTTCAGTGAGAAAATAAACTTTCTTGTTTACTCCTAGAAAATGAAAGTAGGAAGTAATCCTCACAACCTGTTGGTAAGGACTTGTATTGGAGAACCAACACTTTCCTGTAGAAGCTGAATTTTTCAAAGGAAATATCTAAACCGAGGTATGTGGAAAATTCAAGTGTATACAGTCAAAGTAGATAATAGCATTCCATTGGGCCTCCATGAGAGTTCACATTTTTGGGGGTTCATCCTATGAGATAATTATGAGATAACCACACTCTATCATGCATTAACAGATGAATCACAAATAGGTCTAAGGAAGTGTTACTTTCCCTCTATGTGGAATTGGTAAGGCTGCAGCTGGAGTACTGTGTCCAGTTTCAGGTGCAGCACTTCAAGAAGGATGTGGACAACCTTGAGAGGGTCCAGAGGAGGGCTACACGTATGGTTTGGGGCCTGCAGGTAAGGCCCTATGGAGAGAGTTTGAGGGACCTAGAGCTCTTCAGCCTCCACAAGAGAAGGCTGAGAGGTGATCTGGTGATCTGCTGGCCATCTACAAATTCATTGGGGGGGGGCAGGAAGGAGAGGGGGCATCAAGGAATAGGAGATACTCTGTTTACCAGGGCACTCCGTAGGGTGACTAGAAACAATGGCCACAAACTAACAAAGAGCAGATTTAGATTGGACATCAGGAAGAATTTCTTCACAGTAAGGTTTACCAGAATTTGGAGTGGGCTTCCAAGGGAGGTGGTGCTGTCCCCTACCCTGGAGGTCTTTAGGAGGAGACTGGGCAAACATCTGACCCTAGCGCTCTTTCCTACCCAGGGCAGGGGGTTGAACCTGATGATCTACTGAGGTCCCTTCCGACCCTAAAAATCTATAAAATCTATGAAATTTTTGGAAAATTTGCCTAATTGATATCTTTATTGACATTTTATCAAAATGAGTGAGGACTGAATGGGCAGAACTGTCATTTGCCTCTAAAGATGGCTATTTGTAGTCAAGAAGAAAGCATAGAGGTAGAGGAATCAATTTTTTCTCACCTGCACAATAAGGAGATGACTTCATGTTCCAGGACTATCATTCTGTCATTTTTTTGTGAAATGAATTCATTTAAGAGATCCCATTTCCCAGAAGAAAAATATATTGTGGAAAAGGTCCAGCTTGTAGAAATATTATAAGGAATTACTTACCCACTCAGGACAGTCCAAAAATAATGCTTGCGTCTATTGCAAAACATTCCATGATACATTGTAGAAGGAAAACGGAATATGTAATTCTTTCTCAGCTCCTTCAACAGAGGGGGAAAAATTATCTCGGCCTTTCCTATCAGCTAAATTGAAATTCCACTTCCAGGATTTATTTTATGGATTATTTAGTTAATTTCTGCTTGATGTTTCACATCTGATTGCACCTAGCCCATCAGCTTTCATCTCTATAGGGCAGATTTTGATTTGTGTTAGGCTTGTAAATCTGGTGGTCACATAATGATTTCATCATGAATGTTAGGATAACTGAAATCAGACTCTAGCTCCTATTTTCAAATTTCCTTTCTACCTCCTGTAGAATTTAAGCAAAATCTTCTATCTGCTTGTCCAAGAAAGTAACTTTAGACTGGATTACATCTTTCTGTTTAATAAAGGAGTCTTAACTCTTGATGATGAGAATGTGAAATATGAAAAGGTAAATCTCACAATTGAGAATGTGGCACTTAACTGCTGGGCATTATGCAAAATGTGCCCTATTCTGAATAATTTTAGGGAGTAAAATAAGCTGACCTACATGCATATAATAGAAATCCTTCCCCTAAAGGAAGGATTTCTATTAGATGCATACATAAATAAAGCCACAATAAATAAAGCCAACCTTCACTGACAATTTTTGACTGCCATTTTGATTGATCTTTGTGACTTCTCTCTCTGCAGCATCACTTAAATGTACCTTGCATTTGTCACTTTCCCTTCTGGTATTTTTAGTGAACAGCTATCTGCTTAATTATACTCATGGAATTATACTCATGCCTTTTTTAAAATATAATTTGTTATTTTGGAAAGTTGATCATGGGTAAGAATAATATGCTTTAAAAAAGGCTCTCCTATATATTTTTATGTTTTCCACTTCAGCTTTTTTTTGTTTTTTTGAGGGGGTGCAGGGGGTTGTGCTAGGATCAGGAGTGGGCAAAATATGGTCCATGGGCCACATCTGGCCCACCAGACAATTTTGTCCAGCCCATGGGTACCCACCAACTAATTGTACCTCACTCAGCCCATGCTTCTTGCTCTCACCCTCATGTATGGAAGGGCCCGGCTCAGCTAGCACACGCATGATCCAGGGACTACAGGGCAGACCCTACAATGAGAGACTGCGGGACCTGAACCTGGTCAGCCTTCACAAGAGAAGGCTGAGGGGGGACCTGGTGGCAGTCTATAAACTCACTAGGGGGGACCAGAAGGGTTTGGGAAAGACCTTGTTTCCCCTAGCGCCCCCCTGGCATAACAAGGAATAACGACCACAAGTTGTTGGAGAGGAGGTTTAGATTAGACATCCGTAAGAACTACTTCACAGTTAGGGCGGCTAGGATCTGGAACCAACTTCCAAGGGAAGTGGTGCTGGCTCCTACCCTGGGGGTCTTTAAAAAGAGGCTTTATGCCTACCTAGCTGGGATCATTTGAGCCCAGTTTTTTCTCCTGCCATGGCAGGGGGTTGGACTTGAAGATCTATAAGGTCCCTTCCAACCCTATTTCTATGATTCTATGAGTCTATGATTCAGCTTCTGGGAATGGCTGCTGCTGCCACTGCTGCAGCCACTGGGGGACATGCTTTGCTTCCCTGGCATCTAGTGGCTCCTCCTCATCTCCCTGCTTCAGTGCTTGATCAGGGCAGTGGGTAGGGAAATGGCAGGGTGGAGGTGGGAGCTGCAGCTGGGTGGGGGAAGAGAGCATGGGGCTGGTGCCGGCAGGAGCGCAGAGCCTGTGCCTAGTGGGGCAGCAGGAGTGTGGAGCTCGGGTGGGCAGGGTGTGGGTGTGAGGAAGGGTGGGGGGTATAGGAACCCCTCACACCCTCCCCCCATGGTGCACAGTCCCTGCTGCCAGCAGCAGCATCAGCAGCAGGTGGGGACTCTTGGAGTGTTCATGGCCTGCACAGGCTCTGCCACCTGGTAGTGCACGGCTCCATCCAGAGCTGCACATGGCAACAAGGAGTGCAGCCAGGCCAGCCTGCCTCTATTGCACGGGGCTCCCTGCAGCACATGTGCAGCTTCCCAGCACTTGCCCCACCGGGGCAGGAAGCCCCATACGATGGAGCCAGGTGCCTACCCCACCACATGCAGCTGCCAAGGCTCTGCTGGAAGTGGCAGGGAGCATGGAAGGCAGCCAGCTCCATCACACAGGGCTTCCTCCTGGTGGCATGTGAGTACTGGAAGCTACACACGTGCTGCAGAAAGCACCATGCAATAGAGACAGGCCAGCTTGGCTGTGCTTCTTGCTGCCAAGTGCAGCTCTGGTCAGAGTTGTGCACTTTTGCTGCTGCTGCTGTCAGCGCCAGAGGCTGTGCACCATGGGGAGAAGTGTGTGGGGGGTTCCCACACCACCCAACCCTCCCTCACACCCCATAAACCCTACACATTCACACTCTGCCCCACAATTCCACCACTTATACAAACACTTCACAACATACCCTACATCCCCACACACACACAGCCACACCCTCTCACAAACCCTACACTCTACCATATACACACCTCCACCCCCAACCACACTCCACACACTCCCCCACACACAATATACAAAAGTAAGGCTTTATTTTTACCTATTATGTAATCACCTCTATATACACTACACAAACACAAATCATGACAAAAATATTTTTTGTAATAAAAATTGAATTAAGTTATAGTACGGGTTTGACCTTTAGTGTATGATTTGGTTTTTTTTCTGTTTCAAATGGCAACCTCCCCTCCCAAAAGGAGCACCACCTGGGCAAGGGCGGGATTCTGGTGGCAAAGGTCAGGGGTTGGGGGGGGGACCTGTAGTCCCAAAATGTAGTCCCAAGGGGTTGGTCTACCCTTGTGGCTCTTGATGGCTCAACAAAGCTCATTAAATGGCCCTCCAGCCAAAATAATTGCCCACCCCGGTTTAGATGCTCTGTTTTGATGGAGGTGCACTGGAGGACAACTTGCAACTGAGGATATCCTGCTAATGATAACTTGCATAGTTTTAACTCGCAGCAGTTCTTGGGTGTTTAGAAATATTTTTTCCCAATAACTGTAATAAATTATTCTTTATGAACAGCTTATGTGAATAATTAAGGATTTTTCTTTCTTCTCAGCTCAGAGTATGTACAAAAATATTGTGGGGTTTTTAAATTTTCTACTTAATTTAAAAACATTTTTATTGAGTTTTTTGGTTTTACTTTGATTATGAATACCTTGTTGGTAATATTGTATATTGCTAGTCAGCATTTAAAATTGATTCACCAGTGACATAAGTCATGCAGTATTATTCTAATCTCTGACTGAATGAATATAAATCACAAGCTATAGAGTCAAGTGGGGGCACATTTTAGGAAGCCACTGATGTTTACATTTTAGCTGCAAAAGCTGACATCAGTTTCTTGTCAGGTCCATTTAATTGGGACTCTGGTAAGTGTTTTGGGGAGCCTGTTCCACTACTATTTTCAGAAAGATCTAATTTCAATATATTAGAGTTGCATCAATAATGCCCAGTGAAAGGTTCAGTTGACATAGTTTCAAATACCCAAATGGTGGTTATATGGAGGATGGAGAAGAGACAATTTTTTGTAGCCACAGGGCAGAACAAGTGGACCTAAATTGCCGCAGGAGAAACTTAGGTTTGAGATTGGGAAGAACATTCTCACTATGAGGGTGGTCAAACACTAGAACATGCTGCCCAGAGAGGCAGTGGAAGCTGCATCACTGCAAGTTTTTAAGAGCAGGTTAGACAACTTGAGATGGTTTAGGAAGGGATGATTCTGCCTTGACCAGGGGGTTGGGCTAAATGACCTCTTGCTCCCTTTCTACTTTCTATGATTCTGTGGGTGCACCTACAAGTGGATTTGCTGTGGCATCAGTTTACTTACAAATAAATTGCTCATGGGTAAACACTGCTAAACATGTGCAGGGAAGTGAGAGCAGATTTGCTGACAATAGTAGGAAATCTGCTCCCGCATCCTGGGCCCAGCCACCACTGGGGGAACTCCAGGCTCTGGCCACATCTGTCAGCAGCCAGCAGCCCTCTTCAAAAGCCAGCCCCACTCACTGCTGTCTGACCAGCCACTTCCCTTGCCAGGAGTGCTGTGCACAGTGCATGGACAGCATGCAGAAGTGCTCTCCTCAACGCCTCTGCTTCCCTGCACCATGGCTGTGGCTGCCTCTACCCCTGGCAACAACAACCACCACCCTGCACTGTGCACCTAGCTTCTGTGATGACAGCTGGCACATGGCTGCTTCACCCCTCCTGGCTCCTCCTCACACAGTGACCAGCTGCCCACCCACCATGCAACATCCAGGGCCACTGCTGCGCACCTGCTGCCTTGACCCTATCTGTCTGGCTGGACCCCACCAGGGATGCTGATGATGGCGCATGGGTCAAGTCCCGGAGGACTGGAAAAGGGCCAATGTGGTTCCCATTTTCAAGAAGGGGAGGAAGGAGGACCCGGGTAACTATAGGCCAGTCAGTCTCACCTCCATCCTTGGCAAAATCTTTGAGAAAATTATCAAGGCTCACATTTGTGAGAGCCCGGCAGGACAAATTATGCTGAGGGGAAACCAGCACGGGTTCGTGGCAGGTAGATCGTGCCTGACCAATCTAGTCTCTTTTTATGACCAGGTCACAAAACGCCTCGACGCAGGAGGAGGGGTGGATGTCGTATACTTGGACTTCAGGAAGGCCTTTGACACGGTATCCCACCCCATACTGGTGAACAAGTTAAGGGGCTGTGACTTGGATGACTGCACAGTCCGGTGGGTGGAGAATTGGCCGGAGGGTCGCACCCAGAGAGTTGTGGTGGATGGGTCGGTTTCGACCTGGAAGAGTGTGGGCAGTGGGGTCCCACAGGGCTCGGTGCTTGGACCGATACTCTTTAATGTCTTCATCAGCGACTTGGACGAGGGGGTGAAATGTACTCTGTCCAAGTTTGCAGATGACACTAAGCTATGGGGCGAAGTGGACACGCCGGAGGGCAGGGAACAGCTGCAAGCAGACCTGGACAGGTTAGACAAGTGGGCAGAAAACAACAGAATGCAGTTCAACAAGGAGAAATGCAAAGTGCTGCATCTAGGGAGGAAAAATGTCCAGCACACCTACAGCCTAGGAAATGACCTGCTGGGTGGCACGGAAGTGGAAAGGGATCTTGGAGTCCTAGTAGACTCCAAGATGAACATGAGTCGGCAGTGTGACGAAACCATCAGAAAAGCCAATGGCACTTTATCGTGCATCAGCAGATGCATGACAAATAGGTCCAAGGAGGTGATACTTCCCCTCTATCGGGCGCTGGTCAGACCGCAGCTGGAGTACTGCGTGCAATTCTGGGCGCCGCACTTCAAGAAAGATGCGGATAACCTGGAGAGGGTCCAGAGAAAGGCCACTCGTATGGTTAAGGGCCTGCAGGCCAAGCCCTATGAGGAGAGATTAGAGAAACTGGACCTTTTCAGCCTCCGCAAGAGAAGGTTGAGAGGCGACCTGGTGGCTGCCTATAAGTTCATCAGGGGGGCACAGAAGGGAATTGGTGAGTATTTATTCACCAAAGCGCCCCCGGGGGTTACAAGAAATAATGGCCACAAGCTGGAGGAGAGCAGATTTAGATTAGATATTAGGAGGAACTTCTTCACAGTTCGAGTGGCCAAGCTCTGGAACGGGCTCCCAAGGGAGGTGGTGCTCTCCCCTACCCTGGGGGTATTCAAGAGAAGGTTGGATGTGTATCTAGCTGGGGTAATGTAGGCCCAGCACTCTTTCCTGCTTATGCAGGTGGTCGGACTCGATGATCTATTGAGGTCCCTTCCGACCCTAGCATCTATGAATCTATGAATCTATGAATCTATGATGGGCTCCAGGATCTCACCACCAGGATTGCAATCACCCTCCCGGGCCTCCAGTCCCACTACTTCTGGGCCCATCAGACCAGGCAGGACTGGTGGTGGCATATTGTCTAGCAGACCTGGAATGACAACCGGTAGCTGGAGGCCTTCAGGATGACCCAGGTCATGTTCTGAGGCCTTTTGGTGTAGCTCTAGCCATACCTGGAGTGGCAGGACACCACCATGCAGCTCTCCCTCCTGAGGGACCCTACTTTGGTGATGTGTTAGTGCAGATGCCAGGACAGGGCAGGGGCTTGGACAGACTGCTTGTGTTACGGTAGACAGCACGGCTCTGGCCTGGGTCCTGGGGCATGAGTTTGTCCATCAGTTGCTGCATAAAGGGTATGGATTCCAGGTACTCCCTGATCAATGATTGTGGTTGGTAATGGCAGTCCACTATGTCCATGAGGCCTTGACCTTTATATGGCACTGCCATGCTGACTGGTTGTATCTGCACTCCTGCATCTGGCCAGCAGCCTGTCATAGGCCCATGGAGCACCCACCCCACTCGATCTGGCACTGCACCTCTACCTTGCTCCACGGCACCATGAGGTCACCAGTCTCCTCCTGCAACCAGCTGGGGTTCTGAGTGGTGGGCATGAGTGTCAGCAAGAACATCATCATCAGGGCCTCTCTGGGCCTCTGTATGGCTGTCCCCGTGCTGGCAGGCCCAGGCAGCTGCCAGCAGTGCCCAGCGCAGGGGCCTGGCAGCTGCATGGCTGAGGCAATGCCCCAAAACACCTGTGGGCTCAGGGCAGGGTGCTGTGGTGGGCTACAGGGAACTGAAGCTGACCCCAGCAGCCAGAAGCTGTTTGCAGTTGGGTCTGGGTGTTGGTAGGCCTGGCCATAGCCTGCAGAAGGTTACAGCAGCCTGCAGGTCTGGACAATGTGGACCTGGCAGGTGTGCAGTACTGTGGTTCCAGGCAGCAGTGCTGGGATGCAGGCAGGCTGGTGAGCCTAGCTTGTGGCCAGCACAAGGGGATGTGCCCCAGGGCTCAAAATGCCTGCAGAAAGCAGCCTAGAGATGCAGCCCAACCCTGGGGTAGGAGAGAATCCCAGCCTGGAGCCCTGGAACTAGCCTCAGGCTGGCCCCTAGTGGCAATGCTGACTTGGGAGTAAATTTGCTCCTGTGTCGCATCTACTCATGTGTTACTGTACAGTAACTATAGTTGTGAGTAAATTTAATACCTGCATTTGGAGGTATCAAATTTACTTGCAATTAGGGGTTTTTACTGTGCAGTAAGTATGCACACATATAGATGTGTGCACTTACTTCACAATAAACTATGCTACCGTGGAGTTAAGCATCTCATGTATATGCGCCTTGTAACTTTCTATTTGGAAGTTTATACCAGCAATTTCCATAACAGGTTGGGGGCAGAAAGTTTGATGATACCACTCCAGGAAAAATACAAAAGTATCCACTCTAATTCACCTGAGGAGATTAGGTAAAACAAGATAGTTATCTCTGGATGGAGAAAATTCCTATGGTTTATAGAGTGCAGATGAGGGTAGCATCTTACACTCTTCAGAGAGAAGGCACATTTACTAGAATTTCTAAATGTGCTTGCAGGAGACAAATCCCTTTACTTCTCCACTGTTACTCAGTTTCTGAAGGGTGAAATAGAAGTGGATTTGCTCATGGGTTGTAAAATTGTGTAGTTGTTCAGTGCCTACAACAATGGGATTCTGGTCCATAATCAGGTTCATTATTATCACAAAAATAGAAATGACCAGTGAAAATAGTAAGCCTGATAGTTCTTCTTTGTTACAGCAGAGTAGGAAGCTGACTTAAGATCTGTAGTATGTGGTAGTTAGAAAGTATACACCTGGGAAGAGAAAGAATAGAAAGGTTAAGATTTGTTTCTCATGTTTTAATATAGAAATTAGTGTTGACTGTAGGAGTATCCTTTAGAATATAAGCTAACCTTTGCAAGGAAAAGTACTGGAGGTTTACTTATTATCAAGTGTGCATGTATTTTAAAACTTTTAGGTAATGGGCAAATTTTCAAGGTAATTTATAAGGAATTCATAGTTTTTGTCTAAGAAATGGGACATGATAAAAAGCAATTCATAAACTGAGAGCTATATAATCACAATAATATAAAGTGATTCTCAGAATGGAATAAAAGAACAATGGAATAAGAGAACAACAATTCCCTTATGTGAGGGTGTGACAGGGCCATCTTGAGACCAATCACAATGGCAGCCTACCCACCTGTCTAGAGCAGTTTACCCACCTGCCTCACCTTGGATTAAACCAATTAGAAATTTTTAACAAGGCATTTGGCTGCACATTTAATACCCAATGCCAAGGGCATAATACACAACTCCAGCCTTTCCTTTACTGTGTCCCATGCCTCACAGATGGCATCCAAAGTACTCCTAACTCCCCTGGCCCCATTGCTGGGCACTGATTCAAACTTCCTATTATTACTCCCCCAGCTCCATTGCTAAGCCGCACTCAGACTTTGGCCCAAACTTGGCCTCAGGTGTCTGGAGACTTACCTTGGCCTCATGTCTCCTCACTGGGGCCTCAACTCATGCCCCTTCACTGGGGCTTTCATTTTTGAACTATTGGGGCTGACCTATGTACAGTTTTTCAGGCCCCTCACATACACCTTACCCTACATGCTCCTTTGCAGCCCTTCAGGCCCACCTATGTGGACCTTACTCTATGCCATCTATATGCCCCCCATATGGGGCCTACTCTATGTGGCATTGGGGGAGTCCCTGTTTCCCCGAGCACTACCAGGAGTGACTAGAAATAATGGTCACAAGCTGGCAGAGGGTAGATTCAGACTAGACATCAGAAGGTACTACTTCACTGTCATGGCAGCTAAGATCTGGAACCAGCTTCCAAGAGAAGTGGTGCTGGCTCCTACCCTGGGGGTCTTTAAGAGAAGACTAGATGAACACCTTGCCGGGGTTGTTTGACCCCAGTACTCTTTCCTGCCATGGCAGGGGATCAGACTTGATGATCTGCTCAGGTCCCTTCCGACCCTACCAAATATGAAACTATGAAACTATAAATGACAGGCAACATGGCTTTGTTGTGGGCAGGTCATGCCTGACCAACTTCATTTCCTTCCACAACCAGGTAACTCACCACCTGGATAATGGAGATGTGGTCAATGTAATATATTTGGATTTCAAAAAGCCCTTTGAGTTGGTCTCCCATGATGCCCTCCGGGTAAAATTGGCAAGTTGCAGCCTCAACAACTTAATGTTCTGGTGACTAGGAAAATGGCTCCAAGGTCAGACCAAGAGAGTGTTAATAGATGGAACGGAGTTGACATGGTGAAAGGTGACCAATAGTGTCCCTCAAGGCCCTGTACTTGGATCAGCACTTTTCAACATTTTCATCAATGATTTGGACATGGATGTGGAAAACGTACTGGCAAAGTTTGTGGATGACACCAAGTTATGGGGAAGTGCGGTCACGCTGGAAGACAGGCTGAGGATACAGGCTGACTTTGACAGGCTTGTAAAGTGGGCAGATCTAAACCTGATGACGTTTAACACCAAGAAATGTAAAGTTCTCCATCTGGGAAGAAATAACCCACAACATATTTACAGGCGTGGTGGTGCTACATTTGACAACACCACAACTGAAAGAGATGTGGGGATCACAATTAACCATAAAACCATAAAATGAACATGAGCCATCAGTGTGATGCTATAGCTGGCAAAGTGAACAACACTCTGGCTTGCAACAACTGATGCATCACAAGAAAGACTAAGGATGTCATCCTTTAGCTCTACTCAGCATTGGTGTGGCCACAGCTGGAGTACTGCATCCAGTTCTGAGATCTTTAGTTCAAGAAGGATGTGGAGAAGCTGAAAAGAGTCCAAAGGAGGGCCACATGAATGATTAGACATCTGGAGAACAGACCATACAAGGAGAGGCTGAGGGACTTGGGACTGTTCAGCCTGGGGAAGAGAAGACTCGGAGGGGACTTGGTGGCAGCCTTTAAGTATATAAGGGGTGAACATCATGGGCTAGGGGAACACCTGTTTACCAAGGCACCCCAGGGGAAGACTAGGAATAATGGTCATAAACTGATAGAGGGTCACTTCAGATTAGACATTAGGAAAAACTTCTTTATGGGTCATGTATCCAGAGTCTGGAATAGACTCCAAACAGAGGTGGTACAATTACCTGCCTTGAGGATCTTCAAAAGGTGACTGAATGCACACCTCGCTGAGGTCATCTGACCTCAGCAGTCTTGCCTGCCTTAAGCAGGGTGGGCTGGACCTGATGATCCCTTCCAGCTCTTAACTTCTATGAATCTATGCATCTATGAATGTAGAAGATGTCTGATTTTTCTTACTACAAGCAACCCTCACCATTTGTGGGAGATACATTTTTGTATCCCCCACGAATGGCGAAATCCATGAATAAGGCACTGTGTTCATGAACGCAGTGCCCCGGGGGGTGGGGGGGGAGGCATGGCTCTTGTGGTGATGGTGGGAGCATGATGGCAGCGGTGGCAGAAGCCCAGTATAGCCACGGGAGCCTAGCAGCAGCAAGCACGGAGCTCCTGAGGAGCTCCTGTATGTGTATAAAGTGTATTTAAAATGCAGGTTTGGCATTCATGAATATTTGAAACCATGAATGCCAAACCCACGAATAGTGAGGGTTACCAGTACAGTTAAGTTTGGTGTAGGCAGCCAACACGAGTGACTATTGGAAGCAGAGCTTTGACTCTAATCTTGACAGTTTAATTGATTGCACTGAATAGTTTATGCATATCAGTCACTTTTAAGGTTACATTGATATATATCAAATGAATAACAAATTGAATTGAACAGGATTGGGAGGCTTTAAAATATAAATAAAGAACCTAACCTTGATAATCTTCCATTCTTGAAACTCTTTTGACTCAATATGTGTCATAATCATGAAGGATATAAGGGTATATGTACTATTTCTTTAAACATGTGGCAGAAAGCTACATAGGAGCGGTCTGAGGAAGGTACAGTGAAACAGTTAGGCATAATTGCTTCAGGGACAACCTGCCAACCTTCCTTATTTGAATAAAGGTTCTTGTCCAGTGTTAGAAGAAACTCATGTTTCTGTTGTCCCACCCCTTTGTGCCCCCCAACCCTATTATTGCATGATAGAGTATTTGAAAGATAGAGGCCATAAAGGAAAGATGCAAAGCCTGGCTGCTAGGAATCTGCCCTTTTCTGATTATTCAATAAAGCCCAATTAGTATTTCCTGAGATTTCTGAGAATGTGGACACATGACAGAATTACTAAAGCAGGGGTAGGCAAATTTTTGGGCCAAAGGGCCAATTAGAGAGTCTTGCTGAACTGTCGGAGGCCAGGTCAGCACCCCCCACCCCACAACCCAGCTTGCAACAGATGGGATGGGGCCACAGGCAGGTGTGGAGTGGCATTTGGGAGCAGGATAGGCAGGCAGGACAGGGGTCAGGGCTTGGATTGTGATTTTGGGGTGGTGACAGCATGGGGCCAGGGCCTGGGACAGTCATGATCTGCTTTCTGCATGACCCTGCCTGTAGAACTGGTACCCATTGCAGGGACGATAGGCAATGGATCATGGCTGTCCTGGGCGCCAGCCTCACACTGGACATTGGAGTTAAGAGTGGACTGGCCAAGTTCGCCAATGACACCAAACTTTGGGGCAAAGCATCCACGCCAGAAGATAGGCGGGTGATCCAGGCTGACCTGGACAAGCTCAGCAAATGGGCAGACGAGAACCTCATGGTGTTTAACACCGAAAAATGCAAGGTTCTCCACCTTGGGAGGAAAAACCTGCAGCACCCTTATAGGCTCGGCAGTGCTACATTGGTTAGCACTACAGAAGAAAAAGACTTGGGGGTCATCATTGACCACAAGATGAACATGAGCCTGCAATACGATGCTGCGGCTAGTAAAGTGACCAAAATGCTGGCGTGCATCCATAGATGCTTCTCGAGCAAATCCCGGGACGTCATTCTCCCCTTGTACTCAGCCTTAGTGAGGCCGCAGCTGGAGTACTGCGTCCAGTTTTGGGCTCCACAATTCAAAAAGGATGTGGAGAAGCTTGAGAGAGTCCAGAGGAGAGCCACGCGCATGATCAGAGGTCAGGAAAACAGATCTTACGATGACAGGCTGAGAGCCATGGGACTCTTTAGCCTGGAAAAGCGCAGGCTCAGGGGTGATCTGATGGCCACCTATAAGTTTATTAGGGGTGACCACCAGGATCTGGGGGAACGTCTGTTCACCAGAGCGCCCCAAGGGATGACGAGGTCGAACGGTCACAAACTCCTGCAAGACCGTTTCAGGCTGGACATAAGGAAGAACTTCTTTACTGTCCGAGCCCCCAAGGTCTGGAACAGTCTGCCAGCGGAGGTGGTTCAAGCACCTACATTGAGCACCTTCAAGAGCAAATTGGATGCTTATCTTGCTGGGATCCTATGACCCCAGCTGACTTCCTGCCCTTTGGGCAGGGGGCTGGACTCGATGATCTCCCGAGGTCCCTTCCAGCCCTAATGTCTATGAAATGTATGAAATCTATGAAATCTATCATGCCTCCAAGATCTTGGCCTGGCCCTGCCTGCCCATCCTGCTCCAGAACGCATGCCCTGAGCCAGACTTCATGGATAACCTGCCTGCTCTGTCTGGCACCCCCCAGGAGTGGGTGTAGGGTGGACGGGCCACGGTGCCTGACAGAGGCAACTGGTGCCTTCTGAGTTTGGGGGGGGCACCAGATTGCCAATGGGGTGCAGTCCCCAGCAACTGATAACTGACATGGGGGAGTGGGGTCCCCCAGCAGAACTACCAGTGGCAAAATAAGTGAAACCAGAAGTGCACTTCCTCTGGCACTTTCGGTTTCGCGGCTGGTGTTTCCAGGGAGTGCATGGCCAATCTCAGCGGGTGCACGTGCACCTGCATGCACACCCTACACATCGTTAATGGTGCCTGGGCAGAGGAGTCGGATTCAGTAACAGTAGCAGAGACTGGCAGAGGCAGCTGGAAGGAGCCACTGCTGCAGGGGCTGCTGGGAAGCAACTCTGGCCATCGAGCCACTGCAGCCCTGCTGCACAGCCCACAGTGGCGGACCAGCAGCTTGCGCCATGGGCTAGGCTTCCCCCTGTGCCTGGGCTGGGCAGGACTGAGAGACCTGCTGCAAGCCAGACAAAATGCTTCAGTGGGCCAGATCCAGCCAATGGGCCATATTTTGCCCACCTGTGTACTATATACAGAGTTTACCCTGGGTTTCACTCCAAATAAGGTATTAAACACACAGCCACCTCCCTTAAACTGTTGCAGCACCTGGCTATCAGATGGCAGGGGAGCTGTTTCATATATAGTAAACAACCACACAGGGATGAAATGGATGAAAGGAGGGGACACAATTGGTACCTAGTGTAATTACAGAGGTGTATAGTTACTCCTCATTATCCAATGAGTGATTTTATTTCAGAATGGAGTGACTGATGCTGGGCTGTATGTGATATGTCAGTTCTACTTTTACTCCAGAGTAAAGTGCTCAGGAGTAAATATGCTGTGTGTCTGCAACCTGAGATTTTCCATAAGAAGGATTTCTGATCATTTAGAGAACTGTAACCTGAAAGGTCATAGATCCCCTTTTTTCTGTTGTGGAATAAATAGAGAATATATTAGCAGTTATGTAACCAGGCAAATGTGTACAAGCTCACATTTAGAAATGCCTTCTGTTTTTGGATTTGTTTCCAAGCTAATCAAATTAATTGGCAAGACCACCACCTCCAAAACACATTTCCTTTGATCTAAATTTAAGTATTACTTCTCTGATTCCAATAAATATTCTGTTTCCTAAAGACTAGGGAAAATGAGAAATTATCCTTCTTAAATCATTTTTTCATAATGGTGATACACACAGATTGTTTCATAAATCTGGAGGTAGAATTGTGTGCCTGTGTCTCCTTCATATATATTGTTGACAGGTATCTGGGGAGCTTAATGCTGCTTGTATATTGAAAATTGCTGCTTTTGTTGTGTGTCTATTAATAAAGAGCTCTTTTATTGATAGTTTGTGGGTTATAACTACTTTATTATGTGCCTGCATGTTTTTATTTTTTAAGTGAGGTCTGCAAAAAAGCTTTTATGCAGTTTATAAACCATATTGAGCTGTTTAGCTATTTAAAAACACACAAATTAAAAGAAATAATTGCACCTTTTACACTTAAATCAACTTAAAACAAAAACAACCCCCTTTGTAAATACCTGAACAATGTTTTACGTGCTTTTGCAGGATTGTGCAGGACAAAAAAAAGGTAAAACAAAGTGCAATTTCTAGACTAAGCCATATTAGAGTTATGGCATACAAATTTGGGAGTTTTTCATTCAGTTTTTTTTGGCTTAATTGCTACTAGTCTATTTTGTATCCATAGTTAAAACTGTAAAATGTGCCACCCTGTAGAATTCTTCCCCCAAACAATAATACAGGCCTATAAGCTGCAATTACTATTTTAAACTCCCATTATCTTCACTTTTTATCAGCTATGAGGGTATTGTTTTCTTTCTTTTTTGTAATTAACTGTGGATTTAATGCTGGGAAAAAATTGGGCTGCCTAGAGGCTAGAAATAATTTGAGACAGAGATAATATTTGATATGCCAATTCTTTTTCTCCACCTTTAAACTCTGAGGGCTTTTGGTTTCTTGGAAATTAATTTGGATTACAGTAAGATCTGAATATAAAGATCAATAGCTATTCTTGAATAATTCACATGCTTATCCAAAATGAGTGCTCTTTCCCTATTTAGCTTAATCCATGCTGGATGAATAGTTTTTTTTTTTACTAGTCTATGTTTATACAAATGCTCTTGCCATAACCCCATGACTTCCCCTCTCCAATAGAGCCTTCACTCTGGGTTCATAAACTGATCTGAGAAATAAAATTTACAGGTGCTATTCAGGAACACTTCCCTCTGTGGCTGTTTTTCCTCCAGTACAAGAAAGTTCATGCATGAACTATCTGGAATAGCTGTTTGCAGTGTAGCTTATTCTATATCTATCCTGGTCAATTTTACCTTGTAGACAAGCCCACAATGTGGCAAGAACCTGTCCTTCTTGTGACAATTGAAAGTTCTCTTACAAAAAGAAGAAATCAAAGTTAGGGAAGGGAGACAAGCCTCCTGTGAGAATGTGTGGTAGGAGGAGCACAGAAGTGATATTTGGCTCAAAGAAGAGGGACATATAGGATCTGAATTTATCTAGATAAGAAGTCCATGTAGCATGGTAACTGGAATGCAAGATCTGACTCCATGGGAGATGATTAACTCTGAATGGGTCTGCTGCCAGGATAAAGTAGGAGCCATTTTCAAATAAAGAAAAATGTAAGTTTCTAGGAGAATGGCTTAATTTCTACTTCACATGTTTAAAAAACTTTAAACATTCAAACAGTGTGCTCTTATTTAGCTAATAATAACCTTTGCTATGGACTTTGCATTTTTTGGATAAACCCCAGGGTTAGCTTTAACTCTGAATATTCACTTTTGCTTTGAAAGGTTCAACGTGTGAAGGAGGTAACTCTGAACACCCTCTTCCTTTCTCCTTCACCACCACTCTTCCTCATCTCCTTAAAAAAAAAGGGAGAAAAAGGAAAAAAAGCACCAATATGAATTTTGGAGGTGCATGTAACAATCAATCTGACAAAGTATTAGAGCTTTGACTAAAAGTAATCTGTACAGAAAAGGAAGCTTAATGGAGCAGAATGAAATATTTTAAAATTGTCCTCCTCTGTTATTGCTAGGCATTTAACAACTCTCTTTAATCCCTTTTTTGGTTGCTAGCATATGGCCAGAGGCATGGAAATGTGATGTTGTAACAGCCTGTTTTCAGTGGTGCGAAAGGAAACCCAGCCCAAACCACACACCAATTTCCATACAACCGGCAGCAGTTTATATTCTTAAGAAACAAGTCCACATAGCACTGGCAAATTTTCCTGCATCTGCTCACTTAGCAGTGCTAAGTTCACAGTGGGCTTGTCTACACATTCATTAATGTGCCTTTGCTACTGTGAATTCAGTTTAGTACCTCTAAGATGAGGTACTAGATAAAGGTGTGGTAGCTGTATTAATGCACAGTAGCAAAGGCAAATGTTTTTTGTGATGCTTAATGCACAGTAGATTAAATCTCCTGAACATTAGTGTATTAGCACGGTTTTTGCCGTGACACACTAATGCGCAGAAGAACAGTCCGCTGTGCATTAAAGCATCTTGTGTAGACATGCTCAGTACATCACAGAGGTGCCGACATTCCCATCAGCTATGCAAGGAAATAAAATATATCCATCCTCTCTATTCTCTTAACTACTATATTGTTGGATGTCATGGTGCACTACTTGGCTGATAGTATTGAGACGGTAGCACTTTCAGTTTCTTTGCTCAACAACAGCCTTCAGGGCACCTAGGCAATAAAAGGAGACTGTCTTTCCCTATATAGCCCAATACAAACAACCTACTTGTAGTGAGCATTCCATTTTTCTACCCCCCAAGCTGAAACTGATGGCAATACAAGGAAGATTATAATTAATGTTGGACCTTTAACTTCTGGTGTAGCAAAAACTCCAGTTTTTCTTTTTTATTTATTTTAAAATGCATTCCCTCCCCTCCCCCAACAATTTCTGACTTTTTCTCTCCCTCTCTATTCCCTATAGATAAGTATAAGTAAGCTAAGATGTAGGATAAGCTTTAACATTTTATTTTAGGTAGCAAGTTTTATTTTTCTCTCCCCTCTTTGCAAATAAGTTCACTGCTATTTTGATATCGATACCCACTGTTTTATAAGTGATAATTATTATGTTTGTACTGCTTTTATATTATGTGATTACTGTTTTAGGCCTATATATGTAAATTAGCATAAATCACGTCAAGTTTCCATTTTGAATGTCAAGCCTCCATCTTGTGTCCTCTGTCTGGCCATCCCCTGTGTTGCAACTGTATGATTCATGTACCCCTCCCATGTTAATTGGTTCCCAGATGAATGAGAGTGATTGGGAATGATTGAAATACAATGGTAGCAGGCCTCAACTGAATGGCCTGTAACGACCAGGCCATCACCTCACATTGATTCACCCAGGAATCATGGACCTCACCCAGAAACAGAGACAAGACCAGCATTTGAAAGACAAAAGACCCTGCAGAACCAGCAACTCTACCATTGTACCCCACCATTACAGGCACCCAAAACTGCATATCCCTGCATGGAGCACACATGCTCACAACACCAGGGGCTGACCCTTGCCTGGGCATGCCTCCTGTTGCTAGGGTCACACAAGGTCTGCCCCTATAAAAAGGGGCAGTGAAGACAGACCCAGTGGGACGTCCTCTCCATCTGGACCAGTACCATGCCACACCACCTATCCACCCAGAGGCCCTGCTGGCGACCCACCTCTGGACAACTGTGTGGGAGTTGTTCGCCCCGGCTCCGTCCGTCGCCGGTCAATTCCCTCTCGGGGGACCCCTAGTAGGGAGATACACGTACAGACTCACCAGCCTCAACGAACCTACGTGCCGTCCTTTCCTGCCACGACTTTGATGATATGTTATTGGGTTCAGATGTTATGGCACGTGCAGTCCAGAAAATGAGACTCTTGTCCTCCGCTGGGTCCTGGGGTCCTGAGGGCTCCTCCACCCCTACACCCTCACCCAATCCACCGGGTAGATCAATCTATTGGAGCAGTCCTCAGCACGACGCGCCCTGGTCCGCGCACACCAATATAAACACAGTCAACCAGAATGCCCGTTACGGATGAGGGACCTATGGACACAGCCCGCCCTCAACGTGCGCCCAGCCTCTTTGTCAGCCGGGGAGTGGGGTGCTCCTTCCCCTCCCCTGCTTTTAGTCCTAAGTTAGCTGACGGGGCTACTCTGCCCTCGTCTTCCGGCAAGTAACAAAAGAATTGGAGTACCGGCAGCTCCTGTGTTCCCGGTGCTCCTCCTGGCTGGCGTCTGCCGCCTCCCTCCGTTAACTACCTTGTCTGGGGCTCTGCCGGCCCCAAAAGGTCCTTCCTCTCCTCCCCGCCGCCTGGATCCTCCACAGCGTGCTCCCGCCGGCGTCGACTCCCGCCGTCGCCTCTGGATCGACCGCCACTGGGTCCACTGCCGCCTGTGGATCCGCCGCCACCTCTCACGCTCCTTTTAAGCCGGCCCGGGTTGCTCCCACACCAGCAGCTTCTGGGTTCCTGTAAGGGGGAAGTTTCCGGCCCTTGCCCTCTGCCACGACCCGGAAGTCGGGCCGGGCCCCGCCGCTGCCGGGATCGTCCAGGCTCGGCACCCTCTTCGCTCCCTTACAACAACATCTACTGGACAACTACCCCTTTCCAGCCTGGATAGGTAGCTATGACCCCCCACCCCCTCTTCAACCAAGGACTTGGACTCTGCTTCTCTTCCCTACCTAGACTCCAGCCCTTCCACTGAGTCTCTTTCTCCTGCTGCCATTGTGAGTGCATGTGTGTGTGTGAACCAGTAACTTCATGGGGCTGTGTAGTGTGTTGTCTATGTAATAAAACTGATATTTGGACCCCTACGTTGGATTTTGCTTTACTACAGTTTGGCTCTGCTCCTTGATCTAACTTCTGCCTCATTTCTCCCTCTCCTGCTTCTGGCTCACTGCCATCTCCAACACCTACCCTGAGATCCTCTCTGCCTCCAACCCCCCTGTTTCTTTGCCACTGTCTTATCCCCTCTGCCTTTTCCTTTTCCCCTGAGCAACCAGGTTTCTGCCTCAGTTTCTTTCCTGGCTGTCTCCTCCTTGCCACCACTTATCTGTTCCCCTCTCTCCCCAATATCTCAGCTGTCTGCCTCAGTTTCCAGTCCCAGTTTACCTTAAGTAAACCCAAGCCTCAGTTCCTCAGCCAGCTTCTCTGTAGTCCACTGGTTCTAATCCTGGTTCTGGCAACTTTAACTCTCTCACCTGAACCTTCTTCCAGGTATCCTGAGCACACATATACACACTGTACCATCCAGGTTAGGAACTTACCTGTGTCTATGTGTAGGGGGTTATATGTGTGTGAACTTGTGAGTGTGTGTATGTGTATATATATATATATGTCATTGTGTGCATGATATATGAATTAGTGATCTGGGTCTAATTTTTGAGGTGTATAGTATATGTGCTTGAATTGGTGATAGGTATGTATGTCCCTAGGCTGGTTTGGATGTGTATGTGCCTGAGCTGGTAGTGTGTGTGTGCATGCCCCTAATTGGTTTGTGTGTTTGTATATGTGCAATTTTGTCACACTCTCCTATCTAACAGCACAATTTTGAAATCCTGAGAGTTGGCCTGACCCCACAGGGCAACACTGGAATTTAATTCTACCAGAAAATCTCCAGAGTCCTT
Source organism: Crocodylus siamensis (assembly GCF_052110815.1). Lineage (NCBI taxonomy): Eukaryota > Metazoa > Chordata > Crocodylia > Crocodylidae > Crocodylus > Crocodylus siamensis. The sequence goes on along the minus strand of NC_143397.1, from coordinate 73,770,381 downwards.
AGGTCATTTCAGGTAATGATGCAGGATGTATCTGTGTCCAGGTTTTCCAGTGGCTTAAGTATCCTTTCAACAGTACCAAGTACCTTAGAATCATAGAAAAGTTGGTCTGAAAAGGAACTCAGGAGGCCATCTAGTCCAACCCTCTGTTCTAGGCAGGATTTTCCCTGACTAAATCACCCCAATGTGTTTAATCTGCTCTTAAAAACATCCCAAAATGGAGATTGCACAGTCTCTCTGGGTAGCCTATTCCAGTGTTTAACCACTGTCATAGGGTGTGTCCAGATGAGCATGTTTGCAGCAGCACATACTACACAGTCTGGTGTTCTCCATGCTGCAGGGGCACACTGCCTGAGCATGTGCTGCTCCATTTTTTTTCTGCAGTTCTTTTTTACCCCTGGATATCCAGGGGTAAAAAAAAAAAATACTGTGGAAAAAACCAAAGCAGTGCACACTTGGGCAGCGTGTACTGCTGAAAAGTGGAGCTGGGCCGCCTGCAGCTTCACCGCAGCTGCCAGCTAGACTCTGCCCAGCAGGATCACCATGCCTGCAGCCCTGGGAGGCCCCCAGGTAAGGCTGCTAGGGCCAGTGCAGTGCTGGCCCCAGCCTCACCTACTGCTCCTAGGGTAACTTTCCATATGCCAATGTATGTGTGGCACGGCCATTACCTGGGGACAAGTAGCAGTGGTGCAAGGATGCGCTGCTGCTACTTGTCCCCGAGAAACCAAATGTCCATGCATATCTGGACGTGTCTATACTGAGGAAGCCTTCCTAATCTCAAACCTAAGTTTTCCCTGCTACAATTTAACACCACGTTGGCCAAAAGAATAGTTTCTTCTCCATCTCCATATAGCTATCCTTCAGATATTTTTTCTTTCTTTTTTTCTTCTTGTTTTTATTGTAGCAGCATAAATAGGAAACATTTCACAGTTTGTTTCAGGAAAATAGAGGTGCATCCCTTTACCCAACAATAGCAGTGAAAGATAAACCCACCAGTCCATTTATGGTAGAATCTAGGGCCTTGTTACACCTTACATTGTGAGTTGTGCAAATATTGATGGGTGTTAGTGCTAGCTTGTGAGTAGTCACACTTCAGGCTAGGAGTATGGAAAGGTAAGAATCCATTCCCCCTTCCATTCTGTACCCCCCTCCCCAACCCCACAGGGTTCCCTCACTTCCTCCTGCTTCCCCCTCCCCCAGAGGCATTACTTACTTGTGGCTGCCCATGCTGTCTGTCCCAGGGGAGCCGGCAGGGAAGGGTTAACCTGCCATCCTAGCCTCCACTGTTGGGCTGCTGCTCTTCTCAGTTAGCTCATTTATGTGAAGGAAACTAAACATATTCAATTCAGGTCAAAGGAAGTGAACACAGAAGTACTATTATCAGGAAAGATAAGGACTCTTCAGAGGTAGCTCATTTTGAAGCAATGCATTGGAGTTCACTTCACTTAAATTGCATGGAAATGAAGAGATTATTTTTTATCACATAGACAATGGCTAGGAATAGCCCCTGGATTAATGATAGTCCTTTTTATTATTAATGTTTTGTAGCCATCAAAAATATATTTTAACCACATTCCTAAAATATAAGTCTTTCATTTAAGAACATTGCAATTTTGTTTTGTTTTGGCACATGATATTAAGAATTTGCAGAATTTTGCTGTATTCTTCTTTCTATCAGGTAGCTCTAGCTTTTGTTTTTCATTTTCCCACTTGAAGATAGGTGAAGAGATGCTAATCTGAACAAAGTTTAGCAAATTCTGCTACCATCATAAAATGAAAAACTTTAATATTTTTTGAATAAGAGTACAATTCCTATTAAGGTCTTCATTTTTAAGTCCTAGGTTATTGTATGATAAAGTCCTAAAGCAGGATAGGATGAATTGTTCTCTGGAATGAAACCATTCAAGAGAACTGTGCTAGGCTGCTGCTTTACAACATTTGCTGCCCTTTTGTTGATTGTGTTTCTTCTTCTGCCAGTGGTTTGTTACAAGCTACTTGAGTAACATGGCTATTTTAAACATTGCAACTACCTCTTATATTTGAGTTGCTTCAGTCTGATTTCTGCTCTTCTTCTGAAGCTCTTCCCTCTGTGGTTCAGCAATGATGTCTTCCTAGTCACAACACAGCTTTGCTTCTTTCTTCTTCTCCCTAGTGTCATCTAATCATCTCAGTGTGTAAGGGCCACCCTTTTCCTTCAAGTTCCTCTTTTTGTTTGGTTCACATTACTTTCCTGTAATCTTTTTCCTGATACAGTAACCATCTCAGCAATGCCTTTTTCCCCCTTTAGTTCTTCCCTCTTGGTTTGACATCCTTCATAGCTCTCATCTCTACCTTTTCTTTTTCTACCATCTCTCCTTGGGTTATTTCATCTTCTTCCATGGCTTCTGCTACCCTGTGGCCTAAAAGAAGGAAATGTGTTGTTTCCTCAGAAAAAGTGGTTTCTGGTTTGGACAGCTAATACATCTATGTTCTCCCAAAGATGATTGAATAAGTATATGAAAATACTAAACAACCTCAGAAGATGTCTGAAGTTAGTTTTGTCACTCTGTATTCAGCTGCAATTTATTTTTTGGCAATATGTTTGTTTTGACCCTTTATATATTTTAGAAATGTTTTATATCTAAAAGCATTAATTTTGAATGAATGACTTCCCTTAAGCCTGGAATTTGCTAGGTTTGCACTAAAAGTTTTCTTTTAATTAAGCCATCAACATCCATTGTTTCAGAAAACCTGTGTTGAAGATTTTATTATGGAGTCTTTAATATAATACATACTAATATCTTTATTAAATACATGTTTTATGGGAAATGGGGATTACATTTTACTTTATGCATTTCAAATATTTACTGCAATGACACTCGCATTATTAAAACAGTCTGGCCAAAATGGAGTCTTTATTTTAAGTCAGCAAGAGCACCTTCCAATGACTAATGAGATATTTCACTAGATAATGTACTAGTTCTTGGTTGTAGAAAGATGGGTTGGTTGAATTTCTGAACATGATCTGAATAGTCTGAAGAACACAGAAGCTCATCCTCCATTCATCTAAAGCTACATGGCATTAATAGTTCACACCATTTAGTAAGCCATTTGTTCATATTTCTAAAATGTAATGTTGAGGGTGATTCACAGCCTGCCTTGCCCTTCAAAGGGCTTGGGCAAGCAATTCATTAGTCAAGAGCTATTTGGGTAATTGTCCAACTTGATCAAATTTCCCGAAGTGATTTTGACCCTACATAATTTCTTCAATTAAAAATTATTAGCTTTCACATAACATAAATTCTGCACAGCAGTTTACAACTGGCCATAAAGCAAAAGGAAATAAAACAGTTTTCAAGCATATGACCCACAGCATCTTGATACTGTGGCAGCCATTCAGAAAGTGGACTTAGATCTAACCCATGTAGATGATGAAAACTTTTTAAGCAACGTTTTTAGTGTTCTCCAGATCAACACTATTCCAAAACATGTCATTTTCATTTGTTCATTTTAGCCAATGCTTCTAATCGATACATAAACACAGGCTTTCTCACTTAGCACAGAAACCATTCAGCAGCTTCTGCATTCTAAAATTACTCATCATAAAAATAAGCCTGAGATTGTATACAGGATTTAGCTGACGGGATATATTTAATGAGTGAAACCAATGGTCAAAATGGGAGTACTTGCAACTAATAAGTGCAACAGAGCCTCAGATAGAAATTATTATATGGAAATGATTTTTGATGAATTTTCCAGGTGGCTCTTCTATTGACAGTGAGTTTGCTCAAGAGCAGCTTGACTATCTTGATGAATAGAAACCCCCCTATGAGTTATCAAGACATACATTATATAAACTGTATGTAATGAGGTAAGTGGCTATTGCACAGCCCATCATTTAAAACCTAAATGAGCATTATAGGAATGGTAAAAACTGCAGAGCAGTGCTATATTATGTTGTGTAGTATTGATATTCATTTGCTACACAAATCTTGCAATCAAATTAATTTAGTCTGTAATCATGGGACAGCAAAAGCCAAGTAACCATTAATTAACAAAATTATTTACATTAAGGCTGTGTGAAACAGCACCATTTTGTTTCAACTTCTATTTCACCATTTTGAAGGGACACTGTTTCATTTCATAATTTCATTTAGTTTTGAAACAATGTTCTGTTTCGTTTTGTCAAAACTTTCGCTCTTTTGACGCATTTTGACATTTCACACTAGGCTATAATGGGGAATCATGAAAATTGCCTATAAGTTTGCCATTTCTTGCCTGATTCAGATGGTAATTGCAGGGACGGTAGCCCCTTCTGAGGGCATGATGTCTGCCAAGTTTCAAGGAAATAGGTGAAGGGCTTTCTGGGAAACTTCACTTTGTCACAGAGTAGGGTCCCTAGAGATGGCCTTGATACCCCTAGGGCCCTGTGACCATGCCAGCTCCGCCCTGTGTGCGCCTTCTCTTCTTTTTGTGAAGCTGTGTCTCAAAAAGTTGAAAGCAAAATGCATATCATTTGCCAGCAGTGGCAGCCTGCTGTCATCCCATGTACAGATCTGGGGGCCCACACCCCTGGGAGGAGTCTGTCACAGCCTTCCTAGAGGCGCAGGCCCCCGGATCTGCACATGGGATGACAGCAGGCTGCCACTGCTGCCTGGGACAGGTGCGAGGTGCAGCCAGCACCCAGCACCATGAAGACTGCTGCTACTGCTGGCCCCAAGCAACAGTGGCAGCCTCCCGTCATCCTGCACACAGATCTGGGGGCTTGCACCTCTGGAAAGTCTGTGGGCTGTGCCAGACTCCTCCTGGAGGTGCGGGCCTCTGGATCTGTGTGTGGGATGAGAGGAAGCTGCCACTGCTGCCTGCCTGCAGCCGCTGGGCTATGTCACACCAGGGGGTTTGGGGCTTCATTTTGTTTTGAAGCCTTTTGTTTCATTTTGATTTCACTGTCTCAAGCTTGAAATGCATTAAAACAACTTTGAATTTTGCACAGCCCTAATATACATTACATAATGTATTATTGAAAACTTTTCAGTTTTAGTTTGTATAGGGGAGATATAACTCATATTCTGAGGCATCTCCAGGTTGATTTTGTCTATCCTTCCTTTTTTCCTTTTCACAAACAGATGGACTTTAAAGAACTTCTAATTATACTGCTCAAAGGAGGAAAGGAGGGTTTTTCATCCTAGAGAGTACAATTACCCTGAATTCCTGTAATTTATTTAAATACAGGTAATGGAGAAGCATAGGTAATAGGGCTGTGTGAAAAGCCTGTGTTTCATTTCGGTTTCAGATTCGGCATTTCAGGGACAGTGATTCATTTTGGTATTTCGAATCACTGCCATTTCATTTTGGCCAAAACTGTTTCGGAGCTGTTTCAGAATTTCGATGGTGTTTCAGCCATAGGCTATAATGGGGACTCACAAAATGCCTACAACTTTGTCATTAATAAGACTTCCATTATTCAAGAGAGTCAACAATCTGTGCGATTTACTGCTCTTGTGATATTTACTGCTCTTTTCTCAACTGTATTTTGGAAACTATCACAAAGTGTTCTTAAGCATTTTAACATCATAAAATCTGAATCTAAATCTAATCAGGCCCTGAGTTTGAACACTAAGCATTAGTTTAAACACAGTCTTAACCGACTATTATTTATTCTGCTAGTTATTTATTCACTGCATGAGGCAAATCACTCCCAGAGTATTTTTTTGCTGGTGGATTAAAGCTTTAGGAACTGAATACCATCACCTGTGGTCAGTTCTAATAAATAACAAATAGCACAGTTGGGTGATAGAGAAGGTAGGAAAGGAGAAAGATGGAAAAGCAAAGACTATGATTCAGAAGTATGTCTTTGTTGCAAAAAAGCTGGGATGATTTCTAGATGATAAAATATCATCTAGAAATCAAGGGAAATAATATATACTGTTCAATACAAGTGAGATCTCCAGTGAAGAACTGTATCCACTTTTGGGTCTCACACTTGAAAGAGAGAGGAATTGGAAAGAGTCCAGAGTGGAGTAACAGAAATAATTTAGAGGTCTAGGAAACATGACCTACAAGGTAATAAACCTCTCACTCCCCTTGCCTTGTACTGGGTGCTCCACCATGTTCTCCACCCCCTCTCCCCCCGGGTTTTCCTCTTTCAATCTCTCTGCTAAGTGTCTGTCACCCCAGTTGCTTGGGCAACCACCTGGTCACCTAGAGAACTGGGCTGCATAATTTCCTGTATCCAGGTTCCTTTGTTAAACTTTCTGCCATTGCCTTGAGGGGTGGGTCTTAAGGCAGTGGTCACTTCTCAAGATGAGGGCTGATGTTTTTCAAATTGATGGGTCAGCCTCAGGGGTGCTCAGAGAATACCTAGATTTGGTTGGGTCCAGGTGATGAGATCTTAAGGGTTATTTAAAGGGTCTCTCCATCTTGGGAGAGGGAGACATCTTTTTGGAAACATACACACACAGAAGCATGGGCCTCCAGAAATCTCTTGATGTATATGTGAGTAACTTACCTGAAATTTAGCCAGAAACTTAGATTTAAGTGTTCTAGTTGCATATCAAAAGGCTAACCAGCCTATGCCATTTTGCTCAGGACAATTTCCTTTCAATTTTCCTTTTTTTTTGTATTCCTTCCCCATGCTCTCCCTTTTTGATCAATAAAGCTATCTATTATGGCACGCTTCACTGTGTGTGCTTAAGAGAATGAGATTAGCTTATAGCTCCCTTTGCTCAGCTAACTAAGGGAAGCTACTCTTAATGCTTCCAGCTATAAGAAGCACCCAGAGATATCCTGCCAGGGCTAAGCACCCCCAGGGTCTGCAGGGTCTGTGTACCCCAGGCTGCACAGAGCCCTAACAAAGACCCAGGCCCAGGTGGTGGTGGTGGTTACCCCAGGCTTGCGGGTGTGCTCCAAGAAGGGGTTGGCTGGTTGTAGGCTCCCCAGGGGAGACACTTGTAGCATGGTTTTTGGTTGAGCACAGTGAGGTGGGTGGCTCAGCACAGGAGCTCTCCCTATTGGCCTGCCAGACAAGGGAAGGTTTGAAGAGCTGGGTTTTTTTGTTTGAATAAGAAAAGACAGAGTTGGGATTTATAGCAGTTTTCCAATATATGAAGCGTGGTTATGAAGAAGTTGGTGAGAGACTAATCTCAATGACTGTGGAAGATAGGACAAAAGTATCAATTTCAGTTAGAAAGTTCTTCCTGATATCCAATACATTAGTTGAAGGTTTAACTATGACCATATACAGAATTATTGTTCAGGAAAGGAGGAGAGTAGTAGGATTGGCTCAGTACTTGAGCCCTGTTTGTGCCTATGGGCAGTGGCTTTGAAAATAAATTTTAAAAGTCAACATCTGCAGTCCCACTGGGGTCTCTGGTCTGGGGAGTAGGTGGGAGGCTTTGCCTTATTACTCCATTCCCCTGGGACCAGGAAGAGTGGAACAGTCTGCTCCCCATGCCTTCCCCAGACTGATTACTGATCTGTGGAAGGCATGGAGACCAAGGGAGAGGGGGCAGCTGCAGGCTGACCAATGCCAGAATTATTTCTAGTGGGAGGAAACTTCTACAAAATTTCCCCACTAGAAATTAAGTCCTGTTTTTAGCCTATGAACATGGCCAAACACTGGAACAGTTTACCTAGGTAGGGTATGGAATCTCCATCCTCGGAAGTTTTTAAGAGCAGATTAAGCAAACACTTTGCAGGGATGGTTTAAACAAGAATGTTTCTGCTGACACCAGGGGTTTGGACTAGATGATGTCCATTAAAGTCCTATAGAGATATGTGGAAGTGGAGGGGGTGAGGAGAGGGAGTGTTGCCTGACTAAAATGTTGCCCTGAGGGGTCAGGCCAATGCTCAGGATCTCAATATTGTGCTGTTAGCCAGGAGGGTGGAGTATACAATTGCACATGCACACATAAAAATCAATTAAGCACACATACACTTACTAGATCCATACACCCCTACTAGGCATACACACTCACACTACCAGCTCAGGCACATACACATCCAAACCAGCCTAGGCACATGCATACCTATTACCAGTTTAAGTAGCTACACTATACACCCCAGAAGTTAGACATGGATCACTAATTGGTATATTATGCACACAAAGCCATATACATACCACCCATCTACACATACACACAGGTGAGTTCCTAAGTTGGATATTGTGATGTGTATGTATGTATGTGCTAGGTGTACTTGGGATACCTGGGGAAAGGTTAAGGTAAGAAAGTAGAAATGTAGGGAGTTAAAGTTACCAGGACAAGGATTAGAACCAGTAGACTACAGGGGCCTGGGCTGAAGAACTGAGGCTCGGGGTAACTTTAGGTTAATTGATCTTAATTGATTAAAAGACACTGCCCAAAGCCTGCAGAACAGGGAAGCATGCCGGCACAGAGTCTGGGACTGGAGCCAGACCTACGGGGAGCTGAAAAGGTAGATTGGGAGGGGAAAAATGGGACTAAGGGAAACTGTAGGTGTTAAAGAGGGGCTATGGGTTTGGGAAGCCAGAGGATGGCTCTGGAGCAGCTAGAGAAGTTGCAGAGAGCAGCAGTAGGTGCTGGAAGCTGGAGGGAACTGCAGGACAGCTAATAGGAGCTGGGAAGCTGTGTTGGGGGGGAGATTACAGAAGGTACAGGGGAGGGGAGCCTGAAAACAGAGAGCCAGGCAGCAGAAAATCACAGGAAAAGCAGCAGGCAGCAGGGACAGCAGGAAAGCAAGGAGAGGCTGAGTGGTGGAGAAAAGGGGAGAAGGAATTGGGAGGAGATCTGGAAACTACCAGAGAGGGTAGGAACTGGAGCTGAGAGAGAGAGGGAGAGAATGAGGCTGGAATTTAAGATAGGGAAGGGACTGGGATTCAGTAGAACACGACTCAACACGGGGTTGCAAATGACAGTGGGTTTTTTGAACCAGGGAGATGGTGACACAATGCCAAATTGGTTCCCTTGCACACACCCACACACACATACATGTACGCATGCACACACAATGGCAGCAGGGGTTAGAGAGGCTTGGTGCAGGGGCTGAAGTCCTCTGAATTCCAGGAGGAGAGACAGAGAGCGAGACAGGGAGAGTCCAAATTGTAAGAGGAGGTGAGCAGGTAATATCTACCCATCCAGGCTGGAAAGGGGTCCTTGTCCAGTAGATGTTGTCCAGAAGCGGGTCGCTGGTAGGGCCTCTGGGTGGATAGGTAGTGTGGCATGGTGCTGGTCCAGATGGAGAGGGCGTCCCACTGGGTCTGTCTTCACTGCCCCTTTTTATAGGGGAAGACCTTGTGTTACCTTAATGACAGGAGGTGTGCCCAGGTAAGGGTCAGACCCTAGTGTACTGAGCATGTGTGTTCCATGCAGGGATATGCAGTTTTGGGTGCCTGTAATGGTGGGCTACAATGGTAGAGTTGCTGGTTCTGCAGGGTCTTTTGTCTTTCAAATGCTGGTCTTGTCTCTGTTCCTGGGTGAGGTCCGTGGTTCCTGGATGAATCAATGTGAGGTGATGGCCTTGTCGTTACAGGCCATTCAGTTGAGGCCTGCTACCATTGTATTTCAATCATTCCCAATCACACTTATTCATGGGGGATCTAATTTACATGGGAGGGATACGTGATACATACAGTTGTGACACAGGGGATGCCCGGGCAGAGGACACAAAATGAAGACTTGACATATAAAATGGAAACTGGTTCACTTACAAACACAGGCCTAAACTATACAATATCCATATGAAATAATACAAATCAATACAAAAATGATAATAATACAATATACAACAGTAGAAATTAATACAAACCTAATAATTATACAATATAAAACAGTGGATACAAAACCAAAAACTTGTTACTAAAATAAAAATGTTTAAAGCTTATCCTACATCTTAGCTTACTTATACGTATCTATAGGGAATAGAGAGGGAGAGAAAAAGTCAGAAATGGTTGGGAAAGGGGAGCAAATGCAATTAAAAAAAAGAAGAAGAAAAACTGGGGGTTTTGCTACAGGAGGACAGATTGTTACCAGCCCTTGATCCTATATGCTGGGGAAATCCTGAACTGCTCTGCTTTGTGCTTTAGTGCAAAGGGGGTACAGTCACGTTCAAAGATCTTTTAACTCATTTTTTTGTAAATATAGGCTATTACCTCTTTTGCATTTCTGTAAAATCTATGGCTTGGCTCAGGAGGTAAATTATCATTAAGGAAAGAAACATAGAATTATTTCTATAGCATTTTTGTGACTCACACTTTCCTTTTTATAACAGATTGTGAATGAATATTGTAGTCCTAGACATGACCTTTCTTCCTCAGTATATACAGCTATCAACCTTTTATCAAAGAGAAGAAAAACTAAAACTAAAAACGTACAGTTATAAGGGTAGTTTATATTCTGATTGCTTTCAATTAGTTTAATACCAATCTTGTTAGTAAGAGCTATGCTAGAATCAGACAGTAAAAACTACTCTATTTAATATTTAGACACTTATTCATGTATTTAGGCTTTTATATAACTGTCTAATTAATTTGCCATGCATACTTTCTCCCTGGCTGTGAAAAAGAGATGGCTCAAAGCACTAAATCCTGTGATTTTTTTCAAAGGCTTGATTGAGATTTACTGTGCTTGTGTTTTAATTTAAAGTTCTTGATTATGTTTCAATCATTTTAAATGTGCATATATCTCTTTAGTGTTAGCCAGTGTTCAGAGTACTTTCATTCAATGTGTAAGTTACAATCTGCCATTGCTTTCTTAAGAGCAAAATCTTAGGTACTGTAGAAGCCACCAAGAGACAAGCAGAAATGACATAAAGATTATGACGTTTGGAAGCTGAATGTCCATGACATTGAGGTAAAAGTGATTCATCCTCTGTAAATGTAAAAATCACAGGTCTGAATGATATTGCATCAGCAAGAGAATTTCTCCAGCATCTCTTTTTGTCAGTGAATAAGTATGCATGACATAGTCATGGACGGTCTGTAGAAGATAAGGAGATCTCCGTAGGAGCTTTAGGTTCCTAGAAGTCTATGAGGAAAATTGTGTGAAGAGTGGAACAGAGATGTCTGCCCAAAACTGTGGAAGATCTAAGTGAATTCTTGCTTGTCATAGGACTATGCAGCTATAGTGAAGATGCCATTTTAAGCCAGTTCTGCTACTCAGGGGAGAAGAAGAGGGCCTGAACTGCTCTAGAAGAAGAAATAGCTTGTTGGCCTGATGGTGTACTGAAAGCAGGATGTGATATATAGGTTGCATTTGGTGCCTCACTCAAAGAGGGAGAGGGATTTTTTATGTCATTTCTGGTCATGATGTCCAAACTAATGTTGTGTAGAATTATAAATGTTTTTCAAACAAAGCCTTCAAATCTTGCACATCAAATTTAAATCAATTACTTCATCATCACTACATGCTAAGTTACTTGGGTTGTAATCATTTTAGGTATTGGGTAATATTTATATTTTGTTCAATGCCTTGAACAATGGTCTGTGAGTCCAGTCTATAAGTGGGATTCCCAGGGATTATCACAAAACAAATAATAAAAAAGGATGATGATGATAATCCAAGTTAGGACAACTGCACACAAAATGACAAACTGGATGTATAATGGGCCATATGCATGCACAATTACTTGACTTAGAGAGGAACAGTTACATGATTTATATCTTGTGTGGACTCATGCAAACTATATTAACAAGTGTTTGACATTTCCATACATAACTTGAAGCCATAATTTGCAAAAAACATGGCTCATAAAGAAACTAAACATTAATGCAACGGGCAAGAATTTTTGTGGGTGATACCTTTTATTAGACCAACTGCATGGTTGGGAAGGATATAAACATTAATACAATTTTTTTTCTCTCTAAAAATGATACAAAGTAGTGATTTAGACAAATTAATCTTTCAAAGGCAGCATGAAGGGTTTGAATGAATTTAGTTATCAATCATGTAAGCGTGAGAAGAAAGAAAATATGTTCTTTTTAAGTTTAACCTTCATTTAAAGAAGACGGCTTATTTAATTGAAACATCCAGACTTCAACTATCATAGGCAGAGTCTTATTACAGGTTATCATTTTTATAGGTATTACTACAGGCTGCATCTATTCACTGCAAGCCCTTTGGGGAAGAAAATGTCTTTTTTCTGTGAGTGTGCAGAACTTAGCATAGTGGGGTTCTCATCAATCACTAGTGTTTTTCAGTACTGAGGAGACCTAATATCCAGATACTATATATTTTTAGTATCTCACCCATATTTTTCAATAAACAGTATACTGATATATGTACAACTCATTCACTGTATATGAGCCATCTACCTAGCCATACACTCTCCTCATCCAACTCACTTATAGTTTCATAGTTTCATAGTTTCTAGGGTCGGAAGGGACCTGAGGAGATCATCTAGTCCGACCCCCTGCCATGGCAGGAAAGAGTACTGGGGTCAAATGACCCCAGAAAGGTGTTCATCTAACCTCCTCTTAAAGACCCCCAGCACCACTTCTCTTGGAAGCTGGTTCCAGATCCTAGCTGCCCTGACTGTGAAGTAGCGCTTCCTGATATCTAGCCTAAATCTACCCTCTGCCAGATTGTGACTGTTATTCCTGGTCACTCCTGGCAGTGCTTGGGGGAATAGGGACTTCCCCAATGCCTGCTGATCCCCCCTGACTAGTTTGTAACAGGCCACTAGATCCCCCCTCAGCCTTCTCTTGTGGAGGCTGAACAGGTTCAGGTCCCGTAGCCTCTCCTTATAGGGCCTGCCCTGCTGCCCCCTGAACATGCGAGTGGCCCTCCTCTGGACCCTCTCCATGCTGTCCAGATCCCTCTTGAAATGTGGTGCCCAGAACTGGATGCAGTACTCCAGCTGTGGCCTGACCAGTGCCACACAGAGGGGGACTATCACTTCCTTGGACCTGCTCGAGATGCATCTGTGGATGCATGACAACGTACGGCTGGCCTTCCTGACTGCATCCCCACACTGCCAGCCCATTTTCATCTTGGAGTCAATGATGACTCCAAGTTCCTTTTCTGCCTCTGTACTGATAAGAAGGGAGTTCCCCAGCCTGTAGGTATGGTGCTCGTTTTTCCTTCCCAGGTGCATCACTTCGCACTTGTCGGTGTTGAATCCCATCCTATTCTAATCCACCCACCGCTGTAGCCTGTCTAGGTCAGATTGGAGCCTATTCCTCCCTTCTAGCGTGCCCACATCCCCCCACATCTTAGTATCATCAGCAAATTTCAACAGAGTGCTTTTTACCCCCTCATTCAAGTCACTGATGAAGATGTTGAACAGTGCAGGCCCGAGGACTGAGCCCTGTGGAACCCCACTGCCCACATCCCTCCAGGTCGAAAATGACCCATCCACAACCACTCTCTGGGTGCGGTCCTCCAGCCAGTTGGCGACCCAATTGACTGTGTGGGTGTTGACACCACAGTCCCCCAGTTTCTTAATGAGAACAGGGTGAAAGACAGTGTTGAAGGCCTTATCTCTTAGGACCTGGCTACATTATCAGCTCATCTATTATACTCTAGATAAGTGGTGCTCAATCTTTTTTGGCAGAAAAGCTGGATTCACAGGCCCAGTTTCTCTGCAGGCTGGATGCAGCCAGTAGTCCAGATCTGGTGCTCAAGGTGGTCACAGTCGGTTCTCAACCCACTGTGTGGATGGGGGCAACCAGGCCGCAACCCAGCTCTGAGGTGGTGAAGGGGTCTTGACTTAGATCCATGGGGGTCAGGGAAAGGGGGCTTGGCCCAGCCCCAGTCCCATCACAGGGGGTCTGGCCCAGCCCCAATCCCACCATAGGTGTGGGGGAAAAGGGCCTGCTGGCCCAGCCCTGATCCCACCATTGCAGGGGTGGGGGGAGGAAAAAGGGGGCCTGGTTCAGGCCCCAACTCAGCCGCATGGAAGGATGGAGACATATCTGGGCCCCAACCCAGGACATGGGGCTTGAAGTTTGGGAACTGGGCAGCAGAGGAGGTGGCCATATTAATTGTTTCCACTCTTCCACCTCCAAATTTCCCAAACAATGGGGAGCCCCACTGGCTGAATACTATGCTCCATGGACTGCATTTGGCCATCAGACCAGAGGTTTAGCACCCTTGCTTTAGATAAAGACCAAAGGCTTGTCTCTTCATTCCACTACATAAGTGAGACTATACCATTTTCACAATTACCTCACTGCATATGATCCATGATGATCAATGACACTGCATAGCTAGTTACCATTCCACTCTAGCTGTAGTTTCTGAACTAATTAATGGACCACCTATAACTAGAGAGAATTTGAGCTTCTGTGTACCAGTCCTATGAAGTTTGCTTTAATCCTCATTTCTAGCTGATGGATAACATTACAAGAAGCTTAGTATACATTCAATGCTTTCCTAAAGTAAGTTTTCTGTATAAGCAATTGCATTTGCAGGAGATGTAAAGAGTGGTAGTCCAAAGTCCCAAGTGGATCCAAAGGACAATCTCTCTGTTAAAATGTGGTTAAAATTGAAAGGCCCTACTCCACATGTATGATCATCACATATGATGTGTGATTATCAACCGGCATACACTGGCATAACTCCCTTGGAATTAACTAGAGAACTGATAATTTGATTTTTTTTTTGCCTGTTGCCCTTTTTGGAATTATTCAGTTTTGCAGCTATGAAAATGATGACATGATTTAGCTCTTTGGCCAAGATACAACATAAAACATCTTGGTCATCTGGGTATAAAGAAATAAAGTTGGCTATTCACGTACCTCCTTCCAACTCATCAGCTTGTCTGCTTCTTTATTTTAATATATTTGTCCATGGCCATATATTTTCCTTCCAGCTGAAAGGAAGTAACCCAAGCCTATTACTACTGGTGCTACTTAAAAATTCTCATAGCACCATTGCAAGAATAGAGATTTTAATTAGAACAAGGAAAATAAACAATAATAAATAATGTATTTGGGGAAAAAAAAGTGTCTCTCTCTGCAAATTGCCTGAAAGCAGATTAGGATCTCTTAGGATATGCTCATTATTCAAAATTATTCACATAATTTCAGAAAAATACTTCCTGGTCTTTAGTGTTGCTTGTTTGTGGAGAAGCATAATTTAGAATTAGGTTTCTGCTGTAAACACTTATGATTATAAGTTTGTTTTCTGCAAATAGTGTGCAATAAGCATACATGAAAGAGTGAACACAAAAAGATGTGAAAAAGTGTGAAGGGATAGTTGGAGAATTAGTTAACTATCTTTTTACTGTATTGGTAGAATAGATTTCATAGACATTAGGGCTAGAAGGGGCCTCGGAAGATCATCCCAAAGGGTAGAAGGGGCCATAGGATCCCAGCAAGATAGACATCTAAATGTCTTTTGAAGGTGTTCAAGGTAGGTGCTTGAACCACCTCCAACAGCAGTCTATTGCATACCTTGGGGCTCGGAAAGTAAAGAAGTTCTTCCTTATGTCCAGCCTGAAACA
This sequence comes from Crocodylus siamensis, assembly GCF_052110815.1. Classification (NCBI taxonomy): domain Eukaryota; kingdom Metazoa; phylum Chordata; order Crocodylia; family Crocodylidae; genus Crocodylus; species Crocodylus siamensis. The sequence goes on along the minus strand of NC_143397.1, from coordinate 73,754,985 downwards.
GTCACAGAGGAGTTTGTGACCATTTGATCTTGTCATCCCTTGGGGTGCTCTGGTGAACAGACATTCCCCCAGATCCTGATGAGCCCCCCTGATAAACTTATAGGTGGCCATCAGATCACCCCTGAGCCTGTGCTTTTCCAGGCTGAAGAGTCCCATAGCTCTCAGCCTCTCATTGTAAGGTCTGTTTTCCTGACCTCTTATCATGTGTGTGGCTCTCCTCTTGACTCTCTCAAGCTTCTTCATATCCTTTTTGAATTGTGGAGCCCAAAACTGGATGCAGTACTCCAGCTGCAGCCTCACCAGGGCTGAGTACAACAGGAGAATGATGTCCTGGAATTTGCTCGAGAAGCATCTATGGATGCAAGCAAGCATTTTTCTTGCTTAACTGGCTGCAGCATCACATTGAAGGCTCATGTTCATCTTGTGGTCAATAATAACCCCCAAGTCCCTTCCATTCGAAGTGCTAGCCAGCATAGCACTGCCAAGCTTATAAGCATGCTGTGGGTTTTTGCTCCCAAGGTGGAAAACCTTGCATTTGTCGGTGTTAAATGCCATCAGGTTCTTGTCTGCCCATTTTTTGAGCCCGTTGAGGTCAACTCTCCCCTACCCGGGGGGTCTTCAAGCGAAGGCTAGATGTGTATCTAGCTGGGGTAATGTAGGCCCAGCACTCTTTCCTGCTTATGCAGGGGGTCGGACTCGATGATCTATTGAGGTCCCTTCCAACCCTAGCATCTATGAATCTATGAATCTATGAACCTGGACTGCCCTTCTGTCATTAGTGTGGATGTTTTACCCCAAAGTTTGGTGTCATTGGCGAACTTGGCCAGTCCATTTCTGACTCCAATGTCTGCATCATTAATGAAGATGTTGAACAATATGGGTCCAAGGACAGAGCCTTGGGGGACCCCACTGGTCACAGGGCACCATGACAATTGACTTCCGTTAACCACCACTCTCTGGGTCTGACCACATAGCCAGTTCCTCAGCCAGTGGATCATGGAGAAGCCGAGGCCACAGTTAGCCAGTTTTGCCAAGAGGTGATCATGGGATACCAGATTGAAGGCTTTTTTAAAGTTAAGATATATGAGATTTATCTCTTCCCCCTTGTCCAGGTGATAGGTCACCTGGTCGTAAAAGGAAATATGATTGGTCAAGCATGACCTACCTGCAACAAACCCGTGCTGGCTATCCCTCAGGATGTTGCCATAGGCCAGTCTGTTGAGAGTGGTCTCTTTGATCATCTTTTCTAGGACCTTCCTTAGGATAGAGGTCAGGCTGATGGGCCTATAGTTTGCTGGATCCACTTTCCTCCCCTTCTTGAAGATAGGCACCACATTGGCCTTCCTCCAATCTTTGGGCACTTCACCGGAGCACCAGGAGTTCTTGAAGATCCGTGCCAGGGGCTGGGCTATGATGCTCGCCAGCTTCTGGTATCCAGCTTCTCAAGGTGTTCCTTCATAAGGTCAGCATTGAGGGAGGGTAAGGAATCTCCCTCACCCGGGCCTTCCTGTCCCATAATGGGCAGGGGCATCCCTTGGGACTGGTGAAAGACCGATGCAAAGTACCCATTTAGCAAGTTGGCTTTTTCATGAATGTCGGTTGTCAGATGTCCCGTCTGGTTTAGCAGGGATCCAATGTTGTCCTTGCCTTTCCTTTGGCTCCCCACATATCTAAAAAAAGGACTTTTTATTTTCCTTGATACTTATAGCCATTTGGAGTTCAGTTGCAGCCTTGGCTTTCCTTGTTTGGTCTCTGCAGGTCCAAACCAGTGCAGAATATTCCTCCTTGGAGGTGGATTCCATCCTCCATCATTTGTAGGCCTTTCTTTTTAGATGCAGGAGGTCTGCTAGTTCCCTGGAGACTAAGGGTGCTGCTGTGCCCTTTTGCTGCCTTTTCTCCAAGATGGGATAGACTTTGCTTGTGCATCAAGGATTGCTCCCTTGAGGATCAACCACTCATCCTGAACTCTGCTTCCCTTAGGGCTGAGGCCCTTTAGGGCTTCACTGACAAGCCTCCTGAGGTTGTCAAAGTTAGTTTTTCTGAAGTCAAGGATTTCTATATTGCTGACTGACTTGCCAGCTTTATGGCAGATGGTGAAGTTGATCAGCTCATGGTCACTGTCACCCAGCTTTCCTTCTATTATTATGTTGCTGATAAGGTCATCCCCCATTGCCAGTACCAGACTGAGCAGTGCATTACCTCTCATCAGCCTGTAGACTTCTTGCATCAGGTAGAGGTCATCCATGCACATGAGAAAACTTTGTGACCGCTTGGATTTGGCTATGTGCTCTTCCCATGAGATGTCCAGGTAGTTAAAGTATGCATGACAACCATGGATCAGGAGCATGTGGCCTCGGCCAATTCCCTGGTGAATTCCTGGTCAAGGTCTTGATCCTGGGTAGGAGGTTTGTAATAGACTCCCACCATTGTGGGTAGCAGAATTAAAAATTAAGTTCCACACTTTTAAATAAGTGCATGCTTGCTCGTAAATTTCCCAAAAGTTCTCTCTCCATAAGGAAGGTTGTTTCTTCCAAAAAGAAAGTATGCATATAGTCTAACCTGTGGATGCATACAACTGTTACTGCATCAATGTTGCCCATGTGTAAATGAGCAAAAGCTCTTAATCACACACTTTCTGAAATATTGGCCTTAAATATTTGGATCATCTAAACACGTGACATTGTTCAGATGGTTTTATGTAATTCTTGATGGCTTAATTTTTTGCCCATTGAAATTTTTATGAAAGTATTCGATGATTTTGAATGATAGGTTTACTGCATAGATTTGTTATATGATGCATCGGCACATTTAATCCTCTGGGGCCATTATATTTCTTAATTTTGTGTTTACTTGCAATTTTTTAAAGAGGACTATTTTAAATATGGAAACTTGGGCAGAACAGAGCAAAACATTGCTTCCTAAACCAAGCTCCCTTGATGGTACAGCAAGATGACATTATTTATGTGTTCACAGGTTTCTGATTAGTTAATTACGTGTCTACCTTATGACATGCTCCTACCTGCAGTAGAAACAGCAGAAATCCTAATTAGTGTGATTTGTGACAAAAAATGGAAGATTGTGAAGAATAAACATTGTAGATATTTACATGAATTAGTGGTCCAACTCAGCTCTAGACTTCCTTGCTTGAAAACAGAATTATTGAATTATAATTATTTATTATTTGTATTATCGTTGCTCAGAGAAGCTTCAGGCATGGATTGGAATTCAATTTTACTATGCACTGTCCAAATGCAGAACACACTGTCCAAACACAATCCCTGCATCAAAGAGCTCGTCATCTAAATGTAAAAATGGAGAGAGAGAGACAGATTGTGAGTACAATGGGATAGTATTAACTGCATGATAGGCTGTAGCCTCAGGACATCAACAGCCTGTTACCATGTTTTTTTTATAGACAGTATGGAAATGAAGACTGTTAAGGAGGGATTTGAAGGAAAACAGTGCTGTAGTTTTACAAACGTTTGCAAAGAGTTTCCCCTAAGCATGAGAGGCAGCATGGGAGAAAAGAGATAGTACTTATATAACACAATGAGGCAGGGAAGATTTTTTCCCATACCAAGGTCACTAAAGCACATACTAAATAAGAATGGTCTCAAGAACTCCACTAGTAGTTTTCATCCAGCCTGTTACTTGTATTTTCAGCACAATCAATTTTTAACTAGTTTCTTACCCATCTTACAATTCAGGTGCATCTACATGAAATGCATTAATGTGTACTAGCCTAAGTTAATGTGCATTCACATCTACTTGTGCATGTCCTTAATGCACACTGAAAATGGTGAAATTAAGCTAAATGTACCTAACTCTGATACCTGCAAATCTAACTTTAGTCCCAAGTCTCTGCATGTGTAGACACCTACCAAAAATTGCTTAATGCGCATCAAATTTAGTTGCATTTATTTGCATGTGTAGACTCGCCTTTCTCTTATTAAACATTGTTACTAGACCCCTGATTTTTGTATCAAGGCATTATTAATGAAAGGTTCATACTGATGAAAATATTAAATATATTTAGGTGTATACCACATGTACCCCTCTCCCAAAAATCAGCCATCTAACATTAACTTACGTCTTAAGCGTGAAAGGTGATTCCTGTCTTGGAACTGAAGAATAGGAACTTTGTAATGCCTACTGGAGCTGTCCTCCTCTCCCACTTGTAGGTTGGGAGGGGCAGAATTCAGTCTTAAACCTCACAGTTATTATTAATCCTTTCATAATCATTGCAGAAATGGCAATAGATTTTAGTCGAGCAACCAAAGCTGCTTCCAATTCAGCAGCAGCTATGACAAGGTTAAAACCTCTGGGGCTTCATCCTATGTAGGAAGAAGGGGTTTTGGACCACTAGTTTATATATAGCAGGTAGTGACAGACGTCTTTTCCTTGTATATATGGGGAAGTGTCACGGAGGCACTGGGGTGCTCCGTGCCTGAGATGAAGAAGAGGTGAGCTGCCAGTCACCAGGGCAGCTCAGGTGAGGGTTGTCAGAGCTGCCAATCATCAGGGCAGGGCAGCTGTGGGTTGCCAGGCCAACCAGCCAGTCAGGTGACTGGAAGGGGGCAGGGCCAGGCCCTTTATAACAACTGAGGCCTGGGCCCAGTAGCAGTTTCCTTCTGGTAGTTGTAGGAGCTGGAGCTCTGCAGCTGAGCTGAGCTGAGCAGCCTGAATTGGTGGTGGCAGCCTTGTGGTGCTGACTGGCTGCGATGATGCCGGGGATGAGAGCCCCTTGACGAAAAGTAGGGTTGGAGGCCCTGGTGGGGGCTCAGTGTTTGTGTTGTGAGCAGGAGGCTCTGTGTTTTGTGTTGAAGCCAGGTGGCTTGCATTGTGCTACAGTTACACCAGAGGACCGGGTGAGGCTGTAGGGGTGTGAGGAGGCCTCACGGGAGCTCCCCAGCAGCTTGGGGGTTCCCGGTGCCCAGCAGGGGCACAGTGCCAGTGGGGCACTATTGTCTGTTCCGGAGAGGCACAGTATTGCGCCGGGGAGGTGCGGTGTGCGGGGTTGCAGACCCCAGCCCATAAGGGTGGTGTTGTGCCCAGTGGGGGCAACCGGACCCAGACAAAGGTCAAGGGGACAGGCACGGCGGTGGTTGCCTGTGCCCCTAGCGCGAGGAGAATGGTATCGGTCCCAGAGGGGGCAAGGCCTCGTACAGGGCGGCGGCTTCGAGCGAGGCCCAAAGGGCGCCGGTAACCGGGGCGGCGGCTTCGAGCGAGGCCCAAAGGGCGCCGGTAACCGGGGCGGCGGCTTCGAGCGAGGCCCAAAGGGCGCCGGTAACCGGGGCGGCGGCTTCGAGCGAGGCCCAAAGGGCGCCGGTAACCGGGGCGGCGGCTTCGAGCGAGGCCCAAAGGGCGCCGGTAACCGGGGCGGCGGCTTCGAGCGAGGCCCAAAGGGCGCCGGTAACCGGGGCGGCGGCTTCGAGCGAGGCCCAAAGGGCGCCGGTAACCGGGGCGGCGGCTTCGAGCGAGGCCCAAAGGGCGCCGGTAACCGGGGCGGCGGCTTCGAGCGAGGCCCAAAGGGCGCCGGTAACCGGGGCGGCGGCTTCGAGCCAGGCCCAAAGGGCACTGGGAGCGGGCTGGTGGATAGGAGCCCGGCCCAGGGGCGCCAGGCAGGCAAGGTGCCCAGGGTGCCTGAGAAGGAGAGAGAGCACCAGAGGGGCGAGGGACCGCACAACGTCCCACGGAACAGCTGCGAGGCTTGGGGCGTGCTAAAGGGGAGGTTTGGAGGCATGCATATCCCTTAAGGGAGGGGTGCATCGAGGCACCCCATTTGGAGTAGGGGCAAGAACACATGCCGTTCACTAGGGGAATAAAGGCAGCCTCCTTTAACCATTTAAGATCAAATTTGTGGCGGGTGAGGATTTGAGGGTGCTGAGTACAGCCCTGAGTGATGGTAGGGGGTGCTAGGGAGTTTATGGCTGCTCCTAGGCCCCACTCCCTCACAGGAAGACAGTGGTTTTATTTTAAATGCTAGTAAGTCTTTAAATGCATTTTGTCTTCACTGGCGTAATGTTACAGTCCTCAGGGTTACATAGGTTGGCGTTCAGTTTTTGATGCTACTTTAGCATGATTTGGAAATAGCAATAATTTGTTCCAAAATGACTTTTAACTGCCGGGCAGGTATGTAAGTGTTTGCATTTCCCCCCATTTGAAATGCCATCCTCCTACAATTGTGTTACTTAGGGCTGAAATTTCAACAGGAGAGTTTGAAGGGAACTCTGTAGCCATTCCTTAATTTTCTTCAAAGTATGTCTTAATTTTGTTCTTTGTCAGTTCTATACAGCCCCCTCTGTCATATTTGGCTAGCTACAGGCCTGGATTTCTTGTTACAGGCAATAAAAGACTTATCTCTCTCTGTGACCAGGGAGATTGGCATTGGGCCTATTGGTTAGAGAAGGCATCCAAATGTCCAATAGTAATGTCCTGTCTTAATCTTGTTGAACATGACTTAATCACCTAGCTGCAATAAAAACTCCTAAAGGTGTGATGCTGCCCTTTGTTCACAGCTTCTGCAAGCCACCTTTTTTTTGAACGAACCCATTACAGGGTGTCAATTATACAACAGACCAAAGCCCTGGGTGTGACTATGAGGTTTGCTGGCTGCAGGATTTTGAAATAATTTATGATCATCCTGCAGTTTTGCCTTTTTGATATGTGAGCTGTCAAGAGTGCTAGAAGCCTGAACACATATGGATGCTAAGGAAATAATAAAAAAATCCTCCTTGATATAAGAAATCTTAGTATAAGTCATGCTGAAGCAAGTCAAACAACTGAAAAAAATGTGTCAAATTTATATAAAATGTTTTTTTGGGTGTTTTAATATCCAATGACTAAAAGTAGAAAAAGGAATCAATATATTCCTTCCCAAAGTATGTACATTTTTTATCTTCTGCCCTTAAAAATGGGTATAGGTATCTCAATGTACACTAATCAATTAATTTGGGGATAAAACATGTTGGAAAATAAATTTAGCAGGTTATGGTAGGTTTTTGAAGATGGGTAAACTGTCTTTTCTCCTTTGGGAATCAAGTCCTACTAAAGTACAATTCTAGAAACAAAAGACACTATGAAATGGCACCTTTATTCTTAATAAAACTGTTCCCTGAACCAAATTTGGAAAATCTTTCTCTGGGTGTTTAACTCCCTCTATTTTCATAAAGGGCTTTACTTCCTTACAGCCTCACTCCCAGTGCTAGTGATTGGGGCTGTGCGAAGCTTCAGTCCCTGATTCCATTCGGCGGAGATTTGGCCCAATTTGGTGGCTTTATCTATGAATCTGAATCAAATCAGGAGGTCCTTCAAACTCTCTGAATCAAATTGGAACCCTCCAAATCAATTTGGAGAGATTCAGAAAGATTCAGAGATTTGAACATAGACGCATTTTAAATATTTTTTCTACATACCTCAAGGTACCAGGCGAATTGTGAATGCTGTGATTGTGGGGTGGATGGAGTGTCCCCCAGCATGCTCAGCAGCAAACCCAGAAGTGGACCAGAAGTATTTCCCGTCCAGAGAGCACGTTGGCCCTGCCCTTCCTGGCTCAGAGACTGATGCTTCCTGAGTCTGGGGGGGCGGGCACCTCGGGTCCCCTGGTGGCTAATTGCTGAGCCGGGGGGTGCGCAGGAGGGCCCCTGCATGCTCCCCAGTGGACCTGGAAGTGGACCACCTACACCATCTGCTCCAGCATCACAGCATTCACAAGCCATGCCTGGTACCTCAAGATATGGAGAAAAAACATTTAAAGCTGTGTCTGTGGCTGAATCACTGATTCTCTGAATCAGCATTGAATCTTCAGATTTGGACTCGGCCAAATCGCATCGGGAACAGTGATCCAAATCAACAAGTTATATCATTGTCCCTGATTTGGGATGAATCTAAATTGAATACAGACCATTTCACACGTTCCTACTAGTTAGTCAATAACTATTTAATGCAAGATACATAAAACAGTCTGGCTGCAGGGACCGGAACTCAGAGGCCCTTTTCCCAGCCGAGTGTCTTAACTACTAGGTTACAGTTAAATTTCCTTTTTTTGGTCCCTGGACTATCTATGCATTTTGCATGGATATATACATACATACATACATGGAATAACATTGGGACTGGAACCAGATATCAGTGCTTCCTTCCTCTGAGAGCAAGACCCACCTCACTGGCCCACAGAGTCGTACTCCTTCTTGCTTACTTTTCTTTTGAAGCCCTTAACTCCTTTATTCTTGGATGCCTGGTGACCCATCTTCTCCAGACGTGGAGGGTGAGGTTAGTTCTGCTTAGCCTATGTTCTGATAGTTAGGGCACTGTATTGGGAATGGAAAATACAGCTTCAAGTCCCCCAGGTACTTCAAGTCCTATAACTCATGTTTTGCATTTTCAGAAGTGCCTTAATCACTGCTGTATTTGGTCTCTACTTCAAATGATCAATGTGCAGCCCTTTCTCCCTCATAGGTTTAGGGATTTACCTGGAAATTATGCTGTTCCCCCAGTGTGAATACTATTGCAACAGAACAGAGGTTGGCACATATGACACTGTATTGAATCATTTTTGAGTATCCTCAGTAGGCCCACTCTAGTTTGTAGAGAGCTCTTTAGGCTAAGACAGAGCCCCCTAAGTCACAAGCAATTTAGGCACAAAAATTTTGTTGTTGCATGGGGTGAAATATGATCATATTTAATAGCACAAGTGACTGTAAACTGCCTAAGAAACACTTGGCTGCTTTAGGGTGAGATTACACATTATACTTAGCATGTGCTAACTCTAAGGAAGTTAGGTGCGGTCAGTGTTAGCACAGGTTGTGAGCAGTCACATGTTAAAAGTTTAATATTGTCTCCAACATGCACAGCTCATACTTACCACTAGAGGTCCAGGGAGCAGAGGTGTGCCTAGTTGCTGCTAAGCCTACTCTGGGCCTTCTCTGCTCATTGGCTCCCTAGCTGCAGTATAGGATGGGATGAAGGGACCCTTCACACTGCTTGGATCACCCCTCTGTCCCCTGAATTGGCCTATGACCCCAATTGCTTCCCTAATCCTTATCAGCCCCGGATTGGTCCTTGATCAGCCCCTCCACCCCTGGATTACCACCTCTGCTACCCTGATCCCCTTTGCTCAGATCACCCCTTTGAATTTCCCTTGTATCACTTTCTCCACCTTTCCCCTCCATCCTATCAGCCCTTTCTCCCTTGGATCACCTCCCTGCCATCTCAATCAGCCTGAGAGCAGTGGCAGCAATGGGGGAGGGGGGGGAGATTTCCCCTCTCTGCCTACTCCTGGGCTCTCTGCGACCCAACCCACTGCTGTACACCCAGATCCAGCTCCTGTCAGGTCCCAGAAAGAATAAATATGGGAGCAGAGGGGGCAGCAGCCCAGCACCTTGTTGCCTACCTACTCACCTTCCTTCCCCTACCACACTCCTTTCCCCCCCTTCTAATCCTGTTGTCCCTGCCTCCTACCCTTGCCTCATTTCACCCCTTTCTCCTTCCTCCCCAGTCACCTCCTCCCCCTTCATTTGCTGCCTGGCTGTCAGTCCAGGACCATGGAGTCCTTGATGATAAATAGTCCACCTGGGAGTGATGCCTCATGGGGAATTGTAAACTATTGGCTTTATCTCAGTTGAACAACTAGAAGTTAACTTAAATCCAGCTGGCTAGCATAGCTCAAAGATATTGCTCATGTGAAGTGGTGAAATTTAAGATACCTAGAGGACACTTAGCACTTGTTAATGAGCCTTAATGTTCAATCATTCAAGTTTAAGGGCTCTTAATATGCTCTAATTGTAATGTGTAATGAAACAGAAGTGAAATAAAATTTAGGTCTTTACATTTCCTAATTGCCAACTATAATAGCCTAGTATGACCTGCAGATCAAGTATGAGGGGAAGAAGTAAAACATACCAAGCAATGGGTTATGTATGGACAGATGAGAGATGAATAAGGGCTTTGTCTTCTCTGACTTTCTGTTTTATAATCATCATTACACAACAGATTTTCCAGCTACATAGAACAGTAAATAAATGCAGTGATGTGTGGTATGTATTGATCTTTTTAATGGAAGCTACTATATCAACAGTCCTCGCTCAATTAGTAAAATGTTTTTATTGCATTTTACCTCTTAGTCCTGGAGAGCCAACACAGTTGTGGGAGTTGAAGCTTAAATCTGTGCTGGTTTATGTCTCATCAGAATTTCTGAGTTCTAACAGCAGGGTCAAACTGTTCTCCATTACACGTAAGGAGCCCTGTAATTGAAGGTAGAATTTGGCTTTTACTAATGATAGTAAACAAGAAAGAATGCACCATGGTTTGTTTTTTTTTTTAATTCAAAATTGTAACGATAAAATTTAGGAGGCAAAATTCATATAATTTTACTTGTGAGCTGTGTAAATTCAATATGAAAATCACTGAAACAATTAGCAAGGGATCTCACAATACCATTTTTGTCATGTTTTTTCCACAGTTAAAAACTGTTCTCTAAGCCATGAGTGAATATTGTGTTGGTGAATTCATTTTGTCCTCATTTAGTGAAACTCTCAGAAATAGCCATTATTGTCAGCAGTCCTTTAATATGAGGATGACAGTACTAGCATATGATATGGTATAATTTTCAGTCTCCATTCAAGAGAGCTCCCAATTTGGATCAGTAAAAAATTATTAGAATTTCTTACTGATGGACATTTTAAGAGCTATGTGAGGAAAAACTTGCTTAGAGTTGAACTGTCTCCTTGGGAGGAAAAACCTGCAGCTTTTGGGAGGAAAAACCTGCAGCTTCCTTATAGGCTCGGCAGTGCTACGTTGGATAGCACTACAGAAGAAAGAGACTTGGGGGTCATCATTGACCACAAGATGAACATGAGCCTGCAATGCGATGCTGCGGCTAGTAAAGCGACCAAAACGCTGGCTTGCATCCATAGATGCTTCTCGAGCAAATCCCGGGACGTCATTCTCCCCTTGTACTCGGCCTTGGTGAGGCCGCAGCTGGAGTACTGCGTCCAGTTTTGGGCTCCACAATTCAAAAAGGATGTGGAGAAGCTTGAGAGAGTCCAGAGGAGAGCCACGCGCATGATCAGAGGTCAGGAAAACAGATCTTACGATGATAGGCTGAGAGACATGGGATTCTTTAGCCTGGAAAAGCGTAGGCTCAGGGGTGATCTGATGGCCACCTATAAGTTTATCAGGGGTGACTACCAGGATCTGGGGGAACGTCTGTTCACCAGAGCGCCCCAAGGGATGACGAGGTCGAACGGTCACAAACTCCTGCAAGACCGTTTCAGGCTGAACATAAGGAAGAATTTCTTTACTGTCCGAGCCCCCAAGGTCTGGAACAGTCTGCCAGCGGAGGTGGTTCAAGCACCTACATTGAACACCTTCAAGAGTAAATTGGATGCTTATCTTGCTGGGATCCTATGACCCCAGCTGACTTCCTGCCCTTTGGGCAGGGGGCTGGACTCAGTGATCTTCCGAAGTCCCTTCCAGCCCTAATGTCTATGAAATCTATACTTTGCTCTAATGAGTAATGCTATCTTCTTTCTTTCATGAGAGTTAATCTGCTGAGTTTTAGATTGTGCAAAGTTAAACTATTGATGCTGCTTTGCCAAAAAGCATGCAAAAATAAATGTTCTTGTTAGTTATTTATATGATCCATTTCCTGTAGCTTAATCAAGAGTATTTTCTATATCTAGGTAGTTTTATTTTATAATATTGTTATTAATCATATACAAACAACATAAGAATTGTTCCTAATATACAAGCATGTACAGCCTATCAACATGCATAACACCTACTGAAATTACAGGGCCATATGCTGCTCTCCTTTAGCTCAGTGTAATACCGTGAAGTTAGTCAAAATCTTCTAGATCAAATCCTAATTCCATTAGGCTTAAATGGACTTCTGTAATTGACTTCACTGGTGTGAGGATTTCACCCTCTGAATCTGCAGTCGTTGAATAAGAACAGGATCGGACCCAGGAGAATTATGCAAGCATGTCAAAAGGAGAAACGATCCGTAGGGAAAGAAATCGTGACAATGGCATGAAACAAAGAGGTCTAATTTAACAACATTAGAATTCTTCCCACGACTCTTCCCTTTTTCCTAGATCATAACATATCACTTCAATAGGAGTAAGGCATTAAATGTGTTTTACAGTAAATTGAGAGGGATTTATTTTTTTTAATATCTTGCTAAACTTGTGATTTTTTTTCCTTTCCCAGTCAGACACATATTTGGCAACCTACAAGATGCCAAAAGCTGGCATCTAGAAAAGTTGAAGATATGGAGGAAGTCTCTGAATCTACAGCTGTGTCAAGAGATAAAGATTAATTCCATTATGGTTTTGATAATACCAGTGCATTTCCTATAAAAGCTTATCTGTAATTCAGAAGCAAACAGCTTTACTGCCTGGCTGTTTCTTTCATGATTATTACTGTGCCTAACTGATTAACTTGTAATGAATGAATGTTTCAGTTATGTTACTGTTTAATCCATTAGAAAGAAACAGAAGTGCTGGGGAAATTACATACTTTGGAGCAAATCTTGCCCTCTTCTTGATGCCTGTAACAGACTTTATATGGCTGCGATTTATACATCTGTATGTGGGGTGAAGAGCGTATGTCTGTATTTTCCCCTGCATACATGTTTTGAGGACAAGAAAGGAAAAAGGCAGCAGTAAGGGTAATGGCCATAGAGGTATACTGGTCCAGTTCTTACAGCCTAATCACCTGCCCAAACACTGGGGTGTAAGGGGGATGTGCAAAGCATTTAGGAACAGATAGGGTTTGGAGGAACTGCAGGTCATCCATCATGACCATGAAAAGCCTCTGCTGCTACTCTGGGTAGTGTGATGTGACTGAGGATAGTTTACCTTTCGATCCCGAAATTAATACAGGCATACCTTGGAGATATTGCGGGTTCAGTTCCAGACCACCGCAGTAAAGTGAATATTACAATAAAGCGAGTCACACAAATTTTTTGGTTTCCCAGTGCATATAAAAGTTATGTTTATGCTATACTGTAGTCTATTAAGTGTGCAATAGCATTATGTCCAAAAAAAAATGTACATACCTTGATTAAAAAATGCTAACCATCATCTGAGCCTTCAGTGAGTTGTAATCTTTTTGCTGGTTTTGACTTGATGTTGATGGCTGCTTCCTTTCACTTGAACACTTAGAGGCCATTGTAGGGTTATTAATTGGCCTAATTTCAATATTGTTGTGTCTCAGGGAATAGGGAGGCCCGAGGAGAGGGAGAGAGACGGGGGGGGAACGGCTGGTCGGTGGAGCAGTCAGAACACACACAACATTTATCGATTAAGTTTGCCGTCTTTATATGGGCGCAGTTCATGGCGCCCCAAAACAATTACAATAGTAACATCAAAGATCACAGATCATCATAACAAATATAATAATAATGAAAAAGTTTGAAATATTGCGAGAATTACCAAAATGTGACACAGAGACACAAAGTGAGCAAATGCTGTTGGAAAAATGGCGCCGATAGACTTGCTCGACGCAGGGTGGCCACAAACTTTCAATTTGTAAAAAAACGCAATATCTGCGAAGCGCAATAAAGCAAAGCGCAATAAAATGAGGTATGCCTGTATTTCACAACTGGCAAGTCATGGTTATCAGCTGAGAGAATTTACCTCCACAAATTAACCATGGTTGTTCCCATTTTCTTGTGTTTGCCCATTCAAGGATGCATTCTTCTGTGATTAAGAATAAAGCCAGTGTGTTGTAAAAAAGAATGCGTCTCTTGCACTAGGTATCTATAGGAGATAGTATCTAAAGCAAAGGGGTTTTTTACTGTTGCTTCTCACAGTAGTTTCTCTGTTGATACAGAATTGAACAGCCCTACCCCATCAGTATGTGTAATATCAATGTTTCCACTGGGCTTTATGGAATCTCTGGTTTGTCTCCTTTTAGTGGTAACACACAGAATGGAATATTTTTATTTGCTTGATTGGTTTGGATTTTGGGGATTTGTTGGTTGGGTCTGTATTGTGTTTCATTCTTGCTTTTGGTGGAAAGACCTTTTCCAAAGAGGAAGGTTTTTGCAATACTGTCTGAAGATGGACTGAAGCCTCTGTGAATATGGAGGACTGGTTTTATATGTTTTATATGTTTTATATGTTTATCACATGTGCCACATCCAGACTCTGGAAGTGTAATGGAAACCAGAGCAAACAATTTTCCTCCACTATGCAGCAGCTGTTTTTTCTTTTTTTTCTTTTAACCTGAATCTGTTTAGCATTCAGGCTCAGAATTGCTATTAGCCTTTCTATAAAGTAAGCCATGGAATAGTCTTATTCTACCTTATTATGACTTAGGTTTTTTTTATAAGGTTCTTTGGGTGAATCTGATATCTTTTATTAGACCAATTTCAATAGTTGGAAAAAAAACCGTTGGCAAGCTTTTGGGTTTAAAAATCCTTCATCGGGCTGAGGAAGTCTCTGCAGTTGGTGTGTGCTCTTCCTGGATGGAATGAATAGTAAAGAAGTCAGAGGCTGGGCTGCTGTGCATGTAAGACAGGAAGTCAGTGATGATGTAAACTGAGGAGTCAGTGGGTGAGAGGCTGGGGGGAGGGAGAAGGGGGATGAATATAGCAGTTAAATAGTGGAGAGGTACCTGGGGAGTCAGATGTTAAGCAGGTTATGTGTCATAAATCTAATATCTATATTTAATCCATGATTTTTTGTATCCAGGAGGTTGATGAAGAGGCTCGTCTCTGAGAAGTGTTTTGTAAGTTCAGTTTGAGGATTAGAACTGAGGGACTGGAGAGAGAGTGGGTTTTTTTGTAAAAAAAAAAAAAAAAATGCCCCCACAAGTAACTGGGTGTTCTTGTCTTTGATGGATTTCTGATGTGCATTCATTCTGATGTGCAGTTATTGTTTGATCTCTGTGGCAAAGTGGGTTTCTCTCAGGCCAGCCATCGCCGGCTTCCCACCTGCCTCTGGACATGCCTCCCACCTGTCTCACCCGCCACAACTTGCTGGAAAATTAATAAGCTGTTAAATAAGGTGGGAGGCTGCCCATTTTCCTTCACACCCCAATATTAGAGGGGTGTCTGCAGCTCCATACCACCCCTACACCATGGCCCAAGCCTCGCAGATGGCATCCAGATGTCAACAAGCACCCCAACCACACACTGGACTCCAGAATCTTCCTGGCAGGACTCTCCTTTGAACCCTGTACTCAGGCAGCCTACACCACCTTCATCTGGGCTGCTGAGCTCCTTGTACCTGGCTCCCTCTTGGGTGTGGTCCCCTGCTCAGGACCTTCAGCCATACACAGGCCCTGGCCTCACCTCCAAGCCAGGTGGGGTCCCAGGCCTATGACCCTGGGTGCCCCTCATGGTGGGCCCCTGGCCCTTTTGACCATCTCAGCCCTGGCCCTAGCTTGGACCACTTAAGGGGCATTCTACCACCAGCCTCACTAGCCCCACAGTCTCTCTGGGTCACCCTTCCTGGACTTGGGGAGCTGGGGTACCTCATATCATGACTGGTGCCCCAGGGTCTCACAGGGAACTCTCACCCCTGCCCCCCCCCCCGGGGCAGCAGGTCATGGTGCTACTACAGATGTTAACTCTACCCACCTGAAGGTGAGGGCTGGGGTTAAGGTGCCCCTACTCGCCTTCCATAGAGGTGGTAACTGGCCTGGCATTTCCTGGGGGCTCCCACACCACTGGGAGCCCCACCAGGCTACCCACTCCTGGAAAGGTGCAGTTTTAGGTCATGCCCAGGACCAGGACCCTCCAAAACCATCCCCTACAGCTCCTGCCCTTACCTCCAGATGATACTAGCAGCTCTGCTGCCAGGCAATGTTGTTGCCTGGCCTCCAGCAGCAAAACTGCCCGGCACCTGGCAGCTACCAGCCCCAGGCCCTTAAAGTGGCAGGCACCTGCAGTGCCCTGCTACAGTCTCTCCTACATATTTTCCATCAGGGCATTTGGTGCATTGGATGAGAGATATTACATTTCTGGAGGTGCAGCTGTAAGATGCAGGGATGCTGATGGCTCTGTTGTGGCTTGCTGTAATTGTGGGGGGTGGTGGAGGTATGTTAGCAGGTTTTGCATGTCTTGCCATGGCATGGTCTGGATCAATTGGGTGTGTTCTGGGCCTGAGGAAGTTTGCTTCTGGTGATGAGGCTGGCAAGGTTTGGTGCTTGTTTGAAGGCTAGGATGGGTGGTTCTGGGAAGAGCTCTTTAAAAATAGGGTCTTTTTCTAGTATGGGTTGCATTGCTTGAGGATTTTACATATGGTTCAAGGGAGGGATGATATGTCATAACCAGTGGTGTGTGATTCATGGGGTTTTTTTTTCTGTAGTGCAGCAATTCTTCACATGGTATCCAGGTGGGTCTTTCAAATGTGTGATCTCTCTCTCTCTGGAGGAGTGTCCTTGTTGGGTGAAAGCCTTTTTAAGATTGGTGAGGTGGCAATCTTGGATTTTTTGGAACTTTTAACAGTTCAAACTGTTTGGGTTTCTAATGTATATACTATATTATGTTTTTCTACTAAATTTAACTTCCCGCTTGACATCCTTTCACTTTAAAATCCTATTAAGAGGCTTCTCCCCACCCCCACCTAATTTTAATTTGTGATGAAGAATAAAAATAATTAAGCTTTTAAATAACTAAATATAAATAGTTTTTTAATACCATGATTATTAGTGTCCCCCCAAATACTTTTTTGGTCTAGTTTTTAATGGGATTTGGTATTTTTTTAATAAACCAGAATGACAGACCTTTTCCAGTTTAGAGTCACACAGTGCCACATTCCTCCCATTGTTCACTGTCTTCTGCTGAAAGAGAAACCATCCCCATGTGTCATTTCACTTGTGAGCTCTCTACTGAGAATAACTGTAATTCATTCTGAGATGGAAGCAATTGGCCTAGCAGTGAAACTGAAAACAGCTGAATAGCTCTCAGATGGCAGCATTGTCTCCTGTAGTAAAGCAAGGCTAGTTTTGAGGAAAAATACTCTGAACTCATTACCAATTCAGCAAAAGATGGAAATATTTTCAGCAGGATGTTGCCATCCAAAACATAAAACAACAGTACCTGTATGGGGATTTCAGTAACACTTTTACAAGGTGTTATGAATAAAGAAATTAAAATCCTCCTATAATTTGTCCCATTTCTAATCCACATAATGGAAGCCACAAAAAGAAGATATGTTATTGTTGCTAGTCTGAAGTTTTCAATTACCCTGGCTCTGAAAATCATATTCCTAATAAAGCTGTAAGTATCCATTTTATATGTTCACAACAGGCCAAAGGTAATGTTACATCATCACAGTGGTGCTGAAGGGGCTGGTGTGTTGTGGGTGCTAAGGTACATAGTTGCCAGATAAGATTTCAATGAATCTGTGAATTCTGCTAAATGCCTTGCCAACAAATGAACACAAAAAAGAAAGGAAAGTGGTGCTGAAAGTATTAATCTGAATTTTCCTATTATTGAGTGTTATCATTAGCAATAAAATCCTTCTTTGTAATATTTATGATTAGGGGAAAGTTGCCATATCTTATTGCTAAATGCTGTGTTGCCTAAAGCAAAGTAGTTTGCATCATAGTTAACAATAGGTGATAAATGGCATAAATAAGAAAAAACCCCATAGTATGGGATAGTTGTCCCTAAATAAAGGCTAATGCAAATTAAATGACCCCAAATGGGGTCACTGTGAGGCACTGAACATCAGAAATTTACTTGTTGAAAAATAATACAATAAAGAGAAAATATCCATGTGTAAACTGATTCCAATGTGTACCTTGTATATAAAAAATGCTCTTCAAATTCCTTTGCATCCGATTATGTATTGCCTATTTTGGTAAAAAGGTATCTATGTCTGTCTGTAACTGCAGCAGTGTGTGTGTGAGAGAGCACATATTTGTATAGATGTACATGAGTAAGTGCAAAAATAGGTACACACAACTTCGAAAATTTGGCCCAGTAATATAAGGAAAGGTGAGTGTCCACTTAAAAAGGATGCAAGGAAGGCAGCCACTGCATTGACAGACCAGGTGCCACTGTCACTGCCACTGCAGTTGCTACATCCAGCTCAGCCCTAACATCCAGGGGCATGCCTATATTATTTACAGGATATGAGCTTCTCTTTATGAGCCTACAGAGGAGAGCACTCCTTGGGCTTATCTCTATGGGAAAACTGAGGAGAACAGCTATTGTGGAATGATCTGTTCTGCAACAGCTGCCCATGTGGGTGTCACAATCCCAAATAAAATTAATTTAGATTTAGAACAATTACTGTGGAGTAATTATTCTGGAATAAAAGTGAACGTGTTTCTTTCTTCTTGTTATTTTTTTAACATATAGGGAGATATAGAATAATTATTACCGCAGTAGCTATTTTGGTCAGGTTTTTTTTTTTGTGTAGGGAAGCCATCCCACCATTTGGATCAGAGAGCTTGACCTTGCACTCATTACTGGGTGTGTCTACACACATATTTATGTGTGCCTAAACTTAATGTGCCTCTGCTTAAGGCATACTAAGGTGATTTAGACATACATCTACACATAGATGCGCTAATGAGCATTAAGATGCATGAAATTTAGGCACAAAGAGCTAAGTTGGATTAGTGCATGTGCAGATGTGCTAATGTGACTCAGCTATTCACACCTGAATTTGATACCTGCTTTATGCATGCCCTTTATGTAGATGCATGCCCTTAATGCACCTTAAATTGGGCTAATACACATTAAATGCACACGTGTAGACATGCCCATTGTCTCACTTCTTGACCTCTATCACTTCTTGGCCTCTTGTAGGCTCAGGTCAAGTGCTAACCATGTAATACTGGATGGGCTGATTACTACTGCACAGTAACGTTGCATGGCAGGAAGTGTGACACAATGTTACTATGCAGTAATAAGGAGTCACTGTGCAGTCAGCATCACTAAAGCCATTCAGCAGTGCTCCTGCACGGTAATGCCAGTTACTGCTCAGTCATTTAGTACTTGTCTATACAAGCACTAAATGACTGTAGAGTAATGACTGCGCAATCAGTGTTTCATGTAGATGTGGCTGGCAATGATTTAGAGACACAAAACGTGCTACAGAATCTGTTTAACTTGTTTTCACTAGTGTTCTGTTGCAAAGGATTGCCTGTAATGGGTAGCTATCTGAGACAAGATCCATTCTGTCTGAAGAAAACAACAGGGAAATTGGTCTCTCAAAAGTGTGCAAAGGTGGAGCTTCAGAAAGTCAATATTCTCTTGGGAACTCTCCTGTCAGTTAGGACATAAGAGAAACTTCAATGCATTTCCATTTTCTCAGGCATAAAATACTAGAACATTAATCCTCTGTATAGCCTTGTGATATGCCAACCATTTTAGAGTGTAACACTTTAAGAATCATGTGACTAATTAACATCTTCCTATCTTCTAATGCTATTCAGGTTGTATGACTGAAAAGGAAATAAGTACCTTGTCTTCGAGGTGTATCAGGATGATAGTATGTTCTTGTATCTTAACACTTTCAAGGCTTACCCAGTATCAGAATCTGTTTATGAAGGTATTGCTTATAATATACAAAATTATGTAAGATCATATTTTGAAAAGTGATTCTGGCTTTTCTTCTATGAGTACGTGGACAAATTAATAGCTTTTCATGTCAAAAATCTCCCTAAGCTAATATGGACACTTTTTAGGATTCACAGGTTCAAATGCAATAAGTTAGTCCCAAGTCAGTCCACCTACAGCGTGTTACTGTGAAGTAAGGCATCTACATGCACATTACTGTGCAGGAACGTGCAATAACTAATCGGGCATACATTTGATAGCTGCATCATGCTGGAGGTATTAAACTTACATTCAAGTTGGCATAAGTCACCATATATACTGTGCAGTATGGAAGTGCATTTGTAGACATGTGCCCATACTGCTTAGTAATTCTGGCCCTGAGCAATAATTTTTTGTTACAGTGTAGTAAATGCGCATGTGTAGATGTGCACAGTGAAGAATATTTTACTTCCCCCTCAACACAATTCAGTCATATGTACCCTTTTCTTTCTTTTTAGTGCCCAACGTGATTTTTTTTTATCTCCTTCATTGATGTGATTTCATTAGATCCATTTGCATCTGAGCCAGTCCCTTTATTTCCTCTATTTCTAGAATCTTGATGAAGCTAGAAATGCTGAAACTGCTCTTTAGTAATATGATTTCATGCTGCTACAAGTGCAAAGAGCCCAGTTTTGGCTGATTGCAATAACAAAAGGCTCATTCCAAATCTCTGATGGGCTTTTTTCCTTCATCAGAAGGCTCTTGATATGTAAGATTTTTTTGTCTTGCTTTTAGTTTGATTGCTTTGATGCTCTGGACTGACACTTGCTGTAAATCAAAGAAGGATTATTTTGGTCTTTGCATGTTATCTATCATTTTGAAGGCTTAATAATGTATTTTTTCAAGGTTTGGAGGTCAGTCCTCTTAGATGCTCTTAAAGGTGTAAGGGAGGGACATACGCACACACACCCAGCAACATTTATTATGTTGTTCTCTTGTTTATGCCTTAAATGAAGTTTGTCACAGCAACTTTCACCCATTGTGAATTACCAGCCATGATCCTCTCTACCTGGTTTCTGATGGACATAAGGGTGAATCTTCTAACAGGTGAGTGAAGGAATGTTTAAAGATGCTCATTGGTGTCAGTGGGCATGTTTACATGTGCATTAGTGTGCCATAGGTACAGCACATTAAGTTTAGTACGTGTAACAGCAGGTACTAACTGAATGTGCAGTAGCTCATGCTACTGCACAGTAGTGCCAGTGTATGCCTTTTTGGTGATACTAATGTGCAGTAGATTAATTCTACTGTGCATTAGCACAATAGCATGGCTTTTTGCCATGATGAGCTAATGCATAGTAACATTAGTCTAATGTGCATTTAGCATCTCATGTAGATGCATCCAGTGGGAGTTAGGTGCCAAAACACCTTTAAAGATTAACCTTGAGAGCATGCTATTCTTGCTGGTCCTTTAAGAAGAGAAATTAGGTGCTAAGCTCATGATTAGAGCATGCCAGTATGAAAGCCATAGGCTGATAGCTTTGAAGTTAGTCCCATATGGCAGCATGTAGATTAGAAGCAGCAGTTGTGAAATGTGCATAATTATTTCTTGATTCACCAATAATCAGCCTCATAAGGGGTCATAAATACATCCACAACAAAATTAGTGATCAGGAAAATTAGTGATTCAATCTACAAGTGTCAAAGAGTGACTGTAGTGGCACCTTCAGGTCCCCATTTTGAATGGTATGGCTAGGAAAGAAAATGTACATGATCATAATGGCTGTGCAATCAGCTGATCTCCAGCCATTGAAAGGGGCATTTTAAGCCATGGGCAGTTTATATATATAAGTAGCCCTCATTTTATGCTAGGAAGGGCAAAGATGAAGCATGTGGCTCTCTGGCCAGTCTGACCAGTTGGATGTCTCTGGATAACTGTCCTATCCAGCGTATCTTAGAGATAAAACCATCAGGATAGAAAGGTGGTTAAATTCTTCTCTAAAATCATATTCTGTGTTGACCTTAGATACACCAAAGACTTTTCCTAGATCCTGTCAAAATTTCAGAGACATTCGGAAGAAGTGTTCTGGTTCAAGTCCAGCTTTACATACTTTATTAATAAATAATGCACCTCTAATATTTTGACTTGCTTTCTTATAACAAAATATCATTGTTTTGATTTTGAAAAAAGAATATTTCAGAGTTAATAGAATCCTGTAGAGGAACTTATTCAATTCGTTTGTCTTGTGCTTTGTCTATTTTTTTCTTTTCTGGGGGTTATGAAAGAATGGTAACAAACACAATCCTTTACTCTACTGGTATTGTGTGGTATGTTTACTGCACAGGATTTTTTTTCCTCTTTCCCTTCTAAAATTCTGCACTGTTAAATGTTATTTCTGTTAGTTAAAATAAAGTTCAGGAAAACAGTGTGAATTTCTGTGGTGCCTGCTGGTCTTCATTGTAAGCACTTACATTTCAAAGCTATATTTTCAGCAAAATATTCCCTTCATATTTTGAATAAGTGCCAAGCTGGCAGGAAAAGAATGAGAAGTCAGAGTGGGAAGAAATTGGAGATGGGTAGAAGACAGGAAAAGGCAACTGGAGAGAAATAAGGAAAGGAAAAGACAGACTGGGGAAAGAGAGAAAGCTAAAGAGGTGCAGATGCACCATAACTACGTTAACAAAGGAAATGGGGGAGGGAAAAAAGATTGACAGAGTGAAATATGTATGATGTTACGTATTGTTTTCCTCACTGGTCTGGAATGTGTCCTTATCACTTTCCTGCTTTTTCCTTCCTTACTTCATGGTCACACAAATGAAACTGCTTTTATTTATCTGTCCTACTTATCTTTTAGGAATTTGGTTACAATGCATAGGCTTGCAATAGCAATACATACGCTATAAAAATATACAAATCACTATTTACTCTTAGGTCATGTACACTTCCAAGGACTTATACAAATCTTTGTTTCTTGATTAATAGTTCATTTAAAACTTGCTTCTGAAGCCTAGCATTTTGTCTTGCTAAATTTAAATTGTGGGATTGACCATTTGCTCAATTTATCAGTCTGCTATAAACATCCTGCTAATCTGCCCTATATAGTTTTTACAGGATTCACACTGAAATTACTTAGAGTTGTAATATAACTTCACGCTGACCACTTAGCTATATTCCTTCAGGCCTGCCTACATCCTTTATATGGCCCCACCTGGCAACAGTTAAAAACTACAGTGTTGTGCCCAAAGGATAAGCCACTGCAGGTTTATATCAAAGCATGACGTAAATTAATATAGGACATTTTTACATGTGCTCTGGGACTCAGCATCAGGTGCTTTCATTAGCAAGCCATGCTAATTAAGTGTCAGTGTGTCATGTGTATCAGCATCCTTGCACTGGAAAAATGGCACCAGGACGCTTTGAACTAAAGCTCATTGAACATGTTTTCTTTCAGAGTGGTCCACCACCATTTTTTCAGTATGTGGATGCACTGGGACACTGATACACGTGATGTGGAAGGCTGCCAGAGCGTGTCAAATGCTGTGGTCTATCAGACTCGATTAACTGAATCTACCTTTTCTAGAGCAACAGAGCAGGCTTCCTGTCTGTAGGAACCCATAGGAAGAAGAGGGTGCAAATAAAGAGGAGGTACAGGCAGAGAGGCCACTTTGTTGATAAAGGGTGAATGTAAAGTTGAACTTGTCTATCCTGTTTTTTTTTTTTGTTACTACTTTGCTTTCTGTTCTAGCAGTCCTATAAAATATACCTATCCTAAGCTCTAAACTTTAAGATCTTTGAATCTCTCTGAAGTTCTGCTGCTGCTTTCAGCTTTGGTCTCCTCATCTTGTAGTACAACTACAAATTCATACACTTTAAGATTTCCTGAGGCAATACAATTAGATTTCTTTCTGAGTAAGTTAATTTTATATTGCAGAAATGAGCTCATTGTACTCATGACTTAGTAGTTATCTCTACTCTGCTCTGTTTCTTTTACTACATTAAAGAATATCATATCTATGAAAGCTCCCTCAAGTATAGCATTTGCACTTTTTAAATTCAGAAAATCATGACATTTTATAATAGAACTGTCATGGAGAGGGGTCCTAGGGGCGGCCATGATCTCCCCTAGCACCCCTTACCGTGCCAAGTTCAAGTTAAAGCACCCTCGTTCTCGCCGGCCAT
The DNA here is from genome assembly GCF_052110815.1 of Crocodylus siamensis. NCBI lineage: Eukaryota > Metazoa > Chordata > Crocodylia > Crocodylidae > Crocodylus > Crocodylus siamensis. The sequence goes on along the minus strand of NC_143397.1, from coordinate 73,731,298 downwards.
GTCTTGATCTTGTATATAGTAAAGGGAGGCTGCCTTTTGTCCCCTTGAACACGGTGCTCTGTTGTATCCTGGCCCCGGTCTGTACAATGTGCCTCAACGCCCCAGCCTTATGAGCTATGCGTGGCTCCAAACCGCCCCTCTACCATGCCCCAAGCCTCACTGATGTACCAGACATTGTTTGGTCTGTCTGGCTCTTTGTGCCTTCTCTTGTGAGAAAAGGGCCACGGAGAGCTTGAGCACAACTGCACCCCACAGGAGCCCTTCAATCACTGCCCCCTCAGCTCTGGGGCTTGTCAATCGCACTCAGGTGGCTGCAGCCATGCCTGGCCCCAACTCCTCCTCATCAGGGCCTGAAACCCCCACAGATGGGCTCAGGTGGCTGTAGCCATGCCTGGCCCTTTGCTCAAGGGCTGGGATCTGCACACCCCAAACACTGTGCCCTTTCTGGCACCAGGGTCCCCACACTACTGTGCGCCCCCTATGAGGCCTCCTCCAACCCTAATAGCCTCACCCAAACCACCAGTTGAAATATTAAACAGAAAGCTCAAGCCCCTAGGCTGTAACATAAATCTAAGCCAATTGGCTACACCATTATTCAAGCCACCCCCAAAGGTGCTCCCCCCTTTACCCGTACCAACTGCTCATGCATCTTGGCCACTTCTCTGTCCTTACTCCAGCAGAGTTCCTACACCTTTAGCCGCCAGCAGGGAACCACCTGTCTGGCCTCAGCCTGGGTTTAAATGGGAGCCAGGCCCTGCCCCTTCCGGTCAGCTGACCACTACTGGTTACCGTGGCAACCTGCAGCTGGGCTCCGCACTTACTGCTTCACCAGTAGCAGGCACCTCAGTGCCCTGCTACACACCTCCCCTCTTTATAGGAGCAGAGCACCTCACTGCTCTGCGACAAGAACACTTAGGGTGGTATAGGATATATTATATTTATGCTTCCTAATTTCAGCAATCTTTAAAAAAAATTAAGTACTTGTCTGTCCTAAGTACAAATAGGTAAGCTTTAATTAAAGAAGTTTTAAGCACAATTTTATTAGTATTAACATTTCCAAAGATAATTGAAGCAATTCTTTAAGTTTTGTGTTGCAGTTTTGTATGGTCAGTCACAGTAAAGAAATCATCTTTACATTACCAATCTGGATTCTCACACAGAAAACTTCATTAAGGAGAAGTTAAAAGTGTAGGCTCTTACAGCATCATCCCTTTGGGCATGTCAACATGTATGCTTTAATATGCATAAGCCTATTTTAATGCACATTAAAGCATCACAAAAACCATGCTCTTAACTAATGTGCATTAAAATCGGCTAAACCGCATTTTTCTGGTACCTCACAGTGGAGGTACTGCATTTAATGTGCATAACCAAAAGTGCATTTATGAACGTGTAGATGTGCCCTTGGAGTTCATAAACTGAGTCTGAATAAGCCATGAAGTCATGCACAAATTGTTCCCCAACCTTAATATTGCTCTTGTGAAGGTGGGACAATTTAGTATTCTTAGACTAAATTAGAGGAATGGTACAGCGCTATTTTTAATTAGGTTTAAAGCTGTCTCTGTATTAAATGGGATGGATCAACTTTTCAAAAGTGCTTAGGAGAATTAGGCATTTGACTCTTACTGAAAGTAAATAGAACTTTGTTCCTAAGTCACTTTGGTACTTTTGAATATTTCACCGGATAGTTTTTTCAAGTGAGAAAAGTGCGTGAAGACAGTGATTGTCAAATGTTGATTTGATTTATGAGTCATCTATTCAGCTCTTGTTCATGCATATTGATCCTCAGAGATAATTTAAAAAGGCTTTTGCGTAGTAAATACCAGCATAATAAAGTGCATAGCCTATGTCTGTGAACACCTCTAGTTGAAATGTAATGAACGGAGGGACAACACCAAAATCTATTTCTATTATGATGTATGAGTTATCTTGGCTTTAGGCACAAGTCTGGTGTCTGTAATATGGCTTAAATAATGTAAGACTCTTTAAGAAATTACATCAGAAAGATAGTACAAGCATAATGACAGCACATCAGTTTCTGCAGCTGAAAGCAAACAAAAGAGGGATGTGTGTAGCATCACATTCAGCTACTTTTGACTACCCAGCCAAATAAAAACAGGCACACATTTACAGCTGGATTGACCATGGGTAGCTTTTACCACAAATCTGTAGTAAGGCTCAGATGCATGCCTCTAGAGACATAGTGAGAGGCTTTAACGACTCTACCAACTCACTCTTTCAGAAAATATGCCTGTAAATTTTTAAGGAGATGCCACAATAGTTTCTGAATTAAAGGTATACCTTAAGAGAATAGCAGAGCACAAGTGAGCTGGGAGTACAGAAAGGATTTTCCTTATGAGCATAGTGACAGAATGGATAAATCTGGTACCTTGTATCTGTGGACATGGGACTTTCTAAAACATTCGTTTATAAACCCTAACAGGCTGGCAGCTTTATCAAATAATTTAGTATAAGAAATTTCCTTTTTAATGCTTTTAAACAAAAAATTCCCTATGTCATGCTGGAGAGAAATCCCATTCTTCCAGACCATATGCAATCCAAAGATGGAAAGCCCAAACCAGTAGTCTTTATGGAGTCTTCAGAGGGAGGCAATTATGCTATGAAAAGCCAAATATCTGCCCAGCAACAACCCCTTGCATCCTCACCCCATCCCATATAATGGTGCAGAATCTCTAAGAACAAGGGTAGGGCTTCAAAACCTAGCAAGTGCAAAACCTAGCAAGTGTGTAAGGAGACTGGGTTCCTACTGTCAGGTTACAATGAGAAAACATGTACAGCTGGCATAATATTTGGGGAGTAAAGGGTCAAAAGACTTGAAGACAAAAGGTTCTCTTCTCCAGTCAGCTGTTCCCATTCAACTCAAAGAGAAAACAACCCTATTCCCATGCCCTGTGGTTGTTTCTTGCTGCTTTTTGGATCCCATGAAGACACCTTTTTTATTGTCCCTGACACGGCCTCCTCCTGCTTCCTTGTCTGTGATGGTATTCCACTGAGCCTTATTAGTAGGTAGTTTCCAACCTGTTGGGTCAGCTTTGGCAATAGGGGAAAAGCTTCCCAAAGCCTGGAAGCTGGAAGAACATAATATGGCTCTTTGAGGGTCATATATCCCACATCCTGTAAACTTTAGGACTTCCTTAGGACCTTCAATTTATACTCTCCAGCTATATCCCTTCCCTGGATCCATAGCTCCAGACTGGTCTAGTTTCTCCCATTCCACAGATCAAAACGACCAGCCTTGAATGGTTTTTATGGAGACTGTAATCCTAGAAAAACACAAACTTCCAGCCTTAGCAATTTCTATATTTGGCTTCTACTGCTATTCCTCACAAATAAGTGTTAGAAATGTACTCTTTGTTGTTGTTTAAACTGAAGCTATCATGAGCCTTAGCATTTAAAAGTCCTCAGAATCGAGGTAGATAATTGCTGCAGACTGCACAAGCAGCCACAGCCATGTTTGCAGGTATCAGAGAGTTTTCAAAAGATAGATTTAAAAGATAATATCCTGGAATTATACAAAGGGGAAGGGAGAATAAGATGAATTGTTAGAATGGATGTTTGTGAACAAAAATAGCCAGGAACCAAGAATAAGTAAGAAAAAAAAAAGTAGTTATGGCAATGCCGGCATTGAAGAACTGCAGTTGTGGGTCAGAAGCAATGATTAAAAAATGGAGTCCTGGATTCTGAGTCTAGTGGATGTACTGATATGTGATCCAAATGTGATACTATACTGTAAAGTAATCTTAGGAGAAATTTTGCTCCACCAAATTTTAATAGACCTTAAATTCCCTAACATTATGTGCATTGTCAGCAGTCCCTTGATGCAAGAATTATGATCTTCCAGTAGATAGGGAAGTCATAAGGAGTCTTGAGATGACTAAATTGGCCAATCCAAAATCTGCATTTTCATCTGCAGATATGGCATAGATTTGTTGCGTTATAGCTTTTTCTGTTTGTATCTCTTGCCTATTCACCTCCATGGTGAGGCAAGTTTGCTGGACACCATGCATATATAAAGAGAAGAACATTCTTTCACAAATACTGTTGTGAGATGCTTTGAAATGTATATGGGACAATAATGAGACGCAGTGCTCAGATAAAAAGGAATGCAGCTTCTCCTATTCACAGATCAGCCCACTACAGAGAACATTGGGATGATCAACATTGACAAGTTTAAATACCATCTTTAAAAATTATACTATACACAGTAGAAGTTCTCAGCCTCTTTGTCCCCTTCCCCGCCAGCCGCACACCAGCCCACCATGCATAATTCCTGTAAAAGAAATCCCTTCCCAGCCTTGATTTCTTACTTTTCTTGTGGTGTAAATACAATGTTTGTTTACCTGAGAAAGAGATTTAAACCATGTATAGATGAAATGAGAGGCGTGTGTGCACAACACTTTAAAGAGGGCTAAATGCTTTTGCACTGCTTTAATGGTGTCAGTGTTTGCACACCTCGGTGGCGTATTGTGCATTAATTCCAGTCGCTGTAGGACATTCGGCAGTGTAATTGCACCTTAAATGACTTGGGGCGCAGCAAATTCCTTTGAGGAGTTCTGGTTTGCTGCCCCTACAGTCATGAAGTGAAGCGTTGGGCTCCGTGCAGCTCCACAGCTCTGCAGGAAGCCCTGCAGGCAGCCTGGCAGCAGACCGGAAAAGCAGATTCCACCCAAGAAAAGTGAGAGCCTGATCTTTTTTTTTTTCTCACCCCTGGGACTGCCCGAGTTGGGTGCTTGTGGGCAGGTGCTGCCTGGTGGGGTCTACTGCTGCCACCGAGGGAAGCACCAGCCACCCCTGCAGCCAAGGGACTGTTCCACCCACTGGCAGCTTGTCCTCCCCTCCCTCATTGAGGCAGGTGAGTCAGTGGGGTATGTGCATGACATATTTTAAAACTCACCACTTCAATTCAGGGCCCCCATTTCATCTACACACACCCTTAGGAAACAAGTTAAATGTTACTGATAATTTACCTAAATGTGTTAAAGGCCACGTAGTAGATCCCAAATGTCCCTTTGTTCCTTAGTCCTTGGTCTGTAGCTTGCTTGCTTGCTTCTGTTTATATGAGTTCCGCTCTGTCTACAAAGAGTCAAATTAACAGTCTGAACACCTCACTCACAAGCCACATGTTTAAGGCTTGTTCCAGTTAAACAACTGCAGTTGTGCAGAAAAAATTAGGCAGACACCGCACTTTTTTCATCTTTTTGTTACAATTGCCAAGGAAGACAATCTGGTTTGTATAAAAGCTATGCTTTTGGCAGTTATATAAACCATACTGAGGGTACAAATTCATTTGGTACACTCAGAGAACTGGATTTCAACAGTTTTGGCTGGTATTTTCTTGATCAGTTTCCAATAGGACAGGAATTTCTACCAAATGGCAACATACTAGCAGCAAACATTTAAGTGGTTTTTGAACTTTTTATGGAGAGATTTCTTTCAGAAGTTAGATGTATAGAAAACTAAAGTACTTGGAATTTTTGTACTTAGAGTAAAATATTCCCATCACAATGAAAACATTTAAATGATGAAGAACCCCAGTGCTTCAAAAAATTGGAAACACTGCGGCAGTTTATATACAATGCACAAGTATATATATTATTTTACAGATCATGACAACATAGCCATTCTTTCATAATCAAAATGTGATATAATCATTAACATTATAGTTGTCAGAAGATGTTTATAAATTATTGCTTGTTACCAGAACATTTTTAACTAAATCAAATTACAGTAATTTGCAGTTAATCTTGCAGGCACAAGTTAGAGGTATTTGAATAGAAATGCACCATTTATGTAGGAGAATTACACAGTAGTGACTCCTGGGAGAGAGATAAATTGTCTAAGTCAAGTACAGATGCAAATTATGGATCTGTAAAGTAGTTTGAAATGAGTTTTAATTAGGTTAGGAAATGAAGATGTAATATTATGATATATTTGTGGTGCCCCAACAGTGTTATCTGATAACAATAAACAGAAGAGTCTGAACATAAATGCAGATATACTATACACATAATGAGTAGAGATGCCATTCATTTTGCCTTGAGATGAAAATCTACACTTCACTGTTCTTTTCCCTCCACTCATTATATGGATTACAAGTATCTAATCTACCAGACAAAAGGTCAAGACTCGTGTTCAAATCTGAGAGGGTATAACTCCATGAATTTAAAGACTAGTTCCCTTTTCTCTGTTCTTCCTTCATAAGTAACACATGCCTGTCTCACTCCACTCATTTTTATGGACCAGGCAACCAGCTCCAAGAGGTATCCTGAAGTTCTTGCTTCAAGGGCTTTGTGGTGTGGAAACTGCCTTGAAAGAGGAAACACATGGTAATTGCCATCTTCAGTGCAGTCTACAGAATGCAAAGTGACATTGACAGAATACCTTTACTGGATGACAGCTTAGCAAGTGCACTACATTTGGTCATCTGAAATAATTGAGAGAAATCAAAGAGGTGAGGAGATGGGTTTTTCACGTTATTTGTCCCTACTATTAGTTTGTTATTTATGTGATATTGGATCTGTTAAAAACAAATGAACAATTTCTGTGCCAAAGATTTACTGTCTAAAGCTAAGAAAAGTCATTGGATGGAAACTACAAGTAAAGGTTAGGAATGGGAAGAATGAAAAGAATGAAACCCCAGCACTGAAGCTGTGCCCTTAGCCCACATTGGCAGTGGCTGGTGTGGATGAGACTGGCTGGTGCTGGGAATGCTGGCATGGGAACGTGGATCCCCCTCTTCCATATCTGCTCGTCTCTGCTCTTCTGCTTCCCTGACTGTTCACCAGCACCTCCATCCAATGATTGAGGGTTTTGGCACTAAACATGTTTCCCTTCACTCTTGGGTTGCACATTCCTGTCAGCATGTGGACTGTACTGGACCACAAGGGTCCAGCCATTTTCTGATGCCCTTCTTCACCTACTTAACCAGTGCTACATCTCTGGTGAAAGCAGCTTGTGCCAGCCAGGAACATTGATTCCCCTGGAACTTCTCCATTTGGTTCTGAAGTTCCCTCACTATGTATGTATGTGTTCCTGAATAAATTATAGATTATAATATAATATAATCTGCCTACCGGAGGCTGCTGCTGCCACCTGGGATCGGTGCTGGGCACAGCCTGCACCCAGAGCTGGGAAGGTTGGTGCTGCTGCTGGCTCCAGATGGTAGGAGAAGCCTCCTGTTATCTGGCAGGAAGATTGGGGACTCACACCCCTGGGAGGAGTCTGGCAGAGCCCCCACAGCCATCCTGGGGGTGTGGGCGGGCCTCTGATTTGCCTGCTGAATGACAGGAGGCTGACGCTGCTGGCTGGGGCCAGCAGCAGCACCAATCTTCCTGGCGTTGGGTGCAGGCTACACCCACTACCTATCCCAGCTAGCAGCAGCAGCCTTCTGTCATCCAGCAGGCAGATCAGGGGCCTGCCTGCACCCCCAGGAGGGCTGCAGGGCTCTGCTGGACTCCTCCTTGTAGTGTGAGCCCTTGATCTGCCTACCAGATCAAAGGAGGCTGATCGTGCTGCCTGGAACTGGTGCGTGGTGCAGCTCATACCCAGCGCTCACAATACTGGTGCTGCCCCTGGCCCGAGGCAGTAGAACCAGCCTCCTGTCATCTGGCAGGCAGATTGGAGGCCTGCACCCTGAGGAGAAGTCTGGCACAGGCCTGCAGCCCTCCCAGTCTGCAGCCCTCCCAATCCCAGATGACAGGAGGCTGCTCCTGCTGCCTGGAGTCAGCAGTAGCACCAATCTTCTTAGCACTGGGTGCGGGCTGTACCCAGCACTGGTCCCAGGTAGCAGAAGCAGTGGTCCAGCAGGCAGATCAAGGGCCTGCATTCCTGGGAGGAGTCCAACAGAGCCCTTCAGCCCTTGCAGGGGTGTATGTGGACCCCTAATCCACCTGCTGGATGACAGGAGGCTGCTGCTGCTGACTGGGACTGGCGCTGGGTGCAACTTGCAGCCAGGGCCTGGAAGATTGGTACTGCTACTGGCCCCAGCTGGCAGCAACTGCATGCTGTCATCTGATGCACAGATCTGGGGGCCCGCAATCCTCTGGTGGGGCGTGGCCTCTGGATCTGCACCAGATAACAGGAGGCTGCTCCTACTGGCTGGGACAGGCACTGAAGCCAAGTAAACCCCACTTTGAAATTTAAAACATTTCAAAATTTTTCAAACATTTCATGTGCCCTTGTTTTGAAGGCTTTTGTTTCATTTAGATTTCTCTGTTTCAAGCTCAAAACACATTGAAACAGCTTTGAAATGAAACACCCAGTGAAATTTCACACAGCCCTAATGATCTCCATCTGGCTGCTCCAGATGTCTGTAGTGAAGTGCAGAGCTACCTGTGGAGCAGCCTTGTGCAGCTCCTCCCTCAAGTACTCCCTGCATGCCTCATACAAGGTGGGCACCACCATCCTGCTAAAGGTGGTGCATGCGGGCACTTGGTACGATGGGGCCAAAAGTGCCATGAGCCACCTGAACCCTGTTCATCTAAGAACAAGGGCTGGCCATCCAGAGCAAGCTTCTCCTCAATGCTCTGAGTGATCTCGCTCATCTTTGGAATGTGCCCGCCTTTGTCTGCAGCTTTAGGCCACTGATCCAGGGTGGCCTGCCTCTGCTTCATTAGGATGGGGCCTTTGGAGTGAGAGGAGGTGCCCTTTGGGCACCCTCCCACTAGTGCCAGGCTGAGGTGGAGCCTCCTGCGATGCAGCAGCATCGCCGTGGTGGTGAAATGTTTCATCTCCTTGCCCCAGCAGTTCTGGCAGATAGCGTACTTAGGATCATCTGCTACCTCAAAATGATCTCAAACTACACTACCCCCCACTTCTGGGTTGTTAGGGATCCTGCCTTATACCCCTCCTCAGCAGGCAGAGGCACAACAGCAAGAGAAGCTGATTCATTTGAGCCACTTGCCTCAACAACCTCAACCTCAACTCCTCTGAGGTGCTTTCTGGAGAAGGAGATCTGGCTCTAGGGGAACTTTGAGAGGTGTGGAGCATAAACTCAGATTCCCTCTTATTCCCCAGAATTTATTTTGCCAGTGTGCTCAGGTCCCCTGCTTCCAGATCCAGCTCCTCCTCTGGCACTAGGAGGCTCATGCTGGGAGATGAAATTGGGGTGGAGGAGGCTGTCATGCTGGTGCTGGTGGCTATTTCTGGTGTTAGGGGAGGTGGTGCAGGTGCAGGGACTGGTACTGTTTCTACCTCCTTGCTCCCACTGGTAGTAGAAGACGCATTGCTGCCAAGAAAGAGGATGCGTCTATGTTTTGGGGGGAGTGGGGACTTGCAGCTCTCCCTCTAGCCCCTCTCCCTCCCCTGCCTTTCCAGCATGCTTTCCAGCATGCTTCATATTAATCTTCCCTGTGCTAGAAAATGTGTGTCTGTGTGCATGCACAACTGTAATATCTCTTGTTCTCTCTGTGTGTGTAACTAACTAAAGTCTCTTCTTCTCTGTTTACTGTATGTGTCTGTAACTAATTTCTTTTTCTCTGATTACTGTATGTGTGTAAATAATGAATATCTCTTCTTCTTCTTCTCTGTTTACTGTGTGTGTGTGTAACAAATAATATTGATAGCTCTTCTTCTCTGATTACTGTATGTGTCTGTAACTAACTCATATCTTTTCTTCTTCTCTGTTTACTCTATGTGTGTGAGTGTGTGTAAATGTATGTGCTTTCCTGCACAGTGATGGATCACACTGCCAGGGAAAACAGTTTTCTTTTTAAAAAATGTGAGGGAACCCCCCCCCCCAGAACAAATAAGATTTTTTGGGGGAAGAATAAGTTGAAAGAAATGGATTGGATAAGGATAAGTAGAGGGATTCTAGGCAAGGGTAATTAGTAGTAAGCTGTATCCAATCCTTTCCAAGAACAGAGACTAGCAGGAGACTGACTAGGAAGCCAAGCCAGTCCAGTAGTACCTTTCAGATGCTGTTGCTCAGGCAGAAACAGCTCACAGAAGAGACAGAAAGGCTGCAGACAGAGGCCTATGTGCTGTTTGTATGTCCCTCCCCCAGAGCACTGTGGTTCGAAGGGGATTCAGAGAAAGATCACAGTCACTAACCAGCTACAGATGTCAGTTTTTCCCCCACCACTCCTCCTTCTTCTCCTCAGTTTCTGTTCCCCTAAAAGGCTGCCTTCTGAATCTCTGAATCTTTTTCTGAATCTTTTATAAATTGATTTGGAGGCTCTGAATTGATTTGGAGGGGTTTTTTTGGTCTCCTAATTCAATTCAGATTCAGTGATACAGCCTCCAAATCAGGCCAAATCTCTGAATCGAATTGGTGACTGAAGCTTCATACACCCCTCTACATCTCTGGGATTTATTTACTAATTAATAAATAAATAGTCCTCTACAGTTTTCTATCAGCTTTCAGACAGTCTGAAACATCCCAGAGTTTCCATTACACTCAGGCCTATAGAGACACTTTCTTCTATGCCTGGTATGCATTCTGGTCTGGTTAGGTCTGATTCTTATGCTGCAGTCATGGCTGTAGTAGTTGAGTACTTCTTAGTAGTATCTGAAGTAACTAATATCTGAAATGTTTTTGTTGTTTCTAGCCTCTCCCCAGAGGAGATATGTGGAGGAACAAAGGGAATAAAGTTAAAGTTATCCTTTAACTGTACTAAGGAATTCTTCCCAAGAACTTTGACACAGTTCAGACCCCCTGTGCTGCTGAAACAATGTCCTGAGCCTTGAGTGGGGGCAGATTATGGGTGGATGTCTATGGGAGACATACATAATATTAATTTTTAAATTCTAGGATTAAAACAGAAAACTATGCAAAGTACATCTGAGAAAGAGTTACTGATTCTTAAACCAGTAATTCAGTGCATGTTATGCCTTTATTCAGAAAAGTGACTTTGTACATAGACCCCTCCATTTAGGACATGTCTATGACTTCCCTCCCACCTTGTCTACTCTGCTGCCAAAGTAAACCATATTCATGTCCTCCTACATGGCAGTGCCTGTGAGAAATAAGTAAGCAGAATAGATAGTCCTCCTAGAGCCATTCTATATCAGGATGAAATTATACCATTTCCCTTGGTAATTTGTTCTAATGGTCCATCACCCTCACTGTGCAAAACCCATGCTTCATTCCTAATTTAAATTTGTCTGGTCTCAACCTTCAGCTATTGGCTCTTACTTGACTTTTCTCTTCTAAAGTTTGATTTGATGTACACTATTAATCTCCCTAGGAAGATCCTTATAGTTATCTCCTGATCTTTTTTTATTAAACAAAAAAGAGTGAATATTTTAAGTCTCTCACTGTAAAAGATACCTCAAATAATTTCTGTTCTTTTCTGCACTCTCTCCACTTTTTTCAGCATCTTTTTAAAATGTAAATGCTAGAAATTATGCAGAATTACAGTTTATAGTCTCAAATGCCATATGGAAAGGGAACACAGCTCTATAGTCCTGTTCATTACTCCCTTGATTATACTTCAAAGGGCTTGAAGGCTTCATCAGCCTTTTTTGTCACAGCATCACACTGGGAGTTGATGTTCTGTTATTTATCCACTATAATACCTATATCATTGCTTTCCAAGGTACAGTCCCCCATTCTGTAAGCCTGGTGTGCATTCCTTTCTACTACATACATAACTTTGTACTTGGCTTTATTAACATGCATTTTGTTTGAATGGGTACAGATTACCTTGCAATCCAGATTTCTCTAGCCTGTTGTTAATGAACCCACCAAAGAAGAGTATTAGTGTTGTGCCAGGTTATCTTGCTTGCTATTTGTGAATACTGGCACAACCCTCACTCATCCATTTGCAGTTTCAGTGCTTGAAATTAGACTTGAATAGATGCAACTGACTGGAATTTAGTAAATAATTCCAGTGATGCACAAAAGATCCTTCTGCCATAGTTGTGTTGTCTTACTAGAAACTATAAAAAGCTCCTTAGTATCACTAATGTTACCAGATAATACATTAAGAAAATCTGCAGAGAGAAGACATTCCATAATATTTAATAATAAACCTGATCACCCCAGATTTTGTTCACTAGGGCATTTCCACAAAACAGGAACACGCAGGGTAGCATAGTGTTCTAACCCTATGCAGGTGCATCCTGCAGATCAACACCTGGATGCACAGGTAGTGTTGCTAGCACGGCTTTGCTTCTTTGACCATGGGATGTTCTTCCAAGAAGAAGGACTGTTGGGAAGAGATGGGATCTACTTGATGAAGAGAGGGAAGAGCATTTTTACAGACAGGCTTGTTACCTGGAAGAAGAGCAAGCAGAAGAGGGCAACAGGGGAGGCGCTCTTCTACTGCCTGAGAAATCAGGACAATCAACTTGTTACCTCAGATGCCTGTACACAAATGCACAGAGCCTTGGAAACAAGCAGGGAGACTTGGAAATCCTTGCACAGTCAGAGAACTATGACATGATTGGAATAACAGAGACTTGGTGAGAGCTTGCATGACTGGAGCACTGTCATGGATGGAAGCTGTTTAGGAAGGACAGGCAGGGGAGAAAAGGAGGAGGATTTGCACTTTATGTAAAAGAGCCATATGATTGCTCAGAGCTACAGCATGAAACTGGAGATAGGCCTGTTAAGAGTCTCTGGGTTAGGGTCAGAGAGGAGAGCAACAAGGGCAATGTCATGGTGGGAGTCTGCTATAGACCACCAGGCCAGAAGGAAGTGGTGGAAGAGACTTTCTTCAAACAGCTAGTGAAAGTCTCCTGATCACAGGCCCTGGTTTTCATTGGGGACTTCAATCACCCTGACATCTGCTGGGAGGGCAATACAGCACACATCCCTGGTTTTGCTTGAGATGCATTGGTAGATGTGCACCAGAGCTTGGTTTGCTTTCCCAGCCACAGCATCGCATTAATGACTCATATTGATCTTGTGGCCAGTCAGGACTCCAAAGTCTCTTTTGGTCATGGTGCTAGCGAGTGTAGCACTGATGAGCTTGTAAGTGTATTGAGGGTTCTTCCTACTGAGGTGAAGCACCTTAAACTTCTCAGCATTGAAGGCCATCTGGTTTTGGTTAGCTCACCTTGAAAGCATGTCCAAGTCGGCCCGTATCCCCAGCCTGTCCTGCGGTGTGACTGCCCTCCTCCAGAATTTGGTGTCATCCACGAACTGTGCCAGTTTGCATCTGACTCCCAACTTCAGATCATTAATGAAGATGTTAAAGAGTACCAACCCAAAAACTGAGCCCTGAGGGACTCCACTGCTAAACCTGTGCCACGTTAATTTGTTCCCATCAACTAATACTCTTTGGGTCCATCCCTGTAGTCAGTTACCTAGTCATCGTCCATAAGATGATCAAGGCCACAGTTCCCCAGATTAGCTATGCAGTCATTGTGGGGAACTAGGTCAAGGGGTTTCTTGAAATCCAGATATATGACTGTGGTAGGGCACTGTAGGTGCCTGCCACTTCAAGGGACAGAAGGCAGCAGCCGGCAGGTGCCTGATTAGGGCAGCCATTTTAGATTCAGGGCTGCCCGTATAATCAGGGCAGTTCTGCTGCTGGAGGCCAGGCAACAACATCACCTGGCCGGAGGGTTGCTATCATCTGGAGGTAAGGGAGGAGCTGCAGGGGTCAGTAAGGAGGCTCATGGTCCTGAGCATGACCTAAAACTGCACCCTGCCAGGAGTGGGTGGCCTGGTGGGGCTCCCAGTGCTGTGGAAGCCCCCAGGAAATGCCAAGCCAGTTACCACCCTCATGAAAGGCAGGTCAGGGTGCCTTAACCCCTAGCCCTCATGACCAGGTGGGTGACCCCTTTGTTTGGAGGGCCCAGAGGGTGGACTCTCAGAAAGTGAGAGTAAGGGTCATAGATTCAGGCCTGTCTGGGTTTCCCTTGACTGGCCCATGCTGCGGCCAGGACAGGAAGGGTTGAAGGGCCAGGGGCCACAGCAAGGGATGCCCAAAAGCTGAGGGTCTGGGGTCCCGACTGGCCTGGAGGTGGGCCAGGGCTAGACGAGCTGAAGGGGAACCAGTTCAGGGAGCTATGCTGCCCAGTATAATGGCAAAAGAGGCCGCCTGAGGGGAGGAATCCAGGTGGGGTCCAATAATATAATTCTGGGGCCCAGAGTGGGGGCCGGTGATTATGTGAACATCGAGATGCCATCTGTGAGGCTTGGGCTGCAGTGTAGGGGAGGAAAGGAGCCGCAGATAGTGCCCCCTGATATTGGGGCAGAAAATGGGCAGCCTCTCGCTTGATTAACATCTATTAACTAATTAACATCAAGGCGTGGTGGGCCAAAAGGTGGGAAGTTGGCCCAGGAACAGGTGGGCGGGCCCTGGGCAGGCCCCCTGTTACAATGACATTCACATCATCTCCCTTGTCCAGGGCTTGTGTCTCCTGATCATAGAAGGAGATGAGGTTGGTCAGGCAAGACCTGCAAGTCACAAAGCCATGTTGGCTGGCCTTCAAAAGCTTGCCTTTTGTTAGTCTAGTGTTGATGGATCCATTGACAATTTTCTCTAAGATTTTTCCAGGGATGGACATCAGACTGATTGGTCTATAATTTTCCGGATCATCCCTCCTCCCTTTCTTGAAGATAGAGACTATGATGGCCCTTTTCCAGTCTTCCAGGACCTCGCTCAAGCACCACAAATTTTCAAATATCTTTGCCAAGGGGAATGCAATGATGTCAGCCAGCTCCTTCAAGACTCTTGGGTGCATTCCATCTGGGCCTAGGGACTTGTGAATTTCCAGTTTCTCAAGGTGTTCTCTCAACTGATCCACATCAATTTTGGGCCCACCACCCACTTCCAGGTTGGTTTGTGTCCTTTCTGACAGTGTGATCTCCTTGGGAGGGTGAAAAACCAGTGCAAAAAAGTCATTTAGGATACTGGCCTTTTCTTGGGCGTTGGATGTCAGCTGCCCCATTTGATCCTGGAAAGGCCCAATGCTATCTTTATTTATCTATTTTTTTGGACTTCCCACATATCTGAAGAAGGACTTTTTGTTGTCATTGATCCCCATAGCTTATCTGAGTTCAGTTGGTGCCTTGGCTTTTCTGGACTACTCCCTACAGGTGCGGGCACATGCTCAGTAGTCCTTTTTTGTGATGCTTCCCATTTTCCAACTGGAGTAGGCTTCTCTTTTGAGTTTAATGAGGTCCAACAGTTCCTTGTTCTGTTGATTATATTTCATGCGAGATGGAATGCTTTCTCCTGTGCCTCAAGGATTGTGTTCTTGAGAGATGACCATTCCTCATGTACACCCTTATCTAGGGGGATATGGCCCCTAGTTGCCCGATATACCAAATCTCTGAGTTTGCGAAAGTCAGCCTTCCCAAAATTAAGGAAGGATTTCTATTTTACTGAGGGATTTACCTGCTCTTCGGTGAACTGAGAAGGTGACCAAACTATGGTTGCTGTCACCAAGCTTTCCCTTGATCCTCAGATCACTCACCAGGTCCTCCCCTTTGGCCAGGACCAGATCAAGTAATACTTCTCCCCTAGTTGGCCCATAGACTTCCTGTATTAGGTAGAGGTCATCAATGCAAGCAAGAAAGCTGCGTGAGCTGTCTGACTTGGTCATGTACTCATCTCAAGAGATGTCAGGGAAGTTGAAGCCCTCCATGATGATCACGCATTGGGAATGCATGGCCTCAACCAGTTCCCTGTTGAATTCCCAATCAAGTTCTTCCTCTTGGTGAGGAGGTCTATAGTAGATTCCCACAAGCATGTCACCCTCCCCATGTTCTCTTTGTATTTTAACCCAGAGGGTCTCAAGACATCCTTCCTGGTTAGAAAACTCAATTTTCAGGGAAGTGAACTGATCCTTGATGTAGAGAGCAACACCTCAGGTCTTTGCTATCCCTAGAAGGTCATAGTCATTTTCACATAAAAGAAGGGCCAGTTCCTCTTACTTGTTTCCCAAGCTCCTGCCATTTGTGTATAGGCAGCTGAGTCTGCCATGAGAAGCCCCATGATTCCCTATGAGGTGAGGTGGGACCTTTCCTTGGGCTGTCATCAGAGCAAGTTCCCTTTAGTTGCCCAGTTTATTGGTAATGAGGTTGACATGACCTGGGCTAGAACTGTTAATACATGGCCCGTCCCTCAGCCGTCTTAGTTTAAAGCCTTGTCAAGAAGGTCAGCCATTCAGGTTGAGAAGAGCTTCTTCCCTTTTCAGGTGAGGTGCAGGGCATCCCTTCAAAAGATGCTGCTCTCTCTGAAGTGTGGACTGTGGTCAAAGAAGCCAAACCCCTCGCAATGGCACCCCTCAGGGCGTGGGGGTGCGATGGAGTCTTCTATTTACCTCACCAATGCACTTTTCCCTCTGAAGCCCAAGTCCTGTGACTGGGAGTATCAATGAAAAGACTCTGTACCCCCAGACTTCTGAGCCCAGCCCCCAGAGCCCTGTAGTCATGCAAGACCTGGCCTGGACTGCTCCATGCTGTATCCTTTTTGCTCACGTGGATGACAAGTTTGGGGATTGTCTCCATCACAACCAGGGTATGAGATCCAGGCAGGCAACAAACCTCATGGGTCAGTGCAACAGATTTCTCTCTCTGTCCCTCTAAGGAGGGAGTCATCCACCACGATAACTCTGCACCTTATTTTGGGCACAGGTGCTGGTGGCCCTCTGTCCTCACATGCTGAAGCTGGCCATATGACTGGTTCAACTGATGTGAGAGGTGCAAAACAGTTGTGCAGCTCCAGGGGAGTGGTAACCCTGGTGCTGCACTTCTTTGGCCTAGAGGCAACCATCATCCAGACAACCCCAGGCTGGACTTCATGTTGGTTCTCTGGTTCTGCCATGCTGTCATTAGCCATCAGGTGGAGAGCCTGAAAGTAAGAGTCCAACTCCTGTTCCACATCTCTAATGGAGCGCAGCCACTGGACCATTGCCTGGAGTTCCCTAATCTGTCACTCCAGGGCCTCCACCATTGAGCACACCCCACAAGGGGAGGTATCAGTGTCCCCAAACCCATCTGCTTGCAGTTTTTCTAGGCAACCTCCACATGAAGCCAGGGGCTCTGTCTGAGTGGAGGCCAGGGAAAAGGGTCCCGCCCAGGTGGGGGCAGGGAGCGCAGGCTCCATTTGGGTATAGGCTGGAACCATAGGCTCTGTTTGGGTGGAGACCCCAGTGGTTTCAAAGCAGGGGAGTCCAGGTGCAGAGGGGAGCCTCGGGTGCGACATGTCCCACCCACCATGGTCCCTGTAGTAGTCTAGCTACTCAGTGCCTGGAGCTTCAGGCCCTCCTGAGCAAACTCCTGTGCTAACTCAGGCAGACAAGCGCACATGTTTGTGTGTCTGTTTGCGCAGCTCCCTGGGGATTTGGGTAAAGTAGCAGCTGGGGCAGTGCAAGCCCCTCCTTGGCTCCTCACAGATACCTCCCTGCAGCTGCGCAGTCCATCCCACCATGGGCCCTGCTCACTTTTAACCCTTCTGGGGGTCAGGTGGGGTCTGCTGGGGGTTACTGGGGGTCTTCAGGGTGTGGGGGTGCAATGGGCTTACACCCATGTGTCTCTTGCCACTCCCTGACCCGAACTATTTTTCTCTGCACTTATACAGATCAATGTGAATTTATGCTCAAGTGGCAAACCTATCGGAAGATGACTTGTTTGGGTCCACAGACTGCATTTTCAAAGCATGTTTACAGGTTTTTATTGAGGGCAACTTACATGGACTTTCTAGGGACTATGTGGCTAAACTTCAGTTTAGCTACATTGACAATCGATCCATTAAAAAGGCAAGATTTAAGCAGGTGAAATGTTATAAGCTGCTCTTTGTGAATGCGTACATAAGTCTAAGATAACTTAAAATAAGGTGACTTAACTAAGTCAACTTAAGTTGAGTCACATCGGAGCATACACACATACAGCTCTTTGACATGGTGGCAGCTATCTTGTGAGCCCTTACCTGTAGCAGCCCCCGGCCACCAGCTAGCAGTCATTGCAGATTGTGGCCGGGGAAAGAGGGGGTGCAGTCTGCAGCCCAGCTCTGGCCTTGTCAATCAGCCCAACTCCTTCCTCCCTCACTCTCTTAAATGGCAGAGCTGGCTGGATCCAGCTCCTGAAGCCAGGAGTCGTGCTGTTAGCTCAAGCCTCCTTCTTGATGCTGCACCTTTATTGCCTGCTGTACAGATCTGTGTTGCCTCTGCAGAGCCCCCTGTGTGGCTTCTGTGCCACACCTCCTTGCCTGCCCAGCACCCCATGGCTGCAGCTGACCCCTCCCCCCTCGGCCCCAATCCAGTCTAAAGGCTGCATCAGCCATCCTGCAGGCCTTCCTGGAGTGCTCTGCTCAGGCCTACAGGTGCCTGAATGACTTACATCACTTCCAGGACAGGCAGAGGGGCCACTTGCACAGTGAGCCCAAGACCCAGTTCCAGCACCAGTTTCAGAGCCTATTCCAGAGCCTGGAGCTGAGGAACAACAGTTGCAGCCCTCTTTGGGACCTACTTCTTGTGGCCAGAACTGATGAGACCCATGATGCCCAGCACCTATGCTAGGAGCATGAAGCCCTGATGGAGCTCACTGAGTGGGGCATACTGTGGTTGGACCTGCACAGACTGGTAGCATAGCGTTATCCTTGGCACCTGCAGATGACTGGCTGTGGAGTGAGACCTTCTGTCTGTCCCAGGCCACCTTCCATCATGTGCACAATGACACCATCTCAACCCTGAGTGGCGCGTGGGCATCACACTGCTTCAGCTGGCCACCCCTGGGAAGTGACTAGGGATGTTTACAAGGCTACTTGGGAGGTCCTCAGCTACCCGGTCATCTGTCTGGATAACTCCCCAGTGTTCCAGTTTGGCTTCTGTGCTCTGGGCTTGTCCCAGTGTATGGGTGCCCTCAACAGGACCTATATTCCTGTGGTGTGCACCCCCAAGAGGGGCTGGGAATGTGTCAACAGGAAGGGGGTCTACTTCATCATCCTGCAGGCCATTGTGGAGCACCAGGGCAGGTTTATGCACATCTATGTGGGATGGCTTGACTGTATGCATGATACCAGGTTTTTGTGCAACTGTGTAGTGATATGGAGGCTGGCTACTATGCCCCAAGCCTAGCCCCTACTCCCAGCTGGGTAATTTCAACTGCCAAGGCAGGAATGAATAGGCTGCAACTGCCACAATGAAAGGAGGCATGGCCACCTTGCCCAGCTGGAGCAGGGGCATAGTAGCCAGCCTCCACATTGCTTCACAGCCCTGAGTTTCAGAAGACCCTGGTATCATGCACACTTCTGGGAAAGGACCATTTCTCAATGAGTAGTGACATGAGGGATGATGAGTCTGGAATGCCCTGGCACAACATGTGCCCATCCTTTCCCAGAAATAGGGAGTCACGGTTGCCATGGGGAGTCGGGCTCCCCATGCTGCACCCAGCACCGCACACCACCCATAGCAAAGGGTATAGACACAACCCTAATGGAACACATCTTTGTTCTTTCTGCAAGCCTCCCCTGCAGCCCCCGTTCTTCTCATAGTCATTGGGAAAAATCCCTTATTCCCATCCTCCCTCCCTCCAATCACAACACTTTACCCTCCCAGATAAAGAACCCATTTTTTAACTATATACAAGGAGAGGAAACTTTTTACAAGGGGAGGGGAAAACTACTTACAGAGGGAGGGGAGAACCATGTTGACGTGGGGGGAGGGGATTGGGGGAGGGGATTGGGACTTCATTGGATGGAAAGATCTAGGGACACTGAGGGCACATGGTGCCCATGGCCACCTCTAATGGAGTTCTGCTCATTTGCAGGAGCAGAGGGCCTCCCCTCTCCACTAGGCAGGGACACACCTGAGTCTCTGCCTCCCAGTGGATGATCTTCCACTGGGTGAGGCCAGATGGTATGCCCATTTCCCTGGCCATCACCTGCAAACAAAGCAGGAGGCCCTCCTGCACCCCTTCACTCATTTTCCAGATGGTCTAGGAATGCGGCTTTCATCTGCTCCTGGCTTGCCACCACCTGCCTGTAAGTCACCAATGATTCCCTGGCCACCACTGCAGCCTCCATGTTGGTTGCCACCTGCTGCTTGGTGGTGGCTGTCTGGCATTGCTTCAGTGGCAGTAGCTCCTGCATCTGCCTCTGGTGATCCCATGTGTCCCTCTGCATTTCCTTCCTCCACACATCCACCCCTCCCATGCCTGATGTTCATGGCTCAGAAGGAGGAATGCTTCATCTCCCTTCTGGATCTGCCAATATGCCTGGCAGTGAGTCAGCAGGAGAAGGAGAGGAGAAGTGAGGTGGCCCAGTGGTCTGACTCCATGTGGGCAGCAGAACTATAAATAGTCAAGCATGTTTAAGCATTTAATTGTTAACTCTGTCTGAACTGTCACAAGGTGTGTTGTCTTCTGCATAGCTGTGGCCTGATGTGTCCCTGGATTCTCAAGTCATTTTTGCCTTTTTTCAAACCAAGCATATTTCAATATGTTAGAAGGCAAACGCAAGCTGCTTCACGCAGAGAATGTAAACACTTTATTTTGGATAACAAATAATAGGAATTAAGAATATCCCAGACTTGATTGAAAATACAGTTTCCAGATGACAGTAGCTACTGAATGAAGTGAAATTTTGCCTTAGATGAACGGGTTAGCATCATTCAAAGATTCACTGTGCTGTGTATGATATGTTGTCATAGTTACATAGTGGCAAATGAATAAAGCTTATGTTCCAGAAGAGTATTTAGCTAGTTTTCCTTTCCAGAGAATAGATTTCTCTCAAAGGCTTTCTTGTTCGGTCTAAACATCAAATAACAAAAATACCTTTGAATAATATAATTATTAGTACAATTACTCTGTCAAAGAGTGTGTGTTATTTATCTTTAATATGCTGTATTGATTACTGACCAAAGTTTCATTTTAATGACTTTTTAAAGTTTCTTGTTGTATGTATTGAAGTCTTTTAATTTTCAAATATATATTATCTTTAAATCTCTTGTAAATATTCTTCTTTTTTTGAAGAGTGAATTTTTTTCTTCTTCTCTATAGATTCATAGATTCTAGGATCAGAAGGGACCGCAGGGGGCCATCTAGTCCAACTCCCTGCCCCAGCAGGCAAGAAAAGGGTCACCAAACCTGGGATCATGTGATCCCAGCCAGGTGCCTGTCCAGTCTCCTCTTGAAGACTCCCAAGGTTGGGGTGAGCACCACCTCCCTTGGAAGCCCATTCCAGATCCTGACAACTCTGACTGTGAAGAACTTTTGTCCAGTCTAAACCTACTCTCCAATAGCTCTTGGCCATTGTTCCTTGTTGTTCCAGGTGGTGTCCTGGTAAACAGATCATCACCTACTTTTTGTTGCTCTCCCCTTATGAATTTGTATGTCACCACAAGGTCTCCTCTCAGCCTTTTCTTGGAGAGGCTGAAGAGATTAAGGTCCCTTAGCTGTTTCTTGTAGGGCCTTCCCTGCAGGTCTCCAATTAGCTGAGTGGCTCTTCTTTGGACCCTCTCCAGGTGGTCCACATCCTGCTTGAACTGTGTCATCCAGAACTGGACACAGTACTCCAGCTGTGGCCTGACCAGTGCTGCGTAGAGAGGGAGAATCACCCCCCTGGACCTGTTTGTGAAGCACCTACAGATGCATGACAAGGTGCAATTGGCTCTGCTGGCTACTTTATCACATGGATGACTCATGTTCATCCTGTAGTCAACAGTGACTCCAAGATCGCTTTCTGCCTCAGTGGTGCTGAGAAGGTTGCCCCCCAGCCTATAGGTATGATGGCAGTTTTTTTCTTCCTAGATGCAGCATCTTGCACTTGTCCTTACTGAATTGCATCCTGTTGCTCTCTCCAACCTGTTGAGTTCATCCTGGATCTGGTTCCTCCTCTCCAGGGTGTTAGCTTCACCCCATATTTTTGTGTCATCCATGAATTTGGACAGGGTGCTTCCCACCCCCTCTTCCAGATCACTGATGAAGATGTTGAACAGCACCAGCCCCAGAACTGAGTCCTGAGGGACTCCACTGCACACATATTTCCAGGTTGACACTGACTCATCCACCACCACCCTCTGAGTGCAACCCCTGAGCCAGTTTGTTACCTATTCTACTGTATAATCATCCAATGCAAATCTCTTCAGCTTATTAATAAGGATGGTGTGGGATACCATGTCAAAGGCCTTCTGAAGTCCAGATAGAAACATCCATCTCAACTCCTACATCTAAACATTTGGTGGCCTTGTCATAAAAAGAAACTAGGTTAGTCAGGCATGACCTGCCTGCTATAAACTCATGCTGGTTACCCCTCTGCATCACATTAGTCAGCGGGCTCCAACAGACGTGTTCCTTGATAATTTTTTCTAGGATTTTCCTTGGGATAGAGGTAGACCTTGGCTGACCAGTCTATAGTTCCCCGGATCCTCCTTCCTCCCATTCTTAAAGTTTGGGATGACACTGGCCCTCTTCCAATCCTCCGGGACCAGACCCAAGCACCATGAGTGCTCATATAGCCTTGCTAGTGGTTCGGCTATGACGCTCACTAATTCCTTCATTACCCACGGGTGGAGTCCCTCCGGTCCCAATGATTTGAACACACCCAGTGCCTCCAAGTGTCTTTTTACCATGACGGTACTGACCATTGGTTGGCTGATGTTCCCCTTGTTGATGTCATTGATAAATACTGAGGGTTTGTCTAGATTCCTATTTAAGAAGACAGAGGCAAAAAACTCATTAAAGAGCTCTGCCTTGTCCCTGCTATCCATTACTAAGCTCCCCTGCCTGTCCTGCAGGGGTGCTATGCTACCCTGCACCCTCTTTTTGCCCCCAACATACCTAAAATACTTTTTATTGTCCTTAATCCTTGCTGCCTGAGTTCTAGAGTTGCCTTGGCTTTCCTGATGGACTCCCTACATGTATTGTCCTTTTTTTGGCAGGAGGGTAGTATTCTGGTCTTGGCTTTTTAAAGCTCTTCGTATTACAGGACTCTGTAGAACAGCACCCTTCATCTTCTATTTTGAGACACATTTTTATAGAATTGATGAAATCTAGGTAAAAAGAGTCAATTTTCTTGAACATATTCATTTCACTTCTGACAGATAACAACCATAAATCTTGATGATTTTTTGATAGTCAGGTGATGCTTTTGATAGCCTATTTGAAAATAAATTTTGTAGAACTAGTTTAAAAGTCCTCTGTAGATGAAAAGTTAAGATGATGGTTCTGCCTTAAGAGACCCTTCTTTGTGCATTGTACCTTTTGCTGCTTTCCAACATACAACTGTATATTTACTTTCTGGTTTTCTCTAGTTCTACAATACTGCAATAGAGAATAAACCAATAGGTTTGGAATGAATCAGAACCATCCAGAATCTGTATTTGTTAACCAAAAGCCATACATTTTCAATGCTTGGAAAAAGTTTGATAATCTTTGTATCTTTAATTTTGCATATGTGACTTTAGAATATGCCAGAAGCAGAAATACTATAATAGCTGGCTGTAGAAAAATACTGCCAATGCATAGCAAAAGTGTTTTGTATTCTTTAGCTCCATGTGAGATGATTGTAAGTGTTGTTCTCATAGCATGTATATATAACTCTGTGAATAAAACTGTCCTGTTCACACAGTTATGTTGACACAGGCTTCTCAGGATAGGGCACCCTATGAACTTCCCCAATAGCATTTAATTGGTGATAGTGAGGCTGATGAGATCCTGTTTCAGGTGCCATTTTATGAAAAAGCTGGCAAAGATGTGTAAGGTTCAGAGTCGCAAGAACAATCCTAGTGCTACTGCACTTACAGCTTTAAATCAAACCATCTGGATAAACTACAACTTTGTCCAGTTTCTAAGCTTACTATCTAGAGTAAAATGACCTGGAAGAGATCATTTTTCAAAATAATGAAGGGGATAGTTAATGGTGAGGCAATCTCAGATGGATAAGTTTGGATAAATATCTTCTCAAGGTTAGCTGATCCCCTTATATTTTTCAGCTTTCCTCACATCATCCCTGCTTTGGCTTGCTTCCTTGCTATGGGGCCTGGGGATATGGGCCAGGGACCTGGGTCTGCAGCCCCTTGCCCACTGCAGCAGTGCCTGAGCCCTGGCTGCAGCCCCCAGGATGCAGCAGCTTCTGCAGCATAGTGGAGTGCACAGCCCAGATCCCCCTCCCCAAAACACAGCAAATAGATTCAGACCATGCTATGACAATAAATGTAAAAAACCTGCCAACCTATCTCCACCACCCCCACAATAACTACAGCCTACAACAGACCCATCAACATTCCTGGATATTACACCTGCACCTCCAGAAATGTTATATATTTCATCTAGTGCACTAAATACCCTGATGGAAAATATGTAGGAGAAACCAAACAACAGCTACATACCAGAATGAACGTGCACTGAAAATCTATCAAAGACAAGAATACCCAATTGCCTGTGGGGGCACTTTTCTCACAAGACAACCACTCTCTCTCCAATCTCTCAGTTATAATCCTCAAAGGGAATTTACAAAACAACTTTCACAGATGAGCCTATGAACTTCACTTCATCAACCTACTGGATACAAAAAAATCATGGACTAAATATAGACATTGGATTTATGACATATTATAACCTGCCTAACATCTGATACCCCTGGTAACCTCTCTAATATTTACCAGCTATATTCTTATCACCAGGTCTAAATTCCACTTTCTCACCTGCCTCTCACCCATTGACTGCCTGTATTATACTGATGAACATGGGTTCATCAGTGGCAGGTCTTGTCAGACCAACCTGGTGGCCTTTTACAATCAGGTCACCAAATCATTAGACGAAGGGGTTGCTGTGGATGTAGTCTTTCTGGACTTCCGGAAGGCTTTCGACACTGTCTCTCACCCTGTCCTCATCAAAAAGCTGGGAGACTGTGGTGTCGATGCCCACACAATCAAATGGGTCGCTAACTGGTTGGAGGGCCACACCCAGAGGGTGGTAGTGGATGGGTTCTTCTCGACCTGGAAGGACGTGGGCAGTGGGGTTCCGCAGGGCTCGGTCCTCGGGCCCGCACTGTTCAACATCTTCATCAGTGACTTGGATGAGGAGGTAGAAAGCACCCTGTTCAAGTTTGCTGATGACACTAAGATGTGGGGGGATGTGGGTGCACTAGAAGGGTGCAATAGGCTACAAGCTGACCTTGACAGGTTGCAACGGTGGGCGGATGAGAATAGGATGGGGTTTAACACTGATAAGTGCAAGGTGTTGCACATGGGGAGGAAGAACCGGCACCACACTTACAGGTTGGGGAACTCCCCTCTTGCCAGCACGGAGACGGAAAAGGATCTTGGAGTCGTCATTGACTCCATGATGAACATGGGCCAGCAGTGTGGGGAGGCAGTCAAGAAGGCCAACCGTACCCTGTCATGCATCCACAGATGCATCTCGAGCAGGTCCAGGGAGGTGATCCTCCCCCTCTATGCGGCACTGGTCAGGCTGCAGCTGGAGTATTGCGTCCAGTTCTGGGCGCCACACTTCAAGAGGGACGTGGATGATATGGAAAGAGTCCAGAGGAGGGCCACTCGTATGATCAGGGGTCAGCAGGGCAGGCCTTATGAGGAGAGGCTATGGGACCTGAACCTGTTTAGCCTCCACAAGAGAAGGTTAAGGGGGGACCTTGTGGCCTGCTACAAACTGGTCAGGGGGTATCAGCAGGTATTGGGGGAGTCCCTGTTCCCCCGTGTGCTGCCAGGAGAGACCAGGAATAACGGTCACAAGCTGGCGGAGGGTAGGTTTAGGTTAGATATTAGGAGGCGCTACTTCACAGTCAGGGCGGCTAGGGCTTGGAACCGGCTTCCAGGGGAAGTGGTGCAGGCTCCTAGCCTGGGGATTTTTAAAAGGAAGTTAGATGAGCACCTTGCCGGGGTCATCTGACCCCGGTGCTCTTTCCTGCCAAGGCAGGGGGTCGGACTAGATGATCTACCTAGGTCCCTTCGGACTCTAGCTACTATGAAACTATGAAACTATTTGAATTTTCACTGATTGGCATTCTCGTATGCAGACTGGTCTCTGGCTTCTATTCTGTTTCATCTATGAAAAGCAGGGACCAACTGCACATGCTTCCTCAGCCTGACAAAGGTTGTTTGTATCCAAAAGCATGCAAAGAAGAATTTTTCCAACTATTTTAGTTGATCTAATAAAAGATATCAGATTTAATCAAAGAACCTTGTCTGCCTATGTCCTTAGACCAACACGCCTACAACCTATACACCTGTACATGCACATGGCACCCCTGTCTGGCCACCCTCCTCCCACTCCCTGAAAGCCCTTGCAGGCTGGAACTCTGCTAGCATGCAGAGAGCTCTTTGCAAAAGTGAAAAATCCACGTGCATCTCTGTTAAAATGAAAATTCCATGTTTTTCTCAGGTAAAAGGAGAAATACCCAGTTTTTTTCCATTTTCCTATGAGAAACAGAAAACCTGGCTCCATGGTCATTAGGGAACTTTGAACAATTTCAGATCATCTCTACTCTGAAAATGATTTTTTAAAGTGCTTTCTAGTGTAACAAAAGACTGCTGCCTTAGGTAGTTTTCATCTTCTCCTTCAGTATGAACTTCTCGTCCAGAGGCCCCATATATATCAAAACAGGGCCAAGGGAGCAAAAAGAAAAATAATTCCATTGTTTCAAACAGTGTAAAAATGAGATACAGGAGACCCTGTCTGAATTTGCAATGTAGGTGCTTTCCACTGGCACAAACAGTTGTACCATTTATTTCTACAGAAATGGAAGATAAATTCCAATTTAGCTATTTGCAAAAGATAAATATTCTGTCAACTGTAACAGATTTCCAAGCCTATATGCCAAGAAAAATATGCATGCATTAGATAACAAATTAATTGCATGATAAGAGAACTTATGTCTTTGTTCATAAATACTACAATCAATTAGAGAAGGCTTGCTTCCTCCTGCATAATTCTACATTGATTCAAACAGATATTTATTAAGTAAAATAGAAAATACTTTAGACTGCAATGAGTACTGAAAGGAAAGGATGGAAGAAAGCAAATGGAATCTATTATGGTACACAGCAGTCTGTTCACTGAGTTGTTCTTTCTAAGCTGTTACATTGGTTCTAACATAGTTAATTTTTTCCTCTTCATGCTGAAGGTCACTCTGAAACAGAAAAACCAAAAAAGCCTAGGATAGGCCATACATCAGGTTTTGAACACTACACCCTGCAGCACAAGTTTGCCATACTAATTGGTAGACCGACTATACACCTCCTACACCTCCCCTTGTTTAGTTGGGGAGTGATGTGAATTTTTCCAATGAGAAGCTATGTCAGGAGAGCTCCATGCTTAGGAAGACAACTCAAGCTATTTTAATAAAGCAATAAACAATAATAAAAAGCCTTTGTGCACGCAGGCAATGTCCTAAATAAAATCACTTTTATAATTACAGGCCGTGTCCACACGAGACTGTGACTGTGCAGTAGCTCACAGCCAGCATCACCAAAAAGCCATTTGGGGCTGATACTGTGGAGTGATGGTTACTGTGCAGTGATTTAAACTTGTATGTGCAAATACTAAATGACTGCACAGTAATAATTGTGCAGTCAGCATCTCATGTAGATGTGGCCACAGCTTTGCTGCCTTTGAACACAGCTCTATCTGTGTGTGGAAAATAGAAGCCAAATGGGTAGATTTTTAACTGGTGTAAATTCTTGTTGCTGCATTTTGTGGACCTATGACAATTTATGCTGGTTGACAATCTGCCCCAGGATGCCTGGACAAATCTTATGCCTTGCAAACTAGTATAGGTTGAAGTTGTTAAACCTAGGTGCTTAAGTTAAGCAACAAAGTCCAGCTCTAGTATCTAAGTAGGTGACCTAATTTCCATTTGCAGTAAGCAGCTACAACATTCACTCGAGTCAAAAGTTGCAGTAGAAAATTAAATAACTGGTTTAAATCCTTAATAATGTATTTAGCTGCCTCCTTTTACATCAGCCACCATGAAGAGAATTGGCTTTTAGTTCTTTTTTTTTTGCAGAAATCAGCATTATTTCCAGGTTTTGAAAAGAACTAGCACTCTGCAAAGAATTCCCAAATCTCTCAGATAGGCAGTGAAAAATGCTTTTAAATTTTAGGTCTCTGAGGAACCACACCCCCATTATGATTAATCCACACATGCACACACATGTAATATTAATTGTTAAATACATTATGGATGCATGAGGTAAACTTTTTTCTCGTTTAACTCTTCTTTTAAATGAAGACAAAAATACAGTTTATAGTGCTATCTACCACTCAATGTTTTATCTTTACATTATTAGGAAGAGAGAGAGAAAGAGAGAGAGCGCGCACGCAAATAAGGAGAGATACATTTTCCACAGATTTAGGCTACTTAGCAATAATTTGAAATTAATTCTTCATAGATAGAATTGCCACTCAACACACAACACAATCTATACACAGGAAACTAAAAAGAAGCAACAAAAGGGTATTTCAACCCACTGGCAGATAACTTATTCTCACCCCAAATGCTAGGCTTCCCCAAAACCCCTTGCAAATAGATAGTCTTGCAGTATGCTGCAAAAGAGAGTAATTTAGGAATACTCTAGAAACTAAAAAATATCCACCTGCAATAGCTGCCAGCTTAACTATATATAGAAAAAAGCTAGTTTATCTACATAATATGCAGTTTAGATGGGTATGCTGAAAAGGAATATTTTGTGGTTCACTTATATTCTGCCTTATTAGTGCTATTGCTTGTTCTTTACTTAACTGACTTGAGAAAGCATATTTAGCCAAATCCAAGATGCCTTTGAATTTAAGACAATTAGATTCTATACATGGAAAATTATAAATTTGTTATAATTCTCAACATATAGAATCTAATTATTGGAGAATCATAAATGTATACCTTGCACCACTGCAACAGGGAAAGCAGACCCAGGGGGCAGGCAATGGGGAAGCAGGCAGCCTGACCCCAGTCCCTAGCTTCTCCCCACTCCATCACTTGCACCCTCTGTGTCTTCACCCCGCCTATGCCTCCACTTCCATGTGCTGCTACAGATATCTCCACATTGGGTCCCTCACCACCTTGGGCCCCATGTCACCCTGTGCCTCTGTGCTAGGTCCCATGCCACCTCATGTCTCCATTTTAGGTCGTGTGCCACCCCATGCCTCTACATTGCGTACTGTGCCTCTATGCTGGCCCCTTGCTGCCCCATGCTCTGCTGAGGGGATTCCTTTTCTATCTAAAGGAACTGCTTTTTTACTTGATACTGAATTCTAAGGTGAGGCTTTGTTTTCCCCTTGTTGAATGGGGGAACAAAATCCTTGTTTTGGAATCAAGTAAATGTGATAGTCTGAAATGAAGCAGAAGGCAAAATAGTGTGACACCTTATAGACTAATTCAGAGATATAAGCTTGCATACGTTACAGCAGGGGAGGCATATTTTTGCCCACCCCTGGGTTACAGTTTAGTTCGTCAGATGGACTTTTAGTGAATAGGGCTATGTGCCCGCCAGTCTTTCGCTAGCCATGTGGTGGTGGTTCAGGACTCCCTGCCGGATGTCACGCCGCTTCCAGGCCCTTGGTCATGTCAAAGTAGCTCTACCGTCCCACGCCACAGACCCTGCTCTCGCCTGCCATGTCTTGATGTTCCACAATGGGCGGGGTCGGTCGGTGGGTTCCTCGGTACCCGGGTCCAACCCGGAGGTTGTTCACGGGGCTCCACCACCCCTACATCCCGGCCTCACGCCACCTTTGCTGGCTCGCCTTGATGATGTCCTGAAGCCGTCCTAGCAGATCACGCCCTCCCTACTTGCGTGCTGACGCCTCGTGGGGTTGGGCCGCGCACACTCCAGCCGAACCTCACTCCTACCCCCACCCCATGAGAAGCCACCTCTCGGGAACTGCTCTCAAGCTTCCCTATGCCTTGTCTCCCCAGTGCCCTCGCCCCAAACTCCCCCAACCTGGGGCAATTCCTCTGCAGCCACCAAACACAGTGCTCCTTCACCAACCCATCGTGAATCTTACTTCTCTAAGCCCCTGCGTGCGATGAGGAACTTTCTACCCTATCCGTCGCCCCCTTGAGCTCCTGCTATTCATGCTTGCCCTTCTGGACTTTGACGGGGACCCCGCCTCAATCATGACCCCTTGTCTGGGTTGTCCCAGGCCCTTGCCTTCCGGCGTGCCGTCCTACACACCCCACTGGCCTGACACTCCACCTGCATCTTGCGGTGCTCTCATGGCTGCCTCCACTCTCCCTCCTTCAGGCCGGGGCTCACTCCACTGATCACGATGAGGGATGCTGATGGAGTGCCCCACCCCGGCGAGCCTCGCTGTGGCTCACCAGCCTCCCCTGGACCCTCCTCCAGGGCTTGCTCCTCCAGTGGCATCTACAGCAGCTCCGTCTCAGGGCCATCCGCCCCCTCTGCCATAGCCGCCGCCATTTTTATCTTTGCTGGCCAGCGTCTGGTGCTGACGTCACTGGCTGGCCACATCTGTACATAGAAGTGGCTCACAAGCTGTGTGGGTTCCTCCCATTGTTCCCCATGAGCATCGTTCAGGGCTGCAGATAAGTATCCTGCATTACCCTGCTTCCCGGGACAGGCTACTAAATAGAAAGGAATGCAGTCCTTTAACTGCAAAGGTTAGAGAGGGTTAGGAAACCAGGGGGCACTGCTGGAAGAGGTGAATAAGAATTCAGAGTCTCTGTTCAGCCCATACTTAACAGGCCAGTCAGTGGATGATTTCTTGTTCTGCAATTTCATGTTCAAGTTGGTTTTTAAAGATTTTTTAAAGAACAGCCATTCTGAGGTCAGTTATGGAAAGTTTCAAGAGGTATAGTGGATCCAGCCCTGGGTGGCCAAGTCATCCAATAGTGGCTGGCTGGATCCCACCCCTAGAGGTCAGGGGGTTCACTTCAGGTCCTAGATCCTTGGCTGGGTTGAAGCCCACCTGGCCTTGGCCCACTTTACTTTGTCTGGGCCCCTCATCTGAGGTCCACTGTCCCAGGATCCCTCAGCCCCAATCTTGCCATTTGCAGGCTCTGGGCCCCTTGGCCCTGGTCTCACCCTTCATGGACCCTGGGCCTCTCATCCCCTATTTTGCCCTTTGCAGTATCTGGGCCCGTCAGCCCCCATCTTGCCTTTTGCAGGCTCTGGGCTTGTGCCCACAGTATTTTCTAACACTGCACTACACTACAGTCCTTCAGCTGATAGCAGCACTCCCCATCAGGCACTGCTTGTGGCCTTCAAGCATCTCAGGGCCCATGACTGGGGGCTTATGTTGGTCCTTTGGCCTGCGTATGCTATTTGTCCTCACTTTGAAGGGTTTAGGACCTGGGGTGTTCCTGGCACCCGTCTCAGTGACCACCTGTCTCAGTGACCCATCTCAGTGTCACCTCCTCCTCTACAGCCACAACCATGTCCTCCAGTTCAGTTTCAACATGACAAAAAATACAATCATGTGCTGCCAAACAAAATGTTCCCCCAGCCCTGGGTCAACGTGACACTGTGGGAAGAAGTTACAACACAAGGCCAAAATACTTACTTCTGCTGCCTGGTGATGCAAGGGCTTCCTTGTAGCTCCCCACACTCTTGAGTCCTTCCTCCTTGGCAAGTCAGGTCCCTCTCTCCTGAGGGGGCCTAGAGCCAGCCAGCTTCTCCCTGGCTCTCTCTTGCCTTCAGTTATATGGTAGGAACTCCATTATAAAATGTTAAAGTACTTTGTCACAGGCTTCTGTTTCTTTCTGGAACTGTTATTGGATTGGTGTCCATTCTTACATACAGAGATCTCCCCATCTATCCAACGTATACAGCAAAGAGTCATTGTAAACAGGAAATGGCATATATGATATTAATAGAGGATCAAGTGAAAGATAAAATTTGTTTATCTCTTGGAAAGACCATTGGTGTCATAGAGTTTAGCTTTCCAGCTACTGCTACTGGCTGGTAGGGCTCTGTGAAGCTTCGGTCCCTGATTTGATTTGATCGAGATTCGGCCTGATTCAGTGGCCAAATCTCTGAATTTGAATCAAATTAGAGGACCCTTTAATCTTGCCGAATCAAATCAAAACCCGCCGAACCGATTTGGAGAGATTTGGAAAGACTTGGAGATTTGGACATAGATACTGTTTTAA
Source organism: Crocodylus siamensis (assembly GCF_052110815.1). Taxonomy (NCBI): domain Eukaryota; kingdom Metazoa; phylum Chordata; order Crocodylia; family Crocodylidae; genus Crocodylus; species Crocodylus siamensis. Next base: position 73,699,313 of record NC_143397.1, on the reverse strand, counting down.
ATGTTTTTTCTACATACCTCCAGGTAGCAGGCAGCTCATGAATGCTGCAATGCTGGGATGCATGGAGTGTCCTACAGAAGCATGGGGGGGCTCCCCAGTGCACTCGGCAGTGGACCTAGAAGTGGACCGGAAGCACTTCCGGGTCCACCGGAGAGCATGTTGGGGGCTCCCCCAGCTCAGTGACTGGTGACTCCTGGGTCGGGGTACCTGGGGTCCTCCTGTGGCCAATTTCCAACCCAGAGAGGTGCGGGGAGGCCCTGCAGTGTGCTTTGCAACAGACCCAGACTGCATCTGCCAATACACTACAAGTACTTTTGGTCCACTTCTGGGTTTGCTGCTGAGCATGTGGAGGCCCCCCCGCCAACTCCTATGGGACACTTCATGTGCCTCAGCATTGCAGCAATCACAAGCTGCATCTGCTACCTCAAGGTATGTAGAAAAAACTTTTAAAGCTGTGGAAATGTCTGAACTGCTGATTCTCTGAATCAGCGTCAAATCTTCAGATTTGGATTCAGCTGAATCAAATCATGGACAGTGATCCGAAACAATGAATTGAGTCACTGTCCTTGATTTGGGCCAAATCCGAATCAAATAGGGCCCGTTTCGTACACCCCTACTGGCTGGTAGTTGCTTCATTTGAAAGCAATGGAAAATAGTTAAAAAGCTTAGCAGGTACAGCTTATTAATTTATATTATGCATGAGGGCATAATTAAAGACTAAAAGTTTCCCCTGAACATGCTTTAGGGCAAATCTCTATGCTTGTGCACTTGCTGGGCTTCCACATGCAACAAAGGAACACCACCACTGATTAGCTTTGGGTTTCCAGCAGAACTTTATCATTATTTTACACTTCATTTCTTCCTTGTGACATGGTATTTAGAACAATTCACAGATTCATTGATACCTGGCAGAGCCATGCTATGAGCACGTCCGCTATGGCCTAAAGCTTCCAAACTCTGCACTGTCAACCATGCACTTCAGTACTCATGCCACCCCAATCCTTATTTTACACTGCACTTTAATACAAATTGTACTTTTTTAATCCAAGTATTCTCATAAATGGCTTTTATTCTTAATCATTTTAATCAGAAAGGAGACACATGGGGACAAGAAACAGTTGGGAGAAGAAAGTTTTTTTCTAGTTTTTGATTTGTTGTTTGTTTTGTTGTTTTCTCTTTCTGTGGTAGCATAAAAATAGTATCACATTTTATGTAGAGCTTGGTAAATTAAGTATCCTGGCTTAGAGTGAGAAGCCAGTGAGTAGAATTGGAACCCTGGCGAACTTAATAGTGTGATGTGTTAAGTTGTGCCTGCAGAAATTGTAATTTTTTCAAGCATTACAGGTGACATTTGAAACTGGCTGTAGAATGACAGATAACATTTTATCTACGCTTTTCCAAGTGGATTTGTAGATGTTACAGTCATATTAATATTATAAACTCTTTCAATGTTTCAGTTCATTAATTTTGTTACATGTTGGGGAAGGGAATATATAAAAGGGAGGCAAATCTCATGAAACAGTTTGTTTATGGGGATGCAGTACCAGTTCCATGTAGCTCTATTAATAAATGTAATACTAGACATACTTCATGCCTAGATCTAAAAGTGCTTCACAAAAGTGAATTTGTTTTAGTTATTCTTATTTTATAATTTGAAAAACGGGGCACAGAAGAAATAACTGGATTGACCAAGGCGATCCCAGGGGCTGATGAAAGTATTTGAGTTACCAACTATTTGTCAGAAATCTCATTGCCATGTTACACCATGCTGCATTCTTGTCTTGGTGCAGGGGGATGGGATACCTGGTTGTCTTTGGTAGAGTTTTCTAAATTATTCTATGGGAGAAGGAGTCAGAGGGGCAGAAAAAGACATATTGTCTTTGATAAGCTTTGGGGATGAAAACTGTCAGCTGATTAGTTATACCTCTGCTTACAATAAGATTCTAATAATTCCAAATTTGTAATCTAACTAAGTCCCAGTTGAGCTGCCACTAATCCTAGAATTGCCAAAACTCACCAAACAATGACCTGTTAGACAAAGGCATTTCCTGGGACACTAGACCTGATTCAGTAGGCATTCTTGAAGCAAGCCTAACAGCCAATGAAAGACCAGGCTACTTGCAAAATGCATGAGCACTCATGTTCTTCTAAGAAAGACAGGAATAGTCAATGCAACCTACATTTTTTCCCCAAAGCTCAGTGGTTAGAGCAATTATCTAGGGAAGCAGAAGACTGGTTCAATTTTATCCTCAGCCTGATGCAGGGGTGTGGGGTCAAACTTACATTTTCTATCCCCTAATACATATTCCTAACCCTGGGCTACAGACTAATTTTGGTACGAAACACTCTCCACTCCTCCTATTGATGCTGTGCTACTGTGTGAGACAGAATGTAAGAGTCCAGACAGGACCAGAGAGGTCAGGAGTGCGAGGTGAACTTGACTGTGACCTACTTTTTAGGACAGTCACCCAGGTTCTGGACCCTACCCCCAAGGTTTGATTATGCATTTTTTCCCAATGTCAAATGAATAAACTATCCCTAAAAGCAGAGGATGTAACCCAGGATTCCCTATTCAGGGGACTGCTCCAACCCAAGACTATACAATCAACTTCCTTCTTGCACCACAAGGGTGTAAACACAGGAACATTTGGAGCTCTTTGAAAAGGGAACCATTTCAAATGGGCAGCAGCTGGTTGGAACATTCTCATTTTTATGTGTCAATGATCTGAAAACAATCTGAATGCATCAAAACGGCTCAAACTTTAATATTCTATCATCCAGGGCTTAAGTTGGAGTGGTTTTTCTGTACTTGAATAATTCCCAGCATGTTCATGCATAACAATTAGAATGTACCAGCTGCTGCCCCTTTGAAACATTCTTCTTCTGAAAGAGTTCCAAGCATTCATGTATCTACACCCTAAGAATCTTGGGGCATCTGTACATCTTCTCAGGGATGGAGGGGGAGCAGCTTTAATTAAAATGGCTCTGAGAGCTGCTCTAATTAAAGCGCCCACAGCATCACATGTATTCAGCATCCTGCACTTCAAAATGCCAGCAGGGGCACTTTAACTAAAGCTCATAAAATGATTATTCAATTTTTCAATACTCATTATTCAAAACATGTGATGTGGAGGCTGCTGGAGCATGCTAATTAGCCTACTCCAGAAGACCTGCAGTCTGCTCTGATGTATGCTAATTAGCACAAGTCAGAGCAGAGGTCCATCACATGTATAGGTGCCCTATGTTTCCTTTCTGTGTTGATGCACAGTTTCAAAAAGAAGGGAGGAAATCCATACCCTTTAGTACAAATTAACCTGCATCCTGGTGCTTGAGACATGTTCCCAGGAGGTGAGATTTCAGAGTTTAAACCCCTTTAGGATACGAAAGTAACTGAACTTGGGTCTCAAGCTTCCTGGATGACTAAACTAGGATATGGCATAAACAATGTACATTGGTAGCACTTAAAACAATGAAGGGTGAGAAAAAAGGTATACTCTTAGTTAGCATTGACATTAATGTTACATTTAGAGACTGGGATAAACTTAGGGTTATGTTCATGGATTGGGCTGGTAGAGTCCCCTATGATAGGCTTGGTGCACAAGTTCATAGGTCTCTGTAGGGTGGATTCTAGCTAGAGTTAAGATCAGGGTGGTAGGGCTCCAAGCAGTAGGCTTATGTTTGGGGCTGGCAGAATTCCCCTTGCTAATGTGAGGTTTGTAGCACCTAGGGATTTGCCTTCAAGGGTTATTGATGGGGCTTCAGATATGGATTTTATAATGGGGTGGATAGTGGTCTCCAGCCTGGGGGTAGTTTTGGGGTTCTTGAGCACCCCAAGCTAGGGTAAGAGTTGGGGTTAGGACTAGGTATTAAGTTAAGTCTTGGGGTGTGTTTAAAGTTTGGGATGGTAGGACTCCCCAAAATAAAATTAGTCCACAGCTTTGTATGGCTCTCCAGGCTTGTGGTAGACAGGGTGGATATTGGAACTCCCCAAGCAAGGTTTTAGACTGGGGTTAGGTCTGGGTTTCATTGAACATGCTAAAGTTGGGTTGGCATGGGGGTTAGTGTTAGGCAGTAGCATAAATCAGGGCACTTGGTGGGAGGAACAAAAATAGCAGCTTCCAGTGCCACCGCTGGCAGCCACAACTGCCCCATGTTCTATTGCTCCCCAGGGCTGCCCTGTTATGTTTCTGGTATTAGGTTTACAGACTGTGCTAGGTTTCAGGCTGTGTTTGTGCTTTGAACTGCTAGGGTTTCCCAGCACATAGATTTATAGGGCTCTCATTGCTACTGGTAGGCAGGGTGGATTTTTGAGGATCCCCAAGCTAGAGGTAGTTTAGGGGTGGTGACGCTTTCAGATTTAGACATATGCTTGGGGCTGTCTAGGTTTCCCTTATTAGGGTAAAAGTTGTGACAATGAGAGATCACCAAGAGATTATTGGGCTTGTGTGCACTCCAAACTATTTTTGTACTCTTGCTGGCAGCCATCTTTTGCTTGAGGCTAGACTATACCTTCTTAAGCACCCTATTGTATGTTTAAGGTTGGGGTTAGGATTAGAGTTTGGGCTGCGTTTATGGGTGTGTTTATGGTTTGAGGTAGTAAAACTCCTAGAATTAATTCATAGGTTCCTAGGGTTCAACAGGATAGTGGTAGGCAGGGCAGGCTGGGGTTTCCTCAAGCTAGGATACTGGCTGCAGGAGTATAGCTTCCAGAAGAATGTTTAGATTTAGGTCTGGTAAGATTTTCTTCTGGCAGCTAGGTAAATCATGGCTAGATATGGGGGCTGAGTTTTGAGCTCCTATTGGCATTGAGTTTTGGCTAGATGTAGGGCTGGCACTTGGGCAGTCTTTAAGATGAGTTTTGTAATCGAGCTTCTAGTGTGTTCTGGGTGAACAAGGTTTGGGACTCTATAAGTGTCCTGGGCTCAGGTTATGGTTTAAAGTTAGGGGTTAGGATTAGGGTTAGAATTAGAGATATAGCTTGGTTTCAGAGTTTATTTATAGTTTGGTCTAGTTGGATTCCCTAAAATAGGATTAGCATACAGATTCATAGGCACTTATGGACTATGGCTCTCCCAGCACAAAGGTTAGGTTTGGAGGAGGTAGGTCTTCCAGAGGTATGGCTTGATTTGAAGTTGTCAGGATTCCCTTTGCTATGGTGAAGGTTGTAGCGGCTATAGAATTTCCCAGCTAGGTTTAAGGGTGGAGCTTGAGGGATATTTGAGAGGACTCTTAAGGGTGTCTGGGGTCAAGCTAATTTTGGGGGTTTGGGAGCACCCTGAGATAGGATTTAGGGGTTGGGTTAGGGTTCTTTTATGTTTTGGAATGATAAGGTACTTCAAGCTAGAAGTAGTTTATAGGTTCATAGGTCTTCTGAGCCTAGTGTTAGGTGGGGTGGATTCTGGGACGTTTACAAGTTGAGTAGCATTTCAGGGTACTTGAACTCCCACAGTTGTATGAAAGCTGTAGGTGAGAAAATTCAAGGCTCAGGATCCCAAGTGAGTAGTGATGTCTTCCTGGATTCATGCACCATCCCCTTTCTGAAGCATTTTCTTATGGGCTATCTCTAAAGAGTCTTCTATTCAACATGTTGGCTGCTATTTTGGATCATTCTTCTGAAGCATGTAATTCTAGGTGTATAAGGAGCCTGGACACCTAACTCATGGCTGTAGATTTCCCTGTGGGGATCAGATACCTGAAAATTTGTTGTAGAGAGAAATGCAAGATATATAATTTGAGAGGAAAGCAAGTGAAAGGAAGCTCTACTCTGTATCCTAATGAGGTATGCACTTCTACATGGGCTCTGGTGCCTGTTCCTGGTACTGCTTATGCTCTTGGTATTAAATACTTATTGGATATAATATATAAGTAATACCAGGGACCAAAGCCCACAACTGTCTGCAACCCAAGAAAGTGCCATTTTCACTTAGTTAAAAGTGCCTACACCAGCTTGCTTACTCGTCTTCTGAACCCATGCTAGTGTAGGCACCCAACCTTGGGTGCCAATCACAAATGGAGGTAGTTTTCTCCCTAAACCCAGGTCCCGCCTCACCCCTTAGGGAAGCATAGGGCTTCTAATGACAGACTCAACAGCATATACATGAAGGCCAGGAGCTTGGGAAACCAGCAAGAGGAACTGGCCCTTCCCCTATGTGAAAATGACTATGACCTTATAGGAATAATGGAGATCTGGTGGGACTCTGTCTATGATTGGTCTGTTGCTTTGGAGGGTTATACCTTGTATAGGAGAGACCATTTTGGGAAGAGGGATGGGGGTGTTTCTCTCTACATCAAGAATCAGTTCACTTCCCTGAAAATTGAGTTTTCTAACCAGGAAGGGCGACTTGAGACACTCTGGGTCAAGATGTGGGGAGAACATGGGGAAGGTGACATACTTGTAGGAGTCTACTATAGACCTCCCCACCAAGAGGAAGAACTTGATTGGGAATTCAATAGGGAACTGGTCGAGGCCATGCACTCCCAATGCATAATCATCATGGGGGACTTCAACTTCCCTGACAACTCTTGGGATGAGTGCATACCCATATCTGACAGGTCGCACAGCTTTCTCGTTTGCACTGATGACCTCTACCTAATGCAGGAAATTTATGGGCTGACTAGGGGAGAGGCATTGCTTGATCTGATCCTGTCCAAAGGGGAGGACCTGGTGAGTGATCTGAGGATCGAGAGGAAGCTTGGTGACAGGAACCATGGTTTGGTCACCTTCTCAGTTCACCAAAAAGCAGGAAAATCTCTTAGTAAAACAGAAATCCTTAACTTTTGGAAGGCTGACTTTCACAAACTCAGTGATTTGGTATATCAGGGAATTAGGGGCCATATCCCCCTAGATAAGGGAGTACATGATGGAAGATCATTTCTCAGTAACATAATCCTTGAGGCACAGGGGAAAGCCATTCCATTTCTCAAGAAAGGTAATCAATGGGCAAGGAAGCCCCCTTGCCTGAACAAGGAAATGTTGGACCACATTAAACTGAAAAGAGAAGCCTATACCAGTTGGAAAATGGGAAGTATCACCAAAGAGGACTACTCAGCACTTGCCCACACCTGTAGGGAGCAGTCCAGAAAAGCCAAGGTACCAAACAAACTCAGGCTAGCTACGGGGATCAAGGACTACAAAAAGTCCTTCTTCAGATATGTGGGAAGTTGAAAGAAGAATAAAGATAGCATTGGACACCTGTGAAATCAAATGGGGCAGCTGACATCCAACGCCCAAGAAAAGGGCAATCTCCTAAATGAGTTTTTGCATTGGTTCATCATCCCAAGGGGATAACACTGTTAGAAAGGACATGAGGCATCCTGGGAGCGGGTGGTGGGCCCAAAATTGATGTGGATCAGGTGAGAGAACACCTTGAGAAACTGGACATTCACAAGTCCCTGGGCCCAGATGGAATGCACCCAAGAGTCTTTAGCTGGAAGACATCATTGCAGCCCCTTTGGCAAAGATATTTAAAAACTTGTGGTGCTTGGGCAAGGTCCCAGAAGACTGGAGAAGAGTGAACATGGTACCTATGTTCAAGAAAGGGAGGATGGATGGCCTGGGGAATTATAGACCAATCAGTTTTCCATTTATCCCTGGAAAAATCCAGGAGAAAATTGTCAAAGGATCCAGACTAACAAAAGGCCAGCTTCTGAAGGCCAGCCAACATGGATTTGTGACTGGCAGGTCTTGCTTGACCAACCTCATCTCCTTTTACAACTAGGTGACACAAGCCCTGGACATGGGAGATGATGTGGATGTCATATATCTGGATTTCAAGAAATCTTTTGACCTAGTTCTTCATGGCTAAGTTGGGAACTGTGGCCTTGATCATCTTATGGTCTGATGGCTAGTTAACTGGCTGTGGGGTCAGACCCAAAGAGGACTAGTTGATGGGAGCAAATCAACGTGACACAGGGTGCCAATGGAGTCCCTCTGGGCTCAGTACTTGGGCCAGTACTCTTTAACATCTTCATTAATGATCTGGAGTCAGGAGTCAGATGCAAACTGGCACAGTTCATGGATGACACCAAATTCTGGGGGGGGGGCGGTCACACTGCAGGACAGGCTGGGGATACAGGCAGACTTGGATGTGCTTTCAAGGTGGGCTGACCAAAACCTGATGGCCTTCAATGTAGAGAAGTGTAAGGTGCTGCACCTCAGTAGGAAGAACCCTCAACATAATTAGAAGCTCAGCAGTGCTACGCTCGCTGGCACCATGGCCAAAAGAGACTTGAGGGTCCTGGTTGACCACAAGATGAATATGAGTCACCAATGCAATGCTGTGGCTGGCAAAGGAAACCAAACCCTAGCATGCATCTACCAATGCATCTTGAACAAAACCAGGGATGTCATCTTCCCTCTTCATTCAGCCTTTGTGAGGCTGCAGCTGGAGTACTGCATTCAGTTTTGGGCCTCCCACTTCAGAAGGGATACGAAAAAGCTTGAGAGAGTCCAGGGGAGAGCCACTTACATGATCCAAGGCCTGGAGGGTAGGCTGTATGAGTTGAGGCTGAGGGATTTGGGACTCTACAGTCTGGAAAAGAGAAGACTCCGGGGGGACTTGGTAGCAGCCTACAATTATATAAGAGGGGTACATCATTTCCTGTGAGAACAGCTGTTCACCAGAGCTCCCCAAGGGATAACAAGGTCTAACAGCCATAAACTCCAGGAAGGCTGATTTAGACTGGACATAAGAAAAAAGTTCCTTATGGTGCATGTGTCCAGAGTTTGGAACAGACTCCCTCCATAGGTGGTGCAAGCACCTACTCTGGACTCTTTCAAAAAACATCTGGATATTTTTCTTGTTGGGATCACTTGATCCCCACTGGCTTCCTGTCTATGATGAGGGGGCTGGACTCAGTGAAGATCTGACAAGGTCCCTTCCAGCCCCTAATGTCTATGAAATCTATTAAGCCCACTCTATAGCATGTAAGTGCTGGAGGGGATGGAGTTTATGACATATTTCACTTCAGCATTTTCTGGTAGCTAGTGGAGGTGTAGTCCTGTTCAGAAGATTGAGTTTTTGTGGAAACTGTCCTTCGCCTGTGGCCATACCACCACTTTGCCAAGCCCAGAACCACCACCAAAAAAATCCAGCTCTGTCTGCTTGCTCCTAACAACGTATGACAAGGATTAGCAGCTAGGCAGATAAAACTGCACCAAGAGGTTCTGAGCCTATGGCTTGTCCTACTTATTTGCATTTATATGCAAGTCTGAGGCACAACACTAATATATGGGAACATCCTTTGTTGGTGATATTTAAACTGCATACAATAACATTTTAAAAATACCTGAGTTTGGTTTAGCTCACCTTGGTAAAATTTGAGGATCTGAGGGTGTTCTTAGGGACTTAACTACTTGGGTTAATTTATTGTGGTAAGGACCTCCTTGATATTTTAGTCTCAGTGAACAGGAGCAAAACACAGATTGCCATGCAGCACAGGATGCTATGGATTTTTTTCATTTTCTTCTGTGGATCCTAAAATATTGATGTTTAACATAATCTCCAGAGGGATAAACTCATGCATTGCCTCCTTAAACATGCCCAGGCATTAGTCTCCACAAATAAACTGTTATTCTTCAATTGGTGCTAAAAGATAAATTGACCTAGCAGGATATATGAGGAGCACTAAAGAAATTTATCCCAAATTACAGCAGGAAATTGAATTTGTAGCTCAGCTGAAACAGTAACCATCTCTATTTAAAGTGAAGTAAAGAGACATTAGCTTGTCTAGTGATGTATGGTCTTCTAGATGACCTTTGGCAGATGGTAGTGGGTCATGTGACAGTTGGGGCTGGAGCTGATGTTTCAGTTTTATATGCAATTTCTTTTTTCTTTTACAAAAGCCTTGCCCTGCAAATTAACAGAGTCAAAACTCTTGATATTTTTACAAGATATAATCCCTTTAACAACCATATGGCATCAATGCCATTAAAGAAATGACTTGCGGGCAGGAATCTATTAGGATTTCTATTATTTAGTCATGAAATAAGACAGTATACACATCAAATATTACTTGGGTAACCTATGAGATATATTTTTGACAATCGCTTTATTTTTTCAGAAAAGCAATTTCACAAGCTGTCTGTAACAGTATTTATATGGCTTGCAGGATATACTGAAAAGCCAGCCTGCAGTGCTGATGAATATTTGTTAGAGTTTATTGACCCTCTATAATAATTCCAAATTCAGAATCAGCTATGCTTAAAGAATCTAAATAATTTGGATGGTTTAAATCCAGAAGACTATATATATGCATGCCAGATATACTGTTTGTAAAAATTGTATTGCAAGGTTAAGTATAGGTAATATTAGGCTCCTAATTAACTTTATTTTAAAAAAAATGAGTAAATGAGTGAAAACAATCAAAGTATATTGTACTTAGGTTACCAAATGTGCATTTAACTTTTATTGAATCTGATAGTTTTTGCCCAGAACAAGAATGAATGTTAAGTTGATTGCTCACAGTATATAGGTCCAAATTCTCCTTGTGTATTAATCTATTGACTTCAGTTTATTTAAAACAGGAATAAATTTGGCTTCTAATGCTTTGCTTCATATAGTATATAATAGGTGCATCTACATGTGTGCTGGAGTGTGCAGTTGTTAATTCTTGCTTAAGCAAGTACTAAATGACTGCACAGTAACTGGTATTACTGCACAGTTCCGACACTGCATGAGTTTGTTCCCATGCTTCTGTACAAGAGCAACGGGGTCACAGTTTGTGTCCACCAATGCTACATCACTGTAGTAACAAGTTACAGTGATGTAGTCTCTTGTGTGGATGTGCCCAATGAACCCAGACTGGTGTTTAATTGGCATATGACAATGGCTTTTATCACAGGTGATGTTTGTTATAAGGGACTAATTTGGGGAAATGGCTTTGAAAAGTCACTAAAAACTGTAGCTCTCTTCCTTGATCTCCTGGATGCATATGATACAGTCTGCAGACAAGAATTCACCTGAAAGTTCATGAACCTCATACTTTGCCTTAAAATTGCTAATTTACTAGACAACGTGCTTAGCAACAGATGGTTCCAGATTTTTTCTGATAACATTAAGAGTAGACCACATAGATTGAACAATGGACTTCTTCAGGATCAGTCCTTGGACCTCTGTTGTTTAATCTTATATCCTGATGACGTAGCCCTTGTTACAGACATCCTTGTTTCTCCAGAGGAGAAATAATACTCACATCTGATCTGAATACTTTAGATACCTACTTTAAACAATGGTGCCTGTGCCCAAACCCTGGTAAATGGAAGTATCTACATTTCACTTGAGCAATAATAAACAAACTAATTATCAACCCATTATTGTTTTCAGAAATCAGTCCCTACATTGTAAGAGTACTCATATTTAGGAATCATCCTAGATAGAACACTGACCTATAAAAAAATCACTTAACTATGGCAGCAGCTAAGTTAAAAACCCGTAATAATTTGCTTTAGAAACTTACTTGGACTTCTTGGGGAGCTGATGCCAATGCACTGAAAACAACAGCCTTAGTGCTGGTCTACTCTTTGGTAGAATATTGTGCCCCAATCTGGTTAACCAGTGCTCACACTGATAAGATTGACAAGGCATGAAAGTCATCACAGGAACAATCTGATCCACCTCTCTTCAATGGCTCCCTATTCTTAGTAACATGCATCCTCCCTCATTAGAAAGAAAAAATGCCTTCATTAAATTATGGGCTAAAATAAAAAATAACACATAGCTGCCTATATACGAAGATCTCTTAACTCACGGTGTGCAAGATTAAAATGTAGACATCTCGCTTGGAGAATAACAATTCAATTTGAGCAAGACTTATTTAACATCCAAGATGCCTGGATGCAAGAGTGGCTCAATTCTTCCCCTAATACAGAAATTATTATTGAACATTCCTCCCTAGACATCTTTGATCTTCTCTAAACCAAATAAGGTCAGGACACAGCACATGTGGATTTCTGTTGCATCGATGGGGTTGGACTAGCTCACTGAGCTGTGACTGTGGCACCCCTTTTCAAACTTTGAATCACATCATTTCTAAATACTCTATTCATGCATTTAATGGAACTCTAGTGGATCTGCACAATACTGTACGTGAGGCAATCATCTGGCTGCAAAATTTGGACATAACATTGTGAATATTGTTCTCCTTGCTCTGTGATCACTATATCATAAAATAAATAATAATAATAAAAAAATTAGGATTGGTAGAAAGATACTGTACCTATGAAGTGCCAGCTCCTTCAAGGTGGGAATTGTAGGTGGGATGAGAGGGAAGAAGTCTCTTCTGTCCCTTCATCCATGCAAGCATAGCTCATGGCATCACCAGGAATAATCTTGTTCATAATTCTAGCAAACAGCAACCCTCAAGAATGGTATTAAGTATTAGGTCCTGGTTATTAATCTAATGAGTCTCAAGGCTCAGGAGTAGCATTGCCTGCAGTTTGTGCAGGGATTATCCTGTTCTCTAATCATATAGCAAGAAGGCTGCACTAATTAGTGCACATGTACTAACCGGGCAGATCTACACAAGACAATGTGCAGAAGACTAATTCTACTGTGTATTAACCTGGCTGGAAAAGCCATGCTAATGTGCTAATGCATAGTAGATTTAGTCTCTCTAATGTGTAGTAAAGTCAAATAAAAAACATCCATCTGTACTAATGCACAGTAGTGCTGATTATAGTGAATTAAGTTAGTACCTGTTATTACAGGTATTAAACTTAATGCACCAAACATGTAGATGCGTCCACAATGCGTAAGACTAATTCTCAAATGGTGAGTCTACACATGTACATTTACTGTGCAGTAACCTAAATTACTATGCAGTACAGATGTGTGTCTATATGTGAGTGCTTTGTACCCATGTGCATGTCCTGGCATAGTGCTGGGGGTCAGCAGAGGGTCAGAGGTGTGTGGGCAGTGGGGCAGGCAGGCTGGAATGGGGAATGCAGGAGGAGGGGGTTGGCCAGAGACTCCCACAGCCAGTGCCCTGGGCCTGGCTGGTGGTGTGCATGGTTGTCCTGGGGCATGGGCAGGGTGGGCTCCAGAGGGGCCAGCAGATCCAACACCATGGCCAGCAGCAGCGTAGGGCACTGGTCATTTTTGGCAGGGGCCAGGCTGGAGCAGTGGGCTGCTGGGCACTGCTGGCAGGGGTTGGGTAGGGGCAGGGGCAAGGGATGGAGTAGCCGTGATGTGGGAAAGCAGGGTGGGCAGAGAGGAAGCTGCCCCTGTGCTGGACATGCAGCTCCTGGGCAGGGGAGGGGCTGGGTAGGGATCAGAGGGCAGAAGTGTGCTTTTAAGATAGCCACCAAGTGATGGCAGCTGCCTCTGGCCTCAGCATGGCTGCCAAGGCCTGGCAGTCATGTGACCAGAGGCTGGAGCTCTTTAACTCTCTTCTTGAAGCTGGTCCATTGAGTAGCTAGGAGGAATTAAGTGAGGCCAGGAAGAGGCCAGTAAGCCTGATAGGTGTGGAGTGGATAGGCTAATTGCCAGAGAGCATCCAAGGAAAGGAATGAGCAATGATGAACAAGCCTTGCCTAATCCAGGAGACTCAAAGGCCCTGGCTGCTGTTGCTGCAGTATGATCCCCACAAAGCCTAGATGTAGTTACTATACTTTGGACTCCTTGGGGTTTGTCATTCTGGTGCCTCATCTGAGTTTACACCCAGGACCGGTGGTCTATTTGACCACCCCTATTTACACTAGTGATTATGAGGCTATGTGAGTGTCACTTAGTGAAACAGCATTTAGCCCACTACATCTTATTGAATTACAGGTCAAATATGTATTTTAGAAATGAAGAGGCTTTTTATTTCTGGCCTTGCAATTTCCACCTGGGATCTGAAAGTTAAATTGCTTTCTTTCCTCATGCATCATTAGCCCTGATCATAGACACCACAGGACAAATAATATACACATCTATACCAGTGAACCTTTGCAGCCCTATTGTTTTTAAGTCATACTCCAAGGAAGACACAAAGACAGACAGTGTCTGTCGATGATTAATGATGAGAAAAAACTAGTGAGGTTAGTGGTGGATTCTCCATTTCTTCATATGTTCAATTTAAGACTGAATGATTTTCTAGAAAGTATACTTTAGTCAAACAATACAGGTTGAATACAGGCATAACTGAACAAGATAATAATTAGCAGATCAGACTAAAAGATTTAATGGTTTCTTCTCTGTTCTTACAATCTATGCAAAGTTCATTACAGAGAAATAAAGTTGACCAAATATAATATACCTATTCTAAACTCAACATGTTTAAAACAGACATTATCTTTTTTCTCAACCTACCTCCTGTGCTTCCTATCTTTCTCTCACCTTTGTCAATTCTATAGGTAACAAGGATAAACATGAGGATTTAAGAAAAGAAACAATGTCAAGCTGAATGTCGGGAGAAACTTTGACAGTAGGATGTATTGGCTGGTGAAACAGTTTCCCAAAGGAAAAAAAGACTGTCATTTAGGATATTTAACAACTGAGTTGGAGAAAACAATACATATTTTAAGGAAAAATCCTTCTCTAGAAGCTATGCAGAATGGATGACAGAATAAATCTCTTCCATCTCTAATTTGTACAGGACAGGTCATGTTCTGGAAATCTTCTCAGAGAATGCTGAAGGTTATGCACTTTCTTCAGATAAATAAATATTAGTTCCTCAGATAAATACAGAAGATGAGGAACCATAGCTAATAAAGGTATAGATGAGACCAAAAGTAGGTGGTACCAACTGAAACATTTCTTTAGGAAATGAGCAACTAAGGTTGTGTTAACTTCTGTGTGTTTACCACGCTTCTCCAGATTGTGAAATCCCCCCAAAGACGGGAGAGAGGGTGAGGTTCAAAAGGCAGAATCAATATTAATAGCATGACTTCAGTGGAGCCAGGTAGATAGATGGCTCTTGTTACTTCTGTGGAGGGGAAATATTCCATCCTTCCACACTGAAGGAAGACTTTACCTTTCACAGGAAAGTTCCCAAGTGGAACCTCTCAGTTCTAAGTTATTTGTAAAGACTTTAGTCACTTTGAAGATTAGATTTGCCTATGATTACAAAAAATATAGGATATTAGAGCCACAGTTTGGGTCTACCACCCTGTACAGTATGAAGCACACCATCAGCAGTGAATAAATAATAAACTATACCAAATCAGTTCAGGTTTTCTTCAGACAAACTGTAGATCAAAGTACTTTATTATTATTTTTTTACTGCTGAGCAATCTTTGCTGATTTACTGTACATGGAAAAATGCTTCCCAGTATTTTATAGAATTCTCTTAGCTTGCTTTATAGCAATGTTGTCAGAAGGTGTATAGGAGAAACAGCAATGCTGTTTTTGCAAAACAGGATAAAGTGTTATAACTGTTCTCAACAGAAATTTACCTTTAAGCTTGTAAAACTGTGAATACACTAAATTCCATTCAGATGTATATTGGAAAATGTATAAATCCAAAATGTTGCTGATAGATGTATAAAACCAAAATGTTTCTCTTTTAATTACAGACTGATATAGGCCTACTCATGGGCAGATCTAGAATTTTAAAAAAGGAGGTGCAGATGGTGAGCTGCATCATTATGCGTTAAACAATGCATACTTTTTGCCAGTTAGACATACTAGAAGCTTTACTAATATGTGTGACAGAGCAGCTTTAGTGCTTCATTGCTTTAAGGGCTGGAGCAGGCAGCCACCAGGTGGCTGATTGCAGCAGCTGTTTTCAAGCATAGGCCAGAAAGGCAGCAGTCTGGGATGAGCAGCCAAGGAGGCAACGTCAGGCTGAGCTGCTCCTGGAATACCTGGAGGTAAGGGCAGGAGCCATGGGTATGGTTTGGAGGCTCCTGGTCCTGGGCAAGACCTAAAACTTCACCCTGCTGGGA
Organism: Crocodylus siamensis; assembly: GCF_052110815.1. Lineage (NCBI taxonomy): Eukaryota > Metazoa > Chordata > Crocodylia > Crocodylidae > Crocodylus > Crocodylus siamensis. The sequence continues at coordinate 73,683,445 of NC_143397.1, read as the reverse complement.
TAGGGAGACCTAGCAGGACTGCCAGTGGTGTGACAGCCCCCACATAAATACCAAGACCAAGAACCTTCCCAATGTAAGGTGGGTCAGGGTGCCTAAACCTCAACTCCCACCATCTGGTGGCTTGAGAAAATGTATGGTGGCAGGTAAGCCAGGTAAGCTTCTTGAAGTGCCTGTGCCTGTAGGGGTGGATGACCCCAGTGAGTTGGGCCAGGCACACTTTAGGAAGCACCTGAGCATGTAAGGGGGAACCCCGAGCCTTGTGAGAGAAAGGGCAAAGTTGTAGGGCCAGCTAAGCTTATGAGGAAGTGGCTGAGCCTAAGGGGGGCGGGTTAAGTAAAAGCAAATATAACTTAATTGAAATAAATTAAAAAGTGCAGGGCTGTGAAATAGGAATTTCATTACCAGGATCAGCAAACAGACAGAATTGCAGAACAAAGGCTAACTTGATTGGTGGAACATCAAGACTGTTAAAAAGAAGAGAAGGTCATTAATGCCTGTGGAATGAAGAGTTTAGAGGGGATCAGGTAGATGATAATGAGCCATGAAGGCAATTAACTGATTAGAAATGCCCCTGCCTCTGCAGTTGATTTTAAACTTCTCTGTGGACCAGGAATCAAACTGGGGCACAAGTGCACCTGCCCTGGATCCACCCTGGAGTTACTGCTAACTTTGGTGGACTAGGACCTTAAGTTAGTTCCAGATCAGTATAAATTATATTTTTCCCAGATTTTTCTTATACCCAGAATGCCAAAAATACTTTCCTCCTTGGCTGTACAAAGGAGAAAGATTTTGCATTAGGGTCTGCAAAGAAAAAAGCTACATTCTGTTAAATAGGCATTAATGCTAGCAGAAATTAGCAAGATCTTTTAAAAGGGATGCCAAAAATGTAGGTTTTAAATTCATATTCAGGAATAACAACAGTACTCCTGCTAGAGTCTCCCTCAGTGAATGCCATGGCCTTCCTTAGATTTTTCTCCTCCCTGAATTAGGAGAAAATCCAAGGGAGACTATGGCATTCATTACTTTTCTGATTAACTCATATCTACACATAAGGATATAAACTATTTTATGTTCAGATTAAGTAGGCTTTAATTCATTATGCACCACAAAAAAGTTTAGAGGGAATTGTTGTAGATTTGGGGGGGGGCAGGGAGGACTGATACTTGAAGAAAATATGAATTCCTGAAACATTCCCTTTGAGAAGAGGTCCACTGCTTTCCATTAGCCTCTCCATTTCTTTGATATTTCTATATGTGAAAACTGTGTCCTATAGATTATCCTGCAAGATTCTGACAAGTCTCAACTCCCACTGACTTTATGTGATCATTGAGAGGGCTTGCTACTTCTCGAGAAACACATAGCATGAAATCAGACCCCGAAAAAGGTAGAGGCAGGTTAATATCAGTCCACTCCCCCCACATGAATCAAGCAGCACAGAAAGATCAAATGCATATGGAAACTTATGGCAAAAGGTGCTCCTGAAATGCTACAAGCTTTACATTTCCCTATAAACCATGTCCTACCACAACAGCAGATCTGCCCATTTTAAAAGTGTCTCCCCCCACTACTTCAGCTGCTGTAATGCACATGATCATGATGTTTAAATGCAATGCTGAGCAGTTTCAAAATTGTGTTCATTGTTATATATGGAAGAACTAAGGGCCTAAAGAACATCTTTAGTTATTCAGAGAGAAAAAGACATTAAACATCTCATTAACCTACTAATGGTTTTAATTTGGTTTTAGAGGAAGAGTAATGTAACCTAATGAACATAGGGAGTTAGGTGCTGTGTTGGGCCCTTATCCTAAAAAGATGGAAGCACATATTTAACTTTATGCATTTTGCATATTCCTGGTGAAGCCAGCTAGCATATGCAGTAGTCACTGAAGAATCAGGGCCTTAGGGCCTTTGGGCCAATTTCAAAAGAGATGTAGATATCTAATATATCTAAACAAGCTTTAGCAACTAAATTCAAAACTAGAATGCAAAAAACTCAGTGGCTACCTTACTCTGGACATGCCTAAGCTCACAAATGTCTTCTCATTTGTCCTAGAATATCTGTAATCACCTGCATTTCTGCTTCCGCACATACCTAGAACTGCTTTGGTCTGAGTAGGACTCCATTTGGATCCAGAAATGAGGCAGAGTGAAGTCTGAGTCCACTGAGGGGCCCAATCCAGTAGATGTCCTGAAAACAATTCTTATACCCATAATTGAGTTCAGCTGAAAAAAACAGCAGCCCTAACTACTTCCGTTCAAAAAGATAGCCAACTGTGATGCCATTTATGTAGGTTTAGTAGTAACAACACTTGCTGGTAAGTGAGGAGCCTGAATCTGTTTGCATGTATGAAACACACTCTGAGGAAGCTCACTAGATCAAGACCCTCAGGAGCGTCAGGCACAGAAATGCCTAGTTTCTAGATTCTGGTCACCCTTAGGTATGTACAGGACACCAGGCTCTTCAGTTTTGTCAAAATTAGCGACTTTCTGGAAACAGAGATCATGTGAGGAGTGAACCACTAGGCAGTTGTAAAATGACGTGAGAGAAGGGCCCATACACCAGCTTCTGCTCAGAGCCCCCATAAGTCTAAAGCTGGGTGGGGGCACGTTCAACCCCCTCTGACTGAAATTGTGTTCGGAGGCACAAAAATACCTTCAAGATTCATCGGGCCATGGAGAGAACATGAGAGGTAACATGATTTTGTAACTTAGAGGGTAAAATGCCTAAAATGAAGAGATCCTGGGCTCTGATTTTTGTTTCCAGAAGAGTTTCTACATTTTACATTAAATAGTTTATGGATTACAATTATTAGGGAGCCCTAGAGGAAGACAAAATCATAGGGTCCTGGATTCCATTTCAGAAGATAGGCTGGAAGTTAAGTGTTGAAATGACATATTTTATTGGATCTAGGCCCCACCACGTCAAACTTAATTTTAAATAAATAGATTGATTTTGGACATTTATATGGGCTTTCATATAACGTTCCAAGCAGGAATTATTCTTCAGCCACGTCACTGATCTGTGCCACTGTCTGAATCATATATTACTTTCCTGTCTCCTCATTCTTTCCTTCTAAAAACATGACAGTCATTTCTTGGTTAATAAAACTATTTATGTGTATCTTTCAGTAAAGTGGCGTTTCCTATGGCTCACACTTGTTTTGTTTCAGATGCCAATTTCCCCCTCAGGTCTGGACAAGAAATCCAAAGCACTATAATAAAACTACAATAGGGGAAGACAGTTGAAAGAAAGAAAACTTACAGGCCTCAATAAAGTTTATGATGGAACACTTTTTTGATGTCCTTGAAACCATCACTTGGAGGCTTTGTTTTGCCTGCAGTGCCATTATTTTCCACTGTAATTTTTAAATATGTCAGTATAATACTGTTGACAGCACTCTGTGTATCCCATCATTAATTCATTTTATTCAGTGTAAAAATGAAGATTAAAACAAACTCCCTTAGTGTTCCAATGGAGTGTAATTGGAATTCAATTTGAATTTAGCATTAATTAATGTACCATTAAACACATTCCTTTATTTTTCTTACACTGCATGATTTGGACAGTCTTTTAACTTTCTGGGTTTTTTTTGTGATTTATGCTGTTTGAAAATATTCCATAGCTAAATAGAAAACACCAGCAAAATCTGCAATTAATTTAACTAGATGTATACCAAATCACAACTGTTTCTTCCTTGTTCAATATGTTGGATATACTGAGAACATGAAATACCTTGTTCTGCCTTTTGTAATGCATAGACACAGAATGTAAGAGGATTGAAACCGGGGGGGGGGGGTATAGTTAGTCAGCCATCTGCTTCCAAACTACTACCTACAGCTTTGCCTCTATACTTTACGATCAGACCCTCATCACCATTGCTGCAGAGACTGCTTGAGCTGTCAGGGTATTTAATACTTGGAGGTGTTAACAAATCTTAACTATTATCTTGGTTTAGCCTGAGGCTAGGGAGAGAAATTCCACATAAGTATAAGTAAATGGAAGCTGGTCCAAACCTGTAACAGAACAAAAGTTATTCAAATATACTGGTTTCAAAATGGCAGAATCTAGTTTAAGATAGACCTGGATGGATGAAGTATCAGATCATCTAGCCCATACTTCCTTATCTTGTCTGCAAGAATGTTGTGGGAGACTGTATCAAAAGCCTTGGTAAAATTAAGGCATACCACATCCACTGGTCTCCCTGCATCCATAGAGCCATTCATCTCATCACAGAAGGCAATCAGGTTGGTCAGGCATGATTTGCCTTTGGTGAATCTTCGCTGACTATTCCAAATCAGTTTAGGTTAGATTGGTCTATTGAACATCTCTTTCAGATCCCCTCCTGACTCAGGTTACAGTTACCCAGCATCCCAGGATGCTTTGTAGCCTTTCCCATTAACCTTTCCTCGCAGGGCAGGCAGGCTAGCATCCACCAGTGCCCCTCTGCTCCAGCCAAGCCAGGCTGGCCCTGCCTCTGGGAATTTACAAAGCTAAGGCAGCAAAGCCTGTGTCCAGCCTTCATGCTGCCTTCACCTGTCAACCTGATGGGGCAGCAGGGGAGGGGAGTGGAGGAACGGAGCCCCCTGCTGTCTTGGCTGTGGGCTTCCCCTAAGCTAGGGTTTGTCCAGCTGGGGGTAGGGCACATTGCAGGGTTTCCCCTCTACCAGCAGGGCCAGCTCCACAGCACTGCCCCATGCACGTCCCTGCCCCTGACCTGTAGAGGACAGCAGGGAATGAAGCCGCCTTCCCTGCTTTTGACCCTCCCCACCTCCAAGCTAGGGTCTGCCCAGCTAGAAGGGGCCCTGTTCCATGGTGGGGGCTTCCCTGTTCCTACCTGGTGTGAGTTTCCTGGTTCTTGCCAGGCAAGCTACACAGCCCTGCTCCCTGCAATTCTCTGCCTCTGACCTGCAGGGGGAAGGGGAGATGAAGCCCCCTACCCCAGTCTCAACCACACCTAGCTGGGGTCTTCCCAGCTGGGAGGGACCCTACATCCTGGGGGGTTTCCTCCCATCCCTGCCTGGCCAAGCCAGCTCCACAGAAGGGATGATTAGGCCCTGCTACCCAGCACAAGACCCAGTTAGACATGTCTTGCTGGCTGCTGCTGGCGCTAGGCTCTGGTGGGATGTGCCAGGCAGCCCATAACGCTTGTGCCAGGCAGTGAGCACAGGAGCACTCCATACAAGGAAGGATTGGGGGGAACAGGGGAACCCCCCCCTCCCCTCACATGGTGTGACTCCAGCTTGGGGGGGCTGAGACTAGAGTGGGAGGCTTTGTTCCTGCCTCTGCCCCACAGGTCAGAAGCATAGGCTCACAGAGGAAGAGCTGTGCAACCAGCCCAGCCATTTGGGAACAAGGAAACCATCCCTCATGGTATGCAGCTCCCCCCCAGCTGGGCAAACCCCAGTTCAGGGGGGCTGGCCCTGGGCAGAGGTGTTCTGTTTCCCCAACCAGTGTGTGTGTTGGGGGGATGGGGCAGCAAGGGGTTGGGGGACTGTGCTGGGCAGCCAATGAGGGAAGGCTGCGATTAGGTGCCCTCGGTAATCTCTGGCATGCTGGGAAGCATGTAAGACTGCCTCCTGCCTTCTAACCTCAGCCAGAGCAGGCATCTGCCTGTCTTCCTGAACTGAAGAATGAACATGAGGTTTGTTCATTAATGGTCCAATCTATGCAGCTTAGAGAAACCTGGGAAGATTGGATCAATTCCCCCTCAGGCTTTTTCACTGTCTGTACTTAGCCTGAAACTTAGCTCTTCAGGCACATTCAGAACTCGATGCATTACATTCTGTCTCAGCAATTCTCTATAGCAGATGATGAGTAAAGACATATGGAAGGCAATTTCTTTTTCAAAATGTTTCATCGATTGTTTGTCTATAGGGAAATTGTGTGTGTGAATATAACTAATGACTAAGTACAGTGAAATACCATATGTTAAAAATTAGACAGTGTGGGACAGGAAAAGCTGGAAAAAAATCTGTAGCATTAGAACAACTTAGGCCTAGATCCATAAAAGCCTAACTCATTGTGACACAAAACCCCTAGGCATGGTGCTACCTACTGGAATCTTTAGCCAAGGCACCCTATGTAATGCACAGGGTGATGCTTTTCAAGATGGGATTATCAACCAAATAGAGAGCTTCCCTTTCAGATCCTAAGCAATGGACTTTTTACTGAAATGTGATGTCTACATCTGGTCTTCCCATCCGTGAATTATAGAGAGCATGGACAGATTCTTCATGTGGGGTTACATCTTTGCTGTAACTGACTTGAAGCAGAAACTTTTACCCATGTCTCCCATGTCCTGGATGGGACCCTGACTACTAGACTTGTGATTATTTTGTGGTGGGTTGAGCTTTATCTCACCATCTGACATGACACTGTTGTCTAAATAATTCAGTTTTTCTGGGACTAAAACTAATTCTATAGCTCAGGCCACTCTCTGAAAACATAGATTCAAGTCCCTTCTTCAAATAAGAACCTAGTTTTTTCACATACCAGCTACTGTCCTGACTTCCAGGATGCATTCCCCCTCCCCCCAGCCTTTATTATGCAATTTAGGCCTTCTCTGAGCGGATCTACAGGGTTGGATCCCCTTTGAGAGAAAGGCAGAAAGAAATTGTGTAGTTTGAGAATCCCTCTACAGAGCCTCCAGGATGCCAGGTTGAATGAGGGGTCTAAACATGTCATTAGCTTTGGGGCAGTATTCACACATGGAAACATAGGTGCCCATTGAGTTCAAGAGGTAAGCAGGAACTTGAGCAGTAGCTTTGAGGAAGTCAGTGGTGTACAATGATGGACTTAAGTGCCTAAATATAGGTACCTACATTATTTGAGGATCTGGACCATATTGGCCATAGTACAGGTTGTTTGCTGTGGTAGGATGCTGTTCAGGGAATGGGCATATTATGGTGTAGATGATGACTCAAAAGGTTTTCAGGGCTGATCTAGTCTTCCTTAATCAAAAAAGTAGTTTAGAACAACTTGGGAGCTATTTGCAGTTATGCCAGCTGGATTGTGTGTGTGAATATAACCTTAAAAGGCCAAATCCAGCCAAGCACAGCTGGAGAACAAGGTGATCTAGCTATACCCATCCTCCTGGCTCATTCACCTTCAACCCTTTCTGCTCATGCATTATACTATGAGTTCTGTTCCAGGTGATTGCTTCTTCATACTAGAATCAACTACACTTAGATGACTTGTGAATCAGAGGTATAGCTGGGCAGTTTTACACCCTAGGCAGCAGCAGTACTTGGCACAGAAACAATGGCTGGGCCAGTAGTGGTGGCACCTGCTATTTTTGTGCTTCCCCTAAATCCGTGCCTGCAGCTGATGCTCTACTTTGGTCAATGTGGTTCTTTTGACCTTAGTATAACTATTTTAAACTGGTGCTCCACTCCACTTGTTCTGCTTTAGCTCCACTGTTATTCCAAATTATGTGATCCCTTCCCATTATTCAAGTGTTACAAAAACACCAAAATGCAACTGTGAATCTGGCCCTAAATTCTTAAAGGAGCATGCAAGTTGTGTGCATACATAATTGCAGAGCATTTTAAAATGACCAGTAGTCTTTTCATAAGCACATATGTAATTTGAATAATTAGATAACGTATTTACTCAAATCCAAGATGACTTCAAATTTACGATAACCTCCAAAAATTAAATTCTATACCTGGAAAATGATAAATGTGTTATAATTTCCCATGTATAGAATCTAATTAGTGGAAGGTCATCTTAAATCTGTCTCCTTCACTACTCTGGTGGGGAAAGCAATGGTGGAGGATGAGGGACTAGATCTTAGTTACTTGCTTACCTGCCCCCCTTGCTACGTTTCCCCCCACCATATTCCCCCCACCACAGGCTCCTCTTTCTGTTCGTGCCTGCGTCTGCCTCCCACGGCCTGCCCCCTGACTCCCTGCCCCTTTCCCCCAGGCCTGTGCTTGCCCCCCCGCACTGCCACTTGCCCCATCTATTCCTCATTCTGGCCTGCCCTCCACACTCCCCCCTACAGCCTGCCACCCAGCCCTGCCTTCCCCACTACCTGCTTTCTCCTGCAACCTATCCTGCCGCAGCCCAGCCTGGCTAAGGGGAAATGGTAGCAGCTGCCAGCTGGGCCAGGTTAGGGATGGAGGGATGAGAGCTGGAGTAGGGAGGAGACAGCAGGGTGAGGGAGAGCAGGGGTTGTTGGAGCATGCTGAAAGGGAAGAGCAGAGGATGGGGGAGGCAGGCACAGGTATGAGGGAAAGGGGTAGGAGGAAAGGCTGAAAGTTCTCCCCCCTCCACACTTCTGTCTCCCTCCCCAACCCCATGGTCTCCCCCTGTGCTCCTCCCTGGCTGTGTGTCCTCTCCCCTGCCAAATGAGCCAATCTGGCCCAGGACAGACAGTGGCTTAGCTCCAGTTTCCACTCTGAGCCTTGACCAAAGTTGGAGTTGAGCTGCTGCCTGCCCTGTGCCAGTACTGAAGTACAATATGGTATGAGAGGGGAGAAAGTTGTCTTGGAGTTAAGTAAATATACGGTACCTATGAAAACATGGCCATTTGCATCTGACACAACCTGTAATATTTCATCTTAAAATCATAATTTGAAGACAACTATCACAACAAGATTGCATGTTGCAAGCAGCAGAACTCTGGTGACTTACAAGATAGATAAGAAGGTGGATGCCTGACATACATTATAACAACATGTTACATTAATGGATCTACTGCACACCTTTATTGACAGAATTCTATTCTAGCAATTTCATTCTCTTTCTTTACTTGGAGTGATATTTGAACTTGCTATTCTCTCCATCACCAGTAAATACATTTAGACACATTGTAACATTTCCAACACTGTTAGGGATTTGAGTACTTCTCCATAAACAAGCTTCTTAAAACATACACACTCCTGTGTGCCACAATGACAGAAAAGTCTTTAGGACCAATATCAGACAAGAGTACTTTTCATTAAATCTTGACTTCTACTCTGAGAGTGCTTGTAGACATGCAGGATTTCTGCTGTGATGTGCTGTAATTATAGTGCATTGGAGCAGACTTGATTAATCAAGTGTGCTAATTAGCATGCTTCAGCAGGCTTGGCATCTTGTGTACTCAGTGCCCCATGCTTCAAAATGGTGGTGGGGTGCTTTAATTAAAGAATGTTGGATAGGCTTTAGTTAAAACACCCCCGCTGCCATTTTGAAGTGCAGGATACTGAATACACAAGATGCTGACGGCACTTTGATTTGCGGCTTCTGGGAACCACTCTAATTGAAGTGCCTCTGTCATCCCCAGAGCATGTGCTCCAAAGTCCCATACTTTGTACACCCAATTCTTTTGAATGAACCACAAATCCATGAATGTCCCTAATGGTCCAGGGCACAAAATATTTCCTTGTCCATTTCTGAAGGGGCTTGAGTCATCTTAGCTCTTTTTACCAGGAATGTACACAACGAGGGCAAGAGTTCATTATATCTGTTTGGCTCACTGTAGTGTTCCTTAGCTCAGTCTTTTACTGGTGTAGACATGCCTTAAAAGTCTTGGTATTATAGACCTTTCCAGACCTCCACATGTTAATATTGGTGACTCTTCTATATTGGTCAACCAGGAATTGCAACACCACAGAAGAAACACCCATTTCTATTGATAAAGTCTTTGCTTGGATGTGAGAGAAAAAAATAGGACATATGTATTATCAGTATAGTCTGGGAGCTATATCTTGCAAAGCCAACAGAAACCTCCTGTACATTGTTAAGCTCTAGAAAACATTGCAGCAACATCCCTTGCATAGTACTACAAATTTTCATGGCAATAACAACTGACAGTTGATCTACCAACATCAAAATAGTTTGCTGGTGGCTGATAGAAATTGTGGGTAGTGAGTTTCTGGATGCCAATGGTAACACGCTTTTTCACACTGAGGGCATCTTTGGGGTTTGCTCTGCTTAGATAGGAAAGTGACCTTTGGTCATCCTGAAGTGCTGATACCATTACGAGTATCCCAGTTCTACACATACCCTGTCTCACCAATTACTGCAAGCTGGCCAAGCATGGAAAGCAGCACTCTAGTGTACAGTGTGTAACGCTGCTCCAGAAAAATGCTCAGGAGAAGTAACTTCTTGATTTCATACTGCTGCTCCTTTCCCGTCGTTAAGTATGTATGCTCAATGGTATCAATGGCCCTTTAAAATATCAGAACAAAATTCATTCTCACAAACTGAGTGGGGCCAAACACTACACAATGGTATATATGTGCAGAGAATTCAAACAATCACTGTGCTGTGTGAATGCAGCAATGAAGATGGAAAGAATCTTAAGGCATCAAGCAAAGTGATACCAATACCTTTCAGTTTGATACAGTTAAATAACTACACTGAGAGCAAAGAAACCAGTTTGACATAGCACAGACATGGTTAAAAACAAGACAATTCATTGTCAGGGTCAGAAAACTATAGCAGCCTAAGCTATAACATTTATGTGGAAGTCAATGAAAAATTGCAAATCCATGCAAATCCACATTTATCATACAGCTTTGATTGCTTCATATGCACTCTTCTCATTAATCCATTCCCTAGAGCCACTTCTATTATTTGAGGCCTATGAACAGCTGCAAACAGATGTTATTCCTTTTTTTCAAAAAAGCCAGGGAAATGAGTATTCTTTTACACTCTTCTTTAGCCATGACTGATTTGTATGTGTGTTTATCAGGGAGGGGAGATGGGGGCAGATGATAGGCAGTAGACATATGTGGGTTTGTCGGACATTGGCCTTGCTCTCAGTGCTTTATCTTGTACTCAGTGTAAGTATTTAGTTTCCCAAATTTCATTATAGGAGATGGGTATCAGTGGAATGCGAGGCCAAGCCATGTCCTGTTCTTGAACAGGCAGCCAGGAAAGGGAGAAGCATCCAAAGATTTTTCAAGGCACAGAGAATCTTTAAGTAAGTGGCTAGATCTGGCACGTTTTCTGCATTGGGAGTACTGTAGAGAATTGGACTGTAATCTCTATGACCTTTTCTAATTGCTTTCCCCAGCTGAATGCCATTCCAGTTGTCTGGATCAAGTATCATCCAAGCCCGATTTTTATTCAAACACAAATCTGTGACAAACTATTTTGCAGGCCATTCTTTTTTTTCCCTTTGTACATTTTGCTGCTATATTTCTGCAGTGGCTGTTTAGTATCTTCTTACTGTTGTTCCTCCCTTGTGACCTGACCATATGGCAGGCTATGTCTGCAGCATATAAATTATGCCAGGTACCTGAAGATGAGCAACAAAAATCTGGTCAAGCAAAAAAATAGAACCTCATCCTGAGGATGTCAAACATACTTCCAGTGACAGTTTTTGAAGTGAGGTGTGCTATATTGTAATATTTTCCCACCGGTACAGATAACAAGACGGTTATATAAGCCAAGGCAGGGCAACTATTCACACTGAGAAAACAAACATAAAAGAGTCTGCTATGGATGTTACATCCTAGTGAACTGGCAATCAGTCGAGTTGAGCCATTTCCAGTAAGGAAACAGGTATTGCATAAGGCACCTCTCCCATAAATTGTAAGGCTTTTTTTTAAGAAATAAAAAACCATAAGACTTAGAAACATGTTTGATTCCCAGATACACTGCATGCATTTTCAATGTATAGGAAATTAAACCCACTTGCTAAAATATAGGTATTCATTATGGTCACCATTTTACAGAGTTCTGTATGCATATGCTTACCCCTCCCATACCCCTAAAATGCGTGGCTTTTTTTGTGTGTGGCTATTTTAAAAAATTACCCATTATACATCTTTCCACTCCTTCACTTTTCTCCTTTTTCATCCTTTTAAATCTCTTTCTCTTTCACAGCTGGTTTTACTTTTTTTGAGGTAAAAATTTGTACATACAAGTGTGCACAGCTGTAGTTGAAGTGCTGCTGAAAAGAGGGGAATACAAAAAAATGTGTTTAAAAGGAAAAGCCTGGGTGATGCCAGGGCTTTGATTACACAGACTTTGCTTTTTAACTGTTAGTGAAATACTGAATTGATAGGATTAAATACTTTCCAAAATTGTTTGCAATTAAAAAATCCCTCATACATATTGAAGTCAAGTGACATGTTTAAGGATAAAACATGCACACACCACTAATCAAACTTTTAGTGATAGAGTATAAAGAGTTTTGAAATATTATGTAATAATAGGAGGCTATTTAACAGTAATTTTATAATTAAAGCATATAACTGGAGGAAAGAGAGCTGCATTCTCAGTTCTGACTCAAAATTTTCTACATTACTATGGACATTTAACTGTGAACATGATTATCCTCTCCTCTGGGTTTCACCTGATTAAATTGGTTATATTGAGGTCAAAAAGAACCAAATTCACAAAAGTGAGATCTATATAAAGCTTTTAGCCTTCCTGAGCCTCAGTTTCCTCAGCTGTGAAACTGGGATGAGAAGACTTACCGACTTAATTATGGCAATGTTCATTAATGCCCATAAATCATATCCATTCAGGCAAAATATGTTTATTTTGTAAAGCCGTGTGCAATTCTATGGCATTAGGCACTACACATAAATGTTAAATAATTACAGTTAAATATGAAAAAAACAGAGCAAAATAAACCATAGCAGATACAAGCTATGGGTCTGATCCTGCAACCGTCAACAGAGGGCATGTCTACATATGCAATTAATGTGCATGAATAAACTCCAACTGGGCTCCATGTGCTGTGGAGGTGCTGGCTGGGGCAAAAGGGTGCTTCAGCATGTGCTTGCTAGCCCCTACACTAAAGCACCCTTTTGCCCCAGCAACCCCCCCCCCCCCCAACCATTGCACATGGAGCCCTATCAGAGCAGCTCTGGGCTGTCATGGGACCCAGGGGATCATACTGCCAGCCCAGGGCTTCTCCAGTGGGGCTCCATGTACTGCAGAGCAGCTGGCTGGGACATGACAGTGCTTCAGCATGTTGGCTGTCTGCTGGCTAGCCCCACACTGATGCACCCTTGTGACCCAGCCAGCCTCATCACCATATACATCTGTATTTAAGTGCAGTAATTTATTGCGCCATCAGATAATACTTGTGTCTGATAGGACTATCCAATGGTAAGCTAGTCTACTGTGTAGTAAAGAGAACATGTAGGTGCACCCAGATCTACACGTTCTTGCTAATTTCAAAATGTAGTCATGCATCTCCACAGGCGGATCTAGAATTTTGAAATGGAGGGTACAGATGGTGAAGCACATCATGCACATAAAACAACACGTTTTTCTCCAGTTAAAAAGAAACGAGAAGCTTTACTAATAAGATAAGGGCTTAGGGCTCTATTACTCAGTTTAAGATTCAAGCAAAAACAAATATAACTGTATTGGAATCTGTAGGGTTGTGAAATAAGAGCTTCATTACCAGGAGCAGCTAACAGCAGAATCGCAGAACAAAGGGTAACGTGATTGGTGGAACATTAATACCATTGAAAAGAAGAGAGGGTTATTAACACCTGTGAAATGTGTTTAGAAAGGATCAGATAGATTATAATGAGCAATGAAGTCAAGTGGCTTCCTCAGCACTGCCTAAGTAGAAATCCTTCTGTCACTGCCAGGCAATTGGTTTTAAATTTTGGGTGGAGCAGGAATCAAAGGGGAGTGCAAGTGCACCCCCCTTGGATGTGTTCTGTGCATCTCTGTATATGATGCTCTTCATTCATTTCTACGGGGACTGACTTTCAACAGCATTTAATTTTGAAAAGTTTAATCATTTCAGAGATATTCTCCATAGTCAAAGTGGGGAATATGCATTACATTGTTCAATTCTCCCAAACTGGTTATTATTTAACCATATCTATCAAATCATGCTCCTCACCATAACATCTCAGTGTATCTCTGTGCTCAAAGTCCTCTTTCAAACAGCATTATCACTGAACTGATAATGTAAGCTCACTCAATGTTTAGGTAATTGAGTGTGATTATTTAAATATTTTATATACTGCATCAAATGAACAAAAAAGTTTGAAAATTGTCCAGAACAAAAGGTATGGAAATATTTCATTTATTTGTGTTCTCCATACTCTGAAAGCATTGGCAATAGATCATGATGAATATGGTTTAGTCCAATGTGATACATAGAGAAGTTTTTGTTATTTGTCCGATACATTGCAAACTCAGATTCTAATAACTGATTTATAGAATTCTTTCCTTCCTTCCATAAAAGTACATGAATTTAAACTAAAGTCAATTGTATTGTTATTCTTAAAATATCATATTATCATCTCTGTTTGACACTCTCGCTGTCTTTTACACATACATACCACAGAAAAGCACATGTCTGTCTTTCTAAAACTAAAAGGTGGCCCCCCTGAGAGAAATCCAAGCAACCAAAATTACATGTGTGAATTTCACAGGATTTGAGACACATTAAATTCTTTTCCCAACAACCTTATGTTTGCAGAAAGGAAACAAAGCTGGCCTGCTATCCATCTCAAGCCATTACCCTTCCTCTGCTGTTGGTGCAACACCATGTCCTGCAAGAACGAAAACGGGTTAGACCAGTGGGTCATGGAATTGTGGATTCTCACAATTCCTTTCCTAAAAAACCTCAGTACTGCACTAGGTAAAACCTGCTTTTACATTATATGCTGCAGTAAGAAAATAAATAAATGTAAATGTTAAAATATCAATAAAATGCAAAGCTTTGAGAGGATTATGTAAATTCTTCCTATTTGTTAAAAAATGAATTTGGTTAGTGGGTAAGTACATAACATCTTCTTTCTTTCCTAGTGTAACCAAGGTCTTAGTGTTTGTTGTTGACTATGCAGGAAGAGGAAAAGAATAATGGCATATGGGTTTAAAACACTGTCACATATTTTTGTAAGGTTGCATTATATTGTTCTAAAATGATTACTGGAAAGAGGAACTGTACTGAATGAAGTCTGTGGTTTATTTTTTTTTCATTCTTTTACAAAAGTGAATGTGCCATGCATTAGGCTTGTTGGCTTCAGCAATTGTGGTGTACTTTTTAATACTATATTGCATAGAACTTCATGTCATAGTTGCAATGGGATTTTGAAAGGTACAGCTGTGCAAAGCTTTGGTCCCTGATTCAATTCAGCAGAGATTGGGCCTGATTCAGTGGCTGAATCTCCAAATCCAAATTGAATCATGGGACCCTTTAATCTCTCCGAATCGATTTGCAACTCTGAATCAATTCGGAGAGATTCAATGATTCAGACATAGAGACAGCTTTAAATGTTTTTTCTACATACCTCTAGGTAGCAGGAGCTCATGATCGCTGCAATGCTGGGGTGGATGGAGTGTCCCACAGAAGCACAGGGGGCTCCCCAGAGCACTCGGCAGCAGACCCAGAAAAAGACCAGAAGCACTTCTGGGTCCACTGGGAAGCATGATGGAGGGATCCCCCCATGCCCACCCGAGGTGGTGACTGGTGCCTCCTGGGTCTGGGGGGCATCTGGAGTCCCCCTGTAGCCAATTGCCAGGCCAGGGGGTGCAGGGCCTCCTCCCCCCAACATGCTCCCCTGGCAGACTTCTGGGTTCACTTCTGGGTTCACTGCTAAGCATGCTGGTGAGTCCCCCGCACTACTGTGGGATGCTGCATCTGCCCCAGCACTGCAGTGATCACGAGCTGTACTGGTACCTCGAGGTATGTAGAAAAAAGTTTTAAAGCTGTGCTTGTGTCTGAATCACTGATTCACTGAATCATCAGATTTGGACTTGGCCGAATCGAATCAGGGACAGTGATCTGAATCAATGGATTGAACCACTGTCTCTGATTCAGTCCAAATCTGAATCCGAATCAAATAGGACCCGTTTCACAGACCCCTAGTACTCAGCATTGGCCTCAGCATTGAACTCACTCCTTCATTGATTAAAAAGATGTAGAGCCTCTCGAATGATATTCTACTCTATTTAATTTAAATGATAATTTTATATTTTTCCTCAAAGCTTTACATATAGTTTCAAATGAAAATGGACAGACTGTCAGGATCTCAAGTAAATACTTAAGATTTATGCAGTATGTATAAGATCTATAAGTAAACTCTGGCCTATAGATTTGTTTATAAATCATCAAATAAAAGAAATGGACATGTTGTCATGGCAATGGATGGGAATGACAGAAACAGCAGAGAAGAGGTTAAAACAGATCTGTCAGTACCTTCACATTCAAAGCAATAAAGCTGCACTAAAACCACTTAAAAGTAAAAGAGCGATTGTATCTACAAAATACAAATACTACATTTACTTTATATATTGACCTTGATTTAAACTAGACATGCTTCAAGCAATGATTTATTTTATTTTCTGTATTATTGTACATTAGTTTTGTGTGTATCTTGCTGGTTAAATAAGAGATTATTCTATTTTTATAAGAGAGCAGTTTCTCAAATTAACATATTTTTGGAATCATTTCCTTCTTCTGCCTACTTTGAAACTGGTAACATTTGCAAGTGAACATTGTTTGAATTTCCCTAGATGAAAATGTATTCATCCAGCCATTTTTTCCTTTTTTCAGTTTAAGTGAGCTAAATAAAATTATTCCTTCCTGAAATTATAATATGCTACCAGCTGTCAGTTCACATGTTGTTAGAATTTCCTTTCTAGAAATATCTCCCTAATGCCATTCTGGCCTTTATTTAGAAGAACTAATGGGCTGTCACAGTCTTTGATGTTAGTTTATTGTTGAAAAGCATGAGGGTGCTTTTCAACTCTAGACTGACTTTATAGGACCGAGAAATAACAGCTATGTCACATTGAACATTTGGGTGTTTCCAATGCAGCATTCTCGCAAAAAATTATGATGGGATACATATCTGTTAGTGAAAGAAGGTCAACATTTTGAATAACAAGAATTCTAAAGAAATACTGATGTTATACCAAAAATTAGTTGGGGTTATCTAGTGGAAGGCACATACTGCATTATTAAGATTTGGAACAGCAGAGGTCATTCATAATTGAGTACTGGACTGGGTAAACACTTCGTGCTGGATCTATAAATACCTAAGTCCCACATAAATGCCTATAAGGCCAGCATTTATATTTTCAAAATACATGCCCATATGCTGCCAAGTGTTAGAGGCATCTAGAGTGAATAGATATCTAAGTTTCTGTCAGTGGAGTTCCCTAGGAACCTAAATGCCAGTGGTCGGGCATGCCCATACCTGCTTAAATCTTGAGTGTCCTCATGCTTAACCCTGTCAGCATTCATGAGCTAGTCATTCCCCCACTTACTTCATCTAAAGGCCTACTGCCATAGCTGTTCCTAGAGCCCATGTACCAGAATGGTTCTTGCAGGAAACATGGGAGTGGTAGCAGAACAAGTTGTGGTGCTCTTTTTTACACAGTAACTCAGTGATTAGAGCAGTCAGCCAGGAAGTGGGAAGCCTAGATTCTGTTATCGAAGATGACTTAAACTTCCAACTTCCCCGAAAAAAGCTTTTATCATCAGCCTATGATTATTTTGTAGTGGGGCCTTGCGTCCCTTGTAAAATTGTTCTACTAAAATTAAATATTCACTGGGGCACAGAGAAAGAATGAGCATGACTCCAAGATTTGTTAGGTCATACACTTAGGAAGTGGGAGACTTGGGCCCAGTCCCTTCTTTAATTCACTTTTAAGTATTTTATATTAAGTATTCATTGGAGCATGCACAATCTTCTCATCTGCCCAAGCTTTTTGAGGAAATGCTGGTATTAGCATCTATGACTAGCAGAAGTTGAGAGTGGTGAATCCTGATAAGTGATAGGCACCTCCCTGCAGCCAAGCTGACCTGGGTTCTAGGCCTTGCTGATCCTGAGCTTTCAAATGCACATCTCCCACATTGCAGGGGAGTCCCCTAACCTCTACACTATAAAAAAGCACCCTTGGCAAACTATAGAAGAGCACCCTTATAAAAGGTACACTCCCATATGGTAAAAAAATACAAGAATAGGCCAGAAGACAGTCAAAGGAAAGCTTGAATGTTTCATCTATATGTCAGAACAATTCAGCTGATAGAGGGTAGTCCTACATTCTGGTCACTACCTTCAGAATTATACAATTATTGTCCAATGTAAAACACATACCCAGTCCAACTAGCAGGGACCAGAAATCATGTCTTGCCTTTCCTAGCTGAGTTTTGGGGTGTAGACATGTGTGGAGCAGGTGTGTTGTACTCTCTGCAATGCCCCTCAGGAAATTTCTTAGGTAGGGTAAATTGCTTGCATTTTTCAGCTAACAATAAAAAATGAAAACAAATATGCCCACGCTGTTCAAAAATGATGTTGAAATCACTAGAGGCTTACAGATACATAAAGAAGGCATTTAAGGCAAAACAATAACTACCAGCATTTTATAAATGATGCTGTGTATTTAGAATAGGAAGCAATGGTCCCAAGCAGTCCCAGATGTCCCAAAGCTCTGTGGTTGAAACAGGTGGTCTCCAAAGCTGAAAACACACTAAAGATGAATAGGTGTCTCCAACATATCTCAAATCCCTGAAAGGAGGGAGATATGGACATTGAGTCACCATTTTTGCACAAGATGGTCTCAGACTTGAAACAACCACATCAGGCTGAGCTCACTGACATGCTGTAAATGCTGTCTCAGGGGAAGCACGCAGGGCACTTCAGAGACCAATTGAACATTCTGAGTTAATTTTGTTATGGATTGATTATAAGTACTTGAAATTCTGTACTATTTTAAAGCTGAATTGTTATTGTTATGAATATTACTATATTACTTGCATACCACATGCACTTCCCCCAAAATCAGGTCTCCCAAATTGGGAGTATGAATTAAGCAGGGAGGCTAATTTTTCTTTTCTTAAATAGAAGCATGGATCAAAAGTCAGATAAATTTCCTTGGGTTGAGGTGATCTCTTTTATTAGCTCAACTAAAATTTTGCAAAAAAAAATTTTCTTTGCAAGTTTTCAGGCTCACACACCCTTCATCAGGCAAAGAAGAAATTAAAGATAGTAAGAGTTCTCTTAGGTAGAAAAGTAGCTTCTTTTTGGAAAGGAGAAATTAGAGGTGGTAAGCATTCTCCCAGGTGCAAAAGCCAGTTTGTAAAGAGCTGCTCCGTGCAGCCAACATCCCTGAAACATGAAGCAACAGGAGCATTTAACTGCTGTACTCCAACGGCTGTTAAAATGGCTGCCATTTCTCTCTGGCATAGCAGGCAGTAGGGACAGAGTCCTGTGTTAATTCTCTCAGAGTTGCTAAGGAATTGGCAGTACCTTTTGGCTGAGCAGCCAAAAGCTGCTGGCAATTTCTTAGCAGCTAGGAGAAGGTTAATAATGTAGTTTGTACCTTCAGGAGCCATTAAACTGGCTGAGGTGAGTGAGCTTCTGCAAGTAGGTGGCCATGATTCTGGAAATTTTTTTTTGCTATATTCTAGCTTCCAAAAAAACCCCAAGACACATGCACTGGAGTCTCCAGCAGTCCCAAGGCTAGAACCAACAATCAGCTGATTGTCAGTCTCAGCCCTGGGACTGCACCAGAGCCAGTTCAAGACTAGTGTGGTCCTCGGACTGATAATCGTCTGATGGTTGGTCCCTGTCCTAGGACTGCATTGGAGCTGGCTGGAGACTCCCATGCTTGCAATGCCAGGGTTGGGGGAGCTGTCAGCCAACCCCCAACTTTCAGGTGGTATCTGGTTACATGGCAGGAGGCCCTGCTACATGTTTAAGTTATGATGTGATGGCAACCAGCCATAAAATTATTCCACATATTTTGTGGCTGATTTTGCATTTTGCGGCACCATTAATCGCCTGAACATGTAACTGGGTTACAACTTAAGACATGATTAACTGAGTAAACTTCAGTGTAATGTCTACCAGGGGCCAGAGAGAGGGTCCAGAAAATAAAAAGGCAGTTTGGCAATGACAAGACAGATGAACAAGTATATTATTTTGGTAGATTACACACACACAAACTACACACTTTCTCTGATTTTTCAAAAATGTTTCCCATTCCTCAAGGTGTAAGAAAGGGAAAAGAAAAGTAAAAGTAAGTGGAAGAAAAAAAGTACACTGTTATTTTCAGAGGCTACAGACTGGGCAAACTGGAATAGGTAGGCCAAAGCTGGTTTGAAGGACTAAGGGACCTAAAGCTAATCTGTACCAGTGTAGCTCCATAGCACAAGTTAGAACACTTTGAGGACAGCTGTAATTCATGACAACTGCCCTTGGCAGCTGCAGACTGCCTAGCCTTGCATCAGCAGAGTGGCCCAAAACTTGTCAAAGGAGGATTAAATATCGGCTCTGTTCTTATTGCATTGCTCCATGTTAATGCCCTCAGAGGAAGGTTACACATTGTCCTTGTGGTATATTGTGTTACTGCCTTTTGTAAAGAGACTGAAATTTGCCTGCATCTGTGTAAATGAGGACAAAATCACGAGCATGCTGTGTTGAGCTGCTGTCCATCTATAGATGGCATTTACAGTTTTGCCCCACAAATGGCATTGTGGACAAGACCACAAGGGTGATATCTAATGATGTCTCAGTGTCAGCTTTTCAACAGGCAAACTATTTCACTAACTTGCCAATTTCCTGGCTTTATTAAAAAACCCCAAAAAACTATTTCTGACCTGGGAGATTATTATAGTATTTCCCTCTTTCTTCAGTAGTATTTTATCTTATAGCCTATATTTTATTTCTGCTTTCAGTATTAGTGGAATACCTCCAGGAAGGCCATTTATCTTATGAAGGGCTCTCAAGAAACTCATAATAAAGCATGTCTATTTCTTTTACACTGATCATACTCTTCTATGCATTGCCCTGATTCATTGTCACATTCAAAAACATTATTTCAGAGTTGTTATTAGGGCACAAAGGTATTTCTGTGAATTGATGCTTTTTTCCCTGTTTGTAGAAAATGAAAACTAGTTTCCTGATTAAGAAAATAAAATTGTATTAATATAAACCAGATAATTCCCTTTTCTTTATGTTAAAGTTTCTCTAAAACCATGAATGCAATATCATCAACTGTAGGACCATGAGTTGTGGACTTTGTGTGTGTCTACACGTGTATGTGATCTGAGATCAGTTTACTTGCAAGTAAACTACTTGTGAGTAAATGCTCCCGGGCAGGCATCTACATGTGCAGGGACATGACACCAGATTTGCTACTCTTAGCACCAAACTGCTGCCACTTCCTGCAGCCCTGAAATGAGCCCCTGCTTCCACTGGGGCGGGGGAGCTTCAGGCTCCAGCTACAGCAGCCAGCAACTAGCAGCCAGCAGCCATCTTGAAAAGGCAGCCCTGCTGTCTGTTCCCTGGCCTGCCACTTCTTTGGTGAAGAGCAGCCTGCACAGTGCAAGAAAAGCATGTGGCAACTCTCCCCTCGCTGCCTCTGCCTTCTCATGCCATGGCTGTTTCAGCCCCTGTCCCTGGCAGTGACGACCAGCACCCCAGGCTCCTGCTGGCCACTGCAGTGGCTCTGGGCCCTTGGCTCTCTGGGCCTATGGCTGTCTGGGCCCTTCCAACTCTCCCAAGCACAGCGACCACCTTACAGGTTGCAGCGCACTGTCCCAGGTGCCACTGCCATGGCACACCTGTGAACTGGATTCTGTCCAGCTGGCTGGACCCTGGCAAGGATACTGATGATGGGCTGCTGGATGCCACTGCTAGGGCCCCCTCGCCCTCCTGGGCCTCCCTGCTACCTCTGGGCTCACCAGGCCAGTCAGGACTGTGGCTGCATGTTGCCCAGCACACCTAGTATGATGAGCAGTGGCTGGAGGCATTGCAAATGACCCAGGCCACCTTCTGGGACCTCCTCAAGCAGCTCCACCTGTTTGGCAGTGACATGGCCTGCCATGCCTCATGGCTGGGTCTGAGGCTGCAGAATTGTTGGGGCAGGCTCTGGCCCAAGCTTCCCAAGCTGCTGGTGGAGGCTGCAAGTGGGGAGTTCAGTGGGATGGACTGCTGGTGACCCAAGGGGCCTTCTCCCAGTGACACATCAATGAGGGTGCCAAGCAGGGGCAGGGGCTTGAGCAGGACCCAGGTGGCAACCAGGACCCAGGTGGCAAGGTGTGAGGATCTCGGTCAGTGGCCACATAAAGGGTATGGACTTGCGGGCACTCCCTGACCGATGGTGTGATCAGTCATGGTGACCCACTGTCCCCACAAAGCCTTGACCTTTATGTAGTACTGCCATGCTGACTGGTTGCGCCCACCCTTCCTCATCCAGTCTGACAGCCCCTCATAGACATGGGGGTTGGAGTGCCTGGCCTGTGCAAACTGGCGCTGCACCTCTGCCTCACCTCACAGTGTTATGAGGTCACCGGTCTCCTCCATGGAACCAGTTGGGGTCCTGGGTGGTAGGCACAGGCATGGGTGATAACAAGGCCATTGGGACTCCTGAACCAAGTCTCTGGGCCTCCGCAAACCTATCCTTATGCTGTTGTGCCTGGGGAGCTGCCTGCAGAACCCAGCACAGGGGCACAGCATGGGACTGGAAGCCACATGGAGAGGTGATGTCCCATAGCACCTGCAGGCTCTGGCCAGGCTGCTGGAGGTGGGCTATGGGCAGCTAGAGCTGGCCCTGGTGACCAGGAGCTTTCTGAAGTTGGGCCTGGGTGCTGGCAGGCCTGACAGGAGCCTGTAGCACCCTGCAGGCCTGGACAGATCAGGCCTGGAATCCATGTGGCACTGAGGTGCCAGGCAGCAGTGCCAGGATGCAGCCAGGGTGGTGTGGCAAGCCTATAGCCTGTCCAGGGGGACACAGGCCTGGAGTGGCCTCAGGCTGCCTGTGTATATCCCAGGGCTCAAAATCCCTGCAGGCCTTCAAAGGCCAGAGGCTGGGACTGCTGTAGCAATGGCCCAGCCGTGGGGCAGGAGAGGTTCCTATCCTGAGAGCCCTAGATCTGAGCTCTGGCTGACCCCCTAGCTTTGGGGTGACCAGGATCAAAACTGCTTCTGGTTGGAGTCTAAATATGTGTTACTGTACAGTAACTACTTGCAGGTATATTTGCTACTTGCATTTGCAGGAAATTTACTCACAAGTAGCTTCATTTACTGCATAGTAAGAGTACACACATGTAGATATGCATGCTGATTGCACAGTAAACTATGCTACTGTGCAGAAAGGCATCTCATGTAGATGCACCATCTAATTATCATAAACTTTTGATGGGGTGTGGTAAATGGTGCAAATTAAAATATGATCAATGTTTAAATTACCTCGTTGCCAGAACTCGAGCTGTCTCTTTCTCCTTGTACAGTTCTCTTTCTAGAGTCTCTTGTTTGAAAAAAAGGATATTCTGGGGCCCTAGGCTTATTTTAGCCCTATGGGGAGGACAGCCAGGATTGCTGATTAAGTTTGTTTATTTTTCCTTCTAGCAGGGTTGGAACCAGCTCTTGCCACTCCAAGCTACACAAGGGAGTCACTGTAACTTATGAGCTGCAGCAAGTTCCTTGTTCTAATTTGGGGATAGGAGGATGAAGGGTGGGCACCCTGACCAAGAGCTAGAAATCAAAAGGGTTTCATTTATATGGCTTCTCTTTTGCCTAGCCAGATCTGCAGTTCACTAGCTTGGAGCTTACTTTTTTTGTTTCTTTTAGCAGGCTGTCCTGTTTTAAATGGGTCAATTTACCATGGAGCCAGCACAAGCAACTTTCTGCATCTCCCACAGGAAGTTCTGTGCTGGACCGGGTCCAAAGTAATTAAATGCAAATGAAAAGTGATGGTCCTGAGGAGCTGGGGTCCTTGAGCTGTTCAAAGAATAAGAGTAGCAAGTGCAACGGCAGTATTTATTTCCAGGCTGCCCCACTGAGGTCAAATCCCTCAGCTAGAAGGGCCCCTCCAGCAGGTCATTCATTTTCCAAATTCTCTTCATATTTGGCCTTTTGGCTGAGGCTGCTGATAAAGATGTCTGTTACTAATACTGGTAATGGAGGATTTCTGACATGTATTTATAGAATGATTTGAATTTGAAGTTACTTGTGGTAATTTAATTCAACCCATGGACTCAACACTATTATGACTGATTGCTCTAAGCTACTCCAATAAAAAGCTTGCTTGTCTGGTCTTGAATGCTGCCCTGTAGGTGACTCCCCACTGTGTCTTATAAGATGGCTCCATTGTCATATTTTTCCCATGCTTTTTTCCTAACAGTTTTTTCTCCCACTTTTCCTAATAGTTTACTTACACGTTCACTGCTGTAGCTGAAGTCTTCTATTGCTACCCCACTGAGTGCTAATTGGTCTTTGAACTCTTTTTACTTTCCTTTATGTATCCATGGGGCAAATTGCATCTTTCTTCAACAGTATTTTTCCAGACTGAATATTCCCAGCTCTATAAATTTTTCCTCTCAAACCTTGTTTTCCAAACTTTTAAAATTATTTTTGCTGCTCTCACTTGTCATCTGAATCTTTTGAAAAAATATAGATGCATCCAGTGACTGAGATATATATTCAAGCAAACTAGAAAAATGAAAGTTATTGCCTATTACAAATTAACATTTTCTGCCTACAGATGAATGGAATAACACTATAGGTAATAAACACACATCTGTTCTCACTGATCATATTGAAGCGCCATTGGCAAGAGCCCAAGTAATGAACACCAACTGGCAATGGGTCAATGTTATTATAGAAAGCACTGCATGATATCCCAATTACTAAATTTAGGGTAATGAAGTAAAAAATATGATAATTAAATCTGAATGGTAAATAACTTGTATGCTATTATTCATGCTGAATAATTCATGCTGTAGAAAGCCTATAGAAACCTGTATTCCACAATACTGCAAACACCTCAGGGAGCGGGCACAATCAAGGAATAGGGAGGCATCTTATTTCTAATAGACATCATATTCTCCTAAAATAAGTGGTAAAATCCAAGGAAGGCAGAGAACGCTTGTCCACAACATGTTAGTTTCCAGCCTACGTAACTTTAAAAGAACAGGGTTTGTGGGTTTTTATGTATGCTGCCCTAAATGCCAAATGACAGTTCTAAATGCAATCTAGAAGGACTCACTGGGTCCCTAACCTGTTTTAGGACATTCTTTGACACAACAGAAAAAGACATCAGAAAAGCATTACACAGAAGTGCACCAAATCACCAGTTTTCTTAGGCTACTGTAGTTCACACCCTGGGGTGTCAGTAAGTGTAATATGTAACCTTTGCCTGAGAAGTCTTGTCCAGTTTCTAACTTCTTGGCTGTGTGTACCCTGTTGTCTTCCCATATATGAACAGCAGAGACATAGCTAGTAAAGGAACAATAGAAGGGACATTTTGGTTAGCGATGGACCCCCTGAAAATACTCGACAGCCATGCCCTGACAGAAGTGTGGGGCTGCAGCATGATTTAAAAGTGTCTGATCATGTGACAAAAAAACCCTTATTACATGAGGGTTCAGATAAAGGAGTTCCAAAGCAGAGCACCTTCATTAACTTCTGTCTGTACCTGTCCAGGAGTAGGGCTGGGCTCATGCAGCCCAGCCCAGCCCAGCCCCCGCTGCTGTCCTCAGGATGGGAGTTGGGGAACAGAGAAGAGGCAGCGTGGTTTGGGGTTTGCCAAGCCTGCCCTGAAAGTGGGGCCAGGTGGATTGGAGGGGGGTGGGGAATCCACCTGCCCTCCCCTCCAGCACAGGCTGGGTAAACCCCAGACTGAGCTCTCTCTTCTTCCTTCGTCCTCTCTCATCCTGAAGACAGCACCAGAGGGGGGGAGGGGAGGAGCGCTTCATAGCACCATGCGTTAGCGTCAGTGCCCTAAGGTTTTAACTTAAAGTCCTTTCCAGCACACAACCATCGTTGGCTATAGGGCAGAGTCCTCTTTACACCAGAATTCAGTTTAATGCAAGTTAGGGAAAGGCATAAGGAGGTCAGTTACCGTGCCTTCATTTTTAAGGCCAGTTCTAACCCTGGTACCATTTAGATTTGCCCCCAGGAAGCAATGCATTCCATCGCTGACTTAAAAAGAGCTCTCTTGACTAAGAACACACATTACACATAAACCAATTTAAGCGATTGGAAACTGATTTAATCCTGTAACAAAACAGAACTTCAGTACACATAAGTCAATTTCAAAGTGACCAGTTTAAGATAGACCTGGATGTATGTAGGATCAAAATGAAATGATATAACTTCTGTCCCAGATCCCTTCCCAACTTTAGTTACCTTACTGTCCTCCAGCATCCCATGACCCTTTTGCATGTCCTTGCTGTCTGCTCTTTGAAGCTGGGCTGGCCCCACCCCATGGGGTGTCACATGCCTGAGGCAGCAAAGCCTCTGCTCCCCAGCTCTGTATCCTGCCTGTGCCTACCAGTGGTAAGGTGGGGGAAAGGAGAAGCAGAGGCCCCCCACCATGTTCGTCCCCCCAGCTGTGTTTGCTTGCGTTGTGGGGTATGGCTGGGCTGCAGGGCAAGGGCCTCTGTTCCCCAACCCCTGATGCTGCCCAGCTCTGTTGATAGCCTGCACAGCTCTCAGCTCTGCTCCTGCCTACCTGTGTCAGCTAAGCCTGGGAGGGTGGGGGAAAGATTAGGGGAGCATAGGCTCCCCCCAGCTGTGTTTGCTTGGGATTTGGAGGTCTGGGTCCATGCCCACTGAGTGGGGGCTCACCTCCTTCCTGCCTCCTGTCATTCCCCAGCTTGGCTGACACAGGCACGCAGGAGCTGGGGCTGAAGAGCTGCTCCAGGACAGTCAGCCTAGCTGTTCAGTGACTGGGGTGGGGGGAAAGAGGCCCTGGTGGGAGGTATGTGAGAGCATCCCTGCCTTTTGGCTCAGACAGTACAGGTATCTGCATGCCCCCCAGCACCCATGAGTAAATGTGCATTCTGTTCACTTCCAGTTCAATCTATACAGCTTAGAGAAACCCAAGTAGATTTATTTAAAAGAATTCATAAATTTCATAGACATTAGGGATCTGGCGAGATCATCGGGTCCAGCCCCCTGCCCAAGGGGCAGAAAGTCAGCTGGGATCAGATCACCCCAGCAAGAGACGCATCCAAGCATTTCTTAAAGTATCTAGAGTAGGTGCTTGCACCACTTCTGGGGGGTCTATTCCAGACCCTTAAGACTCAGATGGTAAAGAAGTTTTTACTTATGTTCAGTCTAAAATGATCTTCCAGCAGTTTGTGACCATTAGACCTTGTCTTCCCGTGGGGTGCCCTGGTGAACAGACATTCTCCCAGTTCCTGATGCACTTATATACCCCTTATATACTTATAGGCTGCCACCAAGTCACCCCTGAGCATATGATTCTCCAGGCTGAAGAATACAATGCCTCTCAGCCTTTCCTCATAAAGTCTGTTCTCTTGACCTCTAATCATGTGTGTAGCACTCCTCTGGACTCTCTCAAGCTTCTCTATTTCCTTTCTAAAATGTGGATCCCAGAATTGGATACAGTACTTTCACTGAGGCCAAGCAAAGCAGGAGGATGACTTCTTGGGTCTTGCTTGAGATGCATAAATAGATACAAGCCAAAGTTTTATTTGCTTTGCTGGCTGAGGCATTGCATTGGTGGTTCATGTTCCTCTTGTGGTTAATCATGATCCCCAAGTGTCTTTTGGTCATGGTGCTAGTGAGTATAGCGCTGCTGAGACTATAAGTACAATGTGAGTTTTATCTCCCAAGGTGGAGCACCTTGAAATGGTTCCACCTCAGGGTTTTTCAATGTCTGTCCTTAGCCTTTAAGAACAATAGAGGATAGATTGAACAAGAATGGGGCTCTGCCTCAACTACTTATCATCCCTCACAGAACCTTATGCCAGCAGGGATGGAAAGGGCTATGTAAGGCCCAAACACCCTGAAAAGAGAATCTTGCCCCATAGTGAAGATGAAGCACTCTATTATCTTTTTTTCCTAGAAAGATTTTATTGTTTGTATAATTTACAAAAATTTTTGCCGTGAAAGTCACTCACAATTATTTACCTGTACAGAGATATTGACATACCAGACATTTTTCTTACTTAAACTACCAGCAGTGTAAATGTTGTTGGTTTTCCTTCACTTCTGAATTGCTGTATTTGAGGCTGTATCATCTGACACATCTTGGTTTCATGTAACAGAATAGATAATGGATCCATTAATATTTAGCATAGCATTTCATTTTAATAAAATGCATCCCATTTGACTTTACAATATATGTCAACCTTTCTTTTTAGAAAGAGAGAATTCTTTAGACAATACATTGCAGAGTTGTGAACTATGTAAATGTTTTTTGTTCCCCTGCCAGATTAAACAGATAACTATAGTAATTTATTTCCACTTCCACACTAAAACCATTCATTGGAGTGTTAGGGCTCCAGACCCATTGCCTATATGGATGGTTGTGATAGATTTATAATGGTATACTGGCAAATCCCAAACTGGTACAAGGTAGGGTTATGTACATCTCTACTTCCAAATCCCAGAAAAAAGTAGCATTAGTATCACTGAGCTGAGGAAATGTAATGTTCTCTTCCACTCTTTGCAGGCCAGGTTCTTTGGATAGATAGATGTGATATCTCTTATAAGACCAACTGAGTAGTTGGAAAAACATTCTTGTGTAGATGTGGCCACTGACAACCTGTATAGGCAATCAGTAATAAGCAATTCAAGACACTGCTCATGGACCAGGTCCATCCAAGGGTCTTTAGGAGATCTTGCTGCATACTCCTACTGGGATCTGTTTGTTCCTTGATTTCAGGAGAGAGATAAAATAAGACAGATTTTTTTCAATATTCACATAGTTTGTGATCTGTCTTCTGGCTATATTGTTTTTTCCCTCAGACAGTAACAAAGCTAAAACTACCAATGTTAGGTTAGAAAACACTACTTTGTTGGAATCCAGCTAGGAGCACTCACATTTTGGCTAGGAACAGAAATGACACATAAAGCAGTATAAGCAATCAGAAATCAGTTCCATTTATAACACTACAGAAGTTCAGTGGACATAAACCGCCTTCAAAATGGCTGAAACTGGTTTAAGACAAACGCAGATGGATATAGTATCAGACTTAACGGATTTAGGTTAAATTGGTTTATTGAACTTCTGTCCTGGATCCCCTTCAGATTCAAGTTAATTTACAGTCTCCCAGCATCTCAGGGTGCTTTTCACCTCCCCTGCAAACCCTGCCTTGCAGGGTGGGTGGGGGATCCTTGGCCCAGGTAGTCTACTCCAGCTAAGCAGGGAGCCATGCTTTAGCACCCCCTGGCTTCTGGCCTGGGTCACTTCAGATGTGTGGCTGCATTTCCAGAATCAAAAGTGAAACTCTGCTCACTTGCTTATTGGTTCAGTCTACACAGCTTAGACTAACTAGCGAAGATTCAGTTGATTCAGCCTCAGTTTTTGACTGTCTGTACTTAGCCTTGAAAAGCAAAATGTGCAGGAATCTTGGACAGCTTTACATTAACTTGTGACTTAAAGTTTCTAAGCTACTTTTAAGCCTGGGGAGTGAAGCCAATAATAAAAGGAAACAAGCTAGAATAATGGCATAATATGGATCAAGGGAGTCAGGGTTGTGAAGACAGAAGATAAAATATTTTGACACAATCAATCTAATAAAAGAATGTTTAATGGTTAAGTTTAATTTCTCTTTTGAAGACTCAGCATTATTAAAATGTTATATATGACTTTTTTTTTTACTGAGTGCACGTTTAAAAACCCTAAAGGAAAAAGCCTATATATTTTACTTGATGATAAGTGAAAAATATCTAGGTTTTTCCAGTAAACACTTGCTTTGGCGTTACTGCTGATTTTGCTGACACCAGCATTTCTCACCTTCTACGGACTTCATTTTTTTTCCACAGCAATTAATTATCTGAAACTTCCTCCCACCTAGTTAAATGGCCTTTTGCATGACAAATCTGCATGTCTCCTCACCAGAGGATATTTTCAACAAATATATATATATATTTTAAGTTAATTTTCCTAGTCTCTGCATGAACAGAAAGAAAAAGGAAGATGAATGAATGGTCTATATTGACAGCATACTGTTATGCAAACTGTTTCATACCTCTTCAATAAAATAAATATTCTTTGTTTCCAACCTCTCACACCCTTATTTTATGAGTAATGACGTGATTCTGGTTTTTTAGAAAACAAAGCAACAATCCAAGGCAGTGAAGTTGTTATTGGAATGGATTGCTTAGAAACGCTGCCTGCTGCAGCAACCAGTTAGTGTTGTCAGCAGACTTACACACAGACAGAAATGTGCATGTTCTTCTCATACAAACCTAGTGCCAACTACATGATGCTTTCTCTAGGGCCTTAATTTCTTTTTAACTCAATAATACTGGTAGCTGAGCACTGCCCCTTCCAGAACGCTGTTCCATTTTTCCAACTTGTCACATTATTCTGTTTATGGTTCTACAAATGTTGGGAGTCATATAATCCTGACTGAAGCAATATAAGCAAAGGGAGAACTATACAGGGTGAGTATCGATAGGTACCTTTGAGCTTCAAACTGCAGGTAGGGTCAAAATATTTTTTGTCAAGCCAATTTTCAGCTGGAAGCCTGAGTTTCGTCAGAAAAGAAGATAATCTTGAAATTACATCTCTTTCAACAAAATGCCACAAAAAGTTGGAAGAAAAAAATAAAAATTCAAATGTCCTGCCATGACCTTTTCAGAATAAGAAGTTTCAGTATATTGTGTTGCAATTTTCATTTGTTTTGAAGGCAAGATTTTATTAAAAATAAGAAAATCGTTAAAAATAAAACAAAGCTCTTGGAACGTATAGAACCAAAGTGTTACATTTTGATTAGCCATAAACAAATCTTGGAATATTGGCTTTTCTTAAAGGTGTAAGGGGGATTCTTTGCACCTTGGGCATTAGTGGTGCTGACTGCCATGTTTCTGGTGGTGGTAGTGGGTTCAGCTGCTAGCTGTGGCAGTGGCTATATTTCTGTCTCCCTCCAAAGGCATCACCCAGAGCTGCTGCCCCTATTGCGCAACCCCACAATTATGAAGAGAAGCTGCTGGCTTTTCTTTATGACTAGAAACAAAACAATTTTTGTAACACTGCAATTTTTACAGAATAGAAAGTCTGTCTCAACATGTTCTAATCCAGTTTACTGAGGGAAAAACAGGTGGGAAAGGCAGACAGGTGGGAAAAGGTGTGCTCTCAGGAAGAGCAAAGCGAGCGTGAGATAGTGTGAGTTTTTTTAAACAGGGATACTGTGCGCCAGATTCTTACCTTGTGTAAACTGGGGTAACTCACTGGCTTCACAATTATGTGAGCTTAAAACTAGTTTCCCTGAGTATTTAGTATAGGTGAAACTCTAATGCTTTAAATATAGTAGAAAGCAGAAACAAATGCAATGCAAAATTACAATGAGGCAAGTGCTTTCAGCTGAGTTTTGTACACGTTGAAAGTTCACTTTTTATGAAGAGACCCTCACCAGAGCCCTGGCATGAAATCAATTAAATGGTCAGACAAAGATCATGCTCACAGATGTTCTGCCAGCAGAAGAGTTTGCATTCTTTCAGTAAGTTATTCATTCAGGTATCTTAATTAGCATAAAGCTATCAAGCTCCTAGAAGCAGTATCTTTCTCCTGGGATACAATCAGCCAAGAAGAACTGGCTCTGAGGACCTACTTTAAACATAATAGCCAAAAGAAAAACTTTTATGGGTGGAGGTCTCACAAGCCTTGGAAGAACTAAAGTAAACACTGTCTCTAATTTGCTTGTACAGTTTCACTTATGCTTAACCAATTCATTTCCAGTCACTTAATCACTATTGTAAGAAAACAGGAATTATACTTCATAAAGATAACAGTGTGCCAAACCACACAAAACCTATATATTCAGACTGATGCCACAGCTCCAGCAGCAAGACTTTTAAATCTGTTGGACCTCAACACCTCAGCACTTATACTTGAAGGAGAGCTTCTTGTTCACAATTGTCTGAAAAATTACCCCTCCCTCCCCCCCCCAACAAAAAACCGAATCATATTCAGAAGTTGGTTGGGTTGGAATCGAGATTTTTACTTGGATAAATCCATTCACCTTGCACATTTTATACTAAAGAAAATGTTTATTATTACCACTACTAGGTTGCCAAGTGTTAAACCTCAGATTTTGGGGACAAGCTAAGTTACAAGAGATTTTGTTTCATTTTTTAAAAAAAAGCTTAGAGTCTAGATAGTTTTAGAGAAAAACACAGAAATTAGAAGACAAATAAAAAGAAAACAAAGGTGTATTTTTGATTCCTGATGTCATTCTTGAGCATTTGAAGCTGATAGTATTTCAGCTAAAAAGACAGAATTGATTTTTTTTTAAATTTTTGGTAAGGAATGATTCTTTTCTTCTTCTAATTCTTCTTATTTATTTTTAATCCATGATCTTCATACTGTGATTGGTTTCTATGAAAATCCTAGTTTTCTGACACTAATATAGAGTCCAGAAGTTTCAAGCCTCTTGCTTCCAACTCTCTCCGTGCTCACTCTAAGCAAAGCCCTTCTTTCAGTTATGGAAATAATCTGTTCTTCTGACAGAAAAGTTCGAATCAAACTTTGATGATTCATAGCTAGGCAAGAATAGGGCCCTGACAGTATAGAACCAAACACATGGGATATTTCCATCCCTTTCCTTATAATGGAATGTGAGTTTTGAAGCATTACTATTTAAATGCCAATACTGTTAATCATTTTCCTTATCACTTTCCTTCCTTGTCATATCATAAACATCCATCTAATGTACTTGTCAAGAATGGTTGGATGTGCCCATCATATATTGACATGACATTCATTTGAGAAGAAGTTCCAATGGGAGACAAGCTGCAAGTTTAAAAAATGGGAACCACTGAGTGCTAAGTCAGATACTATGTGATTATTAAAAGCTTACTGATGACCTTCCAAAATTAGACTATAAATGACATTTAATAGGGGTGGTGGGAAATTCCCCATTGCAACAATTCTCTAGTGGAATTTTTTTTTCATGCATAATCAAACTTTTCTAAGGAAAGTTTAAGTTTATGCAGAACTGTTCTAGTATTGCAACTTCTCTGTTGCTTGCATCCTGACATATGTTTTCTAGGGCTTCCAGACCTCAGCTTCTTGGTAGCCCAGAAGCCTTTGCTACCATAATTTCTACCAATATTTTTGGGACAATATTGATTTACCCCAGAGATTGTTGACTGTACCTCATTGCTTGCTGCCTCCCCAAGCCGGTCAGGTGAAGGAACCAAGGATGGTTATTCCTGTCCTGAACCAGATGACAGCAAGATAGTGAATCATTCAGGCTTTTGTTATGCTATAGCTAGTGAGATAGACAGCTCTTATCCTGTGGGTCATCAGCTCTGTCAGAGTCTGAGACTCCTCTGTACTCCACATAGGACACACCCTATCCTGTGACATCCCAGGCTAGCTTCCCTATGATTTCCCTGCAATAGCCTTCCTCTGTCTGGTTACAGGTGAGCCAAAAGGGAATGCAATGGTCATGATTCAGAGAGAAGTTTTGAGTTTCCTGAAGAGACATACATTGGGAGACAGTAGCTCTTGAGAGTGGTCTCAGACTCATCCTTAAGTGCATGAGTAGGAGTGAGAAATGGTGGAAAAATACTCAACCAAGCTGGGAGGCTGGGTGACAGTGACCACAAGTTGATCACTTTCACTATCTGTTGCAAATGTGGCAAGTCAGCCAGCAATGTAGTAGTCCTTGACTCTAGGAAAGCTGATTTTCATACGTTCAGGAGGCTTGTTCTTGAGGCCCAGAGAGGCCATATTTTTACAGGGAGGGGAGTTCATGATGAGTGGTTGCTCCTTAAAGAAGCAATCCTAGAAGCACAAGGGGAATCTGTCTGAACCCATAGGAAAGGTGATAAAAGGGCTCAACAACCCCCTTGGCTCAATAGGGAACTCATGGACCTCCTACATCTAAAAAGAGAGGCTTATAAAGGATGAAAGACAGGAAAGATGCCTAAGGAGGAGTATTTTGCACTGGTCTACACCTGTAGGGAGCAAACTGGGAAACCCAAGACTGCAACTGAACTCCAAATGGCTATATGATCAAGGGCAATAAAAAGTTCTTCTTCAGATATGTGGGGAGTCGAAAGAAAAACAAAGGCAAAATTGGACCCCTGCTAAACCAGTTGGGGCAGCTGGCTACTGACACCCAGGAAAAAGCCAATTTGCTTAATGATTACTTTGTGTTGGTTTTTCACCAGCCCAAAGGGACCACCCTGCCTAACATGATGTGGGATGACCAGGATCTTGTTAGGGAGCATCTTGAGAGGCTGGACCCCCACAAATCATCTGGTTCAGATAGATTGCACGCAAGAGTGCTAAAGACATCATAGCGCAGCCACTGGCAAGGATATTTGAGGACTTGTGGCACGCAGGTGAAGTACCTAAAGATTGGAAGAGGCTAATGTGGTTCCTATCTTTAAGAAAGGGAGGAAAGAAGACTGAGGAAACTACAGGCCAATCTGTTTGACCTCCATACCTGGGAAGATCTTGGAAGAAATTAGCAAAGAAACCATTCTTGACAGGCTAACAGAAGGCAACATTCTGAGGGATACCCAGCACAGGTTTGTTACAGGTAGGACTTGCCTGACCAATCTCATTTCCTTCTATGACTAGGCGAGGTATCACTTAGACAAAAGGGAAGAGGTTAATATCATAGTTTTATATTTTCATAGCTGGTAGGGTCTCAAGGGACCTGAGCAGATCATCAAGTCTGACCCCCTGCCATGGCAGGAAAGAGTACTGGGGTCAAATAACCCTGGCAAGGTGTTCATCTAGCCTCCTCTTATAGACCCCCAGGGTAGGAGCCAGCACCACGTCTCTTGGAAGTTGGTTCCAGAGCCTAGCCTCCTTGACCGTGAAGTAGCACCTCCTGATATCTAGCCTACATCTACCCTCTGCCAGCTTGTGACCATTATTTCTAGTCACTCCTCATAGTGCTCAGGGGAACAGGGACTCCCCCAAAGCCTGCTGGTCTCCTCTGACTAGTTTGTAAATGGCCACTAGATCCCCCCTCAGCCTTCTCTTGTGGAGGCTGAACAGGTTCAGTTCCCTTAACTTCTCCTTGTAGGGCCTGCCCTGCTGCTCCCTGATCATTCGGGTGGCCCTCCTCTGGACCCTCTCCATGTTGTCCACATCCCTCCTGAAGTGCAGTGCCCAGAACTGGACAAAGTACTCCAACTGCGGCCTGACCATCACCTCTTTGGACCTGCTTGAGATGTATCTGTGGATGCATGACAAGGTACAGTTGGCCTTCTTGACCGCGTCCCCACACAGTCAGCCCATGTTCATTTTGGCATCAATAATGACTCCAAGATTCTTTTCTGCCTCTGCACTGACAAGAAGGGAGTTCTGGCAGACATGCTGCTGATTCTTCCTCCCCAGGTGCAGTACCTTGCACTTGTCAGTGTTGAAACCTATCCTGCTCTCATTCACCCACCCCTGTAACCCGTTCTAGGTCTAATTGCAGCTTATTCCTCCCTTCTAGTGTGCCCACTTCCCCCCACATCTTAGGGAATTCACACCTGTGAATGTGAACAGGGTGCTTTTTACCCCCTTGTCCAAGTTGCTGATGAAGATCTTGGGCCTGCACTGTTCAACAACCGAGCCCTGCAGAACCCCACTGCCCTCATCCCTCCAGGTCTAATAAGACCCATCCACCACCACTCTCTGGGTGTGGTCCTCCAGTCAACTAGTGACCCATTGGAGTGTATAGGTGTCGACACCACAGTCCCCTAGTTTTTTAATGAGAATGGGGTGAGTGACAGTATTGAAGGCCTTCCTAAAGTCCAGAAAGACTACATCCAATGCTCCCTCTGAGTCTAAGGATTTTGTGACCTGGTCATAGAAGGTCACCAGGTTGGTATGACAGGACCTGCCTCTAATGAACCCATGTTGGTTGCCCCTAAGCATAACCTCCCCCACTGGTGCCTCGTGGACATGCTCAGGATAATTCTCTCAAAAAGTTTACCCAAGATCGAGGTAAGACTAACTGGCCTATAGTTTCCTGGGTCCTCCTTCCTCATACATGTGGACTTTAAAAAAAGCCTTTGACATGGTGTCCCATGATGTCCTCATGGAAAAATTGGGCAACTGCAGCCTTGACTACTCCATAGTCGGATGGCTGGGGAACTGGCTCTGAGGTTAGACCCAGAGAGTGGGAGTTGACGGAACTGAATCAACATGGCACTCAGTGACTAGTGGTGTTCCCCTAAGGCTCCATTCTTGGACCTGTACTCTTTAATGCCTTTATAAATGATCTGGACACTGGTGTCAGAAGCGGACTGGCTAAGTTCATTAATGACACCAAACTCTGGGGAAGAGTATCCACACTTGAGGATAGTTTGGTGATCCAGGCCAACTGCGATAGTCTTCCAAGGTGGGTGGATGAAAACCTGATGGCATTCAATACAGAGAAATGCAAGGTGCTCCAATTCAGGGGGGAAAATGCATCACACTATTAGACTCAGCAATGCTACACTTCTTAGCACCATGACCGAAAGAGACTTGGGGGTCATGATTCACCGCAAGATGAACATGAGCCACCAATGCGATACTGCAGCTGGCAAAGTGAACAAAATTCTGGCTTGCATCTACCGATGCTTCTCATGCAAGACCCAGGATGTCATCCTCCCACTGTACTCAGCCTTGGTGAGGCTGCAGCTGGAGTACTGCATCCAATTCTGGGCTCCACATTTCAGTAAGGATGTGGAGAAGCTTGAAAGAGTCCAGAGGAGAGCCATATATATGATCAGAGGTCAAGAGAACTGGCTTTATGAAAAGAGGCTGTGAGCTATGGAATTCTTCAGCCTGGAGAAGCTCAGGCTTAGGGGTGACTTGGTGGCTGCCTATAAGTACATAAGGGGTATTCATTAAAATCTGGGGTCATGACTGTTTACCAGAGCACCCCATGGGATGACAAGGTCCAACAGTCACAAACTCCTGCAAGACTGTTTTAGGCTAGACATAAGGAAAAACTTCTTGACTGTCCGAGCCCCCAAGGCCTGGAACAGACTCCCCCCACAGGTGGTGCAAGGACCTACTCTGGCTACTTTTAAGAAACATTTGGACATTCATCTTGCTGGGATCCTTTGACCCTAGCTAACTTTCTTCCCCTTGGGCAGGGGGCTAGACCCAATGATCTTACAAGGTCCCTTCCATCTCTAATGTCTATGAATTCTTTGAATTATTGCTGTGTACAGCCCTAACATACATTGCCCACTGCTCCAGTAATTGGTACAGAGGGGCCCTGGTACTTGGACTGTTTGTGATATCTGGTACCTCATAGGCCACACAGGTACCACTGCTAGGGCCAGAGTCACCATTAACAGTGGCTTGTAGGAGCTAACTCATAGCCTTCAAGACCAAATGCTCCAGTTCACAGCTGCTGTGCTTATGGGGGTCTCACCCCACTAAGAAGCTCTCATTAGTGGCAGCAGAACCCCCAACCTGGGGAGAGGAAGTGAGGGAATCAAACACTGCCTGTGTTGGTTGGGAGGAAAGAGAAAGCTAGGAAAAAAACCTGCTGCCAGAATTCCTTTCCTTTGATCCTGATGTATTGGTTACCCTTGAAATGAGAGTAATCATTGGAAGTGCAGGTGGAGCTAAAGCAGGGACCTCATTGGGTCAAACAGCACAGACCATCCTGGATCCATCCAGACTTGAACAAAACCTTTAATCACCCTCTTCAGTTTTCACTGTACCATCCCACCCAGGCCCTGCAGTGGGAATGTGGTCCTAGCCAACATCCGCTTGCAGAAGGGTAATAGGCTTTGTCACAAGCAGCTAAACAGACAGTATACCAAAAAAACTTCCCACTGTGCCTATCAGATTAGAAGCCTTTCCCACAACCATATTTTGCAGATTCCAGCCACAAGCTGAAGAACTCTTGGGGAAAAGGGTTCTTGGGGAGTCTTCTGTGTATGGATTTAGTACCAAGCATTGTCCCTAGACACTCCCTACAGGAAGAGGAATGGGGGCAAAGTCTGTTTTCTATTATTGAACAATGTTGGCACGATGTATATTTCCCTAATTAAAAAACCTCCTTTACTTATCTTGCAAATCAAGAGAAGTGATTCTTCCACTCTCTTTGTCACTAGTGAGGTCTCACTTGGAGTACTGTGTCTAGGTCTGCACCTCACACTTCAAGAAAGATGTGGATAGACTGGTAAAAGTCCAAGGAGAGTGACAAAAAATGATTAGAGTCTAGAAAAGCATGACTTATGGGGGCAAGGCAAAAGAACTATGGTTATTTATTTGGGAGAAGAGAAAACAGGTGACAATTTGATTAACAGTCTTCAAATAGCTGAAAGGCTATTATAAAATGGATGCAAGAAGACTTTTATTTGTGGCTATAGGACTAAGACCAGAGTTCTCAAGCTGCAGTAGAGGAACTTGAGGTTGGAGATTAGGAAGAAGTTTCTGACTATAGGGTGGTTTGACATTGGAACACACTACACAGAGAAGCTGTGGAATTTCCAACTGTGGAAATTTTCAGTAAAAGGTTAGCCATCCACTTGACAGAAATGATTTAGTCAGGGATGATCCAGCTTTGAGCAGAGGGCTGGCCTAGATGACCTCATGAGGTCCCTTCTAGTCCCATTTTTCTATAATCCTATGAGCTCTTGGTTGCCTGTGCCTCTCTTGCCTGTAACAGGAAATAACAAAGTGGGAAGCAGTATGTTCTGGCCTCTCCTCCTGTGAAGTTCCCCAAATCACTGCCTGCCTGTTTGACCCAGTGTCACCTGGGTGATGCAATGCCTGCTGGAAGCCAGGGCCTATGGGCCAGTTGAAACCATGTCACTTCAGTTGAAGCTTCTACAACTTGAGGGTTCCCTTTCTCCTTCCTCCTTGTCTCCCTGCCCTACCTTCCTTGTCCTTCCTTCTTCACTCTTTAGTCCCTTATTCAAAGTCACAAGGAGCTAAACTGAAGATCATACTGGCCTTTTCACAGCAGTATACCACTACATGAATGAATCTCCATTCATTGCTTTCCATTTTCTGAGTGCATATGGCTTTTCCCACAACTGGTTTGGTAAGTTTGTGAGCATAGTTGTATCACTGCTCATCATCACCTTCCATGTGCATGAAGAGGATGAGGAGCCAGGGTTGGAGGAGTACCTGTTGCTACCTTGGAGAAAGAAAGGAAAATGACTCTTGAAGAGAGGTGTCCTGAATGGACACACAAAGACCGTAAGCTGTTTTTCTCCAGAAGATGGACAATACTTTTGCTGGTGTTCTGGAATTCTCAGACACAGTCACCTGAGGAGGGTTGATTTGGACCACACAGAGGAATTGTGAGAGAACCCTGGGAATCTTGCAATAACATTGGTGATCTCAAGACAGGCCTTGTTTTCTGCAGTCATATTTGTTACAAAAGTCTTGTGCCTCTTTAAAGGCAGGAGCACCCTGCATGGCTTGCACATTGCTGACATCCAAGGCTGGTACCCAAGACTCAGATAAAATTTTCAGTCTTGTGGAATTCTATCATGGTCCACTTCCAGGCATTGGTGTCATAGGATAAAATATAGTTTGGAACGTGCCAAGGAAGCATGATCAGAAATTGAGTAAATAACCTGGGTATTAAGCCCCCCTTTACTCCCTAATCTGCCGTGCTGCTTCCTGAGTTAGTCTATTATCCTTATCCCTATCTCTCTGCTTTTTCTGATATCTCCTGCAATCATCCTCTCCTTGGCACATATGCACCCACCCTATTCTCACCCTAACCAGTCTAGGCTCCCAGGTTTCCTTTCATGGGGGACTGGCACTGGATAATCAGGAAACCTCTGTATAGGTCCCAGCATTGCCAACATGGGCTTTTTTTTTTCTTTTTTCTTTTGGCTTTCTGTGACTCTTTGGACAAGTGTTGTGCTACCAGAGGGCTCAAAAGGATTGTGATTCATAGATTCATAGATGTTTAGGTTGGAAGGGACATTAACACATAATCAAGTCCACCCCTCTGCCTTGGGCAGGAAAGAGCACTGGAGGTAGATGATCCCAGCAAGGTGTATGTCTAGCCTCCTCTGAAAGATTTCCAAGGTAGGGGAGAACATCACCTCCCTTGGAAGCCCATTCCAGATTTTGGCAGCCCTTACTGTGAAGAAGTTCTTTCTGATGTGTCTAACCTAAATCTGCTCTCTGTCAGTTTGTGGCCATTGTTCCTAGTTACTCCAAGGGTTGCCCTGGTACACAGAGCATCTCCTATTCCTTGCTGTCCTCCTGATGAATTTGTAGGCAGTCACAAGATCACCTCTCAGCCTTCTCTTGTGGAGGCTGAAGAGATCTAGGGCCCTAAATCTTTCCTCTTAGGACTTTGCCTACAGGCCCCTAACCATATGAGTGGCCCTCCTCTGAACCCCCTTGAGGCTGTCCACATCCCTCTTGAAGTGTGGCACCCAAAACTGGACACAGTACTCCAACTGCAGCCTGACCAGTGCCGCATAAAGGGGAAATATCACCTCCTTGGACCTGTTTGTCATGCACCTGCTAATGCATGATGAAGTGCGGTTCGCTTTACTGATCACATTGTCACATTGACGACACGTTCATCTTAAAGTCAACTATGACTCCAAGATCTCTTTCCACTGCTGTGTTGCAAAGAAAGTCACCCTTCAGCCTGTAAGCATGTTGGTGGTTCTTTTTGCCCAGGTGCAGCACTTTGCAGTTATCTTTGTTGAACTGCATCATAGTTTGCTCTGCCCATTTTTCTAACCTGTCCAGATCCACCTGAATCCGTTCCCTACCCTCTTCCACGTTAACTTTGCCCCATAATCTGATATCATCTGTGAACTTGGACAGGGTGCTCTCTCCCTACACCCTCATCTAAGTCACTGATGAAAACATGGAACAGCGCCAGTCCAAGGACCGAGCCTTGTGGGGCTCCCACTGCCCACGTCTTTCTAGATCGATACCAACCCATCCACCACCACTGTCTGGGTGCGACCCCTAAGCCAATTTGCTGCCCACCTGACTGTGTAATCATCTCAGTCACACTCACTCAGTTCATCTATAACAATATAATGAGATACTGTATCAAAGGCCTTCTTAAAATCCAAGTAGATGACATCCGCCTCAATTCCTGCATCTAAACATTTTGTGACCTGGTTGTAAAAAGAAACAAGGTTAGTCAGGCAGGATCCACCTGCTATGAATCTGTGCTGGTTGCTCTTTAGCATTGCTTTCCCTGCTGGACTCCCACAAATGTGATCCTTAATAACTTTTTTCAAAGGTTTTCCCAAGGATAGAGGTGAGACTAACTGATCTATAGTTACCCAGTGTGACCTGACCTGAGCACCAACAGTGCACAAACAACCATGCCAGTGGCTCTGCTATGACACTGGCCAATTCTTTCAGCACCCTTGGATGAAGATCATCTGGTCCTGCTGACTTAAACACATCCAGCCTCTGATCTGGATGGTGTTCCAAGGTGACCACCTTGAATTGGATCCAGGCATGAGCAGAAGTGAAAATCATTGGCACACTGTCCCATTCAGAAAAAGCACATAAACCACTGTCTGTGCTTTCAGGAGGTGGGGTGCTAAACAGGATCATGGAAACTGAAATGGGTGACCGAAGAGAGCTCAAATAGCCCTTACATGCATAAGAGGCACAATGGGATTCAAGCCTAGGCTTCTACATTCATATTCAAGTATTTAAATAAGTGGCTTGAGTGCTGAATGTCCAACAGCTGTCAGGGAAGTCAATAGTCTGTGCTAAGAGCTCAGGATGAGGGCCAAAAGATTTGAATTTCAGTGGATTTAGATACCTACCTCACTTCATATTCCTCTATAAATCCCTATAGTTGTTGCACATCATTTTAATTATACATCATATTATTTATTATTTTACTGACAATATGCTTGGCATGGTAACAATGAAAAACTGTCAGAAGAATTCCTGCCCAGGAGAAAGCACATACTAAAAACAAGGGAATGAAGATGAGACACAGAGACATCCACAGGAAGGAAATTACCTCAAGGTCTCTCATTGAATCCCTTTCTTAATTAATATTTTTCTTACCCTCCCAAGCCACAGGCAGATCTGGGGGTCGGGGGTGGGGGGGGTAAGGTTAAGAGGCTGGAGTGGGGAGAGCAAACTTGTAAAAGAGGCTGTGGGGAGAGGCAGGTAGAGAGATTTAAAGGGGACAGGGTAAGTAGTACAGAGGCCTAAGCTGGGTTTCTGGGCTCAAGGGCAGATGCTGCTTCTGGAAAAATTCCCATTTCTTCTTCCAACCTCCCCTCCATGTGGCCAGTTTAGCCGCTGCCATAGGGAGTAAACTCTTGGTACTGAAGCCAACAGGGAATGGGGTAAACAG
Source organism: Crocodylus siamensis (assembly GCF_052110815.1). Classification (NCBI taxonomy): domain Eukaryota; kingdom Metazoa; phylum Chordata; order Crocodylia; family Crocodylidae; genus Crocodylus; species Crocodylus siamensis. The sequence continues at coordinate 73,641,299 of NC_143397.1, read as the reverse complement.
TGTGGACCCGTAAGCTGGGCTGCCTGGAGACAGGGCACATGCCGCTCCTGGTGAAAGTCCTAGCCCTTCTTTCCCTCTCTGCTGTATGTAGCTAGCATTGAGGGAGCAATCTGCCCACTCTCAAGGCAGCAGGAAGTGGGTAAACAGTACAGAGCCCTGAGCCATGCTCTTCATCTGAGCTCAACACCCCAACTCCTTGCAGCTGCGCAAAGAACAGCAGCAGAGAAAGCCCTGGCTTGCCTTGAATTACAGCACTTTAAGGTGTCCCAGAACTATGTCTCTGCAGTCTTGCAATGATTATTGCAGTCCCGCCTCTTATAGATCTTAGTCATGTTCCTATTTGTTGTTCCTGAGGCAAAGATGTTTTGTGATTTCATTTATTGGACTGTCTGTATAGTTGAGAGAGTCTGTCGGACAAACTTATAGGTGTCAAGCGCTCTTCCTCAAATCACCTTTTCCAACAGCTCTCCCAAATATATACAGCTAGTTCTATATACACCTAGTTCAGTATATTTTAGCACAAAACACCTTTGCCAGAGACTTGAAACTTGGCTCCATTCAGTAATAGATGAAGAACATCCCAATGGACTAAGTGGAACATTAATGCAGATGTGGAAATAATAGCTGGTTAATGTTGGATGCATTGTCAAGATGCTCAAGAAGGCCAGATTGTGTTTTATGAATCTGCATAAGAGATGTACATTTAATTCTAATGATTATTTGCATAATCTATTGTGTTTTATACTTACATAATATAGCAAAAATGCATGTTTCAATAAATTTATATTTGTTTTTGCTTCAGTCTTAAACTGAATAATGTAGCCCTGGGGCCCTCATATGTTAGTAAAATGTCTAGTTTCTTTTTAACTGGAGAAAAATGTCTTAAAATTCACCATACCATCTGCATCCCCCTTTTCAAAATCCTAGATCCACCCATGCCCAAACTGACCTTTTTGTTTTGCTCATATAAGCCGCAAGAGCTCACATAGGCAGCAAGATTTCTGGGGTAGTGGGAGAGAGGGGGGAGGCTGGAATGTGAAGAAGCAAATGGTCTATCATGGTGAGATTAGAAGAGCATTAAATGGGATTCAGCTGATTACACATATACACAAATAACCTTTGCATAGGGCCAGCCAAATTTTACTTTTCTTGACAGGAGCAGCATGGACAAAGGTGCAATGCTGAGACTGGGAGAAAGAAACAAAGTACCTGTATGCATCAGGAGAGTCCATGTTCATCTACAGGACATAGAGACTTTTGTAAACCATACATACTGCAAGAATCTCTTTCCCACTACACACAGAAAAATTGCACAATTCATGTGAGCCAAATGGGACAACTGTTACTTTTTCATGAATAGAGTCCTTATTTAGTAATCTTTTCTAGATGGATTCACTTAGTTTTGGAAGCCGTATTCTAGCCTGGCAAACACAACTTTCATAAGGTCTCTTTATGAGTCTTGGCTAAAATAATGAGTTTAGTCTCAGCAGCTAAAAGGACTGATTCTTACAATGAGGTCAGTAAGATGGAGAAGCTGATGACGTACACCTTGATGGCTGCAATCCAGACCAAACAGTCAGCAGTCTAAGGTAAACAGTTCTAGTCTGGCTTTGGTCTGCTCTTCCCATCTGCACCTGCTGAAAGACTCACTGAAGTCCAGTATGTAGGACTGTAACACTCAGTGTACATTACTAGAAATTCCTGCAATTGCAAAGCACTTACAAAACTTTCATCTGCTCATTAGGAAACAAACTACCTGTCTATTTTAGCATTAAGATGCATACTTGGAGTAATTTATGATTTCTGCTAACTGCTACATCTAGTATTTCAGTTGCTGAAAAGTTAAAAATACAAATTTAAAGTATCTCTGAAAATTCCAAGATACAGTTATATGAGAAATTTCTGTTCAACAACATGATAACTGGGGAGGAAACAGCAAAGATTAGGATCTTAAATACAGCCTTTTAAACAGCCATTTTTTAACCCTAAATTTCTAAAGAAAAAGGGGAATGGGACTAGGTGGAAGTCTGGTGTTCATCTCTCAAAGGATTTCAGTGAGGCTATAACTCTCTTAATAACCTTTGAATATCCCAATAATCATTACTCATTATTTCCTTTGAACTTTGTTTTTTCAATTTTAATTTATAGTAACTCCTTCAAGATTAGATATATTAGTGATTATTCCTCCTCCAAAATATTTAAATGAGAGAGAGAGAGGAATACATCAGCACATTTTTGTCCCAGAGCTGCAATACTTACATGTGTGAGTTCCTTCATACAGTGGGTAATTCCACTGACTAAATGAGAACATTCATGTGATTAAATTATTCTTACATGCATGCAAAATTGGTCCCTTTACCAGCAATACAAATAATTCTCTGCATTTCACTTCTACAGCATGTGAATTGTGCCTCAAAACACTTGCAAGATATTTTTTATGCAGATAAGTGTGTTTGTTCCCATTTTGTATGTGGAGAAACTAAGATGCAGAAGTACAGATTCTCAAAGGTGTCTAGGTGCCTAACTCCCCTTGAGTACCTGGGCCAGAGTAATTAGGTGATTTGTTCAAAGATACAAGAAAGTCTGTAACAGAGAGCTGGGAACTGAAGAGAGGTCTCCTGATTTCCATAGTAATGCCATCTAGTTCATTTTTCCTTTAGAGATAATGTATCAGAATACCAAATCATTAGAATAATGATTATTAGAATAAATGTAGAAGTCATTTTACTTTAGTTATGTTGTAAGAGGCTTAGTCAGACTCTGAAAGCAGGATCTCTTCTATGAAGCCAGCTTTACAGATTGATTAAAAAGATACCAAGCTCCAAGTTTCCACTGCACAACAAATGGTGCATAGCTGGTATGAACACATACAAGTTGGGGCTGTGGTTTTCTATCCATGGCAATAAAGGCTGGCAGATGACATCATGGCAACAACTTAGACAAAGGTAAATTAAACACAGAGGAGTGCCAGTATATTGATGAAGGCAACCATGGCTGCAGACAAATGTTTTCACGTCTGACTTTTTTATATTGAAGTTTTCAGCTCCAAGCTGACAAAAGAAATACAGGTTTCCATGACTGAGCTGTTTCTTGGAAGACTCCAATTAGGAAGCACGTATGCCTTTAAACAGGACTTCTTACACTTTTTTGATATAGACATAATCCATTCCAGAAATAGTTCTTAATATGCCAATTCAAAAAGAAAGAATACAAAATGTTTTTCTTACTAGTGAAGATAGCCAAGTTTTAGTTATTTTCTTTAATCAGAAAGAAAAGAGAAAGACAAGAAAGAAAAACCCAGGGGACATTGATTTAAGTTCTTTGGCTTCCTCCTTCACACTGCCTTAGAAGGGACCAATCCATTTCAGAAAATTAATGTAACCCAAAATCAAAGCTAAAATTTATTTTTTGCTCTTTCATTGTTTGTTTATTTATTTATATTTTGTTCCTCATTTATTTATATGTGTAACATTAATTTGACTCTCCGTGCTCAGTAAAGATATTCTTAGCTTACTGGTAGAAAGTAGGGCTGTGTGAAGCTTTGGGTGCTGATTTGATTTGGAGAAGATTTGGCCCGATTCAGTGTCTGAATCTCGAAATCCAAATCGAATCAGGAGACCGATAAAAAGGTCCGAATCAATTCAAAGCTCTCCAAATTGATTCATAGAAGATTCAGAGAGTCAGAGATATGGGCAGTCCCTGCTTACCACTGCATGGAGCTGGACTCGGAGTCCATGCCGCTAAGTGGGGGGGGGGGCTGGAAGAGGGGGGAGGAGACCATGGGGGGGCTCCCAACAGGCTCCATCCCTTGCCTGTTCTCCCAGCCCCCCTGAGCACCACCTGACCCCTGCCCTCTCTCTCAGTCCTGTCAATGGCTGCCCCGCCTGGCCCCAGTGCCCTGTCTCTTAAAAAAAAAAAAAGCCCTGCATTCACCAGCTCCTGCCAGGCAGAGGGCAATTCCCACTGCCCCCCAACTGCCCTGCACTGCTCAGGGGGCTCTCAAAGCTCCACTCTCCCAGCTTCATCAATGGCTACTCCACCCAGCCCCAGCATCCTGGCTTTAAAGAAAACAAAGAAACAAAAAGCCCTACACTTACTGGCTGCTGCAGAAGTCAATGGGGCTTCTGGAGGCTCATGGCAGAGCCCTGCCATGCAGCGTGGGGCAGTGGTGGGCAGTGGGGATCATCCCCAACCACCTGGCAGGAGCTGGTGAGTGTGGGGCTTTCTTGCTTTTTCTTTTAAAGAGCCGGACTGCTGCATCTGGGTGAGGCAGCCATTGATGTGGCTGATAGAGCAGGCAGGGGATGGGGGCTCATGGCAGAGCCCCCAACACAGTGTGGGGCAGCAGGGGGCAGCAGAGGGCAGTAAGGATCACCCCCCCCACACACCTGAAAGGAACCACTGTGTGGGGCTGCTTTTTTTTTTTTTTAAGTGCTGGGATGCTGGGTCCAGGTGGGGCAGCCATTGACAGGACTGGGAGAGTGGATGGGAAATGGGACCTGTTTGATTCAGAGATTTAGCTGATTCAGTGGCAGCCAAATCTCTGAATCAGATTCAGGTGAATCAATTCAGGACAGTGATTTGAATCACTGAATTGAATCACTGTCCCCCAAATCAGCCAAATCCAAAATGAATACTAGCTGCTTCACACAGACCCAGAGAAAGCACAGTTTAACTCCATGCATTCTTCTGATATAGATGCCTACCCTAGGTAACAAGGAGTTTATATACCTGGCCCTACATATTTTACAATTTCTTTCATGAGGTATGTGGCACTCCAACCAATGGCCTTAAAAGATCATTGTCTTGACTGTAAGTTAAAGTAGTTCATATAGCTGAAACAAATTACTTTCTAGTCTGAGGGCTGAAAATTAACATGCAGTCACCTTTTCTTACCCCACAAACACTGAGCTGCATGGGTTCAGCTAAGCTGTAGCTCAGAATCAGGGGCATTGATTTTGTGTTATAAATTGTCAATCATCTTTTCTGAAATCAGAAAGTGTTAGTGAATAATAGAATAAATACAGTATATGCTTTTAATTTCTTGAAAGAAATAGAATATGGGAATACCACAGTTACTTTAAAGATGTTAACGTTAAAGGGTATATTAGGGCTGTGGAAAGCTTTGGTCACCGATTTGATTTGGAGGAGATTCAGCTCATTTTGGGGGCCAAATCTCCAAATCTGAATTGAGTTTGAAGCATCCGAATTGATTTAGGAAAGATTCAGAAACGATTTGGAGATTCAGATTAGCTGGGGAGAGGCAGGCACAGCTGGGCAGCTGTAGGTTCTCCCATGGCTTTTCCAGTTGTGCCTGTCTCTCCCTGGGTGGGGGGAGCTGTGGAAGAAGCCCCCATGGCTGACCTGCCCAGTCCCATCCCCCATCCAACCCCAGCCTCCCAGCACTTAAAAAAAAAATAAAGCCCTGCACTCACTGGCTGCAGCAGTCACCCAGAGCCTGGCACTGCTGAGCCCCAGCAGCCCCAGCTCCCAGATAGCATGTTGTGTCCTGCCGAGCCATGCTGTTCCTGTGCCATGGGACAACTGCACGGGTGCCAGGTGATCGGGCGATTCCCGCTGCACCCCATTACTCTGTGCTGTGTGGTGGGGGCTCTGCCATGAGTACCCAGAGGCTCCAATCACCGCTGCTGCAGCTGGTGAGTGTGGGGCTTTTTTTTTTTTAAGTGCCAGGAGGCTGGGGCCAGGTAGGACAGCTGTGGGCTGCCTGAGACTGGGGCTGGGCTGGACGCCCATATCTCTCCTCACCTGGGGGGAGGCAGGCACAGCTGGAGGAGCTGCAGGAGAACCTGCAGCCACCCAGCTGTGCCTGCCTCTCCCTGGCCAATCCAAACCACCAAATCTTGCCAAATCAGTGCTGAATCTTTTGAAGCTGATTCAATTGAATCAAATATGGACAGTGATTTAAATCACCAAATGGAATCACTGTCCTCTGAATCAGCTGAATCCAGAGAGTAGTAGTGGATGGATTGTACTCAACCTGGTGAGATGTGAGCAGTGGGATACCTCAGGGCTCGGTCCTCAGGCTTGCACAGTTTAACATCTTCATCAGCGTCTTGGACAAGGGGGTGGAAAGCACGCTGTCCAAGTTTGCTGATGACACCAAGATGTGAGGTGAGGTGGATACACTTGAAGGGAGAGAGAGGCTGCAAATAGATTTAGATAAACTACAAAAGTGGGCAGATGAGAATAGGATGGGGTTCAATGTAGATAAATGCAGTGTGCTGCACCTTGGAAGAAGGAATCCACAGCATACATACAGGCTAGGGAGTTCTACTATTGAAAGCACAGAGGTGGAACGGGATCTTGGAGTCATTATTGACTCCAAGATGAACATGAGCCGCCAATGCCAGACTGCAGCCAGCAAGGCCAGCCATACCTTGTCATACATCCAAAGATGCATCTCAAGCTGGTCCAGAGAGGTGATACTCCCCCTCTATATGACTTTGGTCAGGCCGCAGTTGGAGTACTGTCTCCAGTACTGGGCATCGCACTTCAAAAGGGATGTGGCCAGCCTGGAGAGGGTTCAGAGGAGGGCCACCCGCTTGGTGAGAGGGCACCAGGACAGGCCCTACAAGGAAAGACTGAGGGACCTGTACCTGTTCAACCTCAGCGAGAGGAGGCTGAGGGGGGACCTGGTGGCTGCCTACAAACTCATCAGGGGAGATCAACAGCAATTAGGTAGAGCCCTTTTCTTCCCAGCACCACAACAATGTGATGAGGAACAATGATAATAAGCTGATGGAGAGTAGGTTTAGGTTAGTGATCAGGAGGTAATATTTTACAGTTAGGGTGGCCAATATCTGGAACAAACTTCCCAGGGAAGTGGTCCTCACCCCTACCTTGGGCAAATTCAAGAGAAGGTTGGATGATCACCTGTCTGGGGTCTTGTGAACCCAGCATTCATTCCTGCCTGTGGCAGGGGGTCAGGCTAGATGACCTATTCAGGTCCCTCCTGACCCTAGCTACTATGAAACTATGAAATCCAAATCTAATACTTCCTTATTTGCACAGGCCTAGGGTGTATGTTATAGCCATATGGATCTAAGGACTTACCCAAATAACAGTAAGGGACAGAAATGAAACTACAGCTTACATTTAAGCACTGTGTGCCCCTTATGAAGCTGAATGGTATGAGATAGGAGTTCATTACCGATGTCTGGGCATTTCTATGAATAATAGCTTATAACTAATCAAATGGGCCTCCTGGGGTCCTTTAGAACTTTCCAATGTCACAGTCATCTGGATATTGATGGCATGTCAAGCAGAGATATTTGCAATAGAAGTTCCATATATCAAAACTATATTATTTATTACATTAATCAAGTTCTGACTTTAAAGTAGACCAAAAAGCCCAAGCTGTAGTCCTGGGTACTCCAGTATAGGTCTGGAATAACTCTGTTGATGTCAGGTTTTTATACATTTACCATCATGTAACTCAAACTTGAGTTTGGCTCAAGAAGTACTGATTGTATTTATCTATTGTAAAGAAGTCACTGTGGAAGCAGTCATCCAGTTACAAGGTTACTCATGAGACAATACTTATTGGGAGCATCTACATGAGATGTTACATCACCATAGCGTCTAAAAATATACATATGCCACTGGGACCGTGCAGTACCAGTGGGTACTGTGCAGTCATTTATCAAGTATTAAATGATTGTGCAGTACCAAATGCACAGTCAGAGGCATGTGTAGACACTCCCATTGTCTCATTCATCTCTACAAAAGACAGGTTTATGTGCTGTAATTTCATACATACATTTTCATATCCTAGCACTCTATTCTGTCCCATAACAAGGGTGCTTCTCCTTGTCTCTCAATCTGTTACATAAACAGAGATTTTGTTGTTATAATTAGTCAAGCCATAGTTAAGCTCACCTATCTTTTGTATACATGATTACTCTTATGTGAAAAACATGAGACTGATCTGTATCTTGGCCAGGTATTGGGTTGTTTCCTTATGCTTCCCTGCCTGTCTGTATCATCAGGGCAGCTACATGGTTGGACACCTGGGGCAAAGAAGAAGTAGCAGCTTCTGGTTCCTGGTGGCGAACACACAACTTTTTTTCATCCCCTGCCTCAAGTCAGCACCTGGGGTGGTTGCCTTGTTGCCCCTCCCTAATAACGCCACTGGTCTGTATACATCTATGGTGTCATATCTTACATTTAAATTGTAAGCTTTTTGGAGGAGGGACTGCTTTTGAGTTCTGCATTTATATCATGCACAACTGGGTCTTGATCCATAACTAGGGCTCTTAGGATACATGTATACAGTTGTGACAGAGATCAGCTTCACTGCTCAGGCAACAAGTAGGACCCACCTGCTCTGGCTCTACACAAGCCAATGCTGGAAATGAGGTGGCTGAGGATGCCTCAGACCATAGATAGATGTTACATATGTACTGGGAGAAAAGCCTTTCTCCTGGCACAAAAAGAGAGGGTACAGCTATTCAAAGTACAACTAGCTCAGCTGATTGATACGGGGAGGTGGGGATGACTTCTCCTGCATCAGGAAGCAGGAACCCTTTTGGAGTCCCAGAAAGGTTGCTGACAGGGAGAATGGCCCATGTCCACCCTCCCCGCCCTACACTCCTCTGATTTGACACAGAAGATTCTGTAGGGCTAGAGGCAGGTGGAGCAACTCACTTGGGCTCTGGGAGCAGAGTGACTGTGGGAGAATGCCCCCCACAACCTCTGGGTTGACCTGGAGGAGTGCACAGAATGGGGACTGGGAGGGTTTACAAGATGGGGGATAGGAGCAGGCATTCTGTTAGGGCTGGATCCCTCCCAAGACTGTAACAGCTACTGCTTTTCAGCAGCTGCCAGATACCTACTGACAGCTTTTCCCCTTCCCTGGCAGGGGAGAGGGCAGACTGTCAATCAATTGGATCCTCTGAGGGCAGGTGTGTTTCCCACTTCCCCCCACCCCCCAACCCAAGCTCATTTGCGTAGCTCACCAGCCAGGGGACTGGCACACATATACAACAGAAATTCTTTCCATTAGAAATGAATGTCAGACCATTGCATTATGCCAGTGATTCTCAATCTTTTCTAGACTTGAGGCACCCATGCATAGACTTGAGGCACCCCTGGAGGGACTTGTGGCAACCTGTTGAAAATTCCATCTCCTAGTTTTCACTCTTCTTTTGACTACAGAAAAATACAAAAATAATAAGAGCCATTTTTCTATTTCAAGGAGCTCATAAGGATCACACCTATGGATTTCTACTTTGAATATCTGGGTTTTTCTGTGAATTATGTTTGCAAACTTAACAGTACTAATATTGCATGGCATCCAGAGGCACCTTTGGAAGGATCTCAAGGCACCCCAGGGTGCCACAACAATCTAGTTGAGAATCACTGCTTCAAGGCACATACCTTTCACCATGTGCAAAACTTGTTTTTTGGCAGTCTCAAGAGCAACAGCCTGCAGTGTCCTAATCATGGCTTCCCCATCTCATTTCTGGGGTGGATATATGCAGAGCAGTGTTATGGCCTTAGCAGCAAGATCAGACGTGAATATATAGAAATAACCACAGGCACTAAGAGACTAACATAATACAAAGTGTATAGATAAATTGAATTAATTCACAAGCAGATAACACCTACAGATAAAAGTGGACAGGAGGGTCACACAATCCTGATCTCCCCATTTTGTGGTACACCCTTCAAGATATGAAAGACAATATAGAGTCAATTGATTTGAAGTTGATTAGTAGTAGTAGTGCTGCCCTTCCTTTGGGATAGCTATAAGAGACAGCTAAGGATTTAGTTATACCTTACACTTAGTATGTGCTAATTTTAATTGGTGTTAAATTTAACTTGTCCTTTGAGCAGTCACATGTTGAGGGTTTATACCCCCTCTAATGTGTACTGCTCTGACCTACCCTTAGAGGGCTGGTGAGCAGTACAGCTGTGCAAAATTTCACTGTCCGTTTCATTTCTACACTGTTTTGACTCATTTTGAGGTCGAAACAGCAAAATCAAAGTGCAACAAAAGGCTTCAAAACAGCCTTGAAACAAAAAGAGGGTAGCCAAAATGTTTCAAAAGTTGAAACCTTTTGACCACAGCACTGGGGATGGGAGGTCAGCCCAGCTGGGCTGACTTTCCATCCCCAGGACTAGATTGGGCCATGGCCGGGGAGTCAGCTGAGCTGGACTGACTTCCCATCCCCAGCATTAGATTGCACGAGGAATGGGAAGTCAGCCCAGCTGGGATGACTTCACATGCCCCCCGGTACTAGATCTGGCAGGGGTTGGGAGGTCATCCCCAGTGTGACCATTGCACAGCTGGACTGTGTTCCTTTCCCCAGCCTGATGGTCAGGTGAAATGTCAAATGTCAGGTGAAATGTCAAAATGGTGTCAAAACAGCCTCACTGTTTCAACAAAGCAAAACAGTGAGGCTGTTTCAACTCAAAATGAAATTTGATACAAAACATTGTTTCATCCAGACCTCAAAACTGAAGTCAGAATGGAACAGTGCTGTTTCACACAGCCCTAGTGAGCAGGGGCATGTCTAAGAGCCAAGTTGGCTCTGTGCTTGCCCAGCTCTTCTGTTCTCAGGGGCAGGAAAGGTGGCTCAAACTGCAGGCAACTGGGAGCTGACAGGGTCCGCTTGACAGTCCCTGTGTGCCCTAAGTCCCCGCTGTGTCCCACCACCTGGATTGAGCCTGCCGCCTCCCACCACCAGCCCAGCTCAGATTTGACCCACCACTGTCTCCCCCGCCCGATCCCACATTTTTTCCTGTCCTGGGGTTCCCTTCCTACCCCCATTGATCACCCTTGCTCCCATGTCCTCTGGTTTACCTGCAGTTACCTGCACTGTGTAAGGGGGAGAAACACAAAAGGGCAACCTGTCTGCTTCCACTGCTTCTGCTGTCACCAGACTGTAACTTCTCTTCAGGCTAACTCCAGTCCATAGATTCAAAGATTCTAGGGTCAGAAGGGTCCTCACCGGGCCATCTAGGCCGACCCCCCGCCCCTGGCAGGCAGGAAAAGGGTCACAAAACCTGGGATCATGTGATCCCAGCCTGGTGCCTGTCCAGTCTCCTCTTGAAGACCCCCAAGGATGGGGCAAGCACCACCTCCCTTGGAAGCCCATTCTAGATCCTGGCAACCCAGGAAGAACTTTTTTCTAATGTCCCGTCTAAACCTACTATCCATAGCTTATTGCCATTGTTCCTTGTTATTCCAAGGGGTGCCTTGGTAAACAGATCATTGCCTACTTTGTGATGCTCTCCTCTTATGAATTTGCATGCCACCACAAGGTCCCCTCTCAACCTTCCCTTGCAGAGACTGAAAAGGTTAAGGTTCCTTAGCCTTTCCTCATAGGGCCTTCCTTGCAGGTCTCCAATCAGATGAGTGGCTCTTCTTTGGATGCTCTCCAGGTTGTCTGCATCCTGCTTGAGCTGTGGCGTCCAGAACTGGACACAGTACTCTGGCTGCAGCCTGCCCAGTGCCACATAGAGAGGGAGAATCACCTCCCTGGAGCTGTTTGTGAAGTACCTAAGGATGCACAAGGTGCAATTGGCTGTGGCAACTACATCACATTGACGACTCATGTTCATCCTGGAGTCAACAGTGACTCCAAGATCTCTTTCTGCTTCAGTGGTGCTGAGAAGGTTGCCCCACAGCAAAAGGTATGATGGCAGTTCTTTCTCCCTAGATGCAGCACCTTGCACTTGTCCTTATTGAATCGCTTTCTGTTGCTCTGCCCACTTCCCCAACCTGTTGAGTTCATCCTGGATCTGGTTCCTCCTCTCCAGGCTGTTAGCTTCCCCCCATATTTTTGTGTCATCCATGAATTTGGACAGGGTGCTTCCCACACCCTCTTCCAGATCACTGATGAAGGTGTTGAACAGCAGTGGCCCCAGAACTGAGCCCTGACGGACTCCACTGCACACATATTTCCAGGTTGACATTGTCTCAGCCACCACCACCCTCTGAGTGTGACCCCAGAGCCAGTTTGTTACTGTTTCTACCATATAATCATCCAATGCAAATCTCCTCATTTTATTAAGAAGGATGGCATGGGATACTGTGACAAAGGCCTTCTCAAAGTCCAGATAGATAACATTCATCTTGACTTCTGCATCTAAACATTTGGTGGCCGTGTTGTAAAAAGAAACTAAGTTAATGAGGCCCCAATATAAACCTATGTTGGTTGCCCCTCTGCATCACATTAGCCAGCAGTCTCCCACAGATGTGTTCCTTGATAATTTTTTCTAGGATTTTCCCTGGGATAGTGGTAAGGCTGACCAGTCTATAGTTCTCCAGATCCTCCTGTCTCCCATTCTTAAAGTTTGGGATGACATTGGCCCTTTTCCAATCCTCCGGGACCTGACCTGAGCACCATGAGTGCTCATATATCCTTGCTAGTGGTTCGGCTATGACACTTGCTAATTCCTTCATTATCCATCGGTGGAGTCCTTCCAGCTCCAGTGATTTGAACATGTCCAGTCCCTCCAAGTGTCCTTTTACCAAATCATCACTGACCATTGGTCAGCTGATGTTCTCCTTGTTGATGTCTGTGATATTTATTGAGGTTTTGTCTAGATTCCTATTTAAGAAGACAGAGACAAAAAAAGTCATTGAAGAGCTCTGCCTCTTCCCTCCTATCCTTCATTAAGCCCCCCTGCCATCCTGTAGGGTGCTCTCCTGCACCCTATTTTTGCTCCCAATGTACCTAAAGAAGGACTTTTTATTGTCCTTAATCCCTGCCACTAGCCTCAGTTCTACAGCTGCCTTGGCCTTCTGATTGACTCCCTGAAGGTGCAGGCCAAGAAAGTTTACTCCTCCTTGCTAGCTACCCCCTGCTTCCACTTCCTGTATGCTACTTTTTTTTACCATAAGGTATCCTGGATGACCCTGGTTAGCCAAAGGGGCTTCCTGGCCCCTTTGCCCCCTTTTATCTGCCATGGGATTGTCTCACTCTGAGCCCAAAGAATGGTATCCTTAAAGAATGACCAGCCCTCCTGGACCCCCAAAGCATGTAGGCTCTTGGTTCCTAGTACCCTGCGAACCAATCCCCTGAGCCTATTAAAGTCAGTATTTTTAAAGTTTAGCACCTGCATCCTGCTAGGTATTGTGCCCCCCCTTCTCTGGATAGTGAATTTTATCATTTGGTGATTGCTGTCCCCTAATTTGCCTTGAATCTGCAGGTCATCCCCTGTGGCCAACACTAAGTTGAGCAAGGCGTTACCCCAGTGAGACGCCTTACCTCCTGTGTTAGGTGAAGGTCCTGAATGCAGGTTAAGACTCTGCGTGAGTGGTTAGATCTAGCTGACGGTTCCTGCCAGAATATGGGTAGTTAAGGTCCCCCATGACTACCATGTCTCTAGACTGCACAGCCTCTGAGAGCTGCGTGGAAAATTCCCCATCTAACTCATTCTCCTGGCTTGGAGGCCTGTAGTAGACTGCCCCCCCAACCTAGTCCCTTTCCCCTGACCCCCTTAGATCCTAACCCACAGAGTCTCTGCTTGTCCATCCTCTGATCCCAATTTGATAAGGGAAGATGTGTACTGTTCTTTGGCATAGAGAGCAACCCCACCTCTTTTCTCTTCTCTGTCTCTCCTGTACAACCTATAGCCCTGTATTCCTACCACCCAGTCATGAGTAGAGTCTCAACAGGTTTCCCTTAGACCCACTAGGTCACAGTTATTGCACGCAAGCAAGAGTTCTAGACCCTCTTACTTGTTCCCCATGCTCCTGGCATTTGTATATATACATTTAATTCCCGTGGTGGCTACCTTTAGAACGCCCCTATACTCCTGTCTAATAGGTTCTTTGATACTTACCTGGCCTGATCTTGTGGGTATCTCACAGTTTAGTGTTCTGTGGATCCCTCCGTCCTTGTCCTCCCCTTCCCCCAATGAACCTAGTTTAAAGTCCACCAGAGGAGATCAGCCAACCTGAAAGAGAACACATGCTTAGCTTAGGGGGACAGATGTAGTCCATCCCACCCGAGCATCTCTTGTTCAAAAGTGTGGGTTGTGGTCCAAAAAGCCGTCTTATAACACCAGCTCCAAAGCCGTCAGTTGACTTCCATGATGCAGGTCTCATAGTGTTGGGCACATCTGCTCACTGGGAGGACAGATGAGAAGATCACCTGTGCCCCTGTCTCCTTCAGCTTGGCCCTCATGAGGTGATCTGGACTGTTACCAGCTGCATCATAGATTGATAGATTCATAGATGTAGGGTTGGAAGAGACCTTGCAGATCTTCTAGTCCAACCCCCTGCCCTTGGCAGGAGAGAAAACTGGGCTCAAATGACCCCAGCTAGGTAATTGTCAAGCCTCCTCTTAAAGACCCCCCACGGTAGGAGCCATCACCACTTCCCTTGGAAGTTGGTTCCAGATTCTAGCCACCCTGACTGTGAAGTACTGCCTCCTGATGTCTAGTCTAAACCTACTGTCTAGCAACTTATGGCCGTTATTCCTTGTTACCCTGCCACTGTGCTTTCAAGAAGAGAGTTCCTAAGCCTATAAGTATGTTGCTGGTTCTTACTGCCCAAGTGCAGCACCCTGAACATGTCAGTATTGAAACCCATCCTATTTCAACTTGCCCACCCCTGTAACCTGTCCAGGTCCAGCTGTATCCTGTCCCTCCCTTCTGGCATGGTGGGACTTCCATCCTGTCCCTCCCTTCTAGTATCTTGGTGTTGCCTGCGAATTTAAACAGGGTGCTTTTCACCCCTTCATCCAAGTTGCTAATAAATTGAACAGTGCGGGCCCAAGGACCAAGTCCTGGGGGACCCCTCTGCTCACATCCCTCCAGGTCAAAAATGACCCATCCGCCACCACTCTCTGAGTGCGGCCCCTTGGTCAATTTGCTATCCATTTGTGCCACAGTTGCCTAGCTTTTTAATGAGAATGGGGTGGGAGACAGTGTCAAAGGCCTTCCTCCAGTCCAGAAAGACTACATCCATCAAGACACCTGCGTCCAATGATTTTGTGACCTGATTATAGAAGGCAATCAGGTTGGTCTGATAGGATCTGCCCCTAATGAAAGCATGCTGGTTACCCCTGACCATCATCCCTGCTGCTGGCGCTTCACAGATGTGCTCCTTGATAATCTTCTTAAAGAGATTTCCCAGGATCGAAGTAAAACTGTGGACCTATAGTTGCCTGGGTCCTCCCTCCTCCCTTTTTTGAAGATGGGGACCACATTGACCCTCTTCCAGTCATCTGGCATAATTAGTGCCCACATGGATTAAGACTATGGGGTAATAATTGGTGGGTTGGATAAGGTTTGGGATCATCTCTGTAACTTCCTAAATCTGAGCTCCAGGCACAGAGGAGACCTCACATGTCATGGGATCAGGTCAACAGATGGGCCCTCTTTTCCTCTCAGGATGGAGTCACCTATGACGAGCACCTGGTGTCTCTTCTTCCTCTGGGTGCTCTGGCCTCCTCTAGTCTGTGCTGTGCATGGAGTGGCCTCCTCTCCAGGGGTTTCCTCCTTCCCTTCTTCCTCCTTCAATGTTGCCAGGGCCTCATACTTGTTCCCCAGCTGGACTGGGGGAGCTGATACTGTGCCACCATGAACAGACCTGGCTCTGGCGGGAACCTTCTGCCATTCCACTGTGGAGGGCACCACTGAGGGAGTCCAGAGAGTGGCAGTGGCATGAGTAGTATTACTTACTGTTGCATATGGTATGCATACACATTTATGCATGTAATCCTTGCTGGCAGGCTAGGACCTGTAATCAGTGAGGTTATTTGATGCAAGTAGGGCCACCCACTATGGTGGAATTATTTATCTATTATTCCAGTTATAAATTCTATTCAAATTATTGATTTTATTATTAACTATTGGTGTTATATATTTTCTTTTGATTAATCATTTATTTTCTGTGTATAGTTATGTATAATAAATAAACCAATTTGTTTATTGGACATTAAGTAAATTCTTGGGCAGTGAAGGTGAGGGACACACCTCTCCACTGGACACCTCAGTCAGCAGACTTGCCTGAGGGGTTCACTGTGCTACTGGCACCCTGAGGATCCAGAATCTGGCATATCAGATTCATAGATGTTAGGGTTGAAAGGAACCTCAGTAGATCATCGAGTCCAACCCCCTGTCCTTTGTCACAACAGTGACAATAGAAACATGAAACAGTGAATAAAAAAAAAAAACAGACATTAACCCATCAGAAAAATAGCTATTTTATGGCACAAACCCTGCTACCATTTTAGTTCCAAGGCAGATTACTCAATTTCTAATGGACTAACTGGCAACCCTAGAAGCCATAGAAATCTTAAATAGAGACATGTGGTGCTTGGAAATTATTGGAAGTCCTTCTTTCTTTTGAGAATTTTATACAAACTATTTTAATTATAATCCCCATTGATCACTGAAGGACAAATAAATCACCAATAATATGCTGCTTAGAAAATATTTTTTCATCCACAAGGCTAAACAGTCCCTCCAAGTAATGATCTTCAAAACCAAATTGCATAGTGCTTAAAGCATGTCTATACTGCCTATATGTCACATATGAAGAACCACTGTGAAATATGTCTCACCCTCTTGACCTCACTACACTCATTCCTAGTCTTGGAAATGAGGCAGGGTTACCTGCCTCAAAGTGACCAATGGCATGCCTAAGATAGAGATCCTCATAGTGGTGCTGGGCACATGCTCAGGTAGCTGCTTTGCTTCATTTCAAGGATCTGGTATATACAGGGCATGTCTACATATGCATTAATGTGCTTTAGTTAATGTGCATTAAATTTAGTGCCTCCATTGTTAGGTACTAGGAAAATTTGCATTAGTCAGTCTTAATGCACATTAACTAAAGAGCACAGGACATTTTTACATGTGCTTCAGGGGTGCGGGATGCTCTAATTAAAGCATAGCAGTGTCTTATGAATCACCATCTCCATGCTTCAAAATGGCGGTGGGGGCACTTGAACTAAAGCTTGTTCAATAAGCTTTAGTTAAAGCACCCCCAGCACTGTTTTAAAGTTTGAGGATGCTGATACATGAGAGGCAGACGCTGGCTGGAGCTCAGTAATTCCCACACTGTGGTAATTAATCAAGTCTTCTCTCATGTATTGTGATTAGAGTGTGTCAGAACAGCCTTGCAGCATGTCCACAGGCACCCATGAGTTTTAAGTGATGCTTAATCATCATTAGCCTATTTTAATGTTCATGAACTAAACAATGCATTTTTTGTGACAATTTAATGTGCATTAAAATAGGCTTATGCACATTAAAGTACATGTGTAGATGTACCCTGAGTAGGAGTAAGTTGGCAGTGTATTCTACATGGCAATGCTCCCAGGCATGGCAAAAAGACAGTATAGACAAATACTTAGTTTCCTCAACTGAAAGGGCAAGAATCTGAAACAAGCCTTCTCTATTCCACTTTCTCCAAGGTAAGTTATGTTAACTTTCACATTAAGAAAGCCAAGCATTTTTCATAACTTAGTGATGTCTCTTAAGACATCTTTGAATGGAATGTCTAAGACAGAAGTCTACTGGAATTGCAAAATCATGCTGGAAAGCTTATAGGAACAGGCTTTCATATAAGACTTCTGGGATTCCTTCCTTTTAAAGCTCAGAGAAGCTTTATTTTCTTTAGTGCTATTGTAGCTCTATGTTATCAAAGTGCTTGTGATCCCCACCAGGACCAGAAAGTAAATAGACATGCAAAAAATTTTTAAAAGGAAATCGAGGGGGATTATATGATGTCAGTGATTAGTAACCTGGAAATGAAATTTTTAATTTTTAATTTGCTGGTTCAGTAAGTGACTAAATGTTACAAGCGCCTTTGGCTGCCTCATCCAATCCATTTCGTAAAGAGGTCTATATTTATTTAATAATACAACCACTATTACAGCAACAGGCAACCTCACTGATAATTTCAGTATGGATGTGGGAACAGTATGGTTATACAGACTGGACTACAGTCCAACTCTTAGACATAGGCATCTCAGGATGTAGACCAGCAGTTTTGGACTTGAGGCTCCCCTCATTTGACTCAAGGTACTCCTCCATAACTTTTGTTATTGAGCAGCACCCTATTTCGAGAAGCAATTTATTTATTCCAGTGCTTACCTCCTTGAAGAAGGGTGGGGCAGGGCAGCAGCTAGGCAGGGATGAGCCTGCACTTATCTCCTCACACTTCTCTATACTTTGTGGCACTTTAAAAAAAATCTCAGGGCAGCCCATGGTTCCCAGGCAACCTGGTTTATTGATGCATATCCACTATTAGCCACTATTAAAGGTACATTTTACCTTTTTGCTTCGTACCACTGAAGGATTTTGATTCTTAAATCAGTTTATCTGGCCTTTGAGAAAATCTGCCCTATGCATGGCCAATCTTCCAATAGCAAAACAGAAACAGGGCATCTTATGCCATCTGTTGTCTTATTGCAGTTATGATTGAAGTCATTAAGATGCATGCCTGGAGCAAATGTATCACTTTTTAGGCCTTATCATTCCTCAGCTATGACTGTGGTTTCTTGGAGGTCATCATGCCTCAGGGCAGTAGCTGTGCTGCTATAACATGGATTTCAGACCTTAGGAACATGGAAATAGAAAAGTGAACTTTATACCCTAGTTTGTCTTTGCTACAATATAAATCTGAGGAACTGGTAAAAATAAGGGAAAGTCAGCTCTGCCCCATCCATGCTGTGAATATGCTCTGAGTAAACAAGATATTTCAACCTTTAGTATTATCAAATGATAGCCTTTCCTAAGCACTAAATTATATTTAATAAAAATCTCTGATGAAGACAAGGTTTTTTACATATGTAGCAGAATAGTTTTGGTGCCTGCCACTTTAAGGCTTGGATCAGGCAGCAGGGCAGTCAGAAGGTGTGGCCCAGGCTGATGAGGCAGTCATGTGACCAGAATACCGCATTGTGATTGGAGAAGGGGGAACAGAAGCTTCCATTTTAGATCCAGGCCCTCAGGGCTGAGGCAGCAGCTAAAGGACCAACAACTGCTGAGCTGCTGCTCAGAACATCCTTGAAGGTATGGGCAGGATCTATTGGGATGGTCCTGGGTATGACTGAAAATTGCATCCTACTGGGGAAGGATGGCCTGGATAGTTCCCCAGAAATGCCAGGCCAGTTACCTCCCCAGTGAAAGGCGAGTAGGGACACCTTATAACCCCAGCCTCCACATCCTGGTTGGTCACCCATACTTAGGCCCAGGCACATCTATGGACACCTGATCCCCATGTGGTATAAGACCCTGGGGGCCCCAGTGAGGGGGACAGATGGATAGAGTGGCCCCAGTGAGGGGGCATAAGTTTGCTGGTGGCCCTCACAGAGTAGGGTGTGCTGTAGTGACCTGAAGGGTTGTTTGTTGTAGGTGTAAAGTAGGGTTGCAAGGGTGATCTGGAGGGCCACACTGGGGGCATGTTGAGTAGGGCTGCAGAGATGGCCTGACGGGCAGCACATGGGCCAACCCCCATAAGTACGTGAATGTATGAAGTTGCCCGGCAAGGCACTAGGGGCAGTCATCCCAGTGTGAGGTGTAAGGCCAGAGCCATTTAGAGTAGGGAAGCTCAAGTGACCCGAAGACCTGCATGGGGACCAGCCAACATGAGAGTAGGTAAGCCTGATAGCCCGAGAGGGGCTGCTTAGATGATATAGTCCGAGGACACTGTGACCTGCTTTTGGGTCTCAACTGAATTTTTACAACAGGTCTGGAAATTTGATCTTGACTCTGTCTTACAGGGGCTTATTGCTAGCTTTTTATAGCAGCACAGATCAAGGCCTTGAGCTTGTACCACGCAGTTGCCCACAGAAGTGGGACCCCTGATCAGGGTATGTCTGTTTAAATGAAAGTAAATTCCTTAGGTTAGTAACAGGGTACTTGGCCTTGGGATTCCCCTGATCACCAGCCCTGAAATGCATTCACTCATGGGTAGCCGTCTTCTCTGCTCCTGCAGGTATTCTCAATCCTGGCAGTCTGCAGCTCTCCGAACACTTGCCCATCTGTTTCTCACCACTGAAGTCTGGTAAGTAAGGAGACTCCTCTAAGCCTCCAAAAGGGGAGAGATTACTACTCTCCATCTTTTGCCCCTGCAAGGGCATGGTCCAAGAATACACTCATTCAATAGCCTTTTCCTTCTCTCTGTCTCTCCTCCTCTCCTACAGCTGTTGCTGGGCATGTTTTTCTGATATCAATTGTCAAGCACCCAGCCAACCAGAGCTGGTAGGAGCTGAAAAAGTGTGTCATCTGTGATTCCAGCGACTCCCATGCTTCCACCTCTTCTTCCTAACAAGATACTCTTGCCTGGAAAAACTCTCTGGCCATCTTTGGGGTCCTTGAGACCCTTTCTCCCAAACTCCAGACTGTCCTTAGACCTGATCTTCACTGCCGGAGCTTTTACATAGTAGAGAGGTTACCTGAGAAGTTAGATGTTAGGCAGGTTGTAATGTGTCATAAATTCAATGTCTATATTTAGTCCATTACTTTTTGTACCCAGTAGGTTGATGAAGTGAAGTTCTTAGGCACATCTATGCAAGGTGTTTTGTAAATTCCCTTTGAGGATTAGAACTGAGAGATTGGAGAGAGAGTGATTTTTCTTGTGAGAAATGTTCCCCTACACGTCATTGGGTATTCTTGTCTCTGATAGATTTTTGGTGTGCATTCATTTGGGTACACAGTTGTTCTTTGGTTTCTCCTACATACTTTCCATCATGATATTTGGTGCATTGGATGAGCTATATTACATTTCTGGAGGTGCAGGTGTAAAATCCAGGAATATTTATGGTTCTGCTGTGGAATGTAGTAATTGTGGGGGTGGTGGAGATATGCTAGCAGGTTTTACATTTCTTGTCATGGTATGGTCTGGATCCATTTGGTGTGTTATGGGCTGTAGGAAGTTTGCTTCTAGTGATGAGGGTGGCTAGGTTCAGTGCTTGTTTAAAGGCTAGTGTGGGTAGCTCTGGGAAGATCACTTTAAAAACCAGGTCAACTTCTAGTATGTGTTGCAATTATTTGAGGATTTTCCATGTAGGTTGCAGGGATGGATATGTCATAACCAGTGGTGTGTGATTCATGGGGTTTTTCCTTCTGTACTGCAGCAATTCTTCACATGGTTTCTGGGTGGCTCTTTCAAAAGTGTAGTCTATCTCTCTGTAGGGGTGTTCTTGTTGAGTGAAAGCTTCTTGAGATTAGTGAGGTGACAATCACTGGTTTGTCCTCAGTGCAAATTTGGTGCTATTGAAAGGCTTGGCTGTATATTACAAATTTCTTGGTATGTTTAGGGTGATTGCTGGTTCTGTGCAGATATGTATGTTGGTCTGTGGGTTTCTTGTATATGGTGGTCTGTATTTTCACATTTTGGATAGTGATCATCATATCTTAGGCTAGATATGAGGAGGTGCTACTTCGCGGTCAGGGCGGCTAGGGTCTGGAACCAACTTCCAAGCTAAATGGTGCTGGCTCCTACCCTGGGGGTCTTTAAGAGGAGGCTAGATGTACACCTTGCTGGAGTCGTTTGACCCCAGTACTTTTTCCTGCCATGGCATGGGGTCGGACTGAATGATCTGCTCAGGTCCCTTCCAACCCTAGAAGCTATGAAACTATGAAACTAAAAAGGAAATGTTGTTGATGGAGTATCCAAAAGAGAATCTGATGGAGGGGTGATGATTGTTGAATTTCTGGGGGAACTCAATCAGAGATTGCAGATTTTCAGTCCAAATGAAGATGCCATCAATATATCTTATGTACACCAAGAGTTTAATGGTGCAGTCATTAAGGAATTCTTCTTTCAGGTGGCTCATAAAAAGGTTGGCATACTGTAGGGCCTTTTTGTTGTCCATGGTCTGAAGGAAGTGCTGGTTATTGAAAGTGAAATTGTTGTGTGAGTATGAAGTGTATAAGTTCAGTAATATCTTTGGGTCTATTCTCTGAGTTGTAATCTTGTAGATATGTAAATGGGAGAATTTCCACAAAGGAAAATATTAGCAATAAAGAAAGCTATAGAAACAATGCTATTTCTGAATCCCTATGTGTGACAGTTCAAATACTTCAGAGTGGTGACATTTTCACATACTCATTTCCCCTGTCTCATATATGTATGTTCCTTCTCAAAAATGCCTAAAGTCTGGTAAACTGGGCCTGAGAATCTAATCATAGAAGATTAATTATAAGGTACATTAATTCCATTTATTACATAAGGGATGTGGTGCTCAAATGACTCTCCTTGAAATGAAGGGTGAAAATCTGAGACATATCAGCATTGATATATTTGGGAGTCCAAAGAGCTTTTGGATACAAGTAGAAATGATGCACTTTTCATGATGAACATCCAATTTGCTAACTGACCACAAAAGTACATTGTGTCAAGAAAAGAGCTGCATCTGTTGGAGAAGGGAGATGAGAGCCTGAAACACTAAGCATTCTTTGGTAAATGTAATTTTACAATTTATATATACACTCTTGTGTGTCCTTTTTTGTCACCCTCTGCCCCTTTGCTGTGTGGTAATACAAAATGACAGGGCTCTGTTAATGCAAGAACCCACATAGCCCCTGACAGGTTCACAAAAAAGCCTAATTTGAAGATTTTTTAAAAGAAATGTAAATAAAAACTAGGCGGTGGCACTCAGAACTCGATCAGGGAAGAGTGTATCACCTAAGAAAAACCAAGTGGCTTTCTGGTATTCCAGGTAATATAGCTACTGCAGTTTCCTTTGAGCTTCAACTATACTGCAGGCTAGCATGAAGGAGCAATTGTTAGCTTAAAACAGTCCTTGTGCTTAAGAGGATTCAAGCACTGTTATTGTCTGCTGTTCTGCAGGGGTGGGTGGAAGGGCTGTTGGAAAAGGGGGTTGGACTAGATGACTTCCTGAGGTCCTTTCCAATCCTAATTTTCTATGACAAATCTTCTTGCACCTTCTTCTCACCCTTTGCACACTTGTAAGGAGTCCAGGAACAGCACATCCTTAAAAGTTTAACAGAAATAAAATACAGTAGCACCTCATAAATTACCCTTGCCTGAGCCTTATACAAACATCATTCTTCTGCATTAAATTATTCAGACTGCATATTAAGCTATAACAAAATGGGCCAGACAATTTAGATCATCTCAGAGTGTACTGAAATTAAACTCCACACTACCCTTGGTCTTCAGAGTTGATGCAAGTAGGTGAGGAATGAATGAGTCTGCTGCTCTCAAAGATGATTCTCCCCAAGCCACAGTGAAGTACTCATTCAGGAAACCATGTCTTCTCATAAACATTATGTTAATGGCTGTTTTTTTCTCTAAAGTAATGGATGGAAAATGGGAGGTATTTTGTATATATCTAAATATCTAACTTGATTTAAGAACTTATTTCAAAGCCATCACCAGTTTATTTACCATTAAATAAGGTTGTTAGGTGCTAACAAGTAAAATCTAGAAGCATCTCATCTCCATCAGTATCCCAGATAGTTTTTAATTAACACTGAAACCAAGATATTATATAGAGGTAGGTTTAGTAGTTCTAGTAGTAACTTCTAGCTATATTTACAGCAGTACCATCCATGCTAATGTTAGCAGTGTGCAATACAATCAGCCATGATGATACAGTAAATCAAGGACTGTTAAGCTGGGGCTATTTCTCACAGCAAAATCAAAGGCATCACAGGTATTTCCTAAAAGCAAAAAAAGAGACTCTTGGGTTTAAATTCTAGGTTCTGGAGGAAAGTATTCTCTGTACGAGATGCATCCTGCTACTCCTGTCCTCTGCCCAATTTACTTACATCTCCCTTTTCTCCATAATTTAGCAGCCAAATTTTGATGTAGTTTCCATTGAGTGAAACACTATTTTCAAAATAGTGAAGAAAGCTGGCCAATGCATCCCAGAAAATGAATACTTTGAAAATAGCAAACAGTGGTCCCAAAATCAAAAATGCTCCTCAGGACCTTGCTGAGTTAAAGCAACTTCTTACCCCAGAAGCCTGGATTTCCCGATACCTGGCTCAGGATAGCCAACTAAGTGAGGCCGCCCTGAACTCATAGATTCTGGAAGCCTGTCCCAGCCTCTAAAATCCTGGTTTCCTTTGAAGAAACAGGAAACCCTGGGATCTCTGGCTCTAAGCAGAACTCTTAGAGCAGGTCAGGTTACCTGCTGGAGAGCCAGGAGCAGTGTCCTGGTTAATGCTAGGTCTACAGAGCTGTTAGGTCCCAGCTCTGTCACCGGTCGCTATTATGGCTGGCTGCCATATTGAAAGTAGGGCAGCCACTAGCCAGTAGGTCCCCATGAATCCAGGGAAAAGTACCAAAGTGTCATTCAAGTATATTAAACCAAACGTACCTCAGAAAAAAACTTTTCAGGCTCAGTAAATGGACATTTTAAAATAAATCTTGTTTTGCTTAGAATTTTTCAGCAAGCTCTACCCAGTGATCTCAAAGATGATCATTCCCCTTCTACCCAATATTGTGGTGGGGGCTCACCTTACTCATTAGTTTTAAACTCTCACCCCTAGCCCTGGGATAGGTGACTCTTACCATGTTTCAGGAGACAGGAATTCACCCACCTTTATTAGCAAAAAGATAGGCCCAGTGTCCCCCTGGCCATCACTTAGGAATCAAGGGCCTTCTCTTTTGGTTCAGCCTGATTCTCATGTGCAGCACAAGAATGGCATGTGTTTCCTTACTTTGCGTCCATGCTGCTAAAGTGGTCATAAATGATTCTCTGGCCATAAAGTGGTCATAAACTGGTTCTCAGTTTCTTCTCCAACAAAAGAAGGCCTGGTAGAACATCATGGAGGGATTTACTGCAGTAGTCCAGTCAGCCAGAAACCTGTCAGAGTAGAAAGGCTAGCTTTTTCTGCTGGCCCATGCTCCAGCCACAAGCTCAGAACCAGCTTTCACAGCATTGAAAGACATTATTAGATAATTTGAGATGCTACAGGCTACAGTGGCAGCAAGTCTTATCACTAGAGAAAACTGAACCAAATTCAGAAGCAAAAGTCTCCTAACTTAAAGCTTGAAAACTTGAAAATGTATCAACATTTGAAACATTAAGAGTTGTGCTTGGAATTAACCTACTGTGCAATTGAGTTCAATGTACAAAATTTGTCCTGAGCCAGGTCTGGATGTGGAGTTCAAACAGGTTTTTTGTGTGGTCCCATGTTGAATTAGAATTTATGTTTCTCTTTATTTATTCACCAGTACTAAAAGTTCTTAAGGCTGCTAATAGGTTATCTCCATTTAAATTATTATTTGAAAGATCTGTTAAAGGATCTCATGATGGAAAAAAAAATCCCCACAACCCCACATGTTTTGCCCCTAATGGCCTTGATCTGCGTATCAGAATATGTTCACTGTGTTTTGTTGACTAGGTAATTACATGGTTCACCTACCAGAATTTGGAATGTTATGTTTCATTATAGAGGAGTATTTTTTCCCTGCAGAAGGATTATGTACCCTCTGGTAATGTACAGACAAAACAGTTAACAAGTTAAATCAATATATAGTTACAGTGTGAAGCCTGGGATTTCTTTGTTGTATTCTTGGAGTTATCCACACATTGCATTAATGGCATAAAGAATTCTGAATTTTTGTTTTTGTTTACAGTTACACTTTTACAAAGAATAAGAACATATTATAAGCCTATCCAGATCATGATGCATGTAGTTAAGGTTGCCTAGCACTTCCAATTATAAAATCTTGTTTTCAGTTAATCATAACTTTTCCAAACATTAAGCACTGAGCTGAAATTCTCCACGCTAAGTGCCCTAGGGCTTTTTTAAGATTTTGAAACAAAACATGTTTAGCTTGTAAAGATATTAAGGAAAATTCTACAAGCACACTGCCCTGATATCAGGAATGTGTCTTTTGCTGTTTCCATGAAAAGGTGCCTACACATTATCAAATTACCAGGCCATTGAAAAATAGTGTTTCCTACATACTCAACAGAAACTACATCAAATTTGGCTGCTAAATTATAGAGGAAAGGGAGACAGAAGTAAATTGGGCAGGGGACAGGAGTAGCAGGATGCATCTTGTACACAGACTACTTTCCTCGAGAACCTAGAATTTAAACCCAAAAGTCTCTTTCTTTGCTTCTAGGAAATACCTATGATGCCCATTACTACCAGCTTTCTTAGCTCAAGGAGCAGAATGCTGTACTCTAAGCTAAAGGTCCCCCCAAATGCCCAATGTTGGAATTTCTGTTTTATCACAAATTTAGGAATGCCTGTATTAAGGAAATTGTATTACGATTGTTAAAAGAGGTTGTTAATCTAAACACTGAGAAATGCTTCCATGACTTTGGGGCTAAGTCTCCACAGGGATCCTTTGCTGTGCACAGTGTCAATGTGTTCAGCTTTTAATTAAAGGGATAGTGAATCAAGCCCACCAACAGAGAATGGCTGTAATGATTGCCTATAACCTGCCCTGTGGCCTTAGAGTTGGCATTTGATAGTGTTGCATCTTCATGTCCCCATCCCTTGATCTCTGACATCACATGGGGAAAAAAGCAGCAAACCCTTCTGGTAGAAGAGGTAAAGCCAGCACTCCAAAGGCAACTCCCACTCCCAAGAAGGAATGAAAAGTAATAAGAGCTAATGACCTCCTTCTGCAGGGTGAAGTGTGGCATTTGTCTTCTGAAGTTGCCAGTCATTGTGGGAGGTTAGCTGTCTGGGGAGATCTCATACCTGAGACATCCAGTAAGCTGAAAGTGGTAATAGTGATTATTGCAAAGCATTTAGTTGCCCTGCTCCTATAAAGAGAGGAAACTGCTAGGGAAAGAGCCCTAGCAGTGAGTGGGGAGCCCCAGCTGCTGGTTACCAGGGCAACCAGAGTGAGCTGGTGGCCCACAACTGCCACTAGCTGGCCGAAAGGGGCAGGGCCTGGCTCACATATAAACCCCAGGGCTGAGGCCAGGATGGCAGTTCCCTGCCAGCAGCCAAGGGGGAAAGGAGCTCTCCCAGAGCAACCAAAGTGGAGAGGCCTGACTGCAGGTACAGCCTCTGATACTGGTGAGGGATGGAGCACCCCTGGTGTGGCTTGGATGATGTTATAGCTGCACGGCTTGAATTTATGTTATAGCCCAAGGGCTTGTGTTTTGTTTGCTGTTTAAGATCGGTGGTTTGGGTGAGGCTATTAGGGGAAGGAGAAGGCCTCATAGGAGACCCACAGCAGTGTGGGGACCCTGGCGCCAGAGAAGGCATGGCATTTGGGGGTGCACCAACCCCAGCACAGAGAGGGTGTGGCATTTGGGGGTGCACCAACCCCAGCACCAGAGAGGGCACGGCATTTGGGGGGTGCACTGACCCAAGTGCTAGTGAAGGCGGAGTGTGAGACAGGGCTGTGAAGAGCCCAGGGAGGACTAGGGGAACAAATTATAACAAGACCAAGACCAAACAACATCAGTTCCATCTGCAAGGCTTGGGGCGTGGTAAAGGGGTGGTTGGAGCCACGTGTAGCCCAAAAGGCTAGGGTGCCCCGAAACACCCATTGCAGAACAGGACCCACAAGGGGTCCAGGAGCCCATGGGGTCAGAGAGTAGAGCAAAACCGTGTATAGATGACATAAAGGCAGCCTCCCTATTATATATTTATCATCAAAGACGTGGCAGGAGAGAATCAAGGGTGCCCATTGGGCCAGCTTGACATGGTAAGGGGGCCTTGGGGAGATCACGGCCATCCTACAGGACCCCATGCCATGACAGTGATAATAACATGATAGAGTTCCTAATATAGTTTGTAATAAGGTATGTGCCAATTGGTGAGATCATTGTGCTCAGAAGGTATTTATCAACAGTTCAGTATCAGACTAGGTAAAGTATCAAGTATGGCTCTCCAGAGCTTTGCCCTTGGACCAGTACTATTCAGTTCTTTATTACTTGGAGGATAGATTTACCCTGACCTACCTTCTGCTTGATTTCAGACTAACATGACTAACCACTTCTATGCTCAGGGAGAATAAAATTGATTACATACTTCTTAAATTCACAGATAATAACCATATAGTCAGGGTTGCAGATAAGTCAAAAGACAGGATTAGGATTCAAAATGTCTTTAGCATATTGGAAAAATATTCTCAGTTAAAAAGGATGGAATTCAATAAGGACAAGTACAAAGTACTATACAGATTACCTAAAGATATTATGGAATTTCCATCAGAAAGTACTTAAGTGGAGGTTAGATAAATATGGATCAGGAATGGTTTGGACAAGCATGATCCTGTCTGAGCAGGAGACTTGACCTCTTGAGGTTCCTTACAGCTCTGTTTTTCTCTGATTCTTTGACTCAAAAAGATAAAATCGAATGCAGAAATAAAAATGGTAGAAGGCAGGGTAGAGTTGCATCCTATAGACCAGGGGTAGACAAAATGGTAGATCTGGCTAGTGGCTGAACTCCATTTCCCAGTGTCACTGTGGCTGGTTTCCACGGAGACCCCAGTAGCAGCAGTGCCATAACAGTGGGGACCAGGGTTTCCATGAAGACTGGCCCAACAGTGCTGGTGAGGCACATGGATGCATGGGGAGCTGCTCTGGGACAGGCCCTGGGATTGCAGTGGTGACAGCATAGTCTGGAGCCAGGACAGATCTGCTATACACTGCCTGCACACCTCTGTGTGGATACTATTAAGAGTGTTATATATGAGTTGTTCTATTTGCCATGGGACTGCAGAAGGGAACAGCAGACTTACAGGCAACGTAAAGTTCTCTGAATAAACAAGGTTTATTGTTCTACAAGCTTAACTCCTTCATCTTTGGGAATAACACAACCCCAACCCAGGCCTTTGGACAATGGATCATGGCTCTGCCCCAATTCCAGATCACTCCGTCACTACTGCAAGATCCCAGCTGTGGAGCAGCTCCTCGCTCAGCTGTATGCCCTGCCAGCACTGCTGGGGCCACTTTCCATGGAAACCCTGGTTCTGTGCTGTCACAGTCCCACCAGTGCTGGGGTCATCATGGAAACTGACCACAGTAATGTGGGCAGGGGCTGCTGGGAAATGGAGTCTGGTGTGGGCTGGATGTTGTGCGCCCCTGTTATAAACTAATTCAGAGATACATAAAATTTTGTAAGCAACAGCTCAACTTGTCAGATGATATGAAATGACTTGCAGGGAACAAAAAGAGAGATTTAAGGAAAGAGATTTAACTACAAAAGATAGAGGGGGTGTGGTGGCAGGGGAGAGGGGCAGTGCTGAGAGAAGCAAAAAGCAGTAGTAAAACAATAGGAGGCATATAGGATAAGCCAGGTAATGTGATAAGAATCCACGGTTTATTTAGACTGTGCTTAACAATCCAGTTTGTGGATGATTACTTGTTTTACAATTTCACATTCAAGTCATGTTTTAAAGTTTTGTTGTTTGAGAAAAGCAACTCTGACATCAGCAATGGAATGTCCAGGGAGGTTACAGTGTTCTGGCACAGGTCTTGTGTATTTCTGGACTTGCTGTCATATCCATGTTCTTTCTCTTTCTTACATATGGATTGCCCTGCCTATCCAATGTAGACAGCAGATGGGGAAGATAAAGCTGGTGATGGCATACACCATGTTGGTAGAAGAGTACGTGAATGAACCTCATATATATAAAATCTGTTATTGTAACAGGTCAGAGTGGGGTCTGAGTCTGGACCGGTTGACTTGAGTGGCTATGTTTTTGCATGGCTAAAATACCAACCCCGTGACTAGGACAATAGAATCCCTCTGGTTTCCAGGTATAGTTCTCAGCTTGAACATCATCACTGACCTCTTACTCCTCTTGGAAAATGATGGCCATCAAGATAGCCATGGGGGACAAACTGGTTTTAACAGAAACTTTGGATTCTATCTCATTACCTGAATTAGGTTTTATGACCCCTTTACTTCTCTGTTTTGTTTCTTGTTATAGGTTTGTGCAGCAGGAGCTTGGGAATAGGACACTTGCGTGATTCTATTCAACACAGCACTGCCTGCCCCAGGTTGCAGACAGGGAAGATAGCAAGGTCAATCTGGGAACAGGGAACAACTGGGTGAAATGCAACAGCCCAGAGGCAGTCATGGCGGACAGGTGGAGCTCCCAGATTGACTGGTGAAACTGCATGCAGCATATTTGAAGCAGCTGGAGGCAGCATACAGGGGAAAGCCTTGGAGGAACCCCAGGGCAGTGGAGCCATGATGAACCCTAGGGCAGTGAAGCCATGCTGGAAACTTCCTCCCTCACTGGTCAGGAGATGCAGATGGCAAGCAGCTTAGCGTAAGGAACTTAAGTAGCCAGGCTGACCCCAGCCAGCCTGCTAGGCAGCATCCAGAAAACCAGGAAGGGAGTATCCCAAAATAGAGAATAAGGTGCAAGAGGAGGAGATCCTCAGCAGAAGGACTGCCTTGAGGACCACGTATGTTCCTGTTTACCCATTCTATCATGTAAAACCAAAGTGGGGCAAGTGAACGCAGGGTGATGGAAATAGAGAACAGAGCCATCAGCTAATACCTCAGCCACTGGAGGGCACTAACCCTTTCCCCCAACTACAGTTGTTATATGTTTACAGTTTTGTTATAGGTTATAAAGCTATAACTGCTGTGTTATACGTTTACTGTTTTTATATTTCTGTTTCACTCAGCACTGTCCTTCTCCTTCCTTCCCTTCTCCTCCTTTCTTCTCCTGCTCATCATAGTCCTTTGTATCTCAACAACTCTTTCCATTTGAATGCCTGCTCCTTGTAAGTCATTTCATAGCTTCTGACAAAGTGCTTACAAAGGTTTATGTATCTCTGAATTATTCTGTAAAGAGCAACTCTACCCTACCTTTTTCCTGACTTCAAACTAATGTGGATAACTACATCTCTCTGTTCATAAATAGTACATGAGCAACAATGCAGGAATAGAATAAGAGATCTGATGCCTATAGTGGATTGCAAGATGAATGTGTATCAATAATTTATTATGGATGCAAAAAAAAGCTACTGAGCTGTATCAAGAGATGTGTCATATGCAAATAATAGAAAGTGATTCTTCTACTCTATTCAGGGTTAGTAAGGCTCCACCTGGAGAACTAGGATGAGTTTAGGGTACTACCATTTAAGAAAGATAGGGGGAAAATGGAGAAAATCAAGAGAACAGTGACAAAAATAATAGGAGGACTAGAAAGTATGGCATCAGAGGAAAGGTTGGAATAAGTGAAATTATGTAGTCTAGAGAAAAAAAACTTGAGATGGGATTTGATAACAATTATAAGAAGACAGTAATCACTTGTTCTTACCTGTCCATGAGGGAAACAGCAAGAAAAAATGGTCCTAAATTGTAATGAAGGAGATTTAAGTTAAAAATTAAATTATTAGGAAAAATTTTCTTTCTATGAGGGTTGTGTTGCAACAGATTTTGGTGGAATTTTGGTCACTGGATATTTTAAGGGACAGTTATACAAACATCTCCCAGGGTGAATCTCACCTCCCCAACCCCATGTTGCTATCTTGCAGCACAGGAAACACCTGAATGTGTGGTGTGTAGCACTGCAGACAGGTCTGCGACACCACACAATCACACTCATCTGGACTTAATGCATGAGTTTTCAAGAAGGACAGCTAACAGTTCTGAAATTACTTCAGCCAAAACCTTCAATATCCTAAGGTGCATCCTATCCAGCTCTATTGATTTGAGACCATCCAAGTTCACTAAGTAATCCCTAATTCTTCTACTACTCTAGGCTGTTTGTCTTTCCTATCTTTGCTGCCAACTATTCATCACCTGGTAGCTGCCCTATTTGTGAAAATGAAGTAAGTAAGGTATTAAATACTTCCACCTTCTTTGCATCATCTGTAACTAGATTGTCTTCTGCATTCTGTAAGGGACCGATGGTTTCTCTGGTTTTCCTCTTACTTTTGACATAGTTGTGGAATCCTTGTTATTGCCTTTTATATTCCTTACCAGTTACATTTCAAATATTCTCTTGACTGTCCTCATTTTTCCTTCCATGCCTATGCAATACTCTTATATTCTTTCTTAGTGCTATGACCAAATTTACATTTTGTATAGGATTCCTTTTGGTGTTTCAACTCATTGAAGAGATTGTTGTCCAGCCAGGCTGGCCTCCTGTTGCACTTCCCACTTTTCCGCCTCATCAGGATAGCTTGCTCCTGCATCCTTAAGAGGGCATCCTTAAAGTAGATCCAACTCTCCTGGACTTCTTATGTCATAGGTCTTGCTTCTTAAGGGATCCTGCTCATCAGTTACCCAAGTTTGTTAAAGGCTGCTTTTCTGAAGACCAGGGTCCTTGTTCTGCTGCACTTGTTCCTTCCTCCCCTTAAGGTTTTCGAATTCTATCATTTTGTGGTAATTATCACCCCAGTTTCCTTCCACCTTCACATTCTCAGCTAATTCCTATCTGTTTGTGAGCAGAAGGTCAAAAAGAGCTTCTCTACTACTGGGGCTGTTTTACCACCTGTATCAAAAAGTTATTCCTAATGCACTCCAGGGACTTGTTGGACTGCTTGTGCACTGCTATGTTTTCCTCCCAGCAGATGTCCCAGTAATTTACGTCACCCATGAAAACAGTCTTGTGATTTGTAAGCCTCCATCAATCATTTAAAGAAGACCTCCTCCTTCTCCTGCTTTGGTGGCCTGCAGCAGATACCTATCATGATATTCCTTCCTCTCCCCCACACCGCCCACTGCACTCCCCTCTGACCTCTGTGTGGAGGCTTTCAACAGGTATACCTTCCACTTTGTACAGAACCTGAGACTGTTGCACAATCCGTTTTATATAGGGCAACATATGGTGTCTTGTTTTGCTCTTCCTATCCTTCCTGAACTATACTTATCCATGACTGTATTCTAGTCATGTGAACTATCCCATTGCATCTCTTTAATCCCAATTATATCAAAATCATGTGCTTGTATCAGGACCTTAAATTCTTCCTATTTGTTCCCCATGCTTCTCACAGTAGTATATACACATTTTAGATATCTGATTGTCCTGTCTTCTCCCTGAGAACATTTCTAAGGCTTTGACTATTGCTTCCCCTTATTAAATTTGTATCCAGGTCCTCTGGTTCTTTGCTTGCCTCTGGGTTTGTGTTCCATTCCACAGCAAACCTAGTTTAAATACCTCCCTACTTTAACTTATTATTCTTGGTTTACACATTAAAAGATAATATCATATTTCTCATATCGTGAGAAAAGTCTGTCACCACTTGGTAGCAGAAGCCTACATTCAACTGTTATTCATCAGAAATCTAAGTCCCTTTCTGAGTTGCCGTTTTTCAAAAAAAGTCCCATATTCTAGCTATGTGATCTATATTGGTGGTCACTAAATCTACTAACTTGCTGTTAACTGCATTAAATTGCACATTGTTCAAGTGAGGCCAGTTTAAAATCAGGTAGAGTCGATTTGTTATTACTTACCACTTCACCATTCTATGTAAGCTGACATGCTGCTGTGTCAAGTCAAATGAATGAATATACTTGAGTTTTGGATAAAGGGCCACAAAAAACTATTTGAACAATTAATGAAGCAAGAATTATTTGCAGGCATTGTTCAGTGAATATATTAAAAGTATAATTTTATTCACATCTGATGCATTTTGAAGAATAGCACTTTAATGGTAAATGCTTTATCGAACAATTTATAGCACTTATGATACAGGTACTTATATTTAGAATGTTTCTACTACATACTACACTCAGTCCCATACCTGTACTTTGTCAAACTGATCCCACTGATCTCTAAAATAAATAAACAAAGTGAAGCTGTTACTTTTTTCTGACACTCCAGTTTCTTCTGCCCTGACATGAATGAAGACTGTGTGCTAAAGACCAAAAATTTAGTTTGAAGATCCCATTAATTTCTTTACAGATCATTATATATTTTATGTTGTGAAAGTGATGCATTCAGATTCCATTTGTTACTGATACTTGGCTAATTCTTCATTGAAAGAGTAAATAATTTCCAGAAGCAGATTGATCCAAAGAAGACAGTCTCATTTTATGGCTTTAATGGGATTATACTCACCAAACAGGTGCAGAACTTAAGCTGTCTTGCTTGATTTTTTTTAAAAAGTAATGTCTAGAAAGAATGCCATAAGCAACACCTTTAATTGTGTGATTGTTGACACAGTGACTAGTAATTGTGTTATCACTATAGACTGGCTAAGGCTATTTTTTGTATATCTGTAATGATGAAGTGTTTTAATGCCACAGATATATACTTTCTTCAATGAAATCTATCTCTTTTAGTGGGTCATGTGTTGCTAGGAACATGGATTCTTAGTTATCTTACTATTGCTCTGGCTGTGAAAGCTGTGGAGGATACTGATCCAATATATAATGACTTGTGATTCTATGCAGTCTTCTGTTTATATTTAATAACTAGATGTCAGCTAATAATCCTTAAATAAACATTTTGTGAAGTTCTTTATTAAGCTTGTACAACAACTTGATTTAAATAATAGAATCATTCTGCACTTTTTTGTTGAATTTAAAACAGGAATATGCATTAGTTTTTGTTGTGTTTTACTTGCTTGGAAATGTTTGTAAGAAGAGAGGAGAAAATAATCTATTTTGGAGTAGATGAATCATAAACAATGTCCAAAGTTCCAATACAGTGAACAAACAGAGCCTGATCCAAAGCCCACTGGAGTTAAAGAAAGATTGCAACTGACTTTGGATCAAGTTTTTATTATGCTTAGTACTATAAGAATATTTACTCTGTATTTCTTATTTGGGCACACTTGGCGTAGTATCTAAGTTTCAATGAGCAAAAAGCAAGTTTGATTTTTTTTTCTTGGTTTGTTTTTCATAACAGGAGAATTTCATGTGGATGATAGCACTGTTGTTGAAAAGCTTAGAAGAGTTATTTTTTTCATTATCCATCAACACTGGCCAGAATCCAGCTTTCCTTGATGTAAATGAGTACCTTTGAATTGGTTTTAATGAGATCTGGGTCAGATCCAACATTCATTTTGTCTTAATGGACCTTCTTATGATATTTGCTATACTTGGAAGTTCTTGTAAGATTAGCCCCTTAAAAAGGAATTCTGGAGTGTGGGATGAGGCTCATTGTCACATAGATAAAACATGACTCTGCATTTCAGTTAAATCAAAGCTAAGTACAGACAGTCAAAAAGCCCAAGGCTGAATTGATTAAATCTTCACAGGTTAATCTAAGCTGCATAGACTGAACTGTTAAGCAAGTGAACAGACATTTACTTTTGATTCTGGAAATGCAGACACATGACTACAGGGGCTCAGGCCAGAAGCCAGGGGGCACTATAGCATACCTCCCTACTTGGCTGGAGCAACCAACATTGGTCAAGGCTAACCCACCCACACTGCAAGGGGGGAGTTGTGGAAGAGGTACAAAGCATCCTGGGATACTGAGGGACCATGAGTTAACTTCAATCTGGAAGGGATCTGGGATAGAAGTTCAATAAACTGATTTAACCTAAAGCAGTTAAGTCTGATACTACATTCAGCCAAGTTTATCTTAAACCAGTTTCAACCACTTTGAAAAAGTGATATATGTGCACTGAACTTCTGTTGTATTACAAATTTGAACTTATTTCCAATCACTTATACCAATATATGTGTAACTTCTGTCCCTAAAAGACAAAAGATGAAGTGAAAAAAAACCTGCTTGGAAAAAGATATACAGAAGAGGAAAACTAGCTCTGTGCTGCAAATGCAGCAAAGCAGACCCATGAATTCATTCTATCTACTGAAAACCTATAGTCAAAGCCTGGTTATGAATAATAATCTCTATGTTATTAATGTAGTTTTTCAAAAACTGAACAAAAATGTGTGTACAATTGTGCATTCAAATCTGAGTTCTGAAACTAGTTAGACGCCTTCTTAAATAGTCTTTTGTTAGTTCACTCATCAAATGTGGATGCCAAGTAATTCTACATTCACAGTTTGCATATTATGAGGCCCATAATTATAAGAACACACACATTTTAGCTCTTTGAGGCCTCCTGTTAAATAAATGAATGGACTATGTTAATATGAAACAAGATGGTTCTATTCTTCCATAAGATTCTCCTTTTCTTATTCTCCATCTACTGTGAAAACATGTTAAATACCTTTAGAAGAATTTATCAGAACCTTTCTGCAGCACAGAAATGAAAAGACTCCTCCTTTATCTGTCATGTGTCTGGGTGATGACAGTATATAGCAGCAGTTGCTCTCAAACCTCACTGATGATTTTTGTGCATAACTAGAATTAGTTATCAGAGACCAAATTCTGTTCTCAGCGTATCTGCAATGTTCCAGTTGATTGCAGTGAAGCTGTGCCCTGAATTTGGCCCTGGAATAGGAGAATTTGAAAAAAAAAGAAAAGACAAAAGCTACATAAAACTTCTAATATGTGCTTAGTTTTTCCTTCCAAAATGATAGCATTCAGCCTATAAGGAATAACTTTGACTTTCCAAAAAAGGGTGAAATGAGAATAAAAATGTTTCACATACTACTAAAGTAATGATTTTAGACAGTTTCACAGATGAGACTTTCTGAACATCATTTTCCAGATATCAGGCTTCAGAAAAGTTTCCAAATAGTTATGAAAGAATGACATTTTGTCACTATCACAGAAAATGAAGCACTAGGTATATGGAGTGTTGGCAACCACTTAAAGCCCAGGACTAATTACTAAGACTCCCTTAATTCCACCCACTTCCCTTGGGACTGCATTCCAGAATACGTATCTCATTTCTAACCTCTCCTAAAACCCCACTCAGGTCCATTTCAAGCCTCTGGTAGGAAACTTCACTGCCAGTCTGCTTTAGTTCAAAGTGAGCTACTCTCCCAGTTTTCCTCCAGTGTGCAGGTACTTGGCACAGTTCTGTCATATCAGCTTCCTTCTGCAGGCCTGATGGACTGGGGTGCTGTGAAGTCATCCTTGTGCTGTCACCATTTGCCAGGTCACTGTTCAGTTTATTGTGTGTCACTCTTGTTTCACAAAGCACTGTGACACAGTGTTCTACTGCTGTCATTTCAGTCACAAGTCATTAATAAATTGGCATCTATCCAATCTAATTCTCATATTCCTTACAGGGTGCAGGCAACAAACCCAGAACAAAATGGGATACCGAGGGAATTTTTGCTTCTTGAGAAACTCCTTGTCCTTAGTACCCACCAGTGACTCTGAGTTTTGTTATCAAACCAAAATCCACATTGGTAAATTCATGGTGACACATTCCACAGTATATTTGTGCTCTTTTGAGTGTACAATAATCCCACTGATATCATTTGTACAATTAAATAATGTTAAAAATCTATCAAAGCAACCAAATTCAATGGGTAAAACTTTGTGTAAGCAACTTTCTTCTTTATTTTGAATTATGCTTAAATTCCTTGCTAACCAGTTTTTCCCCCTTCCTTACTGTTACTTTAGAGCACATTTTCTTTTTCCCAAGCCTCAATTTTACTTGCTTTTCCTCTCTTTCTTTCTTTTATTAGCTTTGTTCTTCTATAGAAGATAAGACTTTCATGCAGAAAAGCAGTAACTTCACCAAAATTAGACCATTGGCTACTTTCCCTTACCCAAGGTATTAGGAGGGCACATTCCCCAATCTTAAAACATTAGATCCAAAAGCAGAAAATGTCGGGCAAAGAACTGAATCCCTCTTACTGAAAAAAGAAGCTGGCTTGCATTTGTAGTGAACAATGAATGAGAAGGTGTCTCTTTCTCCTTACTTATGATCAGGATATTTTCATCCCCATAGGTCATTTTGCTTGCTGAAAAGTGCTTGTTCTGTGTGCCTTTTATGCATGACTTAATTCTTATTCCAAGTTCATGCAGCATCTCCACCTTTACCTCTCTGACTGGTGCATGACAGAGGGGTATTCATCTCTACCTGTCTGAGAGAACATGGGAGAAGATCTGGATACACAGCACTGTGTGGAAACAGTGGTGAAAGTTATGGAATCACAGATTATGACTTAGGAAGAAGATGAAGTTTTCTGGCCACATAGATCCAACATAGATGTCTTAAGAGGGGAAATTATAGAATCATAGAAAATTAGGATTAGAAGGGACCTCAGGAGGTCATCTAGTCCAACCCCCTGCTCAAAACAGGACCATCCCCAACTAGATCATCACAGTCAAGACTTTGTCTAGCCAGGTCTTAAAAACCTACAAGGATGGAGAGTCCATAACCTCTCTGGGTAACCTGTTCCAGTATTTTACTACCTTCCTAGTGAGAAAAGTCATCTTAATATCTAACCTAAACTTCCCTTGCTGCAACTTGAGATCACTGCTCCTTGTTTTGTCATCTGTCACCAGTGAGAACTGTCTAGCTCCATCCTCTTTGGAACCACCTTTCAGGTAGTTGAAGTTTGCTATTAAATCCCCTCTTAGTCTTCTCTTCTCCAAACTAAATAAGCCCAGTTCCATCACCATCCCCTCGTAAGTCAGGTGTTCCATCCCCCTCACCATTTTCATTGCCCTCTTCTGGACTCTCTCTGATTTGTCCACATCCTTTTTGTAGAGGGGGTGGATCTCACCAGTGCTTAATAGAGGGTTGCCTTGCTTGATCTTCTGGCAACATTCCTATCAATTCACCCCAGTATGCCATTAGCCTTCTGGGTAACAGTCACAGGCCAACTGGGCACTGTGAGTGTATCAATTTGGTTGCAGGCTGACAGGGTGCTGCAAATGTGTCAGCCACTGGGCTGTTTGGTTCAGGATCGAGGAAGCAGAGTTGGGAGTGAAGCAAAGACAAGTTTCACTTACAACAGTAAAGATAAATTTTACTTATATCAGCAAAATAGCAACAAAAATATGTTTAAGCAGCAAAATATGGTTTACACGTATAACAGTTAATAAAAAGGTTAAGCTAATAAACAGACAAATAGCAATAAAAGTTAAAAATTGACAGTGATAATAAGAACAAACAGACAAATTGACAAAGTTCCCACTTGGTTGGCAACTTATTGATAGTCCTTCAGTGCCAGGTATGCATCAAGTTGATCCAGCAAAGTCAGGCGCCCTGGTCGACGCTGTTGGAGGGAGCACCAGGGAAAGTCCCTCAGTCAGGATCTGATCCTTGCTCACACTGGGAGTCTGGAGTCCGGGCTTGGAACAGCAATGACCATTCAGTTCTGTCCTTCCTACTGGTCACCTGATGTGCGTGTTCCTTTATATCTTGTCCTATGCTAATCTGTTGGCTTTAGACACTCACGATCTTACCCTACAGCTGTCACCCTATGGGGTTAAAAGGTGTTAGAAATTATTATAATAGGTTACTGCCTAAACTTGGGTTTACCCAATAAGCAAATCACACCACATCACTTTGGGGTCTGAGATTAGCATTTTTCCCACCTAAGTTCAACCCACTTAGTTGCTTCCTTTTGGAATTTTTTGAAATGTGTTAGTTATACCTTGTGGTCAGGTTTGTCATTTTTAAACCATTAGGTCAACTAAAGTTTGCAGTTTTGTTTTCTAGTTCTGCTTCTTGGGGCCCATGTTAGTCTTTTGATTGGTACAGACAGTTAATTTTAACATTATGGTTATGCTTATGACAGACAAGATATGTCTGCGGGAAACAAACTTGCAAGCTTTGCCTTAGCTAATATTAACTATATGCCATTGTTAGATGCTCTCAAGAAGAAAATCTTTGTTGTTATAAGTTGCTCATTAACCCCTTTGGTTCTGACCATGACAGGTAACAAGGGCACATTGCTGGCTCATATTCAATTTATTGTTCACTCTAACCCCCAGGTCCTTTTCTGCAGAGCTGCTGCCTAGCCAGTCAGCCCCCAGCCTGTAGCCAGAGGGTAGGGCTAGGAGGTTTTCTTCAAACAGGTAGTGGAAGTTTCCCAATCACTAGCCCTAGTTCTCAAGGGGGACTTCAATCACCCTGACATCTGCTAAGAGAGCAATATAGCAGTGCACAGGCTATCCAGGAACTTTTTGGAGAGTATTGGGGACAACTTTCTGGTGCAAGTGCTGGAGTGGCCAACTAGGGGCCATGTTCTTCTTGACCTATTGCTCATAAATATGGAAGAATTGGTGGGGAATGTAGATTGCAACTTGGGCAGCAGCAACCACAAGATAATTGAGTTCAGGATCCTGAGCAAGGGAAGGATGGAGAGCAGCAGAGTAGGGCCCCTGGACTTCAGAAAAGCAGACTTTGACTCACTCAGGGATCTCATGGGCACCATCCCCTTGGAAGCCAATCATATGGCCAGGTTCTGCAGGTAGGAGACATGGAAAGCCAAGGCAGACATGGAGATCAAGCTGGCAGCCAGAGAAGGATCCAGGGAAATACAGACTGGTCAGCCTTACCTCAGTCCCTGGAAAAATCATGGGGCAGATCTTCAAAGAATCTATTTTTAAGCACTTGGAAGAGAAAAAGGTGATTAGGAACAGTCATCAGATTCACCAAGGGCAAATCATGCCTAACCTTTCTGATTGTCTTGATGAGATGAATGGCTGGGTGGATGCAAGGAGACCAGTGGATGTGGTATACCTTGATTTTACCAAGTCTTTTGATATGGTCTCTCACAACATTCTTGCAGGCAAGCTAAGGAAGTGTGGGCTAGATTAATGCACTGTAAGGTGGACAGAAAACTGGCTGGAGCATCAGGCTCAGAGAGTAGTAACCAGTGGCTTGATGTCTAGTTGGCAGCCAGTATCAAGTGGAGTGCCCCAGGGGTTGGTCCTGGGGCCAGTTTTGTTCAATATCTTCATCAATGACCTGGAAGGTGACATAGAGTGCACCCTCAGCAAGTTTGGAGATGACACCAAGCTCGGGGGAGTAGTAGAAACGCTGGAGGGTAGGATTCAGAGTGACCTACAAGGTGGGGGCTGACTCCTTCATGTTGTGGTTTAAGATGAGACAGGATTTTGTCCCACTTAAAATATTGCCAGTTGATTCAATTGCATCTACAGAATCATGTACATGGCTATACTAGGGCTTTAACCAGAAATGATTGAAATTTATTCAATAATAATTTGAAAAGTAAAATAGTAAGTAAAATAAGTCAAATAATAATTTTATTGAAAAGTGGGGTTTCCATGACAATGACATTCTGTGAAGGGATATTTCATTTTATTTGATTTTTTAATAACACTTTGAACTTAATTTCTAGTGGGAAAAATGGAAAATATTAATAAGAGAAAAAGTGGGAGAAAAGTCATATTTCTGACTTTTTAAACTTTTTTCTTCTACTAGAAAAAAGTGGAAATAAATACAAAGTGAGATAAAATGGAGATTTTCCCAATGAAAAGAAAAAAAGTATTTCAGACCTTTTCATTGAAAAAAAATACATTTTTGCATTCAGCATAACCAGCCTTTCCCCACCAGCTCTGGCATGTATCTTAAAGGGTTATAAAAGCAGCCAAATAAAGGTTGATCATTTGTCAGTGTCACTATAACCAGAACATCGGCAGTATGTATTATAGTGTATAATTCTCTTTATTTTTTTCTGTTAATGATAAAAAGTAATAATTTTCTTACTGAGTCTTTAGAACATGGAAGACCAGAACAATACGGAAATGAGAAATTAATTGTTGTGTTCTTTTACCTGAGTTTGCCAGAGGCGCTCACAGTCTTCTAGCTGGACAACAACCACACCCTCCAGGAGACCCAGGCTCTCTGCTTGGTTGCATTAAAATTGCTGCTGCCTGCTCCTAGCCAAAGGAAAATCTGCTTGTAGTATTTCTAGGAAACATTCAGATTCCTCAGTTGGGTTTTCTGGTGATACAATTGGCTTCTAGGATGTTTGGAAGTCTTGTATCAGCAAAGCAAATTCTATTTTCAGTTACACCTGGAGACATCCTTAGAAGTTAGCATGGTAATAAACCAGAGACCAACATTCAGCCTACTGTGGATCTGTATTTTTATACAAGCCTCTAGAATAAGACCTTGTCTCAATTAATTCACATTTAAAGTATATTTATTTAGGCACAAACTAAGTAAGCTACAGTTTAGGACCTCACATTATGAGGGGCCTCTAAATGCAAAAAGTAACACAGTAAAACCTCACAAATCCAACATGCTCGGGACTGAGCACATGCCAGAAATTGAAAATGCCAGTTTTTTTAAACCGGCACTGCACTCGGTCGTGGAGCTGGGGAGGGGCAGGGCGGGGTAGCAGTGGCCAGTCCTGGAGTACCAGCTGCATGCAGAGCAGGGGTGTGGGGTGCTTAATGGAGGTGGCAGCAGC
Source organism: Crocodylus siamensis (assembly GCF_052110815.1). Taxonomy (NCBI): domain Eukaryota; kingdom Metazoa; phylum Chordata; order Crocodylia; family Crocodylidae; genus Crocodylus; species Crocodylus siamensis. Next base: position 73,599,221 of record NC_143397.1, on the reverse strand, counting down.
TACATGAAAGCTTCCCTTACCACTTCCAGGCTGGTGGGGCAGAGCAGTGGCTGGTCCCAAAGTGGCAGGAGAAGTGCCAGATTTTTTTGGTAATGCTCTGGGGCCACTTAAGGTTGACATAGCTTTGGGCCCCAGCTGAACAAGCATCCCATTGAGCTCATTTGAGCCCAATAACCTCCTGCCCATGGCAGGGGAATGGACTTGATGATCTTACAGGTCCCTTCTGGTCCTTTGATTCTATGTTTCTAAGCCAGTTTGAGGGAGAGAGGAGTTTAGGAGAGCTGGCTGTACTTTAAAGAAGCCGTACTGACAGTGCAGGAACAAACCATCCCAGTGTGCAGAAAGACTAGCATGTATGGCAGGAGACAAGCTTGGCTTAGCAGGGAACTCTTCAGTAAACAAAATCACAAAAAGGAAGCTTATAAGAAATGGAAACTTGGACAAACAACTAGGGAGGAGTATAAGACTATTGCTCAGGCATGCAGGGGTGAAGTCAGGCAGGCCAAAGTGTAATAGCAAAGGATGTGAAGGGTAAAAAGAAGGGTTCACAGCAAGGGATGTGAAGGGTAACAAGAAGGGTTTCTACAAGTATATCAGTTACAAGAGGAAGATCAGGGAAAGTGTGGGTCTCTTACTGAATGGGAGAGGCAACCTAGTGACAGAGGATTCAGAAAAGTACTCAATGCCTTTTTCACCTCAGTCTTTACAAGGTCAGCTCCCAGACTACTGCACCTGGCAGCACAGTTTGGGGAGGAGGTGAGCAGCCAACAGTAGTGAAAGAACAGGTTAGGGACTATTTAGAAAAGCTGGACATATAAAAGTCCATGGAGCTGGACAGGATATATGAAAGGGTTCTGAGGAAGTTGGCTGATATGATTGCAGAGCCACTGTCTGTCATCTTTGAAAACCCATGGTGCTCAGAAGAGTTCCCAAACTATTGGAAAAGAGCAAACATAGTGCTCATATTTAAGAAAGGTAATCTGTTTTGGAGTTTCAACGCTGTTTCGGTGATTCAGCCATAGGCTATAATGGGGAATCACTAAAATGCCTATAACTTTGTCATTTCTTGCCTGATTCAGATGACAATTGCAGGGATGGTAGCTCATTCTGAGGGCATGAGGGCTGCCAGGTTTCAAGGGGCTAGGTGCAGGGGATTCTGTGAAACTGCACCTCAAATTGTTCAAAGCAAAACTTGTATCACTTAACGGCAGCAGCAGCATGCTGTCATCCTGCACGCCGATCTGGCAGGGCTCTGCCAGACTCCTCCCAGGGGGGGTGGGCCCCCGAACATGCACGCAGGATGACATCAGGCTGCCACTGCTGGCTGAGGCCAGCTCCAGCACTGGGTTCTTTCCGGTGTTTGGCATGGATTGTGCCAAGCAGGCTGTGGTGCTGGTGCTGGCCCCAGCCAACACAGGCAGCATGCTGTCATTCTGTGCACAGATCTGGGGGTCTGCACCCCCCTAGAGGGATGCAGGGCTGTGCCAGACTCTTCCTGGGGGGCGCGGGCCCCCACATCTGCACACAGGATGACACATGGCTGCCATCCCTCTCCCAGAGTCCTGGAATTGGAAGGAACCTCAGGGACAGATTGCAGACACTGGCCAGCTACAGGTGTTAATATCAAAGCAGTCCTTCCCCCTATCTTCTTCCCCCGCAACTCTTCTTAGTTTTTCTTTCCCTGCAAGCTTGGCTCCAAAACTCCGAAATTTTCTGAAACATCTCTGAAACGTTTTGGATGGTTTCATTTTATTTTGGAGATGTTTCGGAGCCTTCTGTTTCATTCCAGATTTGGTGTTTCGGGCACCAAAATGAGCCGAAACACCTCTGAAACAAAACAGCTGCCGAAGTTTCACACCACCCTAATGTTCATACAAGTCCAAGTAGCTTTAGGCAAGTTATAGTAAATGATGAAACACAGTAAGGCCAAATTTTACCCAGAGTATTATTTAAATCCTTTGTTGAAAAACGTGTTTCAAAGCATTTCTATTTATTGTTTTTTAAACTCATGTCTTTATACTGAGTTAGTGTAGGAACACTATTAAGTTAACAGCATTAATATTATGTTAAACAAATGACTGCCAATAGTACTGCTCTATTTTATGGGCCACTTTATTTATTTGAAAGATTTTTCCAACTGCAGTTCTCAGTGGTGCTGTTGAGTGGTGAACATATGTCTAAAAATAATAAAACTAGTCTTATATAAATTAGAGTCAGGTGCCAACAATTACATCACTATGAGACAGTGCTCAGATCAAAGAAATGGCAAACTTGAAGTGACCCATCATGAGAATTCACTTAGACATAGGCTAAACATTAATAATTGGCTGCATTATTATTACTGCACTGTAGTTTTAGTATCTTACATTTTTATGGGGATTGATACAAGAATAAGCAGTGAACCCAAGCAAGGAAAATGAATATACAACAATAATACTGAGCTGCTGAGTACCATGATTTTGCTGCACTGAAATCATATATACCAAGACAGTTAAGAGGTAATATTATTTTCTTTAATCTAAAAAAAAAATCATTTCATCGTTGAAAAAGTGACCTTTTCTCTATCATTTACATATAATTCTGATCATCTACCTTTTTACATTTACTTTCTATACATTTATAAAACTGTATTGTATTGGCTTGGTGTCTGAAAAATCTCTCAACAAGACTATTATGCACATTTTAAATGCACTGATCCTTCTGATATTACAGTACTTGCATGGGAGTAGGTATGAAGAATTATCATAACATAATAATTGAGCCAGTAACTTAACTGATTTAGGTGGAGAACAGAAGGGAATTAAGTAACAGCAGTGCCCAAGGCCCCAGCAATGTCAAGGAAATATAATCAGATGATCCCCATAAAAGATCCATCTTCCCTGTTGTAGAGAAAAATGCAATTTCCCCCTAGAACGTACGCTAATCTGACCTATGGAAAAATCCTTTCCTGAACTGGGGTTCTGGTGATCAATTTTACCCTGTGCAAAACTCACCAGATAGGCATCTAAGAAAGAAGGTTCTCCTTGCCACCTCAGGGCACTGGATCACTGTTTGCCCTTACCCCTTGCCAAATACAGCCAATCTGTGATGCCTCAGAGGAAGTTAGGACAACAAAAACCCCACAGAGCAATTGCACTTTAAAGGGGAAGAAATTGGTTGAACGATTGGTTGTGACTCTGAAGCATGAAATTTGATTAGTTATCATAATGCTGAGATGCATCATGAGCATGTTGAGAACTACATAATTTCCAGTTCTCTGCAAGGCTGATGAAGGAAGGGAATGGACAGGGGGATTGATAGATTTATCAGTTCGAAGGCCAGCAGACTGCTATGACCATGGACATACAATCCCCAAAGGGCCATAGAATTTCTGCCAGAAAATGGGTTAAAGTATATCTTTTACAGAGATAGCTAAACTAATTTTAAAGATTTCAGGTGAGGATGAATCTATCATTTTCTCTTAGTAATTCTCTCCCTAGGAAATTTCATCTTATTTCAAGGTTGACCTGCTCTAACTTCAGCTCCACCTTTGTCACATCATCAAAACAAAAAAGCTTATATCTGCCTTTTCATGTGTAAAAACCTATGATATAAACAGGCATATAATAAAGACTCAGATTGGATCTAGGATCTTGATGTTAGCAGGCATTAATAATTACAACTTAGGCTCCAATCTTACAAACAGTTCTGAATGTGCTAACTTCAGGCATGCCTATAGTTCAGGGACAGGCACAATATGGCTTGCAGGACAGATACAGCCCACCAGGCAATTTCATCCAGCCTGCATGTGCCCACCAATTAATTGTACCTCACCCATCTGGAGTGCTTCACTCCCACCCTCCTGCTTGGGAGGGCACTGGCCCTGGTCAGCATGCACAGCATGCATCAGAGTGGGACCATTGCTGCCACTGCTGCAGCCAGTGGGGACCTGCTCAGTTTACCCAGCCTCCAGCATCTCCTCCTCATGTCCCTGCTACAGTGCTCACTCCATGCACCAGGTAGGGAGGCTGAAGATGGGCAGGAACATGGAGTGTGGGGCTGGGGCTGGGGCTGGCAGGAGCATGGAGCTTGGGTCCTGTGCCCAGTGGGCCTGCAGAAGTCCAGAACTTGGGTGGACAGGGTATGGGTATGTGTAGGGTTTGTGGGGTAAGAGAGAGAGGGTGGGGGGGGGGTTGAAACCCCCCATTTACCCTACCCCCATGGGACACAGCCCCTGCTGGTAGTGGCAACAGCAGCAGGCCCTCAGGGTGTTTGTGGCCTGTACCAGAAATGGCAGGGAGCCCCACTCCCTACTTCTCAGAGTAGTCCTGTGAGCTGCACATGGTGGCAGGAAGCAGGGAAGGCAGCCAGCTCCATCATGCAGGACTTCCACATAGTGGTGCACAAGTCTGTGGAGCTGCATATGAGACCTGCACAATAGAGGCAGGCAGCTTGACTCCACTCCTTACCACCACGTGCAGTTCCCAGAAAAGGCTGGAGCCATGTGCTGCCTGGCAGCTACATCTGTATAGACCATGAGCACCCTGAGGGCCTCCCATCTGATGCTGCTGCTGCTGCCACCAGCAAGGGCTATGTGCCATGGGAGGCTGTGGAGGGGCTCCCCACACCCCATATCCTCCCTTACACCCCACCAACCACATGTATACTTATACTCTGCCTACAAACACCCACACCCCCAACATACCCTACATCCCACTACACACACAGCCACACCTCTGTACAACCCTCCCGCATACACACACACCATACATACATACTCACTGACCCAAACCACACCCCACACACTCCCTCACAAACAATATCATGAGAGAAACTTACCAGAGTTGAAGGAGAGGCATCGGGATGCCACGCCAGCAGCTGATTGTGGCTAGAGCTGCCACAGTCAAAGATCAAAGGAAAAACCCACAGTGGAGCCAGAAGGAGCCAGGAATGGCTCCTGCATCTGCCTGGGTGTGCTTTATAAAAGCATGCCAAGGGTGATTGGCTGGGTGGGCAGCTGATGCCAGCAGAAAAGACCCATCCAGAAGGAAGCTGGGGGGATGGGAAAACAGCATCCCTGGCTGGCCCGGAGAGGCCAGAGCATCCAGAAGACCTGGAGGAGGAGGCTTGGTGACTCCCTTGGAAAGGGAGCACAAAGGGAATGCTGGGCCAGCAAGGGCCCAAGGAATTCTGAGGTCATTGACCAGGAATTCTTAGGTCAGCTCACTGAGGTAGTGAAGTCTAAGGATGTGGTAGTTATGGGGGACCTTCCCGGACATCTGCTGGGAAAAGCAGGCAGCCAGGTCTGACCGCTCACGTAGGTTCTTAGCCAGAATGCAGGACCTCCATCTAACCCAGGAGGTGCACAGCCCCACCAGGGGAGATGCCTTGTTAGACCTGGTGTTGGCCACGGGAGATGACTTGGTGAGGGAGCTGTGGGTGCTCAACCACCTGGGTGACAGTGATCATCACTGCTGGAATTCACCATCCAGCGCAAGGTGGCAAAGGCCTGCAGCAAGGCAGCAGCCCTAGATTTCAGGAGGGCAAACTTCAATGAGCTAAGGAGAATAGTCAGGGAAGCACTGAGGTCCCAGAGGGGAGGGGAGCCAGATGTCCAAGGTGAGTGGTCGCTCCTCAAGGAGATGATCCTCGAAGCCCAAAGGGAGGTAATCCCAACGAGGATCAAAGGGAGCAGGAGAGCACAAAAGCCCCCATGGCTCACCAGAAGCATCCAGGAATGTCTCCTAGCTAAAAGGGAGGCATACACCCAATGGAAAGGAGGGGACATCACCAGGGATGACTATACTGTAGTTGCTTGGGGATGTAGGGGGACAGTCAGGAAGGCCAAGGCAGAGATGGAACTGGGACTAGCTTCCCAGACTAAGGACAATAAGAAGTCCTTCTTTAAATACATAGGGAATAAAAAGAAGGTTCTGGGTAATGTGGGGCCCCTGCAGGACACGTTAGGAAATTTGGTCGTCACACCAGATGACAAAGCCAACATATTTAATGATTCTTTGCCTCCATCTTCCTAAGCAGGGACCAGAACAGCCACCCCCACCCCGCTCAGCCCCCCTCAGGCCCCAGTCGAGGCACATCTAGGCCAAGGGTTAGTAAGAAACTAATTAGGGAGCTTCTGGAGGGACTGGACGTATTCAAGTCAGCCGGTCCAGATGATCTCCACCCTAGAGTACTAAAGGAATTAGCTGAGGTCATTGTAGGACCCCTGGCATGGCTTTACGAGCACTCGTGGTACTCTGATGTGGTGCCAGAGGACTGGAAGAGGGCCAACGTGGTTCCCATCTTCAAAAAGGGTAAGAAGGAGGACCCAGGAAACTATAGTCAGTGAGTCTTACTTCGATCCTAGGCAAGCTGTTCGAGAAAATTATTCTGGCACACATCCACGAGGGGCCAGCAGGGGATTTCATGCTTAGGGGCAACCAACACGGGTTCATCAGCGGCAGGTCCTGTCAGACCAACCTGGTGGCCTTCTATGATCAGATCACCAAATCATTAGATGCAGGGGTAGCAGTGGACATAGTCTTCCTGGACTTCCGGAAGGCCTTCGACACTGTCTCTCACCCCGTTCTCATTAAGAAACTGAGGGACTGTGGTGTTGACACCCACACAGTCAACTGGGTTGCCAACTGGCTGGAAGGCCGCACCCAGAGAGTGGTGGTGGATGGGTCATTTTCAGCCTGGAGGGATGTAGGCAGTGGGGTTCCACAGGGCTCGGTCCTCAGGCCCGCACTGTTCAACACCTTCATCAGCGACTTGGATGAGGGGGTAAAAAGCACCCTGTTCAATTTTGCTGATGACACTAAGATGTGGGGGGATGTGGGCACGCTAGAAGGGAGCAATAGGGTCCAATCAGACCTAGACAGGTTACAAGGGTGGACACGATGGGATTCAACACTTACAAGTGCAAAGTGATGCACCTGGGGAGGAACAGCCGGCACCATACCTACAGGCTGGGGAACTCCCTTCTCATCAGTACAGAGGCAGAAAAGGATCTTGGAGTCATCATTGACTCCAAGATGAACATGGGCTGGCAGTGTGGGGATGCAGTCAGGAAGGCCAACCACACCTTGGCATGCATCCACGGATGCATCTCGAGCAGGTCCAAGGAGGTGATCCTCCCCCTCTATGCTGCACTGGTCAGGCCACAGCTGGAGTACTGCATCTAGTTCTGGGCGCCGCACTTCAAGAGGGATGTGGTCAACATGGAGAGGGTTCAGAGGAGGGCCACTTGCATGATCAGGGGGCAGCAGGGCAGGCCCTACGAGGAGAGGCTACAGGACCTGAACTTGTTCAGCCTCCACAAGAGAAGGCTGAGGGGGGGATCTAGTAGCCGGTTACAAACTAGTCAGGGGGGATCAGCAGGCACTGGGGAAGTCCCTGTTTCCCCGAGCACTACCAGGAATAACGGTCACAAGCTGGTAGAGGTAAGATTTAGGCTAGATATCAGGAGGGGCTACTTCAGTGTCAGGGCAGATAGGGTCTGGAACCAACTTCCAAGAGAAGTGGTGCTGCCTCCTACCCTGGGGGTTTTTAAGAGGAGGTTAGATGGACACCTTGCTGGGGTCATTTGACCCCAGTAATCTTTCCTGCCATGGCAAGGGGTCAGACTAGATGATCTATTTAGGTCCCTTCCAACCCTAGAAACTATGAAACTATGACTCACTGAAGGACCTGGTGTGGACCAAGGCCGGCAGCTGCAGAGACTGGTATGCCAGAAAACACAACAAGGATGGGACCCTGACCTGAACGACAGCTGGCAGGTACTGAACTTGGGGGCCAATGACACATCAAGTGGGGTTGGAGCCTGGGTAGAGCCTGGCTCCACGTAAGCTGAAGAGCAAAGAGGGGCTGCGGAGGGCACTTGGTATTAGCTTCACCAGTGACCACAGCCCCTAAGGACCCAGGTGCCGGGGAGGGCCCGAGCATTGGCCCCGACAGGCAACACCACAGTTGGCATTAGGCAGGGTGTAGGGGAGGTGGAGCCCCGAGAAGAGACAGTTGCGAGGACAGCCAAAGGAAAGTACCAGGGGGGCAGGACCAGACATTGTCCTCCCAACTGGAAACTACCTATCATCAAAGACGTGGCAGGAGAGACCCCTGGGGATTTGACATGAGGCCACTCCCAATAGCCTGGCCGTGGAGCCCAAGAAGTCACAGCGAAGTTCATGAAGAATCCAGACACATGATGCTTGGGAGAAAGGCACAGGAGCTTACAAATATACAAGAATAAGACTATTTTTGAGCTATTATACTCAATTTTGCTGATGATACTAAGATGTGGGGGGATGTGGGCACGCTAGAAGGTATAAAGGTGATTACCTTTATACAGACTATGCAAACACACATAAATTAGGACAAAAATATTTTTGAAATTAAAATACATTATAGTAGAGGTTTGGCTTTTAGTATATGATTTAGTTTTTCTCCCATTCCAAGATGACACCCCCCTACCCCTACAAAAGAAGTACTTCTAGGGGAAAGGAGAAAGATATATTTTAGCAAAGGTCAGGGATTAGGGGGCAGGACATCTAGTCCCAAGATGGCTACCAGAGGGCAGGTCACCCAGGGGCGGGGCTATGACTGTGGCCTTTAACATCTCAGAAAAACTCATTAAGTGTCCCGCCAGCTAAAATAATTGCCCATTCCGGCTATATTCTGATTCAATTCAATGGCGTGACTTGCATGTTATGAATCTATCCTGATAATATGGGCCTGGTCCTAGTCTGGACCAGTCCAGCAAGGTGCTGGACACTCATGACTTTTATTGAAAATGAACATGAAAGCACCTAGCTTCACCTAAAATCATCTTTATCCTGGCAACAAATAAATTCTGGTTTTTGGTTGCCAAGGAATTATGTATAGGGATAAACTTAATTGGCAGGTTTCATTAAAAATATTTACCACAGTTATTGCAATTCCACACACAGGCATTTTCTTCAGATTAAGAAAATTAAAAATAGGAAATGTCCCCCCCCCCCCCCACAAAAAAAATAACAGTAATATTTTTTGTTAAAAATTAAATTTGTGTTTTAAATTATGGAGCAAACCATGCATGCAAACCCTGGCTAGTATCATTGCCTCCTAGGGTTACAACAGCTATTTGGACATCCCTGTTATTATATTCCATGGAGAAAGTACAGGTTGTCAGATTTTAGTTATTTTGTTTGTCTTTGAAAAATTGTTAAAGACGGAAAAGTCCTCTGAAGTAGTCTTCAGAAAATGATTAATCACTCAAACTAGCCAAAAGATTTTCACTGTCAGGTAAGACATGAAATAGTTTGCTGTGAGTGAGAATTTAGTCACAGCTTTTTTCATCTCTTTTGACAGGGAAAAGGAAATAAGCTTCATCCACCAGAATGTTATAAGCATGGTCTCCAGCTGGTGTAAATCAGTCTGGTTACATTAAGCTTAACAAGTAGTTTATATTAATTGACAGTACTGCATCCCCCAGAAGTACAAGTAAGTTGAAGGGGACCAGAATCAGTCCTAGAGTGTTGTATAAGTAGTAGTGTTACTGGGATAGAGCAAGTGGGGCATCAGTCCTAGGTACCCCTGGCTGCCCATGCCACACCTGAACAGCAGCATCCAGGGTCTTTGAGTATCTGAAATCAGGTATAATTCTCTGATACTCATACAAAGGGCATGAGACCTCTGGGCACTAGCCCCAGGTGCTGATGCTGGATGGGAGTTCAAAAGTAGCAACAGCTGTGCTGCTGGTCCAGTCACCACCACTGATGCTGCCCCATGTGCAGCTTCCACCCAAGACACTGAAGCACCCAGTTACAGCCGTGGCACCTACCCATACTGCTTTTTGGCATCTCTACCCAGGGCATCAACATTGCAAATTGCACTACTGTGCAAAAAGCTTTGGGATCCTGTAGACGAAAGGTGCTAAACGAAGGTATGGCATGTCTGAAAGTTCTGAGAAATAATGTGTAGGATTTAAAGTGGTTTATTCACTTAGGAGCAGAAGTGTCCAAAAGATTTGGAGTGTCCCAGACAGTCACAGTATTCCCTCTTGGTTTATTATATTCATAGTTTTAACTCAAGTTCTGTTCCTCGGACAAAGAGGCCAAAGACAACAGGATGGCTTTGCAAGGGCAGATTCTCTCAGAATCCAGCTAGAACAGCTAGTGCCTAGACACTTTGCAGTATGAGGTGAAGCCCTGACTAGCCCCAAATAGTTTTGGCAATGGCCTTGGACACGGGTTCAGCATGTCAGTTTACCACAAGTCTCAGATAGGGCTATACCTTCTTGTTGCCAAAAGGGAATTCATCTTAATGTTTTGTATGGGGTAAATAGATTTTATTTACGAAATAGATTAACACTCCCTACTTCTTTAACAAACTAAAAGCCCCATATAATGCCCTATCATCAGCTAATGTGAAGTCCTGTTAGTTTGAACCATTCTGTAGAACTCTTCATATCCAGTATTTCTATAATTCAGTAATGCATTCGATTACTTCCTTCACTGTAATAGAATGATTTTTGTTCCCCGAAGTGGTGTTACTTAATTATATTAGGCAGGTCACTGAATGCAAGGAGAGCAACCATATCAAACATTAGGTGGATCTAAAATCTTAAATGGAGTTCTGACCTTGAAACTCAGGGATAGACCCATCCTCTTCTAAACCCTGACAAGGATGCTTAACATCTTGCAGGAGCCCAATATATAACTGCTCAAAGTAACCTACATTATTCTGGTAGATCTTACCAGCTGACATTTTCTGCTGTGGCCTAAAAGTTCCATATAACTGCTGAAAAAAAATCAGCATGTATAAAAAAAATTACAAAGAAAAAAACAATAGCAAACAGCAAAATGGCTCCCCATAATAGAGCTGAATTCACTGCAGCTGTCCTTTCCTTTTCCTAAATTCTGGCATTTACTTTTATAAATACATTTTCAGTTTGGCAGCAAGCCATGATATTATTGCTTTATATTACTAGTCAATGTTACTCCAAGTGTAAAATAAATTATGTGAGCTATTTAAGAAACACTGTAGTAGTAAAATGCTACAATAGATAATGCAGCAAATTCCCCCCATTTTAATTGTCCAAATCAGACTTGGCATAAAATATGGGGAGAGTTATCTACTCATAAATATGAAAACCTTTCCCAGGAATAGAAGTATTAGGATTTAGGTTCTGAAAGCCTAAATAAGCTTTAACTCTGTCAGAAGAAGAAAGTTAAATGCAGATCTGTGAGAGCTTATGGAAACTGTCTGGCAACCATGTTCTTTTTCTCTCATAAAAAAGCAATAAAAAATAGAACTCACAAGTTTCCTGACCATGAGGAAAATTTAATTGAAGTTAATAGAAAATTTAAACCAGTAAATGGCTATAGCCCCCTGAAACTATAGAAAGATAGCAGTGAAAGGAGAATTCATTGTTTCTTAACTGATCTGTGGAACTTTTTCCTCCTTTCATGCCATACCTGTCTATAACACCTTCTGCAATTAGATCATCATTATATTAACTTTGAGTATTAGGAAAAAGATTTGATTCTCAATTTTTTTAGCTCACCAGCAACTTAGAATGAATTAACCTCAACAGTCACTTGAGGGGGAGATCAGAGAAAAAGACGTCCCCTGTCATGAATGTGTAAGATCCAGAACTGTTGCTGTCACTTTCTCAAGATTGCAACATGTTTGTAAGTTTGTTAGTGTAGATAAGGTCAAAAAAAGAAATAATAGGAAGGAAAAATAGAGATAATTTTTAGTGGAAAATGGGAAAAATCATTATATACCTACTATTAATTCATGATGAACATGTCTACACATGCATTTATGCCAGCTTAAATTTACTGAGCAGTAAATTACTGTGCAGTAAGTGGGACTAGGCCAGGGTCTACATGTGCAGATGATCTGGGACCAAATTTAGTCCCAGGTCAGAGCATCTTGCCTTGTCTCCTTGTGGCCACAGGGGGGAGCTTCATCCTCCAGCCACATGACTGCCAGGCCTTGGGACTAACTTTAGTCCCAAATTGAAGCCAGAGCCAGCTTTAGTCCCAAGTTAAAGCAAGGAGAGGTAGCCAGCTAGGACCGGGAGCAATTTGCTTCTGGTCAGCTATCTACCTATGCACTACTGAGCAGTAGCTACTGCGTGGTAAATCTACTACCTGCATTTACATATAGTAGAACACTGCAATAGCCTATTTTACTGCACAGTAGTTACTGCACACAGTTACATCATGATACTTTACTGCATCATGGATTAGTCTACCATGCAGTAAATCATCTCATGTAGAAGTATCCAGTGTCCAATGTAGATGCAGTCCAGTGTAGATGCAGTCACAGTCAGATGCCCACAGCACTTCTTTCTGTCTAAACATACCTTTTGTTGTAAGAAGAATGCTCTAATAATATTTTAGCTCTTCCTTTAAAATCCATTATTAGGTTGGTAGTTTTAGTCTATACTGATCTGACAGTAATGCAGTTAAATGAGAACACAGCACTGAAAACTGAAAGACCAGATTGCTTATTTAACATGAGGGGACACTTGGGTTCCTGAGTTGCGATCTGACAGATTGCATTCCCTATCTTACCTGGCTGCTGTAGTACAAAGCTGTCATCTCCCATCTCTACCTAAGGGGAGGCAGACACCTCTTTTCTCCTGCATGGCTATGAGAAGGAAGAGAGCCACATGAGTTCTTATTTTCAGTTCACCCTGTGAGGCTGAAGAGGGAGAAACAACATGTTCTTATCTTCTCCCTTCCCTGTAACACTAGGACAGACAGTCTTCTCATTTTTCTCAGTTGTCAGTAGGGAAGATATCAAAGGTGTTTTGACAAGTTCTGTCTATTAAATGTTCCATTATCTCTGCTTGTTCACGTATTTTCTGGAATAAACATCACCAATAAGCTTCCTCAAATGTACCCTTGCAAAAATCTTACTTAACTAAGAAAAAGCAATCCAAAATGCAACATTTTGAAGCAGTCATATTGATATGGGACCTTTTCTGCAGGACTTTGACTTCACAACTCAGTGAATGGAATACCCTCAACCCTGCATTCTTTGTAGCTTGTATTCCTATAACAGAGGTAGCAAACAGATATCTGTAACAGAAATTAACTAGGTAAATTAAATAAAATTGAATAAATTGCTGAGGTAGCAAAATTAATTGAGTTGGAAACATTTTAAAATTATTCTCCCTAGTTCCTGTCATATGGGAATTCAGGGGATTATCAAAATGTACACAAGCTTCTGATTTATTTTATGCTCAGTGGTGTCTGTTTGTAGGAACAATTTGCTTTCAGTCACCGTGTTAGACTCTTTTGAGGTTCAGGTCACATAGGCTAGGGACAGACATTACACAAAGACCAGTCAGTTTAACTGATCAGAAACTGCTTTAAATCTGTAACAGAACAGATGTTCAGTGCACATAAACCAGTTTGAAAATGGCTGAAATGGGTTTGAGATAAACCTGGTTGAATGTAGTATCAGATTTAACTGATTTGTGTCAAACTGGTTTATGCAATACCTGTGCCAGATCACTTCCTGGTTTAAGATAAACCAGACTCCCACAGCATCCCGGCATGCTCTCTGGGCTGCTCTGGGTCGGGCTGTCTGTTGTAGCAGAGCAGGGTTGGCCCCCGGCCCCTCTCCTTCCTAGCCAGAACACTATCACAGCTCCAGCTGGCTGAGGGACTGCAGCAGCTGCCAGACTTCCCCCACACACTCACACCCTTCCCCACTGGCTACTCAAGCAGGGATCCCCACCTTTCTCCAATGGCAGAGAACCCAGCACAGGGACCTGGCATCTGGCCATGCCCCTCCCCCATGCTAGATAATGCTGAGAAGTATCTATGTAGGTCTCCAATTTCACTGAAATAAAGGCAGACATCTAGTGGCTTGCAGTGCAAATGCACCCTGAAGATAAGAAGAGCTTGATGGGCTGATAAAGTGGTTTCAATCTGTCAGTCTTAAAGAAGGGAAAGAAAGTTGTTAGAAATCACTTGGTTTGCAGACAGTCTGAAGAAGCATGGAGATGGAGATTGAACAGCTCAGTATCAACATATGCAGGGTCTGGCAACACTCCTACCCCCAGCAGCAAGCAGGGAAAAGCCTGGGACTGCAGGCAGGGTGGGGGTTAAAACCCCTCCCTAATCAGAATGTCCTGCCAGGGCCTGGCTGTACCCCCTCCCCTCAGCTCAGCATTATGGAAGGGAAGGGAGGGCTGCTCTAGTGCCCTCCCCTGGCTTCTAACCTGAGCCACTGCAGGCATGTGCCTGAATTTCCTCAGTTCAGAGAGAATGCATATGCAGTTGCAAACTAATTTAATCTAGCCAAGTTAGACTAACCTGCAAAGATTGAACCAATTCATGCTCATACTTTTTGAATGTCTGTCCCTAGCCCTAAGCTGCTTTTGTTCCTTCTGATGCAGTTTGTTTTCCAATTACAAAAGCCAAACAACACTATGGGGCTGTAATGTTTACAAACTGCTTTGATAAATAGCCTCAGCTCTTGCAACAAAACACAGCCATGGAGGCTGCTTAGTCCAGTTGACAAAGGACCAGCTTAGGAGGCAGGAGACTTGGGTTCTGTTCTACTGCTGTCACTGACTTACTGAAGTACTGCCAAGCCACTTAAATTTCTCTGCTTTGTATTTCCAAATTTGATATCAATGTGATTATGCTGAACATCTGTCTCATTAACTATGAACTCGCTTATTGTGAACCACATGGGAAAAAAGGAGTCTGTAGGAGGATTCTATACAATATTGCTGCCTTATCATCATAGATTCGGCTCCTCTGTGACAGAACCCAACATATCCCAACTGGAGGTAATGGAGAAAGGATCAAAGCAGGACAGGCAGCTGAGAGGTCTCCAGAGAAAGTGGAGAATGAACTCTCATGAACCCTATCAAATAGGTCTTGGTAGAATCCTTGAGAAGCTGAAGAAGGGAATGGGAGATGGCAACCCTGCAAAGAATAGCCCTTCTGCAATGGAGTACCAGGAAAGCATGGTGAATTGGTTACATACAGGTAACAACTTTGTTTCATTAGAGAATTGTTGTGGTTTACAGTCTACAAGAGTCTTGGATCAAATCAGTAAGAGTTACATGTAGAAGGAAAAATATTGTCAGAGTTACACTTAGACAACTTTTTAGATCTACATATTCCAGACAGTGTTAATCCAATGAGTCTACTCAACTCTCTGGCAGACACAATATTATTTCAATATTGAGTGCAGCCTAAGGATCTTAGGAGGATATTCTCACAAACTGTCAGTGGTGAGCTTTTCTGCTTCTTATCTTCATTTTATTCTTACTACATTAGTTTTGATTTCCTCATATGACTGGGTTTAGAGAGTAATGAGAGATTTTTCCCCTATCATCCGAATAGCAATAACAAATATATATTTCATACATTTATATGTGTGTTTATATACATATATACACACAGCTCAAACTCATGCATATATATACATGTATACATACTTATATATGTGTGTGTGTGTGTGTGTGTGTGTGTAAAAAATATATATAGTTTGACCTCAGTATTTTGCAGTGTTTTCTTCATGGTTTCTTGATCTGTTCAAATTTATAGAGATTTGATGTGGGTTGACCATGAACCCTATTCTGCTTCAAGATTATATGCATGCCAATCCACTAACTTTAGTAGCAGTTGTAGGATGCACCCAAAAAAAATGTGTATTTCTGCAGGTTGTGCATTTAAAAAAAAATCTGTAATCATTCTAGGAAAAAAAAGACTCATATTAGAGCAATTACAAAAATAGACCTTGGTCAAAGCACAAGTGTTAAAACAGGCTTCTTTGAAGAGAGAAAACACGGAGAGCAGAATGTTGTGAAATGCACCTAGGAATTCTGCAGCTTTCACAACATGGATAACCCCATGGCCTGACAAAATAATTTATAATTTTTTTTTAGCTGTCACACACTGCAAACCCTTAGCCTTTTTTCTAATTCTTCCCTATGACTTAAGTTACTTGAACAAACAGCACAAGTTCCTTCCTTTGAGCTAGGTAAAAGCAGCATGTCAGACTCTTTAAGCTGGAAAAACACATTTAAGAGTACCTCTGCTACACACTCCATCTCTTTCACATACATATGCACATTGAAATCATATGACTTCTCAGCAGTCCAATTACTGGCAGCCTTGGGTACTTTGGCAATACCTGCTGTGTCTGAAGGTTTCTTTCCCAGTTCTTCAATCCATCAATCTTGCTCCTGAGAGCACAATGACATGTAGCTCTCTTTGGGCATCCAATCAGTCTGAAATGGTACATTTGTGAACAAGCTGAGCTTTTAAATGCAGGATCTAGAGAGAAAGAACTATACACAGAGCATCCTTAATTCACCAGGTCTACTGCACATCCAACATAAAACATCAGATACCCATTTTTCAGAGAACAACTCCCTGTACAATTAATTAAACCAGCCACATTTGAAATTATTATTTATGTTATTTCTTCATTTACATCACTATTATGCTGGAATAAATAAAATACCTACTCTTTCAAGGGCAGGGGAACACAGTTAAATATCAAAACCAAATTAAGACCTCTATATATACTCTGAGCCCGCATTCTCTGCATAGTAAATAACATCTCTTCTCTAGATGCCGGGGTTACTGCTAATGAATAAAGGACATGCTTCTAATTCAGTGTAAAACCCAGACTTTATACTGCTAACTACTTTATACTACTTACTAGTGTAAGAAATGAATGCTTTAAGAACTCTTCAGCATTGTCAATAATAATGCTAACCAAGAAATGCTCTTTAGCTCTTTCATTCATTTATGCTGTTCTGTAAGAAACCCAAATCCACCCCAGGGTGGATAACTCCACTGAAGTTTGTGGACCAAATCCTGACCCCATGCTAACTGATTTGCACCACTCCAACAGAAACAGCATTTGCAAAAGCATTTCTATCAGGTCATTTGAGGATTCTCCCACATGTTGGAATCTCCATTTGGTATAAAAATCAGCAAACGGAGCATTTAAGTGGCAGAAGCACAGTATGTTCCAGCAACCTCTGGCTTTGTGCTGATTCCTGAGGCTGCTGTTTTTGTACTGGTGATAGAACTTCCCCCCACACAGCCTGCAGACTGGCTTTATGTGCAGGTGACATGAAGTCCCATTTTACTCAACCTCCAAATCCTGTGTTAGTTTTGTTCTGTAAGACTGTTTCTGCATTTTGCCATGACCAGTGTTACTTGAGACAGGATTCTAAGGATCACGTATAGCTTATTCAACTGTTATTTTCCCCTATAGAATCCTACTCTGTCTCCTCTTATTCTTCAGCTGAAAAGTCAGGTAAGCACTGCCTTTGCTGAAAGTAATATTACTCCAAGGCATCAACCAACATCAGTCAGGTCCCGAATACTTTCCAACTTGGGTCTGAACTAAAACTAGGATGGGTAATGATTGCATTGTAACTGGGTCTGTTATGATGCCTATTTGTTATGTAGGTACATAGTTCAGTTCACTAGACAAATGTGCTCTGCACATTCAGTTTACAGCAACAACAGATATTTTAAGAAAAACATGCCTTTTCTGAGTCAGTGAAATTAAAAAAATGAAACACAGCTTGGAAGAAAACCGATATTTCTAATGGCATCGTAGATAAGTTTGTATGCTAATGAACATTATACATGATAACTTTATAAATCCAGATCTTGAAAATCTGGCACTTTTTAAGCTTCCCCCTCTGCTCCCCCAGACATAGAGGGGGAAGCTTGCATGCAGCAGCTGCTGCCCGATCCAGTCCCCTGCGCCGCTGCTCCAGGACCGGCTGACTTTCACCCCTGCCTCCCCCCTCTCCCTCCCCCAGAGGGGGAAGCTTGCATGCAGTGGCTGCCATCCACCACCCTGCTCCACGTGCAGGTGCTGCTCTATCCCCACTCCCCTCCTAGCTCCACAGCCAGCTGCCACTCCAGTTTCCAAAAAATGGAATTTTTAAATTTCCAGCAGGAGCTCGGTCCTGAGCATGCTGGATTTATGAGGTTATACTGTATTATTTGGTCCTGTAGCAAACCCTGGGCCTTGTTTCACGTTGCGCTCTGAGCCCGCAAATATTGATTGGTGTTAGAGCCCTGTTACACATTAATTTTAGGTGGCTCCTGGAGCTCTTAACCTCTGGATTGTCTTCATGTTAACACCTTTAAGTGGCTTAAAGCACTTGTTATGCGTCTAAAAGTTATACCACTGTAGGGCTTGATCTACAGTATTATCTCTGTAAAAGAAGGTCCTAAGACATCTCAGAAATGGTTTCTTATGTTGTACAGAATTTTTTGCAATTCATGAAATTCATACCCATTGAATCCAAGTTTGTTTTAACATCTTGCCTTAGCCCTACAGTTTAATACATTACAATGAATATATTCACCAGAAAAAAATACCATGAGAAAATCCAACTTGATTTTATCAGATTAACAGTTTGTTACAGGAATGATGTTTCCCCAGGTTACAGTATATTTGACTTTAGGATCAAATGCTGAGTTCAGTAGAATTACTCTCTCTTCAGATTGATGTAGCAGGGTGTTAAAAATTGCTCTTTAAATTCAGTTGGAAAAAATTTTGTCAGTGGGTTTTGGTTCAGGTCTCCAGCCTTTAATTTTAAGACATAGTAGAAGACAAAAAAAATGTTGATTATTCCTAAAAGGTCAGAAGTGTTTTAAGGCTTTAAAATAAAACCTGTTATGCAAAGGTAATGGCAGAGTTAAATGTTTGCGCACTGTCAATATAAAGTACTGAATTGCAATGCTGCTCAAGGGTTTTTAGTATCTGTCAGTTGCAGAAGCATGTGAGTAACTGTGGTTTCCATTTGTTGATGCCACAGGAGTCACCCTGTCTTTCATGCTCTACTTTTTCTTTCTCCTTCTCTCTTATAAAGGAAAGGCAAGAAAGTTTGTTTATATCAAAGGTGGGCAAAATCCAGCCCACAGCCTGGACCGGGTCCATGGAGGCATTTTACCTGGCCCTTTGTGTGGCAGCCAGATTCCATTTCCTGGCAGCCCCAGTATTGGCAGGTCCTTTGGCTGCTGCTGCCACTACCAGACCTGGCCCCACTGCCCAGGCACCCTGCCATGTCCTCCCTGCACCTGTCACCGGGGGAGAGATCCTCACAGGTACAGATGAATGGCCAGGTGAGAGTGAGATAGGTGGGTGGGGCTGGAGAGACCCTGTTGTCTTGGAGCAGTGACAGTGTGGAGCTAGGGTCAGGGCAGAGCTGGGATCTGCTGCCCACACACCCCTGCAATGGGCATAGGTTCCATGGGCAGGGGCATACAGGGAGCAGATCATAGCACTGCCCTGGCCCGTCACTGTCACCGCCTCAAGATCCTGGGGCCCTTCTGGCTCCACCTGCCCGTCTCGCTCCAAGACACTACTCCCTGCAGATCCATAGCCCCATCCCAAGTCACCCAGCCATGCACCTTGCACACACAGGTCCTGCTCCCCAGCAGTTGGTGCAGGGTGGATGAGCCAGGTTGCTCAGGCAGTTGAGTTGGGTATGGCAGCAGCAGCTGAAGGAGCTGTTGGTGCCAGGGCTGCCAAGAAATGAAGTCCGGTCGCTGTGCCAAAGGCCCAACTGGGCTAAATCGCTCCACAGGCTAAATCTGGCCCTTTTGCCCTTCCCTGGTTCTATGGACTTAACAATTTTTGTACAATATTTTTTTCTGTCTTGGCCTTGCAATGATGTTTCTCTCCCAGATCATCTGCATGGAAATAATATTGTCCTAGACACATGAAAGACAAGCTATAAGTGATGTGCTTTAATTAGGCTACAACTTTATTAATTCAACTCACTCGGGAACTGCAGGCAATAACTGACATGATTCCTTCCTTAATTGTTTTCAGCTGGTGGAGGTCTAGTGTCAGCCCTCTACCCTTCCAACAGCTGGTTCCCAGCTGCCTGTAGGAATCCAACATCCTTTCTTATATAAAGATTAAAGTGCTGGGGAAAGAGGGTAGCTTTTCACTATACCAAGCAGGAGAACCTGAACTTGCTCACTTCCCCTTCAGAGGACACTTTTCCCTACATCTACTGCCAATTCCAGATTATCAAGGAACCACATCCTTTATGGAGCAACTACCTGCGCTGAACATCTAACCCCTGCTAAATTTTGAAACCTTGAACCTAACCTTCTGTTAAGTTAGTTTCCTATCACCATATTTATGCTATTGGTAAGTTGACATACTAAGACAAATAGCAGCACATTTTTAAGACTAAAATGGGTAATCGGTCATTTAATTAAACAATAGTAACTATTCAGGCAACTTTGTTGGGTATTTTTATTTTTCTGCCTTATGGCTTGTAGATTTGCTCTACCCCAGTTCACAACATGAAATATATAATAATGAAGTATTTTCTATGTTTAGTTTAATAGTATATTTTAAATTAAGGATGCATTTTTTGTAATAACAAAAGCCACATTTTCTACTAGATTTGTTTGAATGCACTGAGTGGAATAATAACATAGAGCAACAGCCGAACAATCTTCAACTAGACAAGAAAATTTGTTGGTCAGGATTAATCTGACAGCATCATGACATTCCTAACTAAATGGCTTATGTAACCCTGTTGCTATTGTACTGGTGTGACAGCCTCTCTGCCATGCTTATTTGCATACTTCCATTGATATGCAAGGTCAGATTATGAGGAGTCCCTCTCATCCATGTATCCTCTATTGGTATGCATGGACAAGGGAGTGAAAAACACTTTTATGTTTGTTTTGATTGAGATAACATATTTTAACTCTTTTATTTTGAATCCAAGAGGCCAGGGAAATCAGGTTAATGTGCACTTCTCCCACCTTCTAAAACTGTAAAGTTCATATGGGGACAGATGTTGTAAAAGAAAGTTAAATACACATAGTTGAGGGGGTCAGTGCTCACCATGACTTGTGTGGAATTCTGAGGTGAAGGGACCCACAGCTTAGGAGTAACAAAAAAGGAAGAAGAAGAGACTCCAGACTGGAGTTTTAGGGGATGATAAGAGATGGGGCATCACATGGAAGAGAGGGACTAGCACAGACTGTTCAGAGGTAAGCCCTCCAAAGAGAGCAATGGGGATGATGAGGAGGACAACAATGATGGAGATGATGAATACAATAATGAGTGAAAGGACTGGACAAACAGGCAGGAGAGTTAGGAAGGGCCAGGGGTGGTCACAAGACAGGTTGGTATAGTTATATATATATGGCATATGGTATCCATTCATCAGTGAGTGATGGTGGATACTACTGGCTAGTGGTACATTTTCTCTTGTGGCTGTAAAGACTGATGTTAGACTTGTAGGTCCTGCCACAGTGGTCACAGGTATTCATGGCATTAGGGCTTCCTGCAGGGGTGGTCAAAATGGTGTATCCAGCCAGCAGCCGGGCTCCATTTCCCAGAAGTCCCTGCCCATGTCACTGTAGCCGGTTTCCATGTAGAGCCTAGCTGCAGCAGCTCCGTGACAGAGTGGGGCCAGGGTTTCCATGAAGACCAGGCCCAGCAATGATGGCAGGTCAGGCAGCTGGGTGGGGGGACTGCTCTGCGGCCAAGGCTTGCATCTAGCAGTAGCATGGTCTGGAGCCAGGGCAGAGCCACAATCTGTTGCCTGCACACCCCTGCCTGTGATTCTGTCTTGCCGTTTGTTGTCAAGGATGCACCATAGACAGCATAGATGGAAACTGTTCAGCTTCTTTTCTTGATATGCGTATATCTCACTGCTATAAATAAGGACACTGAGGACACAGGCTTTGTACAGAAACAGCTTAGTTTTGATTGTGAGTTTTGTATTGTTCCAGACTCATTTAGAGAGCTTTCTGAAAGTGGTATCTGCCTTTCCAACATACACATTTAGCTCTTCATCCAGTGATAGATTGTCGCTTACTGTGGAGCCAAGGTAGCAGAACTTGTTCACTGCCTGTAAAGGTGTCCCGTCAAGGCTGACAGATGGTGACTGGTGAACACCTTGCCCTTAGACCACAGTCTTCTTGAGGCTGATGGTCAGGTCAAACATTCTACAAGGATGGGAGAGGCAATTCATGAGTATTTGTAGTTGGCTTTCTTCATGGGCAGTGAGTGCAGCATCATCAGCGAAAAGAAGCTCTTTAATAAGTGTGTGCCCCACTTTTGTCTTTGCCTTTAGATGTGATAAATTGTAGCGTTTGCCATCTGATCTTGTGTGAAGGTATATATGCCTTCCTTGAACCCATCAAAAGCATAGTGTAGTGGCATAGAAAAGAATATCCCAAAGAGTGTGGACACCAGAACACAAACCTGCTTCCATCCTCTCTTCATCTCAAGCCTCAATTTTCACCTCCAAGGTTCATGAACAGCATGTGCCCCTGGTGGCTGGGGCAGGGCACAGCTGAGGTGGCGGTGGCGGTAAGATGGGTAGCTCCCACATATGCTGCTGGCACTGTCAGTGGTGGGGGGGTGGTGAGTGCTGACCAGGGATTGGCAACCACCAGCAGGAGCCACCGGCAGTGTCAGTGGTGGCCAGCAGTGATCATGGACCACTCGCAGATGCCACTGGCAGTGCTGGTGGCAGACATCGCCGACAGTGCCTTTTTGCAGGAAATACACTGCCACACTCGGGGGTGCATGTGCACTCACGTGCACTCCCTATCCATCGCCTGTGCAGAGGTTGATCCATCAAACTGAACTGTGGTCTGTATGTTTTCATGGAAGGAGTGTATTATGCAAAGTAATGTTGGGGGATGCCCTCTCTTTACCAGGACCTAGAACAAACCTGTTCTGCTGATGTGTTGAAGGCTTTTGTCAGGTCAGCACATGGTACGTACCATGGCTTATTTTGTTCTCTGCATTTTTCTTGCAGTTGTTGTAAAGAGAATATCATGTCCACTGTTGATCTCCCTGTTCTGAATCCACACTGTGATTCCAGGTAGACTCAGTCAGCAAGTTGCTGCAAGTGTTTCAAGATGACTCTGGCAAAAGCTCTCAGCTTTTTATAGTTGAAATTATACGCACATACACACACACATAGAAATAAATAGTGTTTTGCAGCCTGCCCCCCCCCCCAACTAGAGCGATGGTATTGCATCTTACTATCCAATCATAAAAGTAAGTGCTGGTGCTTTATGAATCCCTTTAGTAGGTTCAGTATGAGTTTTTTACCCAGTTGGTCCTAAAGAGCTGAAATCCCTAGGTAGAAGCCTGTACCCGCCCAATCCTGAAGAGCTGAAATTGTATCTACAACCAGAAGAAGAGCAGTGAGGAGCAATGAGGAACAGTGCTCCCCAGCAGCAGTAAGAAGTCACCATGAGCAGTACTCCCTCCCCAGCAGCAGCAAGCAGCAGCACCCAGTGGTGGTGAGGCAAGAGAAACCCTTGGTTAAGAGCTACACTGTCTCTACTAACTACAGTGTTCACCCTGGGTGGGACTAAGCTAGAACTCTGAACCCATTGACTGTGCTGAACTGTTAATAGTGGGTTGAGATAGGCTACTGATTATTAAGGGGTTCTTAAATCTGTCATTCCATCTCCCTTTCCTCTGCTTAATAAACCCTGTTATAGTTTGACATTGGTTGTGAGTGGGGAAGTTTGTTCACATTGGAACACCCAGGCAGAAATTATTTTGCCAGGTTTCTGGACAAGGGCTCAAGCTACGATAAGCAAGGTTCTTTGAGTAGATGTGATATATTTTATTAGACCAACTGAGTAGCTGGGAAAAAGTTCTTAGCAAACTTTGGGGCACAATCCCTGCCTATGTCCTTAGATCAACATAGGTAGAACCAAAAAACCCAGTGTCCCGGGGAGCTAGAGTGGGACTTACTGGCACCGTTGGAGAAACATGTGCAGTGCCTTAGCCACTTGTTTATACAAACTCGGCCGGAAGATGATGTCATTGGGAGCAGGCAGCCAGCAGGGATAAAAGTGGCCGCGAAAGAGAGGAAGGGGGAGGCAGAGGAACCGGGACCGGGTCCAGCAGCAAGAGGGGCGGAGAGCCCCAGAGCAGAGCAGGTGGCAGCTTCCCCAGCAAGAGGGGCGGAGAGCCCCAGAGCGGAGCAGGTGACAGCTTCCCCAGAAAGAGGGGCAGAGAGCCCCAGGGAGGGGCAACGACCCGCTCAGCCGGAGGAGAGAACAGCAACAACAGCTGGCTGCAGGGCATTGGATGAGTGGAGGCGGGCAGTGTGGCTGGAGACGGACCACGAGGAAAGAGAAGCTGGAAGAGCAGCTGACGAGGGACCATCGGGACACGGACCTAAGCCTGCGAGACCCACAGGTTGAGTGCCAGGGCTGTGGTGCGGGGACGCAACCCGGCAAGAGGGGTGAAGACCCGGGAAAGCACCAAGAGGGTGTAGTCAGGCAGAAGTCACTGCCAACTGGCCATGTTTAGAAACCTATAGGGTGCCCCAGGGAGGTTGGGGCCAGGTATTGCACAAGGGGACCCGGGGAGGTCTGAATAGGAGCCTCAGCCGGTAAAGGGCTGAGGAGCGGGACTTTAAGTTGTTTATAAGTTTGTTGCCCAGTTAAAGGGGTACCCCCAGCAGAAACAGCTGAGGTGACACATTCATGAAGATAGGGCCAAGGATACTTTAGGGGGGCACAACCTGTGCTGTGACCCAGTGCATGGTCAAACAGGATAAAGGAAGGAAAGGACGTGGCAGACTGGCCCGGGAGCAATCCAACAAGGGCAGGCCAGGCCAAGGGGAGCTACCAGCCCACCAACAGGAGGTCCGACCCATAAAAGAGGAGAAGGCACTAGAGGTGGCGTGAGGCTGGGGTACAGGGGTGGCGGAGCCCCACGAACTGACCTTAACTAAACTTAAGATCAAGTCGTGGCAGGCGAGAACTAAGGCGGGGACTGGGCAGTAAGAGATCTGCTCCAATCCCGTAGTGATCCAGTGGGAGCAGTGACATCTCCCCCTACTTAAGGTGAACCACTTACGAGTAAGGATCCTAGTCCGGCGGTCACACCCAGCAGGCTAAGATAATCAATTTGTGTAAAACCCTTGGGGAGAACTCAGGCCTTGTTGCTGCCAACTGGTGCCTGGAAGAAGGGTTACACTTACAGTAATCATATTATGCCAGGTGCAAATACTACACTAAGACCTTTATACTTTACCGGGGTGGCAATTGATTTAGGATTGGAAAGTACACAAGACCAGACTTTGAAAGTTTCAACCTAAATTAATTTTCACAATGTAAGCATTGACTTTCTCAGCTTTTTGCAATGTTCAGTGTTATATCAACATAGTCTTTTCCTGTACTACAAAGAATTGCCATGATAATTTAATATATTCAACATCTTTATAATAGGTTGTGTGCCAGTTGTACAGCATCAGGAGTAATTCACCTCTGAGAAGGAAGTTAAAAAAAAAAAATCAGGCATTCCAATATTAAACTGAATACTGTCTCATTTGACCAATGCTGTACTACAAATCCATTGGACTTTGCACCTTGACTAGCTCTTCCTGCAAATTCTTTCCAAACTCTATCAACTGCTTTATATTTCACTCTGTCTGCAATAATCCCCATTAAAAATAACCACGTCAGAAACTGAGTGTGTTTTATCATTTTTAGCTGCCACTAATGATAATTCAAGAGAGAAGACAGCCTGATTTTAATAAGTGAAGTTGACCTGGCAGACCACTGAATGGCAGAAATAAATGGCTAAGGTGAGCAAACATAACCCGGGAGTCAAGGGGAACATTCATATATGCAAAACCAAAGATTTCCGTTTATAATTATATGACTTTTATTTTACCCCATGCTGACACTTTTAAACTCTTGAATTTCAATGTGTTCTCTTTTGAAGGGTACTGCAGTTGAAATGGTATTTGATTTGAAATGCATTTGTGTCTAGCAGGGCATAACACTCAAAAGCTGCAGGAGATTCAGATGAATATGAAAACAAAAGATGTTGGATTTTACTATGGTGTTGCTAATGACATGTAAAGAAGTTACTAAA
Source organism: Crocodylus siamensis (assembly GCF_052110815.1). Lineage (NCBI taxonomy): Eukaryota > Metazoa > Chordata > Crocodylia > Crocodylidae > Crocodylus > Crocodylus siamensis. Next base: position 73,573,334 of record NC_143397.1, on the reverse strand, counting down.
TAACTAGGTAATGAAGAGATCTTTCACATCTTATAGTAAATCATTCCCAACCTCCTGCAAAAGTGCACAAGAGATATTAAACCACATAGCCACACCCACCCTTGAAGTAAGGCTTTCAGTAATGCAAAGAAGATAGAGCTCTCGGAGGTCAGGTCAGGCTGGAGACTTCACAGATAGACTTTGTACCTAGAGAATGAGTAGCTGAAAGACAAATAGGAAGACAGGCCAAAAGAGCAATTGAAGAAAGGACCACAGAAGAGAGAGGGAAAAAATGATAGAAACACAGAAGAGAGGTTACAGGTATGTACACCATACTTTCTCACATACCACATGCCCCAAATAAAGCACATCCCTTGGTTTGGGGGAGGCAGAATGAAGAAATTTGCCAGAATTATGGTAGAGTTAAGGCTTTGACGTAGAAGAAGAGAAACCAGGAGCAGCTAGCAGGCATCAAACTTGCCTGAAGAAAGATTAGCTTGTTTAGTGGAACAGCAAGACCGTTAAAAAGACAGATAATCATTAACACCTATGGAGTAAAGAACAATAAGCCATTAAGTCAACTGATTCTCTCAGCTGCCTGCATAGAAATGCCACTGCTGTTGTTGCTGCTCCTGCTGCTGCATGGAATGGGACTCAAAGTGGGGTGCTTGTATTCTGGGCAGAAAATTCCGCTTAAGACCAGTTTTGAGAACTAATTTTTGGAGGCAAGGTATGTATGGCGGTCTGGCGAGTAAATGAGTTATGGCATTAGAACTGAGGAGAGACAAAGAAAGTAGTGAAGAAATATGTTTTGTAGAAATCAGAGGAAAGGATAAAGTAAAGGGAGAGAATGAAAGAAGTCCTAGCAAGGGTAATGAAGAGATGTAAAAGGGAAAAAAATGAGCAACATAAAACTCAACATTAAGTTTAGCGAACTTCAATATATTTAGCCTATTTATTTTTATTCAGGAGCTACTGGTAGTGAGAAGTTGGAGGAGGAACTGAAAAAGATCATTTAAATTTCAAGCCCTTGAATGTGAATTACTGGTCAGTAAGAAATACAGTTGGACCTTGTTGCATGTGAGTCCACCTGGAGTCTTGGATATATGGAAAACATTTTTGGACTGATTGCATTTTTGCCCTTTGCTTTACCATATTTTCTCACATTCTACACACACCTTTAAAAAAACAGCTTCTTGAGACTAGAGTGCATATTATATGGGAGGATATACGATAATGGCAGCTTGTACTGCTTAAGCTTTGGTTGGGTGAACATGGAAGTAAAGTCTGCATGCAATTCATAGGAAGCAGAGCAATGAGCAAACAGCTCCCTAGCTGCTGCTACTCAGTTTCTTAGTATGAGAAAATACCTTTTTTACTTTCATTCTACTTTTCAGAATGCTTTGCACTTTCATGATGTGTTGTATGTGAGAAATATGGCATTACTGAAAGTGTATATTACAGTAAGGGCTTAAAAACCCAATCTCCCATTGAGAGACTCATTACACAGATGTTCCCAGCAACAGCATAATAGGTGGGAAGAGGGGTACCAGCTCTGGGTGCCAACTTAGAAAGGGAACTAGAATGGTGGCCCCTTCAGTGTTTTTGCCATGTCAGGAGGAACCCCATACCTCCTGGACTTCAGAACCAGGTTGGGGGTAGGACAGAAACAGGAGGTGTCCTTGAGTCCCCAGGGCAGATAATACTGAACACTTTCCCTTGCCTTCCTCCTCCCTCTGCTTTCCTGCAGTCAGCAGCCTCCTCCCTGACCTACCTCCACCCAGTGAGGTTTTGCCCAGTGTACCAAACTTGAAACTTATGCTTCTGATGTTCTGTGCCCCATGCAACTTTAGAATAAGTGGCCTAGGGGCTGGTGAATGAAGGTGAATGATGGTACTTTTATTTCTTCAGTTTTATAACTGAGAACAGCACGAGCCACAGGCTTTCAGCAGGTACCAATTGCTGAATGTTGGATTAGAAAGATTCATCAGAGCCATCTAATGGGCTGAGCTTGACAGAAACAAAGCCTACATGTCTGCCCTGAGTAATACATAACCTATGTTCAGAGGCAAAATGACATTCTTCTAGTGAATAGGTATAAATTGGCCAGAGTCCATTAGTGAGCTTTGTCTCCCTCATGGGAAATGAGTTACAGGTGCTCTGACCCAATAACTCATTTTACTCAGTCCTGTCCCCTTATTAGTGGATGATGTGCTATATCTCCCATTTATAGTTGATTATTTCTCCATCTGAGTATATTGTATTCTCTTCTACTCAAGAATTATTTATACTGGAAGGACAATAAAGATGCCATTTCTCCCAACTGGGTATAAACAATACTTTGCTATAGAGTGAATAGCAAGAAACTGCAACCTAGACTAGAAGCCTAAGGCTGCTTACAGGCATTTTTAAAAAAAAAGATGCTTTACTTTAAACTCGGCGCCATCCCACACCAAGCCCAGTGCATGCGCAAAAGAGGAATCGTCTTAGTTGGACCCGGCTCACCCAACATCTGTACGGACTGGTGTGTTATGGAGTAGTCTGTTTTGGACTATTCCAAATTTTCTCTGAGCCTAATCTGTCTATAAAATGAACTGTTCCAAACAGGAGATTAACATGCCTTCAACCCTCCTACGAAATACGAACTTTCACTTTTATCCAGGAGAACTATTACAATATTTTCTCCTATGCCTGAAGAACGGTGCTTATGCCAAAAAGCTTGCAATTAAATCATTTTTAATCACCCCACTGCCCAGCAGCACCTGGTGAGCACCAGGGCTTTTTTTAAAGTACTGAGCTGGGGCAGGCAGGGGTCAGCCATGGTGGGGCTGGGGGAGTAGGCAGGAGTTGAGGGGGCTGAGGGAGCGGGGGTTGGGGGAGGCTGTCAGGGCTCACCCCATGGTCTCCTCCCCCCCCGCCCCAGTACTTGCCAGCTTAGAGTCAGCTGCAGCTCCCTGCTGCAGCCACCATGGACTGCCCGAATCACCAAAGCTCTCTGAATCTTTTCCGAAGATTCAGAGAGTTTTGAATCAAATTCGGATCTTTAAATTGGTCCCCTGGTTCATTTTAGATTTGGAGATTCAGCCAGTGAATCGGGCCAAATCTCCTCCAGATTGAATCACCACCCTAAGCTTCACACAGCCCTAATAGATGCTCTGGGAAAATAAAACATCTTACATTAATTCCTCCATTATCCCAGGATGCATAGGTCCCAACCACTGTACCTCTTCCTAGACAAAAAAAACTCTAGTAGTGATGAAGAGCTTTTCAGTTGTTGTAGGAAGAATGTAATTTGGGAAATGTAATTTAAGGAGCTTCAATGATCAAACTGCCTGAGATTCTTGTCTTATGTTTATCATGATGCAAATTAAAATAATTTTTGCTGTAGTTTCTTTTTTTCCCCAATATAGTCATTTAGAGGAACTAATGGATTAATAAAATGAGTGCATCAGTGCTGCCTAAATCGGTAATTTAAAATAATGATTTAATTACAAGGAGCATTGAGTATAAAAAATAAAAACAAACCCCAAATAGAAAAAAAAATCCTGATGATTCACTGAATTTAGATTGATGATAACTACTGAACAACCACAATTTTTAAAGGTGACTTGTGCTTCTGGGTGTCTGCAATCTGAGATCAGACTCCATGTGCAGAGGTCTCTTGAGAGTGATCATTCCTTACTGAAAAACCATTCCCTCTAAGGTATTTCAAGCTGGCTACCATAAATGAACCTATGATCCTAAGCAGAACAACCTAAAATCATTACATATCTTTGAAACTCTTTGGCTGATAATTATTATACTTTTAGGCAGATTATTCATAATGTTAATATCAGTTAATGATACACTCCTGGACAAAAAAAAATGGTGTTATATTGAGACCAAAGTACCTGGTAAATTAGAAGAAACATTACAAAAATGTGATTTTTCCCAAAACAGGCATTATAAATCCATTATATTCAGAGAAAGTATGTTAGATAAGAAATATATAGACTTTAGGCACAAAAATAATTTTCAGTCACCCATGAAATATTATCATGCTATAACCATATGAGTATGACTCAGGCATGTTAGTGGTTCCAGATTGGATTTAAATGATTTTTAAGAACTTATTCTTTTTTTCCCCTCATTTGTTCCACTTGCAGCATTAGATTTGAGGCAGTGCCTTGATCTACAGCACAAGATCAAAATTAATGTAAGAAGAATGTACCGAATAGAAAACAGAGCATAAAAAACACATATCATAATTACACAAGGAAGCAAGCCATCCTGATATGATTTTTTTTTGATTAATGACAGTGAAACTTCCTTGGAGGTCTTCCAGCAGAAATTTGTTGTCACTGAAGTACACTTGACTCAATGTGCATCACTGGGCAACATGAGATCTAATATTCATAACTGGCCAGTACCTGATGTAGAAGATAACTAATAATTATTATTAAGTTGCAATATTTATGCAGCACTTAACGGTATGGTGGACTTTTTTAGAGAGCTATCCATGCCCTAAAAGCTTACCTCCTGAATAGGTGGAGACAAGAATAGTCTCACCGTTGAATCACCACCAAACTCATGTTTGAAAGGTTTTGAGCTAGAATGTCAAGTATGAGCCTCATGCATTCATGAGCTGGTTTACATTTTAGTTTTCCTCTATAAAATTATTGTGTGAGGAATAATTTCTCTATTTTTGGTGTCTCTAATAGCAAAGGAAAAATAACATTGAACAATGTCATTGTTATGTACTCTAACATAATGCTGTTAGTACTATATTTTAACAAAAATGAGCCACCTAATAGTTTAAGAAAAGCAAATTTACCATGCTGGGGAAAAGGTTTACCTTTCAAAAACACTGAGGGCAGGACAGTAGGGATAACAGCTCCAAGATGCAAGAGGAAAAGAATACTGCAAAAGACAGCATTTTCATTGTGCATTATTCACAGTTTTTAAGCATTTCAGTAGCACTGCCAAGTTGGTATACATGGTTGATGCATTCATTAACACCTCTGTGTCTTTCTGTTCCCACTGGCAGAAGCGACCCAATTCCTTTGCCTGACTAAGTAACAGTAATGTTTCCAAAGGCTAAAGCTATCTACCATTCTCTAACATTTGTTTCTATTTGGTCAGCAATTGCTCAAGTAATACATAAAATTAATGTTTGTTATTTTATACTGAAAGTACAGGTCATGCATAACCTACCACCTAAGGTACGCTTCTGCTTTCAACTGAAGCTGTTAACAGCCTGAGGCACAATTTTAATAATCCTCTTACTGCAAAATGGACTTACTGAAGGCTTTTGATCAGAAATACTAATTGTTGGCAGCAAACACCAGTGGAAAAAGATTCTAACCTAGGAAGAGGTATAAAAAGAAGCCAACACTCAGCAATTTCTGAGATAAAATTTTATTCATCTTATAAATCTAATTACATTCTGCTTGCCTTTTTCTCTAGTCAATAGGTTAATAACCTTTGTGGCCTACCCCAGTGTTAATATTAGAAGTGGGGTATTTATATTCTTTGTGGAGATACTTTCTTTACTCCATGTGTGTGCAGTTAGATTTAACTATAGCCCTCATTAACTACTCACAATAAAAGAAAAAAATCTGCTAAATTTATGCTTTTGCCCTCTGAATGTACTTTTTTTTAACCATCATTATTTAAAATTTACAGCAGGAATAGAAACTACTCTTTTCTGCTTAAGAACATGTCATAATCTGGGAGTCATTAATATATTCCAATTATTTATAATTTATGCAGGCCATAAAAAGCTATGTTCATAAAGTGGCTTAAGCAGAATTTATGCAGCTACGTCCAAAATTGAGGTCTTCAAAGCCTTAGTTTCGGCCTATCCTTGGAGGCACCAGAAGTCCATAGGTGCCTATATTTTTAAATGTTAAGGTTCCTTAGATGTTTTCCTTGTAAGCATGCTGAGAAGCACTTTGGCCTTGAAAGTGCTGAGTAGCTTGGCACTTAAATTCCACCAGGATTGACAAATTAGGCATTCCACTTATCTCACTCAAAATGTTCAATCAAGAGGTTTTTTTCCAAGCATGCCAAATGAATGTAGCTCCACACAAAACAGGGAGCGGTATTGGATAATTGGGGCACCCTTCCTCCCTTTTATCCAGTAACTTTGGTTAGAGCTCTTGCCTAGGATATGGGCAGCCTTCTTTCTTTTCTCTGCCTCAGGGAGTAGAATCCATTCCTCCACCTCTGAGTGTTATAACTACCAAGCTATAGATTGTCTAGGGTAGGGAGGTACTTTGATTCCCTCCTGCTGAAGTTGTTCTACTTCACATGAAATAATTAAAAATTAAGTGGGATAGATAAGAGAGATCATGGTCCTCTCACCAAGCCATAAGGGCACTTACCTGGAAGAGGAGAATCCAGTTTTCAGTTTTTGCTCCACTGAATACATAATAGAAAATAGCAAAATATCTAGTGGAGCAAGGACTAGAAACCCAATAGTTACCTTCTTCCAAATGAATGCCCTAAACAATAAGCTATAAATTCATGCTGAGTTTCTTTCTGACCCAATGAAAATGTAATTATTCCATGCATAGTGGAAAGCTTGAACAAGGAATAAGAGCATCCTTGCCTGAGATCACCCTATAGACTGAGACTTGGGGTAGGTTCTCGGATGATGGGAAAGTTGTTTTCAAAAACTCTCAGCTACAACCCAAATATCTCACATCTTGGCTGAGGCTTGCAACCGCTGAGTTAGTAGATAAAAGTGTGGGGAAAGGACAGCAGCAACATGTTCTCTCCCATTTATAGTTTGAAAAAAGGCCCAGGTCCCTGACTTCATAGCACAGTTTCAGTCTGGGAATCCTAAGTTAGGGATAGTGTCTTTCTGCACCTTACTCAGAGTAAAGTGCCAAGCCCTGGAGATGGGTGGGATTTAAGACATACCCTTGTCATTGGCATTATATATTGTCTATGTTAGGTGGTTCCCCGATCACTGTTAGGCTTCAAAGTCTACATAACCCCATGTATTGTATTGGGAGCCTAGGGTTCCTAACTTGGATGTTTTGGATTCTCTTAGGCAACCAGACACCTAAATTAGACTACACAATAGGGCTGTGCGAAATTTTACTGACAGTTTCGTTTCGATGCAAATGAAATGAGGCAAGTCAAAACATTTTGAGATTTTGAAACGTTTCAAGTTTCGAAGCTCAAGCTGGGCTTGCCTGCAGGGAAACAGAAACTTAAGAAAGAAGAGGGAGGGGGAAAGGAGTGCTCTCATTATTGACTGTTTAGCTGGCCAGTTACTGTCATCTTTTCTTGAGGTCCCTTCCAATCCTAGTGCTCTGACAGAGGGATGGAAAAACTGCATAAAAGGCAGCATTGTTTGAACTGCCCTGCGTTCTGCCTTGGTGTCAGTTGAGTGAGGGCGCACAGTGTCACCCACCCACGTCACGAGTTTTGCCTGTCAGCAGCTAGAGGTGCAGGGCCCCAGAACCCAGACTCCCCCTGCACCTATCTCCTTGAGAGCTGGTAGGCTCCATGGCTGCAGCAGGGCCAGCAGGCCTGCAGCTTTTACCCTGCTGTGCCTTAACACATACAGTCACCCACGTCACGAGTTTTGCTTGTCCACAGCTTGAGGTGCAGTTTCCCCCAAATCCCTGCACCTATCTCCTTGAAACTTGGCAGGCTTTGTGGCCTCCACAGGGGCTATCTTGCCTGCAGTTTTGACCCCACTGTGGCTTAACACATATACATGACACAAGTTTTGCTTTCAAAACTTTGGGGTGCAGTTTCCCTGATTCCCTGCACCTATCTCTTGAATCTTGGCAGGCTTCATACCCTCTGAAGTGGCTACCATTCCTGCAAGTTTCATCCAAATCAGGCTAGAAATGACAAAGTTATAGGCTGTTTTGAGCTTCCCCATTATAGCCTATGGGCAAAACGTCGAAACAGCGAAACTATTTCGAAGAAATGGAACAGTGATTTTGAATCGAAAGAAAATGCTGTTCCATTGAACCGTCAAAATGCAAGTCGAAATGGAATGGTGCCATTTCATACAGCCCTGCTACACAATGCCCAGCATTTTAATACCCGAATCCCCTTTGTGGATCTAGCCAAAATTACATATTCATGGTTATGGATACTCTTGCTATATAATTAATTTAAATTTATTATTTAATAACTAATTAAAATATAATTAAGCTAGTATAAATAAAAGTAAACCTTTTTACCAGAAGAAAATAAAAAGTCCATCAGTAAAGCCCATTTCTCATCCTAGCCCTCCCTCTACCAAAAGCCTGTGGAAAGCTGTGGCCTGTGTAGCATGCCCTGCAGATCAATATAAATTTAATTTATTCCTTCTCAAAAGGAAAGGGGAATGTATTTCATATTTCAGAATCATACATGAAAAACATACTTTCCTCTGTGGCTTGAGGCTCTACTCTTAGGGCCTTAACTAATTACAATTACAACTGAATGGCACAGAGAACAATGTGGTCCCTCAGCCTTGTATATCTCAAACCATTTGGGTCAAATCCCTCCTAAACATTGAGATCAAAACCAAAAATTTAAACTCAACCTGCAAATCACCAAACAGTTGCTTGGCATATTGCACAGATAGCATGAACTCACAGTGAAAAACTCCACCTAAGAAGACAGGTGGATTCAACTCCAGTTGTGATCTCCAAATTGATTCAGCACACAACTAAAAGGGAGAAAATTGTGGGTCAATACCACAGCTCACAAATGCCCTGGCCAGATCAAAATTGAAAAAACCTTCTTGATCACTGTTGAAATAGCTAAAAATGCAAGAATGAACCCAGATTGCAAACTCTTGTAAACAAAACCTGGCATATGACCTCAAGGAAAGGAAGGAAAAATGATCCTTACCAGCATTTTAGGTTGTGCTTCCCACCAACTACCTTTCATCCATAACTAGTCTTTATCAAATGGTGGGTAAAGCTTTCACCAGGAGAAGAATCATGAAGAACATATGTTCTGATTTATTGCCTGCTTTTCACAGCATTTTATTTGATAAGCTTGTTAAAAGAAAATCTCAACTCAATTTTTCTAGAGATGACAAGAAGTGGGAGAATTTTTACTTGAAAAACGAGTGCATGAACTGAATAAGCATGAAGAAACAGAATTCAGGCCCCTATTCAGCAAAAAACTTAATCATGTACTTACATGACGGAGAGTCATCCATAGAAGGACTGAATATGACTTCAGTGGAACTTAAGTACTGGTCAAAAATTAGGTGTATGCATAAATACTTTTTTCAAATCAAGGCTCCTGTGACTGACGTTGAATGCTAGTCCCATTGCAGACAAGAGCAAAATTGCCATTGTTTTAATGGGGCCAAAATTTCATTTTTTAAAATCTAAACATTATTATATTGAGTCCATATTTGACTGTTTTAGTACAGAATTAAACTGTGTAATCTCTCTTAAGAGTATGGCTCATTCACCAGAGATTATAGCTCTACAATACTTTTAGAGGGTTTTCTAACTGAAGATAGAAAATTGGGGATTTTAACCCAGGGCATAACATACACTAACATTTTGCAAAAAACGTTCATCATATCTACTGGACAGTTGAACCAAAGAAAGTAAAGTGAGAAAGCAAAACTCATTCTTGAAAAATACATGTAAATATACTGTCTTGTTGAAGATGTTCTATGAGGAAACAGAGGGGTCTGTGTCACTGGTGGAAAGGGCAGATAGCGAGCGACATATGGGGTTGCAACAAAACCCTGGATATAGAAAAATACTGTTCACTCTCTCCCTGCAGAACAAATACAGACGCAAATTACAGTGTGTTTTTCATTTGTTTCTTGATATTACTAGCAGTAACAGCAAAAATATGATGTCTGACTATTTCCTCATATCTGTGGAGCAGACAAACAAAATTGCTCTCTTTTACAAAGGAAACACACTTTAATTGTGGGAATATAATGTAGATTCTGTATAGCAAGTCTCATCACAAATCCATAGAACTCTACTTAGCTATTTTGAATTTGTTCTTGTATCTAAAATATGCCAAGCTTGTCTCAAGAGTAGAATATTCCTTTTTTCATGTGATAAAAGATATTTGTCCTTTTATGCTTCTGGGTCATCAGTTCAAACTCAACCCACTGACTGCATATTGTTAACAACAGTAAAATTAGCTCAGTGATCTAATCTCTTTTTCAATGGGGAAAAAAATGCCTACATCAAAAAGAATAGCACTATAACTTCCACCAGTTGGAAACATTTCTGGTAGTCTCAGCAGCAAAGCAAAAGCTTGAACAGAAATGGGAGCCTGTACTATACATTTACCCTGAATGGTGGCTTCTCAAGGTCAGGCTGCAAGTGAATGATTGGCACTGCATAAAGATACCTGTATTATCATTTCCCATGCTGTTACTGTTAAGATAGCAAGACCTATAGCTAACTGTCATCTAAAAACATTATGAAATGTTAACTTCATATAACATTTATTTTTTAAAAGTTTCTGTCTTTAGAGAGAACCACTGTTATACATTAGCAATTCAACCATACATTTTTCAAATCAAATCCTACCATGTTTATTAAAGCAAAATTCCATTTAAGTACTGAAAGATAAGATCACACCTGATTCCTCAGGTTGGGGGCATGCTTTATGGAGTTTTACAACTTCTTTTTCCTTGCTAAATCTTTTAAGAACTGTATCTAGGTGAAATCACTGACCAGAAAACCCTCAAAACTGTCTGAACAAATCCTAGTGTATGAAGGTTATATTTGGTTAATAAGACTATTCTTTCAACACTTAACCTACCACCAACTCCTAAAGTGGAAAATAGAAGATCCACCTCCCAAACTCTGAGGAAAGTAACACATACAAAAACATAGACATAGTATAGCAAAAACCCTAGTTTTTGTTTTTTATATTTTAAAATGCATTCCCTCCCCTTCCCCAACCATTTATGACTTTTTTCTCTCCCTCTCTATTCCCTATAGATAAGTATAAGTAAGCTAAGACATAGGATAAGCTTTAGTATTTTATTTTGGTAGCAAGTTATTTGTTTGTTTTTTCTCCTTCCTTATATTGTATAATTATTATGTTTATATTGATTTTTACTGTTCTATATTACCATTTTACTGATACTATATGATTTAGGCCTACATATGTATGTTAGCATAAGTCATGTCATCTTGTGTCCCCTGATGTCATAACCTATGACTCACACCTACCCCTCCTATGTAATTTGGTTCCTGAATGAATGGGGATAAATAAGGGTGCTTGACAGACAATGGCAGTAGGTCTAAAAATAGCTCCCTCTGAATGATCAAACCATCAACACCAGTACTTGGACCAACAACCCAGCCCTTGGAACTACCCTCAGCACTCAGGAAACAAAAGATGTGGCAACCCACCATTGTGCCAATCTGCATCTGCTTAGTAAGAACACCTGGAGCCCTCTGGAACAGGACTGACCTGGCCTGGACAGGCCCTCCCCATAGGAGATCAGAGGTAGTCTGCCCCATAAAAAGGGGTAGTGAAGACTGACTCCTTGGGATGCCCTCTCCATCTGGACCAGCACCATGTCACACCACCTATCCACCCAGAGGTCCTGCCGGCAACCCCACTCTGGACAACACCTACTGGACAAGGATCCCTTTCCAGCCTGGATAGGTCGCTATCACCCCCTACCCCCTCTTCAACCAAGGACCTGGACTCTGCTTCTCTTCCCTACCTGGACTCCACCCCTTCCACTGAGTCTTTCTCCTGCTGCCATTGTGAGTGTGTGAACCAATAACTTCATGGGGTTATGTAGTGTGTTGTCTGTTCAATAAAACTGTTATTTGGACCCCTGAGTTGGGTTTTGCTTTACTACTGTTCTGGCCCTGCTCCAATCCCTGCTCCTCACCCCTCTAACTTCTGTCTCATTTCTCCCTCTCCTGCTTCTGGCACACTACCACCTCCAACACCTGTCCTGAGCTCCTCTCTGCCTGCAACCCCACTGTTTCTTTGCCACTGTCTTATCCCCACTGCCTTTTCCTTTTCCCCTGAGCTCCCAGGTTTCTGCCTGTTTCTTTCCTGACTGTCTCCTCCTTGCCACGGGGCTTTTTCCCCTTGCACCAGTGACCTCAAGTAACCCTGGGGCGACTTGACCTTAAGTAACCCCAAGCCTCAGCTCCTCAGCCAGATTCTCTCTAGTCTACTGGTTCTAATCCCGGTTCCGGCAACTTTCACTCCCTACACTTTAACTCTCTCTGTCTCACCTTAACCTTCCCCCAAGTATCCCAGGTAGCCCAAGCACACACATATATACCATGCCATCCAAGTTAGGAACTTACCTATGTGTAGGTGGGTTGTGTGTGTGTGTATATATATATATGCGTGTGTCATTGCATGTATTATATACAAATTAATGATCTGCATATGGATACAGAGTGTGTGGGCATGGACAATTGATTTTTGTCTAACTTTTGGGGTGTATAGTATATGTGCTTGAATTGGTGATAGGTATGCATGCACCTGAGTTGGTAGTAGGTGTGTGTATATGCACCTAATTGATTTGTGTGTTTGTATATGTGCAATTGTGTCACACCCTCCTGTCTAACAGCACAATATTGAGACCCTGAGAGTTGGCCTGACCTCACAAGACAACAATAGAAGTTTTGGAAGTATAGCTTTATATGGCAACATTCTACCAGTTTACAGCATATAAATCTGAAGAATGATATAAATGACCTTACTACCATACTACCGTATACATGAATTATATGATTAGTCTATAGGGGTGTAGGTTGTAGCCGTTCGTGGTCTCTTGGTATCTATTGTATATTGTTAGGGAAGATGATTGGATTTGATATGATTAGTCTATAGTATTTTCACTAACTTGGGTTTATCAAACTCTTAGATCTAAAACAGTTAGCAACAATATTTTACACATTATTTGTATTTCAGAAACAACAACTAGATTGATGCTATTGATCCTTTCAACTATAGTTTTGTTGAATATGTGTATCACACACACACATATACACATACACACATATCTGCATGTGTATTTTACACACACATTCAACAAAATGATGTACATGTGTACACCCCCACCCCAGGCAGCTGGCTGAATTCCTATTTCAACTAGCCATATACATATGTCTAGTTGAAATAGAAATGGGAACAGCAGAGCATATGTGCCTATACAGTATATGGCACAAATTAGGTGGCAGATGAAGTCTAGACAATTGTAAGAACTCTCCAAGTGATAGAATGAATTGCAATATCTTCTTGTACTGAAATTTTGTAACATACAACAACTATTCATGGTGGGTTACTGAGTAAATAAATGCCATTTTTCTTTCAGAAATCTCAAAAAAGGTCATCAGTCAATTTTACTGAATTTCTCTGGAACAAGTGCCTTTATATGCATGCTAAAGGTAAAATAATATGAAAAATGCAGTAATTTTTCCTGACCTAATTATATTTATATAGAAAACCTACACCTACCAGTAACAGCTGTATTCCTTAAAAATGTTGTCAAACAAATTTTAATAAACTATGTTGAAGACCTAGATTCTATACATCGTGCTACCTCAGATGTGTGAATGGCTTTGTTTCGTTTCTTTTTTCCTGGTCAAAATTAGATATTTCAGCATTAGTACTGAACAATCATTGGCTCTAACAATATCCTTAAACCCTGACCATGTCTCAGGCATGGGACCAACAATAGCCTGTAATATAAAGCATTGACTATAACAGGAGTTCCACATTAGAAGTTGAAGAAGCAGCAATTTTCAAACTGATGGAAAATGATAAAAGACCATTTTCATTCTGAAGGTTTATTTTGCCCCAGGTGTCCACAAACCCCCCCACCCCCCCACATGTATATTCCAGTTAATTCACATAGCCTGGTACACAATTCAAGACTTGAAGGAAGTAGAATTTCTTTTCTACTCCTTTTGTGGTTTTTGAGAGTGTATATAATGGCCCACTTGACATTTATTTAGTAGCCAACATAAGAAATGAAATCAAAATCATAAAAATTATACTACATTAAAAATGATATACTGATTAATACAATAGAGTTTCTAGTACTGCCCATAAAAGCTGAGAGGGCTTTAAAATCCTTGAGGCCCCCATGACCTCATGCCACTCTGCCTGTTTTTCACACATTCTGGCCCTTTTATAATTATTAACATATTTTGTCTTTTCTTTTAGAATTTCACAAGCACAACTGAAAAGTTACATTACATGGGAAAAAACTCATGCACCTTATACAGTTTAATGGCAAAATAAATAACATGCTTGGCACTAAAACCTAAGGGAGCTATAATCAGGCTCTGGCAATACCCTAAAATTCCAGACTCATAACAAGCCTATGTTCAATTATTTAAAAATATATACATTTTTTCTCCTTTGTATATTTACATAGATTATATGTAAATATATTGCCTTCAACAAGGCAAACTATTTTGCTAAGAATTGTCTAACTGACTCAGTCTTGGAACATCATTTGGTAACTGTGACATTAAGCAGTAAATTTGTCCAGCAGAGATTGCTTAAAGTGTTGACATTAAGTAGTTGTGAAAATAAATGGAGGTTTTTCATATCATTAGGCTAGTCATCCATGGGTGATGAAAGTTGTAATAATAGGTGGAATGTGATGGAAAGAAGAGCAATATTATTAGTGTTTGGTCATAGGGATTCATCTCCTTTTGAATGGGTGCCAGGTAGTGTTGGTCATTTATCTGGAAAAAAAAAGTATAGATTATATGACTAACAATAGTTCACCGAATTCAGTGGAATGCTCTGTAGGATATTTGCTAAGAATAATTAAAACTTAGTAGTTCAGTAAGGGATACCAATACTTTGCTATTGTATATTTGCTTAGGTTCGTGTGTGCAAATCATTCCGAGGACAAAAGAGCAATGAAGTGTCAATTCATGAGGGAAATTATGAGGAACATGCATATTATAATGTGTACATGTATCTTACAAGCACACACACGCACAGAGCAGAAAACATGCTAAAGGCTAAAACTCTGACTTATCATCCCTGCAAATTGTATTTTCTAGATTTGTGGAAATGCATATACCCTCATGCACTAATAATTAGCTTTTCCCATAAACTGAGCACCAAAGTATATTTTCAAAATGAGCTAAAATGTGCCATTCAATAATATAAATAATTAGGTATAGGAGCTTTCTGTTGGTTCTCACTGCAGCCTTCCTTTCAGTGATATTTTCACCAAAACCCTGTACAAAAGCCATTAAAAGTAAGTAGAAAGTTTCCCACAGTAAACTCTCAGCAGTTCTAAAGTTGTCATCACTCAAGAGGATTGGTTGTTCATCAATTACTGCTTTAAATTGTGGGATTGTGTCTGACACTTGTTCAGACATGGTTCAACTTTCAAATTTGGGCTGTGCTGAGCTCCCCTACATTTTATGTTCTAAGTGGTGCCCCTTGTGCTGGTATTCTTGAGGGCCAGGTGCTATCAAGGCTGTAAAAGAAACTGGAGATATGATACATTGTAGGTAGTGGTTGGTCACAAGTCTCAGTTGTCCCTTTAATTTTTTAAAGAAATTATAACTAAAGTTAACATGGTTTTGAACACAGCACTGATGCCTTTCATCAAATAAGCACTTTCTTGGGTATATCCACGAGAAGTTCAAACTAAGCCCTTTCCAGACTGCACTCTTACAGCAGGCCTTATTAGTAACATGCAGGATTATATTATTGCATTGGAAAAGTAGGGCATCTCAAAAAGTTAAAATCTGGTATGATGAGATGGCTCAGGTGGCATCTAGAGAGACTGTGGTGTTTAACAGGGTTAATTGCTTCAAAAAGTTTGGTGCAAATTGGAAAGAAACCTTAGAATATTTTAGAAACTAAATTATTAGCCACTACACACTTCTCTTTGCCACTTTTTTCTGCTTTAACCCATCTTCTCTCCTCTTTTTTCCTTTTCCCTTTTTACTTACTATTTGGCAGATGGGTATAGTTCATGTTAACATGCATATTCATATGCATTTCTGATTTTTGTGTTACATTTAAAATAATACAATTAAAAAAGAAGACAGTCTATGGGTGAATGTTTGCATTTCACTTTTGCCATATTTTTCTCACCTATTATTTTCTCTCCCACTCTTTAATGTTAACCTCTTTTAAGTTAAATTAACATCACCCCTCCTCCCCCTTGGTTACACAGCTGTTATCAACAGTCAGTAGTAGAGCTTATTCAATCAATGTTCTTTCTCTGCAGGGCAGCACCATTTGATCCCCAAATGTTAAATTTTTCCCAGCACTGTAAACAGAGGGGTTGCTACAAGGTCTATGAAAACAAAGCTCTGTAAGTGAATGATGGGAGCTTACAGCTCCATAATGCTGGTAGGATGGATTAAACAATACCTATTGACTTAACCTTGAGAATGAGAAACTGTTCTCTTGAATGAGAGAACTATTTTTTGGGTGGGGGTTGGGACATTGCTTTCTATATTCTGGTTGCATTTTGCAACACTGGAGCATTGCCCACAAGAAAGGGAAGAAACGCTTACAAAATGTTTCACACATAAATTTGAAAATCTATTTCCTTCTACATGAACTATATCTGCATCATTATTAAATTGGTCTGTTTTTAGGAAAAGAAACCATCCATTTTAGAACTTCTTACTGTGAGAGGGTATTTAAATATTAGTAATTACAAACCTACTTGTACATATTGGTTTCTTCATCTCTAAAATATTCATAATAATACTTCCCAGCTCATAAAGGTTTTGAAAGGATGGATATGCCATAGTTCATGTTTGTACAACACTGAAAATATAAATCACCATTAATATTATTACTCAGCTTGAACATCTAGTTCTAAAAGAATGAGGAAAAAACTGGACCCAGGGGCAGGAAGAGACAAAGATAGGGGAATATGGCTAAAAAGTTGTTATGCTTTCCAGCTGGTGGTATGTGAGCTACGTGTGGCTTGTAGGCAGATAACTTGTAGCCCACATGCCTCTGCCTGGGCATCATTCTATCACTCCTGCTGCTGCTGCAGCTGGGATACCCAGGCTCCCACTCCATGCTCCAGCTTCTGCTTCATGTCCTTGCCCTTGTGGTTTAGCACAGCCTGTATGGCCCAAGAACCCGCCCCCCCCTCCCCCCCAGCATTCAGCCCCCAACACTCAGGGCATGTCCAGATGAGTCCATATTTGTTTTCTTGGGGACAAGTAGCAGTGGCACAAGAGACATCTTGTGCCGCAGTGTAACAGGGGGCCTTCACTGGGCCGACTTGCCTGTGGCCCATCCAGCTGTTTCTGGGTCTACCTCCTACCTTCTTGCCCCCCACATCTTGATGACATTTAATTAATTTGTTAATTAAGCAGGAGGCTGCCCATTGTCTTGCCCTGATGCCAGGGGGTGCTATCTGTGGCTCCGTACCTCCCCTATACTGCAGCCCATGCCTCACAGAGGGCATGCAGCTGTTACTCTCACTGGCCCCACACTGGGTCCCAGAATCCTCCTATCAGGACCCCTCTAATCCTACAGCCTATCCCACCTTCATCCAAGCTATCTAGCTCCCTGAAACTATTTTCCCCTCTCAGGTCTGGTCCTCCCAGGACCTTTGGCCATATAGGCCCCGGCCTCACCTCCAAGGCCAGTCAGAAACCTCAGGCCCTCCTAGCTCTGGGCATCCCTTGTGCTGGGCCCCTGGCCCTTTTGACTGTTCTGGTCCTGGCCCCAGCATTGACCAGTCGAGGGTACTCGCTCAATCAGATCTGAGTCTCTAGCCCCACTCTCTCCCCTGGGGTCTGCCCTCTGGGCTCCAGTAGCAGGTGACCCACCCCATTGTGGGAGCTGGGGTTAAGGTGCCCCGACTCATCTTTCACCCAGGTGGTAACTGGCCTGGCATTTCCTGGGGGCTCCTGCACCACTGAGAGCCCCACCAGGCCACCCACTCCCAGCAGGGTGCAGTTTTAGGTCATGCCCAGGACCAGGAGCCTCCTAGCCATCCCCTACAGCTCCTCCCTTACCTCCAGCATGTTCCATGAAACCTTACAGCCAGGAAGTGTTGCTGCCTGGCCTGCCAGCAGCAAAATGCCCTGCTTATATAGGCAGCTCTCAATCTAAAATGGCTGCTGCAATCAGGCACCTGCTGGCAGCTTGGCTTAGGTCTTAAAGTGGCAGGCACCAACAGTGCACTGCCACACGGAGTTAGGGTAGCTTGTCATATTTTATGCTTTAAAGTTGCATCTATTTATAGAGTGGTGAATTATAGTATTGTTTAAAGTTTTCTTTTATATTCAGCCTAAAGTTCTGTATAGCATCATTGTTATCTGAGCTTCTTATTGTGCTGGTGTTTGCAATATCAACTGTCCTTGTTTCTTGCAAGCAGCTTATGGCCTCAAATTTTCTTGCATGATGTTTCTGTTCTTTTTCTATCACTGTGAGACATTTTTCTAACACAACATAGTAATAGTTTTGTTACTAGCTCAAATTAACTGAACTTGGCGCTAATCAGCTGAATCAGAGGGATGAAATGATTGGATATGTTAATGAAAGGTGATAACAGAGACCAATGGACAATGCTTAAAGACAGACACTGGAAAAAGGTCAAATTAAGAGGTGTGTTCATAATGGGGCTGTTGAACAAGGGAATATGCTGATGGGATAAAATATGGACAATATGCTGACTGCAGAGAGACCAATCCAAAAGCAAGAAGTCATCAAATGAGTCAAGTTAAAGAAAAGGGTAGAAGGGGGAAGCAAGAAAGTTAAGTGTGTCATAATTGTCATCATCATTTTCATCATTAATCCAGCTTTCAAGACCTGTCTGGATCATCCCAGCCAACGACGCACCCTTTACTTCAAGAACTGAGTAGCTGTCTTTTCTGTGAAGCAAAGTAACATATGGGATTGGGTGAGATTATTGTACTAAGTGTTTTTTTCTCTCTGAATTTAGAAACTGCTAAGATCATACATGTTGTACTAATAAAGTTAGACTTTGATTTTAGGACACTTGAGTTGTCTGTCTTCTCATTTCACCTTCCATTTAAGGGCTAATTGTGCTTTAATGATCCTTAAGCTCTATCTGCTGGTCAGTGGTGTTCCTGTTCCTTGTCCCCAGGGGACACCTGTACCACACATGCTCTGGTGCATGGCAGGCTACCCCCAGTGGAGTAGGGGAGGCTGGGGCCAGCAACTGTGCTGGCTCCAGTAGCCTTACCTGGTGTACTGGGAGCCTTCGGGAGCTGTAGCTATGGTGGTCCTGCAGTATGGTTCTGGCTGGCCAGACTCTGGTTTTAGGCAGCGTGCACTGCCACCATGTGCACCATTTTGCTTTTTTTTGGCAAGTGTTTCAAGTGAACCACCACCATCACACTGCAAGGTAGCAGGACACATGATATATGACACTGCACATAGGTCTACATACCACATGTCCACACTCATCTGGATGCAATCTCAGAAGTTAAACATCTCTGTTCTAAGAGAAACATTAATCTTAGTTTCATCTCCCACTCGCATTGCCACTAAAGTGAAAAATGTTATTAACAGTGACTATTAACATCCCATATGGAAGATGACACAGAGTGCACCCTAAGCAAATTTGGATGACATCAAACCTAGGGGAGTAATCAATACACTGGAGGGTAGGGTTAGAATTCAGAGAGACCTAGACAAATTACAGAATTGGACCAAAAGAAATTTCATGAAGTTCAATAAGGACACATGCAACATCCTGCACCTAAAATGGAATAATCCCACGGCTGGGGACCAACTAACTAAGCAGCAGCTCTCCAGAAAAGACTGTGGGTTATAGTGAGCAATAAGTTGAATATAGTGTGCCGTTGTTGTAAAGAAGGCTAGCAGCATAGTGGACTGGGTTAGTAAGAGTGTTCTCAGCACATTAAGGGAAGTGATGTTTCACCTTTATTAGCACGTGTGAGGTCACAGCTGGAGTACTATATCCAGTTTTGGGCCCCTTACCCCGCTCCCCCCACTACAGAAAGGGTGTGGACAAATTAGAAAGAATTCAGCAGAGGGCAATGAAGATGGTGAAGGGGATGGGGCACATGACTTCTGAGGCAAGGCCAAAGGAACTGGGCTTATTTAGTCCGGAGAAGAGAAGACTGAGGGGGGGATTTAATAACAGCCTTAACTACCTTGAGGAGGGTTCCAAAGAGGATGGAGCTGGACTGTTCTCAGTGGTGGCAGATCACAGAACAAGGAGCAATGATCTCAAGTTGCAGCAAGGGAGGTTTAGGTTGGATATTAGGAAAATTCTCTCACCAGGAGGGTAGTAAAACCCTGGTACAGGCTACCCAGAAAGGGTATAGAATATGTATCCTTGGAGATTTTAAGACCCAGCTAGACAAAGCATTGGCTGGGATGATATACTTGGGGGCTATTCCTGCTTTGAATAGGGGGTTGGACTAGATGACCTCCTGAGGTCCTTTCCAAACCTCATTTTCTATGATTTTATGATAATATTGGGCAAATGCAGAGCACCATGTGCTGTATTAATAATGAGCATTGGATAATAATGTCCATTGATAATACCCAGGTCTGATATAGGACTTTTTAACTATACATTTTTAATAATTTTACAAGGGATGCAAGCACCATTATTCCCATTTCACAGGTAGAGAAGGTGTTTGGTCTAAGGTCACCCACTGAGCTAGAAACGGAACCCAGGTGTACTCTGGAGAACCACACAAAACTGAAGTAGTGTGAATTTCTGACTAGCACAGTGGGAAAACATGGAAGAGGCACTGCAAGAAGCTAGAGAGGAGTGGAGGTTTTGGATAAAGGCATCTTCAACTGGCAATGGGAGGCAGATGGGATTGACAATGAACAGATATGATTTCCTGGAAAAGGTGCTGTTTGAGATTTTGGAGATGCAGGCAGAGCATGTCACTAGTCTGATTGTTTCTCAAAGTGAAAGACTTGGGAATTGGCCTACTGGGATGGAGAAGGATATGAGAATGTCTGGAAGAAATATGCAGAGAAACATGGGACGGAGGAGTTAAAAGGGATAAAGTTCATAGCAGGGAAAAGTCAAGAGAAAGAGTAAGTATAACTTGAATGTGCATGGATTTACTAGAAGCAGAAGACACAGAAAGACAGATGGAAGAGTACATCCAAAAGGTCATGTCACTAGAGAAAGTAAGGGACAAATACATACCTGGACAGGGTCTTGGAGGGCATGAGTAGTTTTACAAGCACATGAGAGGATCCCAGATGGGGTACTGCATCTCCTGTCAGTGATCCAGACTGGGGCACACCAGGATTTTATAAGGTACCATAGGCAACCAAAACTGTGCAGCAAATGAGGAAAAGTGGGGCACCTGTCTGCACACTGCCCCCTCATGGTGTACAACAGATATGACGGGATAAGACAGAGCTGCAAAGCTCCACCAACTGCACTATTTGTAAGGGGGCTGGGACACTTTTATTGTAGGTGCCCCAAACCTTTACAAGTATTGTCAGACCCCCTTAGGAACAGCAAAATTCTGATGAGGAGAGTGGAGGAGAGAGATGGGGTTGGACACTGAAGTAGAAATGGTGGAAGAAACCAGCAGGAGGGTGAAAGAGAGAAGCAGGGGGGCAAAAATGTTGTGACTGAGGCAGTGCAAGAGGACAGGCATTGGAATGGAAGGGAAGGCAGGAAAAGCAAACAACTCAAGACACAGAGGTGAGGTTGGGGAAGAAAGAAGATGACCTACAGACAACAGAAGTGGAGACAGAGCAAAAGAAAGAACCAGAGAGACAGGCCAAGAAAAGAAAGAAAATACAGGAGCTGAAGACCAGGAAGAAGAAACCTGATAATGAAGCAGGTTTCTCAGATGAAGAGCTAGAGAGCAATTTCCTGTTGGTAACGGCTCTGGGCTCTGGGCCTGGTGTGAAGACCAGGAGGCGGAAAACAGCAGGAAGGCAGGAATAGTCAAGCCTTCCTAAATGCAAAAGTGATTTAGCAGCTTGCAAGGGCTACAGGAATGCAAATGGGGAAGCAGGGGACGATGGACTCAACCAACCTCATCAGTAGCACAGACAAACCTTAAAGGGAAAGGCTCACTTATCTTAAAACAAGCATAAATGGCATTGGCCATAGTATCAGTGAATATCTTAACAAGGAAAAGATGGGAACAGATTGAACCACTGCTGAACCAAGTAAGGGCAAACATAATCTGCCTATAAAAATGTGGTATTCCAGGGAAAAGGGATTATAACAGCTCTGAGAAAAGATGGAGGTGAGAACCATCTTGGTGACCAGTGACAAATGAGAACAAAGTAGCAGGGGTGCCAATATTATTCAACCCAGAGCTGAGAACCCAGAGCTGAGAACAAAGCAAGTAGAAGTCATCAGTGGCAGATTGCAACAAATGATACTATTATTTGTGGGACCAGAAAATTAGAAAATTTTGATGCATCTGCACCACTGGAGAGGTAGGAAAGGAATGAGCTGCTTAGAAAGTTAGCAGTCTATGTGGTCAGAGAAAGACCTCACATAAGAAAGATCTGGAGACAGATGGAAAAGAAAGATCTTTGTAAGAAATATCTAGAGAAATATGGGAGGGAGGAGTTAAGAGGGATAAAGTTCATAGCAGGGGAAAAGTCAAGAGAAAGAGTGATTATAGCTTGAATGTACATGGATTTACTAGAAGCAGAAGACAAAGAAAAGTAAATAAGCATCTGGCTGGGGTCAGCTGACCCCAGCACTCTTTCCTGCCTAGGCACGGGGTTGGACTCGATGATCTGTTGAGGTCCCTTCTGACCCTAGCATCTGTGAATCTATGAATCTATAATAGCGGGAGATTTCAATTGTATAATCAAAGTGGGTGATAGAATAGAGGAAGGAGGCACAGGAGCTTTAGATATCTTATCCAGACTGTTAACAGATATAATAAAAGACTAATCACTAAGAGATGTGTGGGAAGGGAAGAAAGTTTTCATTGGAACAGACCCCAGTGGAAAGAAACAGTCAAGAACTGACTTTGTGCTTGTATCAAAAAAAATAGGGATCAGGAAGATAGAAATCATACATGTGGCTTTTAGTGATCACCGGATGCTGAAGGTGGAAATGAATCTTGGTAAGAGCCCCAGGAAAGGGAAGGGACTGTGGAAGTTAAATATGCAGCTGTTACAAGATGAAGAGAGATGTCAAGCATACATGAGACAGTATGAGTGGTGAACACTGAAGAAATATTTTGAAGTACTAGAGAATGGTGGAGGAGGAGGATGAAGAAGACGGAAATTCTTCAGAAACGGAGGCCAAAGATGCATGAAGAAAAGAACAAAGGAGCTAAGAGAGCTGCAAAGAAAGATGCAGAAGGAAGCCATGGAAGGAAGATAGGTATGAGACGAGCTAGAAGAAATAAGGCAAGAGTTAGATAGCTGGTTCAAAAGAAAGATGAAGAAAATGTTCATAGCACAAGTACCCTGAGTGGGAGAAAACAAAGAGTAGTCCCGATACTTTTCAGCCAGAGTGAAGGAGTCAAAAGGAGAGCTTAAAGCAGTGCAGGAAGAAGGTGATGCCTGGGTGGAAAAGTGTTGGAGGCAACAAGAAGATTTTACAAAGAGCTATACCAGAAGAGGGAAATAAACGGAAGAAGATGAAGGATTTCTTGGAAAAGACTGAAGAGAAAGTAGAGGAAGAGGAAGCAAAGAAGATGGAAGAAAAGATAAGCTTAAAGGAAGTGGAGGAATGTTTAAAACCCTTTAAGAAAGGGAAATCACCAGGAGCAGAAGGACTGCCTATGGAAACTTGAGACGGTTTGGGCAAGGGTAGGGAGGGATACAGTGGATACAAATGTAAGACAAGGGACTTTACTTCCCATGCTGATTGGTGGGGAAAAAAAATCCTCATCTTGTATTCAAGTAAATACAGTATATTGTAAAGTAATTTCAAATATCCATGAAAGACAGACAACATATTAAATCAGTTTTTTTTTATCAAGTGCTAGAAAGTTTCAAAGCACTGTTACAGGTTCAGGAACAGAGAGAAGAAATTTTGAAGCCCTTTTTGCTTCTTTACATGGTAGTGTTTGTCTCTGACAAGTGATCTTTCAGATCAGACTGGTAAAATTTTTCATTTCAAACTTGTTGCTGCAACCCTTTGAGATTTTGAGGAAAGCGCCATGCTAATGAGCCAACTTCACATTGGAAAGTAACAAGCAGTCAAAAAGCAAATCTTATCATTATAACTGTAAGCTCTCTGGCTCACAGGATGATCAGGTAACAGACTGATGCCTCTTAAATTATGTCTAACAGTTTCTCATTATAGAGACAAGCACAAAAAGGCTAGGTTTAAGGCAATGACTGACAACCTCTGAATTTTCTCTCATTCTACTGTCATTCTGAAATCAAACTTTACAAGCTTCAAACAGAAAATAAAACTGGAGGAATTCTTGTTGCTTTATGTGTACCTGAAAATGAGAATAAAATGTTAAGAGGCTAGATGGGTAGAGAAATGAATAAAATGAGGAAGGAAACCTGAAACCAAGTAGCTGTAATACTTTAAAAGCAATGAACTTTGAAACCTGAAGTTTGAAAAACTCTCCCTAGTCTGGTTCATTATGAGAGCACCCTCATGTCATTTAGATACTTTTTGCAAATTGACGTTTTCCATGACATCCCCAGTAACTAACTAGAGTATATAGATTATCATGGCTGACTTCCCACTTTTATACAGATTACTTGAACCGGTACCTGCCTAAATTAATCAAACATATGTTCTTATTTCTGCAGCCTTCAGCTGTTTCCAGTCCATCTCCTCTCTTCTCTTTATCACCTTCTCCTTTTCTAAGAAGCCTGATGGAAATCCATAGTTCCTAGTTCCAAGATTTTAAAGTGTCTTCTGTGATGAAGTGAGCTGACTTTTGGGCACTATCACATGATAAACACTAATAAAAAGATAATTTAGTAAATGCTTAGAGCATGGCAACAATTATATTTATCATATTCCCTGTTAATAAAAGACTCCTGAGGAGCTTTTTCCCTCTCTCAGTATCATCCTATTCAATTCCCAAATCTCTTTCTTGCACTCAAAAAAGTAACACTATAACATCAGTCCGGAAAGAACAATAACAAAAATCACATTCAAATTGCAGATATAAAGAGCTGTAAAAATAAACAAACCCTGTAGTAAGTTCGTGCTTGTTCTCTGATCACCCCATCTTCTTCATAAGCTCTTTCTCCTTGGGCAGCTCTGATAATTGCACTTTTCTCCAAAGAATAGGTTATTTCAGTACATGAAGTAGAATATGTCTATGCTGTGTTATGAATTCAGTCCCCAGTGGCACCTTTTAGCACAAAACCTCTAAACCACTTTACTAACAACTGGGAATTGGATCTATAAATTAACTGCTCCAACTTTTTTTTAATTGAAGAAGATTAAAATTAGTGTACGAGACAAAAAGATGCAGTCCCTTAAAAGCTAAGAAGCAAATGATTGAATGCATTAATAACATGCTGATTATTGCTCTGCTGCATCCACAAGTTGTCAATAAAAGGTTGATTTCTATTGAAAATTGTCCTGTTTTATTACAGCTCTGGGCTTCAGGGATTTTTAAGGATTGTGCCTGTCAGCCACTTGCAGAACATCAACCTTTGCACATTGAAAATAGATAATAATTAGTTGGGTATCAGAGGTGACTTTTGCAGTGGAGTTTTAAATAGGTGTATTGATTTTCCCACCCTTGTGTCAAAAGGAGGAGGTGTCATTTCTAAAGGGCTTGACTTTTGAAGGGTTTCAACATTTGCTCACATGCTGCTAATGAAAAAAATCTTCATTGCAATTCATATAGAAGATAATAGCTACAGTGTCACTGGTTCAACAGAATTACACTTCCAATTTCCACTATTTTAAGCTCCAGTGTTTAACTGAGGGGAAAAAGGGCAAGTACTTTGTACATCCTTAAGAATTTAGCTCTGATTGTACTTTATAAGTGTTAGTCAATAACTGTAGGCTATATCCAGCAGCAGCAGTATGATTACTGGAGGTGGTGGCCAGGAAAACTACCTTGATTTCAGTTTCTTGATACACATAATATATTCTAATCTTATTTCACAAGGCAAAATCACTCTCTTTCTTGGTAGTAGCTTTCTCTCCTTTGGCTTTGTCTACACAGTCTACAACAAGGGGATACAGAGGATGTGTTTTGTTAGAAAACTTGAGCTGATTATGCACTAAAAAATACTGACAGATTTACATTGGAAGAGAGAGCTTACAGGTACAAGTGACACACCACTGCAGAAAGGAGCCTTAACGACACTGCTTGTCTTACCCTCCAGGCACTTCCAGTCTTTTCATAATTGTCTGCCACCTTGTGAGTTTTGGGAACTATCCAACAGCTCAAGATGTTGGATACAAGCTAGGAATGGTGGACAACCCAGCTTATCCAATGTAAAAATCAGCTCAAACTTCCACCTGTGCTGAAAATTAACAGAATTTTTTTTTTAAGCTTAATAAAGAGTTGCTGCAGATTTCCAGCCTGAAGACCAATAGCCCTTTATGGAACATATCCAAATGTTCTACAGTCTTCTTGGGGAAACCGAACACCCTAAATCAATCTCTCCCTTCTACAAATATGCTGGTCACTTTTAGAAGTAGGTCACCTGCACCCCTTCACAAGAAATTGTTCCCAGTACCAGAGATGTGTAGCCTACTCATCCTAGTCTGGAAACTATCTTTGGAGAGTAGCCCACTCCATCCCATGTCAATGCCATCAGGTGGAAGAGAAGTTACTTATTGAGCATTTATTAGCAACAATAACATGAGTAGCTTTATGGCAAACTATGCCAAAATAATTAATATATCCGCTGGGCCTCTCTGCTATGATTCCATGTATCTTTTCCTTGACAATCCACACTGCATGGCTTTCTTCAAACCACAGCCTTATGTCAATTCTAAAACCTCAGAGTTTCTAGTTGTGTGGTCAACATTATAATAGTGTCATAGAAAGAACTGTGACCGCAGCCTTATTGGCAACCCCCTGAAGAACTATTAGACACCACAAGCAGTAACATCTTATAAATAAATAAAAAGAGCTCTGTTCCTTTGGATTCTGTTCTCTTGCCCTTTTGCTCTTTCTTCTCTTGGTCAGTCAAAGGACCGTGATCCTCAAGTATTTGATCAAGTTGATTTATAACGGATAAAAATTATTGGAGATTCTAAATATGGTGTGGATTATAACCTGGATTTCTGCTCTGGGTTTTAAAAACTCTTCAGAGGGTATGGACAGAAACCTTCAAAACTTCCTTTCAGCCAAAAATACTGACATAATCCTGACATATTTCCACCTAATAGATTCCCAGTTTCCCTACTGAAATATTCCATTCAAACAAGTACAAGAAAAGAAAATGTGAAAGCCAACCATTGACAACAATTAGTAATATTGTCTTTGGAGTATTCATTACAAAATGTGGCCTCTGACAGTTTTACGACTGTAATAAAACAATGATTATGCTATGTCACTTGGAATGGTGATGAGTAGGAGGAAACTTTGTCAGATTTACTAGTTTCAAATTCATTAGATTACAGATTACATTCTAAGCATCCCATTTATTTAGACATTTAAAAACTAGAATAATCATCCTTATATATCAGCACTTTATATTATTCTCTCATACTAGTAAGTGACAGGAATAAACAATCATTCAACTGTGCTGTACTCACTAGAGACATTATCTATCAAGAATCAAGCTGACAAGTTTTCCTAAATGGAAACTCTTTGCCTTGATGACATTTTCCTGAATTACGGCATGTACTGAAAATGTTAACAAGAAAAATATCTTTGGGCATGGACCAGCATTCACAGAACCCAGTTTAGGTTTAGGCAGATTAGTTTAAGGCATCCAAATCAATGTCAGGTCACTATATGCAGGCATTCACTGCTTGCCAGGAGGAGGAACAGGCAATTAGAGGCAAACTGGGGCGGGGGGTGGGGGGCAGGGAGCTGCTGGTCTGCAGGAGAGCTGCTCGGTTTTCATGGGAGCTAGTTGGGGGTGGGGGAAAATAGCATGGTCAGGGTTGTGGGGGGAGCAGGGGTAAAACCATCACAGCCCTAAGGTTGTGGAATTGCCTGGGATTTTCCAACCCTGGCACTGTGCTGGGTCAGGTTAACCCATACTTATATAATTAATTCTCATCTGATGAGAACTAAGTTTAGATCAGGCATACCACTTTTAGGGTGACCTAAGCCCTATACACACTTGGAGACACAGCTATTTAAATTGCTCTAAGCTTGGTTAGGGTTATCTAACTGTAACACTTGTATTTACCCTTTGTTAACATTTCTTTAACATTTCAATTTGATTGTGGTGGATTGTTTGTAAAGTGCTGTTCTAGTTTTGTGTTGTACAGACATAGAATTAAGATAAACTTTTCATTTTCTCTTTTAAACCAACCTCGCTTTTCAGAAACAATTTCTCTTGTAAGTAGCTTGAACTATGTTTGGTTTGTGATACCGAGTGGACAGCAGCCACAAAACTTGCAGTGTAAGGAAATTATTGCCTTTGCATTTGGATGCCTTAATGATAGGGTGAAATTAAAATAAAAATCCATTAGTCTTACATTTCATTTTCCCCCAGAACTGTAACCATACAAAATGTCTGCAGTCCTTTTTACTCCTAATGATAAAACAGCAATAATATTTTTAGGGCAGAGTAACAATTTAAGTGAAAGCAATCCAGTGTATTCAGATCTTCTCACATTCTCTTATCCCTACACATCCTGACAACATCAAGAGACATGCAGCAAGGTGCCCTGTACAATGTCTCCTTTCTCTACAGTCTCTAAAATTGGAAGCAACTGTTCTGAACATTCTCTTTGCAATTTAGCATTAATGCCTTGCTATCCTTGACAGCACAGGATTTCTGTATGAGCCTCTAGATCCTGTTATACTTCATCAAAAATTTTGGTGTGTTCCAAGATAGGACAGTTTGCCCTCAATTCAACCTGAACCAACTTCACTATTTATTTTTTTTCCAGTTCTGGAGAACCCCTGTGAATTGTAAAACCTCAAAGCTTCTCGCTTGTAAATGCTATTATATATACTAAAAAGGTATCCCTAGACTTCGTGTTTTTTTTATTTTTTGGAAGTCTGATTCTCATGATGTGAGGGCAACGGTAAAAAATTGTAGCAAGTTGTGCAATCTCGAGGAGTCTTCATCTTTTACTGTAATGTATTTATTTATTTAGCTTGAATTACAGTCATTTGCCCTTTGTTTCTTCATACTATTTGAGAATGTGTTTAAAATTATTTTTAAATAAAATGAAAAAAATACTTCAAAACAGTACATGGGAGATGAAAGGGCTCTTATTATGGTCTATAGGGAAAATCTATATTTAAAGCTTCTAATCTATGAATTATAAAAACATAAAGAATGGGAAGGAGCATTTTTGTTCTCATCCCTGTTGACCTACTGGCAAATACACATAGTGATATGTTGTAAATGTGCATAAATAATTAAAAAGGCATAATTTTGGATTGGCCAGGTATAGCATCTGTATTCCAAATATATTATAGCTACTATAATTTAAAAAGTAAGATTAACATTTCATTTACATCTATATATATATACATATATATATATATATATATATATGTGTATATATATTCAATATCTAAGTAAGATCATGTAGTATTTAGAAACCATGTATTCTAAAGATACGCTCAATGTGTAAAAACAGAAACACAACCTTTCATTACTGATAGAATGGTCAGAAACACAAAGTAAATCAAAAGATAACCAGCTACAGTTGTTATCATTATCTACAAGTAAATTGCAATCACTTGGAGATTGGATGTTTTAAAGATTAATGTAATATGGACTGACTTGATTTCTCCCAAAAACTTTCACAGGAAAAGAGGCCAACAGCAATGACCTCTTTGGTTAATTCATGAGGTACCCTGACAAAATTGGTGACTCCATCCTGAGAGGTACGGAGGGCCCCATCTGTCGCCAGGATCCCTTAGCACGTGAGGTCTACTGCCTGCCCGGAGCGAAGATTCAGGATGTGAAGGGGATGCTCCAGTCCATCATCCAGCCCACCGATTATTACCCCATGGTCCTTGTCCATGTGGGTACTAACGATGCGGCCAGGAGAGCCCCTGATCTCCTGATGGAAGACTACCATGCTCTGGGAGGCGTGCTGAGGGAGATGGGTGCACAGGCGGTCTTCTCTTCCATCCTGCCAGTGAGTGGTCGAGGCAGACGCCACGAGATGTGCATAGCGGAGACCAACTGGAGGCTTCAGGAATGGTGCTTCGAGGCGGGCTTTGGCTTCCTCAGCCATGACCGGCACATCGTGATGAGAGACATGCTGGGATGGGATGGGCTCCACCTTTCCCCTAAAGGTAAGCGTGTGTTCTCTTCCAGGTTGGTGAACCTCCTTCGGCGGGCTTTAAACTAGGCTCGTCGGGGGAGGGGGAAGATGAGGGCGGAGGAGACGATGAACTACCAGGCCCAGCAACAGCCAGCAAGCCCAGACCAATGGTCAAAAGGGAGAAACAGGTAAGTGATGAGGGACGGGGCATTGCTGAGACTAGGGGGTCAGTGGACACAACCGTTGGAGGCCTCAAATGCCTCTACACGAATGCTCGAAGTATGGGGAAGAAGCAGGAGGAACTCGCCCTCCTCCTAGCTGTCACCAGCCCTGACATAGTGGGGATCACAGAAACGTGGTGGGACTCATCGCATGACTGGGTGGTGAGTGTCAAGGGCTATAGGCTATACAGGAGGGACAGGATAGGAAGGAAAGGTGGAGGAGTAGCACTCTACATCAAGGAGGAATATACTTCCTCGTTAATTAGCAAGGGGGTAGAGGGGGGGCACTCTGAGGTGCTCTGGGTTAGAGTAAAAGGCAGTCCAGGGGATAGAGACTTAACGGTGGGAGTCTACTATAGACCTCCCAACCAGGGAGAAGAGCTCGACCAGGAATTCTTAGGTCAGCTCACAGAGGCAGTGAGGGCTAAGGATGTGGTCATCATGGACCTGAACTTCCCAGACATCTGCTGGGAAGAGCAGTCAGCCAAGTCTGATCGCTCACGTCGGTTCTTAGCCAGAGTGCAGGACCTCCATCTAACCCAGGAGGTGCACAGCCCCACCAGGGGAGACGCCTTGTTGGACCTGGTGCTGGCCACGGATGATGACCTGGTGAGGGGGCTGCGGGTGATGGGCCACCTGGGAGACAGTGATCATCGCTTGCTGGAATTCACCATCCAGCGTAAGGTGGCAAAGGGCTGCAGCAAGGCAACAGCCCTAGACTTTAGGAGGGCTGACTTCAACAAGCTAAGGAGGATCGTTGGGGAAGCGCTGAGGACCCAGAGGGGAAGGGAGCCAGATGTCCAAGGTGAGTGGTTGCTCCTTAAGGAGACGATCCTCCATGCCCAAAGGGAGGTAATCCCAACAAGGGTCAAAGGGAGCAGGAGGGCACATAAACCCCCATGGCTCACTAGGAGCATCCGGGAATGTCTCCTTGCTAAAAGGGAGGCATACACCCAATGGAGGGATGGGGTCATCACCAAGAAGGACTATGTTACAGTCGCCCGAGGATGTAGGGGGGCAGTCAGGAAGGCCAAGGCAGAGATGGAGATAGGACTAGCTTCCCAGATTAAGGACAATAAGAAGTCCTTCTTCAAATACATAGGGGGTAAAAAGAGGGTCCCGGGTAATGTGGGGCCCCTGCAGGACACGATGGGCAACTTAGTCGTCATGCCAGATGACAAAGCTAACATATTTAATGATTTCTTTGCCTCTGTCTTTCTAAGTAGGGACCAGTTCAGCCACCTCCCTGCTGGGCCCCCCTCGGGCCCCGGGAGAGACACGCCTGGGCCAGGGGTTAGCGAGGAGTTAGTTAGGGTACTTCTGGAGAGGCTGGACGTGTTCAAGTCCGCTGGTCCGGACGATCTTCACCCTAGGGTTCTACAGGAACTGGCTGAGGTCATTGCGGGACCCCTGGCGCGGCTCTATGAGCACTCGTGGTGCTCTGGTGAGGTGCCGGAGGACTGGAAGAGGGCCAATGTGGTCCCTATCTTCAAAAAGGGAAAAAAAGAGGACCCGGGAAATTACAGGCCAGTTAGTCTTACCTCAATCCCGGGTAAGCTCTTTGAAAAAATTATCCTGGCACACATCCAGGAGGGCCTTGCGGGGGAATGCATGCTCAGGGGCAACCAACATGGGTTCATCAGTGGCAGGTCTTGTCAGACCAACCTGGTGGCCTTTTACGATCAGGTCACCAAATCATTAGACGCAGGGGTTGCTGTGGATGTAGTCTTTCTGGACTTCTGGAAGGCTTTCGACACTGTCTCTCACCCTGTCCTCATCAAAAAGCTGGGAGACTGTGGTGTCGATGCCCACACGGTCAAATGGGTAGCCAACTGGTTAGAGGGCCGCACCCAGAGGGTGGTAGTGGATGGGTTCTTCTCGACCTGGAAGGACGTGGGCAGTGGGGTTCCGCAGGGCTCGGTCCTTGGGCCCGCACTGTTCAACATCTTCATCAGTGACTTGGATGAGGGGGTAGAAAGCACCCTGTTCAAGTTTGCTGATGACACTAAGATGTCGGGGGATGTGGGTGCACTAGAAGGGTGCAATAGGCTACAAGCTGACCTTGACAGGTTGCAACAGTGGGCGGATGAGAATAGGATGGGGTTTAACACTGATAAGTGCAAGGTGTTGCACATGGGGAGGAAGAACCGGCACCACACTTACAGGTTGGGGAACTCCCCTCTTGCCAGCACGGAGATGGAAAAGGATCTTGGAGTCGTCATTGACTCCACGATGAACATGGGCCGGCAGTGTGGGGAGGCAGTCAAGAAGGCCAACCGTACCCTGTCATGCATCCACAGATGCATCTTGAGCAGGTCCAGGGAGGTGATCCTCCCCCTCTATGCGGCACTGGTCAGGCCGCAGCTGGAGTACTGCGTCCAGTTCTGGGTGCCACACTTCAAGAGGGACGTGGATGATATGGAAAGAGTCCAGAGGAGGGCCACTCGTATGATCAGGGGTCAGCAAGGCAAGCCTTATGAGGGGAGGCTACGGGACCTGAACCTGTTTAGCCTCCACAAGAGAAGGTTAAGGGGGGACCTTGTGGCCTGCTACAACCTGGTCAGGGGGGATCAGCAGGTATTGGGGGAGTCCCTGTTCCCCCGTGCGCTGCCAGGAGTGACCAGGAATAACGGTCACAAGCTGGCGGAGGGTAGGTTTAGATTAGATATTAGGAGGCGCTACTTCACAGTCAGGGCGGCTAGGGCCTGGAACCGGCTTCCAGGGGAAGTGGTGCAGGCTCCTAGCCTGGGGATTTTTAAAAGGAAGTTAGATGAGCACCTTGCCGGGGTCATCTGACCCCGGTGCTCTTTCCTGCCAAGGCAGGGGGTCGGACTAGATGATCTTCCTAGGTCCCTTCCGACTCTAGCTACTATGAAACTATGAAACTATGAAAATCACTAAAATATTGATGAAATCAAGATACTTACTGTTCAGTTAACCTCGCTAATTGCAAGTAAATTTCCTACCTCGGGATGGTTACCAGGGAGTGGTGGCTGGGGGATAAGGATCTCCCAGCCACAGCTTCTCCATTTTGATTGGAGAGTGGGGGTGCTGGGAGATCGCAACCACAGAGCCAGCGCTGGGAGGCAAGCATGAAGTAACTCTGGAGCTTATTGTGCTCAGGAGCATAGCACATTGAGCAAGTTAGAGCAGTCCTAGATGGTTGGGGGCCCCAGGGGTCAGTCTGCCAGTCCAGGACTGCTCTTTCTGGCTCAGTGTGTCATGGAGTGGCTGGCTAAGGCATGAGGGTGCTTCAACATGGGTCTAACTAGCAGGCAGCCCACACACTGAAGCACCCTCATGCCCCAGCCAGCCAGGGCAGCACCTACACGTGTGCTGCTGTGGAGTAAAAAACTGCACAGCAGGATAGTACTTGTAAATACAAGTACAAGTACTATCCTGCTGCAGAGTAAATTAACCTACTCTGGCCTGATAGGGGAACACATGTAGATATACAATGTTTATTGTGTAGCTAATTCATTAACTGTGTAGTAAATGTCTCATGTAGATGTGCCCTGAGTGATGTATCATTCTTACCATCATATTTGAAGAACTCCCAAAGTCAGAGCACCCCATGCTATGGATTTTATAGTTTCTGGAAGTCACCAAAAGACTCCAAGGCATCTTTCTTTCTTATTTCTCTTAATATGAAAATTACCAAGACTGATGTAATCAATGTATTCAACATAAACACAAAAGAAAAATTTTGAAATGGTAACATTTAGGGGAACATGAACACCACCCCACCCATAGTTAAAGCTATATTTTTTACCTTCGTTCACTCCTTTGTGACTAAAAGAGATGACCAGAAGCCAAGTCTGCAGCATTTGCTGGCCAATAACTCCATGAAAATTTTTGGGCATGAGGCAGCTAAAAATGCCTAAGATAGAGTGAAAAACCCAGTAAGAATTCTTTAATTCTGAAGTTCCTACTTTTTCAGATGTAAGTCAAAATACTAATAGTATTTCCAGGCATCTGTCTCTGAGTTACCTTTCTATGTGTGCATTGTGAATGGAGTGAACTTGAAATGAAAATTAGTCCTGAGTTCCAATGTAGCCGTTATGCTTGTGCCCTATTTTATTTTAATGGTACTTTTTGTAGGAATTTTAAAGTTCACAAATGCCAATGGGGAAGGGAAGCATGCAGGACACGGAGACAGGATAACAATATGATGGGAAATTTTATTTGTGTGGATAGGTGTAGAATA
Source organism: Crocodylus siamensis (assembly GCF_052110815.1). NCBI lineage: Eukaryota > Metazoa > Chordata > Crocodylia > Crocodylidae > Crocodylus > Crocodylus siamensis. Next base: position 73,538,677 of record NC_143397.1, on the reverse strand, counting down.
CAAAAGGGTCATCGGGTCATGGGGTTCATGGTGATCCCTTGCTTTCAAGCCTGAGGGCTTGGTGCGGCTGACCACCGGTAAGTCCCAGACCAGGTAGGTGGCATAGGGTAGTGTACCTAACAAACTAAGCTAAACTGTAAAAGTCCTTATAAGGTAAAGCTAACACTAAACTATTTACAGTGCTTAAGCGAAAATGGCACGGCAGCTCACCAGTTCCATCGTTGTTGCTGGAGAGATAAAGATTAGTCCGTTAGGCAGGCCTGAAGGTCGCTCAGGGATTCACCCTGGGGGAGGCAGCTCCTGGGTGATCAGTCCAGTCGCTCTTTGTCGCTTGAGGTTTGGTCGTGTGGTTCCTCCGACGAGCACTTGGAACGTTGCACCTTCTATAAAAGTTCCGGCAGAAACTTTATCCAATCATTGCAAGTGTGCATGCTTGCTATGTTTTGTGTTGTGGGTTTTGGCGGGCTTTTGTTTCTTGCTGCGTAACTATAGCTGGTAATTTTCCACCTGGCTGTAGCTGGTAATTTTCCGTCTGCTCAGAGACCTTTTGACCTGGTCGACGGGCCCTGCCAGAGGCTTGCCTGGCCTGGCCATATTCTGAGTAGGGATTCTGACACTTTTTGAAAAACAAAACAAAACATTGCTTTATTTTAATAAAACTTCTTAAGCTATCTTATTAGGAGTTTAGGAATCATCAAGCCAAATTTATGAATTTCAACAGTCTGAGATAAGAATCTATCCATCTTTCTTATTCCTTTATTCAAGTATCCCTTGGCACAACAGATGTTTTAATTGCTTTGCTAATGTCTCCTGGATCAGTGTGTATGCCTAGGGAGACTTTACAGCATACACTTTGTGTACTGAAAGTTCTCGTGAAGTTTTTGATGAATAGTATTTATGACAGATTTGCCAAATAACTTTTACTAAACTAAGTACTGGTTTTAAAAAGAGATTTTTTTTAAAAATAGGGTACATGAAACCAGTGGGGACAGACATACCTTATCCATAGAGCAGGTACATCATAGTTAGTGGCAGTATAGATTTTGCAGAAGTAACTTGCTAATAATAATTTTTATATCCCATATAAAGGGGTATGTACCTGTATTAGAGAAGCGCTCTATTCTGGCCCATTTAGCAGTTGTACTTACAGGGCTCTCTGCATTTCTGCCCCTTTTTTGGTCCCACTCATGCTTTTACCTTTTGCAGGGTCAAATTTCACAGCTTACCTTACTGAGATCAGGCTCTGTATACCAAACCATTCTTATCCAGCCAATTCAACTGGGTTTGTCACTTTCCTTCAGGAACTGGTGATTAGCAGGGCATGTGATGACAAGACAGCTTTTTTTTCTCTCTCTTTCTTCCTGTGTAATTCTCTGACAACACTCATACTAAAATAAACAAGCACATTCATGCATGTACTGTCTCAATAACCAGGTCAGCATAAAGTATTCACAAATTATTGTACAACAGTTACAATTTCACTACCATATCCATTTGTTCTAGAAAAGATTTTATTGGTCTAATTCTACAAGGTCCCCATCCATACCATGGGTTTTATTTTTTTAATAATAACCCAAAACCAGTGGGCTGTATGAAATATTTAACTATCTGGTTCTCTTCTTGCTTATGCCAGCTTTACATTATGGATACCAGAGCAGAATGAAATCTTAATTCCCTCCAAAATATAATTAGAAATTAAATCAATTCAAAAAAATTACACAATTGCCAAAACATATGGTTATGATTTAATAATGGCTGAATTAATTCCCTGCCTCCTCTCCCCTCTCAGATTCATGGATGGTAAATTGACAAATGGGCTGAAAGTTTAAGTCCTTAAGTAAAATTTTACTGCAGAGGTTAGGAACCTGTAAAATGAATTGTTTAGATTAGACAAGTTAGGAGAACTTGCAGTATATTGGAGAAGATTTTGCCTCTGTAATCTATATTACACAGCAATTGATGTACAAGCGCATTTTCATGTACAAATCAACTAGCATATTGGGATCTGATATGCTGGGTAATTTACCCTGGATAAAAACATCTAATATTTGTAAGTTAAACAGAAGAGTGGTGGAGACTAAGTATTCAATATAAATTACATTAGATCTGTATTCATCTAGCAAGATCCCTTTGTGCACATTAACATTACTAGGTATTATCCAGCGGAGAAAAAGTGCAGAGAACAAAGATGGATGACAAAGGGAGGTAAAAGGAGTTAAGCTGGACTCAGGGAGAAAGCAGTGGCAACTTGCAAACTGAAACTAAAAAACAAAAGAAAGAAAAAAATGTAGGTTCCAGGTAGATTTTCCAAACAATTTTAACTCATCTATCATTTCAGATTAAACATAATGTAGAGCAAATCTGTATTATGGTCCGTGATTCTCCTTATGTATCAAAATCACTGAGTGGAGAAAAAAAGGCAGGTATAAAATTATATGTATTTTTTAATGCTTCAAATTAAAATGCGTACAATGGACTGGAAAATGCCCTGTAAGAAAATGTAATCAAAATGAGAAACTTCAAAGTATTACTGACATGCAGATAGCTAAGCAGCAGCCATTTCTTAGAGTCCAGGAACCACCCCATCATGGACTAGGACTCCAATCCATTGTGCTAGACTCTGTACCAAGATAAAATAAAAAGACAATCCCTCCTGAAATAGCTTATAAATTAGGCATCTGACAATAAACAACAGATGGCTGGAGTCCAAATAAGCAGTGAGACAACATTAGTCAGCATGATAGAGGTGATCTTCGCACATCAGCAGCTTAACAATTGCCAACCTTTTTTAGTGGGCAAGTCTATACTTACGGGTTGTAAGAGAAAATTTGAAGGAGAGGGAAGTGACTTTGCAGATGATGTGGGGAGCTCTGCGTAAGTGAGATGGACAGCATAGGAGAAAGCACAAAAAAAAGTCTGATAATTTAACAAGTACGCAGTGGAGTCTGGCATTATGGGCAGGAGCTGACCTCTCAATAAGTTAACAGAGAAGAATTTGGGGGAGACAGATGATTAAGGGCATAGTTGAATTTAACCTTCATACCTTCCCATGGCGTAATTTTCTACCCAAGATGCATATTTTCTGCAGTATTTTAAAGTTAATTCTAAAAAAAAAAATCTTTTTAGGACATTGTCACTCGCAGTGCACAATATCACTAAAGAACAGCCAGTTTATGTGAATGGTTTGCTCTCTGTGGATGAAAAACTGCCCTGGGTAACATGTTACTCTAGGCATGAATGTGTTTTTCCATATGGGGTTACAATTTACCCCAAGCCCATGTTAACTTGTTACCCCAATGCAATTTCTGTATAAATGACAGGCTTAGACCTGTTTGGGAACTTTGGCTGGAACATCACATCTCATTCATATCCACTTCAGGTATCCATGGTAACTAATGGATGGCTATCCTCCACTCTGCTTTTGTAGTGGTAATCCCTTTTGCTAACCACTTTGCAGGCTGCAAGGTCATGAAAACACCCTGTCCTTTGTCCAACACCCCCCACCCCACCAACCCTCTGTCAAACCCAAATCCACTTCTGCTCTCTTTCTCATGGCAAAACTCCACCTTACCTGCCCCTTTCATGACATACAAGCTAGTCTGCCCTGCCTTTGTTGGAAGTGAGGACAAGGAGCAAAAGGACAGCACAGAAGAAACAGAACATTATACTGCAATATAGTGTACACTATGGAGTCCCCTTAAACAGTAAGGGCTTGATACCCCTCAGGCCCCCTTTTCCTGCTCTCAGTAAGCCCCTGCATGTGTGGTTTCCAAACAGCATCCACCCACATTTGGCTTGCCTGCAAAGGGTGGATGCTGGTCTCTGGCTCCTGTGCCCAGGAGGAGAGGGTGCTACCTGCGCTGCCATAGGGCAGGGTGGAATTTCTTCCGTGACAACATAGGTGGACAGGCATGTCTTTGGCTGTTATTTATATGCATTCAGCAGTAATCAATTGTTGTTTTTTTTTCTGTAGTCCAAGATGATAAGTCAGCGCATGTTCAGTGCTGAAGTTTGTCTTGCACAGGTAACCAGGGATGACAGCAAGACATCCACTGATGAAATCTTATCCCAAGGCAGTGAGGATGCTTACTTTGTTCAGACATCAGAGATTGTTCAGAGCAAGAAGATCATGTATCTATGGCTTCATCCAGCTCAGATGAGGAGGAGTTGGTGCCACAAGCAGAAGTGATTCCAACACTTCCAGTGGGAAAGGGAAGAGGTCCAGCCTGGGGCCACTGTGGAAGACCAAGGAGAGCTACAGCAGGATGTGGAGCAGAACCACTGCCACCACCCCCCCCCAAAAAATTGCAGATGACAACGCCTTTAGAGGAAGGAATGGCAGAGTGTGGGGAAAAAAGTCCACAGCTAATACATCATTGGAGAACTGCCAAGGACATAGTGCTGGGCCAACAAGAGAAAGTAATAAAGACACAGTGGTGGAAACGTTCCACCTGTTTCTCTCACAAGATATCCTGACTGTTATCATAAGAGAAATGAACAGAGAGGCAGAAAGAAGATTCAGGGGGTGGAATGATAGCCACCCTGAAAATAGAAAGGAGTGGAAAAAGCTGGACAAAACAGAGCTTGAAACCTCCATTGGCCTCCTACTGCTCGGTGGTCTATATCACAGTGGTCACAAGGCACTAGAGGAGTTGTGGGAGCAATGCACCAGGTGTCCTTGCTTCTGCGCCATCATGAGTTTAAAATGATTCCTTCAAATCACCAACTACCTGAGATTTGACAACAAACTGACACATGGGGAAAGGAGAGCTGTGGACAAGCTTTCTGCCTTCAGAGATATTTGGACACAATTTGTAGAGCATCACAGGAAATGGTATATTGCAGGAATACACCTGATGGTTGATGAGTAGCTCATTGCATTCAGGAGTTGCTGTCCTTTCAGACACTATATACCTAGCAAGCTTGCCAAATATGGCCTGAAAATTTGGTGGTGCTGTGATGCAGCAAAATCATTCGCCCTGTCTGGAGACATCTACCTGGGCAAAAAACCAGAAACTCAATGCTAAGGTAATCTTGGTACCCAGGTCATTGAAAAACTAGTTCATCCCTGGTACAAGACGGGAAGGAATATTGTGGGTGACAATATCTTCACAAGTACTGACCTGGCAGAAAGACTGCTACAGCAGGACTTGACCTATGTGGGTACAATTCAGAAGAACAAGGCTGATATCCCAAACGAAATGTGAGCAAATTGAAGAAGGGAAACTTTTTTATCCATTTTTGCTTTTTGATGGGGAACTCACCCTAGTTTTCTATGTTCCAAACAAATCCAAAATTGTGCTGTTGCTGTCAAGCATGCACCATGACCTGTCAATGGGTAGAGAGCAAAGAAAGCTGGACATCATCTATGACTACAATAAAAAAAAGGGTGGGGTTGATAACCTTAACCACTTAGTCCGTATGACCACCTGCAGGCAGAAATTCGACAGGTGGCCAATGACACTATTTTTCAATATGCTGGATGTGGCTGCCTTTGCCAGCCTCATCATTTGGCTAGGCCACAACACAAACTGGAAGCAAAGATCACATTTTAGAAGACAGCACATTTTTTTTCCAGGAGCTTGGAGAACAGTTAATCAATGGACAGATAAAATTAAGAATGATGGATACGTATAATCTGTCTAAGTCCATCAAGTCTGGTATGACTTCCCTAATTTACAAATTGCCACAACACACCCCAGTAGAATCTTTTGCAAGCATGAGTGGAAATTGTATTTTTTGTCCAAGGATAGATGACTGCAAAACCCGGAAACTATGAGACAATTGTAAGCAATTTGCTTCTGTGCACCGTAGTACATCACTGCTGCTTTGTGAGGAATGCAATATTTAGTTAAAACAGTTAGGAAATTGTCGGGGAAAACCGAAGGATCGGGCCCCAAGGTCACGGTGGGCCGGGGTGGCAATCAGATACGGACAGGTGGGATTAGCGGCGTAGAGTCTGGAGATAGGGACTCGGAGCGGGTTGAGGAAAAACAGGTGAATTTATTTGACTTACGCTTCAGGCGTAGGCAGAAAGGTCTTCAGTTACAGTTGGAACACAAACAAACAATTAACAACAAAGGGGTCTGTTGGCCCACGAGGTTCAGTCCGAAGACCTAGTCCCAGGGCTGGTCAACAGCTCATAAATGGGGATTACAAACAACGAAACGAACAATAAAACGAACTGTAACACGGTGATGTCGAACCGCGTGACGCCAGTCCACAGCAATGGACGAATCGGGTGGTCGTATGAGAAAAGCCGAGGTCAGTAGCCAGAAGGTGATGCAGCGGAGACGTCAGTTGGAGGGATGAGCAGAGTCGTAGGTGGTGAAGAAAGCCGAGGTCGGTGATCCGGAACCGAGTTAAACAAAGTCCATAGGGTGATCCGAAATCGTAAGCCGTTAATCAGTTCGAAAGGTAAGTCAGGAAGCCAGATGAACGTAGTCAAAACCGAAATACAATAAGCAATAAGCCACCGAAGGAGGAGATCAATAGGCCCTGAAGCCTGACTCAGAGAACAGTCCCTGCAGCAGCAGCCTCTGTCTCTGGTCCGCGCGATCTCCCCCCGAGGGAGGGGCTCACAGAACTTTTATATTAATTTAGTAGCCAATCAGCGTGCTCTCCGCAGAGAAATTTCTAGTCCGATTACCTCATGTCAGGTTCTGACTGAGCATGCTCTCAGTCAGGAGCTGACACAATCTGAGCATGCGTCTGTGGGGAAAGTAGGTCAGCAATGATTGACAGCTCCGCAGGTCACCCAGGGGGCAAGGACTGGGTGAGCCTTGGAAATTTCCACTCACAGCTTCAAACTGCGCATGTCAGTTTAACCTCTTCTGTACTGGCAGCACACACTTAAAAATTTCCATGACAGAAATGTTTTTGGAAGTAATTGTTAGTTTGAAAACAGTGTGAAATACAGACTTAGCAAATTGTTCATTCACATTTTGAAACTAAAAAAGTTTAAATTTTGTTGATAGTGATAGTCAAATAATATTGTGGGTTCAAGTCATCATAAATACTCTTTCAAACTATCTGAATGTTTAATAAATAGTTTTTGGTACATCTATACTGTTGTCAATAGTTCCATTTTGTTCATGCGGCTGGGGTAACAAATTACCCCATGAGAACAACAATGGTTACAGTCTCATGAGAATGGATAAGGGTTAAATAGATGGCAAAGAGGAGATGTCAAATACTATGTAACATATGTTAGTGACTTTTCTAGAGCTGTGAAGGTGAGGTGAAAAGGTTAAAGCTTTATGAATTAAAAAATAGAAGCTGAATTGATAGCTAGAAAATTTGAATTAAATGCTGTGACACTTATATTGAACCACCAATCTACTCACTGACTATTCCAGCATACAAACACCAAATTTCCTCTTTAAATTTGCATTATAGCATTTCCACACTTCTTAATGTGTGGGAAATGCCAAAAGTTTTATTTTACTTATAAACAGCTGGCCTAGGTTGAGAACTGTTACTGAGAAAGACCAAAAGTAAAATCCAGTTGAAGAATCCGTATTTGCTGAACTATTAAATCAACTGTCTTTGTTCATAGCAAGGAAGAGGCATATAGAATTCTCTTGCATCATTTTCATGGACTTTTGTCCACTGTGCCATTCTCCACACACGCACCCCCATACGGGACAAAATGCCATTAAACCAATGGGGGTGGGGAGGGAAGGGATGGAACCAAAATTTAGCAATATTGAGAAATTATTAAAAATTCTCTTTTATTTTGGATTCACAGAAAATGAAAGTGATGAAGGATTTATCTTCAAACCTATGAATGGGTTTGTATTACTAATGGGAAAACTAGGCAAAATTCAGGTTCTTAAGGTCCAGTCCTAAAGAAAGTAGAAACTATTACTTTGGCTCAGAAAATCCCGTTCTTATAAAAGTAAGTTCATAGATGTTAGGGTCAGAAGGGACCTCAGTAGGTCATTGAGTTTGATGCCCTGCCCTGGACAGGAAAGAATGTGGGGTCAGATGACCCCAACTAGGTGCTTGTCCAGTCTCCTCTTGAAGATCCCCAAGTGGGGGGAGAGCACCACCTCCCTTGGAAGCCTATTCCAGATTCTGGCAACCCTTACTGTGAAAAAAATCTTTCTAATGTTCAACCTAAGACTGCTCTCTGTCAATTTGTGTCCATTATTCCTAGTTCCTCCAGGGGGTGCCCTAGTAAATAGAGCATCTCTGATTCCCTGCTGCCCTCCCCTGATGAATTTATAGGCAGCCACAAGATCACCTCTCAGCCTTCTCTTGCAAAGGCTGAAAAGATCTATGTTCCTCAGCCTCTCCTGCAGGCCTCTGACCACATGGGTGGCCCTTCTCTGAACCCTCTCAATATTCTTCACATCCCTCTTGAAGTGCGGTGCCCAAAACTGGACGCAGTACTCCAACTGCGGCCTGACCAGTGCCACATAGAAGGGAATCATCACCTCCCTTGACCTGTTCTACCCCAGCCAGGCAGACCCCAGTTGTGGTCCCCTGAGGGGGAGAGGGGAGGGAAGGTGAATAAACCTCCTCCCTGCCCCTTTCCCTTAGGGCACCATACTGGCCGGCGTATGGCCACACACCTGTTCCAACTAATGAGCAGAGGGGCAGGGCCAGCCCTGCTGTCTGGAGCAGACAACACAGCCTAGCCCAGGGCTGAAAAGCATGCTGGGATCCTGGGGGATTCTGATGTAACTTAAACCAGGAAGGGGTCTGGGACAGAAGTTCCATAGATTGGTTTGACCCAAATCAGTTAAGTCTCATACTACATACAACCAGGTTTATCATAAACCAGTTTCGGCCATTTTGAAACTGGTTTATGTGCACTGAACTTCTGTTACAGGTTTAAACCAGCTTCTGATCACTTAACCTAGTTTATATGTAACATCTGTCCCTAGCCTAAGAACCATGGACTAATGGCTTTATGACATGTTATATTTTACCTGACTTCTGAATTCTTTCCACACGTGAAAGATGAATACAACCATCCCCGCTTTTGGTAGGCCTCGATCTCTCAGTAATCAGTTTCTTTTCTTCTGCTAATTAATTGTGTGTCTGCTATCCCTGAACATTTCTCTCCCTCCCTCCCACTGCTGTTCTTTACCATGCTCTGTCCTGGTTGTTGTGATCATCAATCCTGAGGAAGAATGCCTTGCATTTGAAAGCTTGTCTACCTGTATTCCAACTACAAAGTTGGTCCAATAAAAGACATCACCCTAAGAAATACTTGCCTTTTGCATAGAAAACAAACCATTTAAAAAGACAAAATATTCCAAAAAGAGTGGAGAGGGAAAATGTATCCCAGAAAAAACCAGATTCTCTAGAGAAAAGTTTTGCTTTCTTTGAAGAGCAGTTTTCCAAGTCTGGACCTCATCCCATTTTCCACTGAGAGCAGATCATTTTTGGCACAAAGTGTTTCAGTGAATTCCCATAGCTTTCAATAAGCATGCCCTGAAGAACTGTAATGGAATAGTTCACCAGAAATTTTTGTGAGGAATCATAGCATTAGACAGGGATATTGTCAATGTCTGGCATCATCTAGAACTATAATTATACAGTTTAGAATCCATAAAGATCACTTTTATAAAGATGGTTTCAAGGGGGAGGATGATTAGATGAGGCTAGAACAGGATCGAAATAAAAAGAGATAACAACAAGTCAGTAATACAGCAGAGCATGATACTAATTGCCACTTTTTAAATATGTTAAGAAACCCATACTTTACATCCCAGAACAAATGAAAATAAAACAAAATAAATGAGCAGATAAATTTGCAAGTGATCATGTGAGCTCTTGCTCATGAAATTTATGCATCTCTGATTTGATTTGTAAGGTGCATCTCTATCCTGCTTTCTTCTGGAAGAGAAATAAACATGGTCCTGCAAAAGACCAATTAGACCTCCTGCAAAGATGCTCAGCACCCTCAAATCTGTGGTCAGTGGGTTTGAGTTGAGTGTTATCAGCATCTCTCAGAAATAGCTTAGGACTCTGAAAAAAGAAGCCCTTAATAAATATGACTTTTATTTGAAGGCTTACAGAAAACAACCTTCTGAAAGAAAAGAAAAGCTCTCACCAGTAACTATCTTATTCATATACTTTTCTTTATTTTCTTCTTTATTTAGGAAATAGCCCAGAAGTTTGATTATCATTACGGAAACAACTTGCAATAACGATATAATTTTACCCAGCGTGGCACATTTCAGACATTTCACAGAATCATTTAAAATCATAGCAAGGACAAGGTCACTGCTAGAACTGGTTTGTGTTTTAATTTACCTTCTCGTCAGAAAAAAAGAACACTCTATAAAAGATTAAAATGCTCTTCCAGCATTCATTTACACTTTATATTTTGAAATTATTGCTTATTAGCACAAATTGCAAGTGTTTGTGAATAAAATATATTCAGTAATAAAATTTAAGTAACAAAATAAGTTGTGTTCAAAGCAATCTTGAATGAATACTTCAGAATATTTTATTTGCTATTGGAACTAGTGATGTTTAACAGCCGTGGGTAATGAAAATTGAGATGGTTACAGTTTAAATAATATAATATTTAAAGGCACATTTTATCCTGGGGGGTAACATCCAAAATCTGTTATTGGTTATGCTTCACTGCTTTTTTAAAATGAAAGTAAAGTTTGCCTCTCCTTGGGTCATATAAATTAATAAGAATGGAGCTGAATTTTAAGTTAAAAAGCTATAATAAATTATTGTTTGTAGATGCAGATACTTTACCTAGGGATTACCTTTTCCTTAAATTTCTACTGCCTTCAGTAAGAGTTCTTATTCATATATTCATCAAGAAAATTCTCTGGCAAGTATTTGCAAAACAGTCAACCAAAAAGAAAAAGCAACTATAGGACTGGAACTAGCCTTTTACTGGATTATTCATATCTCTATTAAGCTTCCTTTAAAGTAATTAAAGAGTAAGGCATTCTTCTAGAGGATAAATCATTTCTGCAATAATAGCAACATGAGAGCAGAATGAGAAAGAAGGGGGTGGGGGTATGCTATGTGACTAGATAAGTTGTTTGAAGTATTTATTTTTTCTATTATGCATTAGGTGTTTAAAAGATTATGGAAATTAGATGGGACGGAGACCAGTGCTCCCTTCTTGTGTCAAATGACTTTCAGGACAGCAGTTAATTGAACTGTTTATCACAATGGAAGGTTGCTGGCAACATTACCATTGGATGTTTTCCGAACAAAGAGCAACCAGCATTCCCTGCTAAAAATAAAAGCAGAATACACCTTCATTTCTCTCTATTATTAATTATAATGTGGTCATTTACCCTAACAAGTGAAAACCTGATTATGGTCATAAGAATGCTGTTGAAATCAGCAGTTCATCTGCTACCATGACTACATTCCTCAGTTAACAGTCTGATTATTCCATATTGCAGTGAAGAGGATGATCGCTAGTTGCCTTTCTGGGGAAGAGGGTGAAGATAAATTTCTGTGATGATTAGGTTACATTCCCCTCGGCATGTTCTTATAGTCTGTAATACTCAATCACAATAATAAAATTAATTCAGAAAAAATAATTAAGTCTGTGTGCTTGTGTATGTGCAGGTGTAAATGCTGTGCTCATTCAAGGTGTCAAACTGATAGACTTGTTTGTTTGTTTTTTATAACCATCACATTATTCAAAGAGCAAATAAAACAGGCACAAACAGGTGTAAGCTGCCCCATATGACACAAAGAACCCATCTCAATTCTGACTGCAGCAAACATCTCTACGGGTAAAAATATAATTCAGTCTTTAGACCCACTCAATTCTTGGTTTCTCTGCTGAAACCTCCAAGAATTCCACTTAGGGTCAGCCAAGCTAATGGCATGTAGACACCTGTCCCTGGGAGCTGGACTGATAACTTAATCCATGTTCCATACAAACAATAAAACTGAAGCTTTTAACTCTGTTAATCATTCAAAAAAATCAAACTAGATTGAGGAATAAGGAAATAACATCAAATATTTAAAAAGATGACAATGCTTTACATTGAGTGCTGATTGTTAGAGTTCCAAGGAAGGAAACTGTCAATAAAGAGATGCAATGACTTTTTATTTTCTCATCACTTGCTCAAAATGCCATAAATATTGATATTATCTTGGCAAACATCATGTAAAGGAGACAAATTAAATAAGGGCTGGAAATAATTAACTTGGAATGTTGTATATTCCTTATCTAACTGGCTCTTAATAGGACTAGAAGGAGTTCCTTTTTCAGGGATTTTGTGCCTAGAAGGGTTTTTCGTGAAGAGCACTGAGGGACAAGATCATCAGGGTGCAGAAACACGTAACAGTTGAACCATTTCCAAATATAATTGACTGGGAACTAGATCCCAATTGTTTGAAGTGCCATGGCTCGAACAGCAGGAGATGGGGGGTGAACACCCAGCCCAGAATGCCATGCAGTGTGCAAAGCAGAAGGGTGTGCTTACACACATGATTTGGGAATCGCAGCCAGTGGGTGACCTGTGACTTGGGAGCATTTGCACTCTTCTGCTTTCCCTTCTCTCCTAAATATGAGTTCAATAAACTGTTATTGTTTCAAGTGACCAGAGTCTGCAGTGTGCTTGCTTGATTGGGGGAAGGAAAGGATCCATACTTTTTGATTCCCAGGGGCCACTGGGGCATAAAGGGGGGTTGAGTGTGTGCAGCAAGCACAGAGTGAGAACACAACTGGTTTTTAGAAAAATAGCTTTTATTGAAGAAGCAATGGGAAGGAGCTCATTGATAAAACATGTCACCAAAAGGAAAAGAAGTGGGCAGTAGAGTTCTGCCTGAGTACCATGGCAGCCAGTTGCAGCTGTAGCCATAGAGCTGGGGAGGAGTGATGCAGCATGGGATGCCTGCAGGACTGACCAGACATGTCACAAAATACCAAGTATCCCTACATAACACTAAACTGGTTCACAATGAACTAGTATGAAATGGTACTTTATTTTCCAGGTACATTTTTCACTGTTTCCAGGTACCTTTAAACCAATTCAACAGGCTTATGTCTGTCCACTGTGGGTGTAAACTGCATTTAAGCCATCCTAAGTATTGTGCGATTCTGTGCCCTCAGGTATCTTTGACAGGAGTCATTGTTGAGGTTTTGCGCATGGAGGAACATACTGATTCAGAACATTTGCTAGGAGGTGCTTAATGTTAATAGGCATGACCTTTCCTATAAAAAAAAGTTTGGGTGACTATGATCATAACTCATCAACTTATTGACTAGTGCAACTGGTCATTTGTCATCAAGAAAAAACAAACAAAAGAAAAACAGCAGCAAACACTTAAGCTATTTACTCACAGTGTTCTAGTCATTATATTGGAAACAGGTTCTGCACTCCTTACTCACTGGAGACTTCACTGATAGCTTTGAGTTGCAAGGAAAAGGTAAGATTGAGTCCTCAGAACTTTGATTCAAAGTTTAAACAAGGTATAAGCTTATACACATACACACGTGTACATGTATACTTACAGCTGCAAGAGGCTGGGATCTAGGGGAGAGTGGAGTGGGGCATGGTATCTTTGATTATCCCAACTCTGCAGTTGGTCAAAAGTTACAAAAGTTTTTGAAGGCAACACATGAACACCTGTCGTTGGTCCAATCAAAGATAATCACCCCCCCAAAACAAATCAAAACAAAAACAAAAAACTTTGCCTTTTGCTTAACTATGTAACTACATTAATTCACTTTGGGGACTTATGCAGATGTAGGGGCTTTTAAAAATGACCTGTCCTTTTTCCAACAAGCATACAGTGGTTCATACTAGCTTTTCTTATGAACATATAGGAAATGCTGATGTATGAAAGTCTTCAACTCAAACATATCAGACTAGAACAAGATAACAATCTGTTCTACTCTTATATGACTCAGGACTTTCCACTAGAATTAATATTGTATTTAGGTTATCTTTAGAGGTCACTACACCATCAGCTTTTTATTAGGTTAAACCACACATTCAATTATCCTTATTTTCAGAATGCATCAACTTCATTCAGCCACAGGATGCCTGCTCCTGACAGTTTGTGTGTGGCACGTGATGCCACAAAACTGAAAGTGTAGTCAGCAGTTTCCTCTGTGACAGTTTATTTTAGGCAAGGGCTTAGGGACATCCTGTGGAATGACACCGGGTAGCCAGGCATAAATCCAAGAGCTAGTGAGTCAGAAAGATCCACTGGTTATAGTCCACACCTAGCCTCAATAAATAATCCTTTTGTATCTACAACAACTAAGTCCTATCATTTTTCCAACACGAGGCTCCTTAAAGATCTAAAATTCAGCTGATCATCTGTAAGAGTAGGAACCATTATCCTCAAGGCCTGCGTCACAGTCACAACCTTTCTGGCTGGACCAACCCAAGTAGGATTCCCTTGAGAGATTTTCAGTGATGTTCCTTAATTGGCCAAAGTGATCTCTATTGAACTGTGCAAACAGAGCAGTTTTGGGGGAAAGAAAGCAATGAAAGAAGTGAGGCAGATGTGAGACAGGCAATTAAGAAGACAGAGAGAGAGCAGGAAGGATGACTTTCATTTTCTAGGGTGGAATGCAGTCAATGCTATGTTTGTTCTGTTATTAATTTTTTCCACTGATCAATAGTCAACAAAGGTGAATTGCCCAGCGTTAAATCTCAAACATGGGAAAACACTAGGGCTGTGTGAAATGGCTATGTTTCACTTCAGAGGGACAGTGATTTGTTTTGGTATAGCTAATTTTAAACTCCAAATTTATTTCGGAGTTTTGACACGGTTTCAGTGTTTTGGCCATAGGCTATAATGGGGAAATCACTAAAATGTCTATAACTTAGTCATTTCCTGCCCAATTCAGATGAAGCTTGTAGGGATGGTAGCCCCTTCTGATGGCATGACGCCTGCCAAGTTTCAAGGAGATGGGTGCAGGGGATTTTGTGGTAATGTACCTTATACTGTTCCAAGCAAAACAAGTATCACTTGCCGGCAACGGCAGCATGCCATCATCCCACATGCAGCTCTCTGATCACTTCCCCCAGCTGTTCCCAGGGGGCATGGGCCCCCAGATCTGCATGCAGGGTTTCAGCAGCCTGCTGCTACAGACTGGGGCCAGCAACAGCACTACAGTCTTCTTGGCGCTTGGTGCACACTGTGCCGAGTGGCTGCTGCTGGCCCCAGCCTGTGGCGGCAGCCTGCTGAAACCCTGTGTGCAGATCCAGGGGCCCATGCCCCATGGGAAGAGCTGGGGAAATGATCAGAGAGCTGGGGGAATCGAACCTGGACCTAGATGTCAATATCAGAGCAGTCCTTCCTGCCCTCTTTCACCCCCCTCTTCTTAGTCTTTGTTTTCCTGCAAGCCCAGCTCCAAAACTCCAAAATGTTTCAGAGCCATTTCAGAGCCTTCTGTTTCAATTCGGATTCAGCATTTTGGTTGCCAAAATGGCCTGAAACACCTCCGAAATGAAACAACTGCCAAAATTTTGCATAGCCCTAGAAAACATTCACATCTCTCTGCTTCCGACTGTGAACCTGATGGCTCTATAGTATGTTCACCTACCTTAACTGTTTTCACTTCTCAGCAAGTGCCAAGCTGAAGGAGAAATTCATTTCGAAATATATAACACACAGACTTCGTTTAGATTTTGATGAATATTTTATTTTTAATCTTAGCACTAACATTCAGAATGAATGCCACTTATTAGTTGAAACTTGAGATTTATGGGCAGTAAAAAAGAATATATTATATATATATAAAAAATAGTTAACTCTGCAGTATATTGCAAGGGCACTGAGGAGAAAATGCGTTCACCAGCAACCGCTTTCAGAACGTTAGGATTCAGGTTAGCTGGAAATTTCAGTTGAGAAGTGGGCCTTTTCTTCTTTTAAAGAATTCAGTTAGGCCAACCTAAAGAAAAGGCACATGCTTGCTTTCAATTAGTCTTGTTTTTGCCTCTACCGTATTTGAAATGTTCCATGTGCCTGCTTTAAGGTGCTGAGTACCCCCAATTCCCATCAACCTGCTCCTTTCAAGATTGGCTTCATAGTGATAAAACAAAAATTAGGAGTCAGATTTTCAGCTGCTGCCACCTGGCCCAGCTACAGTGAAGTTTCTGCAGTGTTTTAATTTACACCAGACTATCAGATTCCATGTCTACAAGTCTGAGCTGAGCTGTAACCTCAAAGCTGTTATTCTCGGCTATAAATAGACACATAGGCTAGGATTTTTCCAATGGCCTAAGGCAGGCTTTCTTGAATTCAATGAGAGTTGGACTGTGAACTCACTTGAGCTCTTTGAAACTCCTAACCTTAATTATTACCCCACCTTGATAATAATCAAATTGCCATGGCTACTATCAAGACATATGAAATACTAAGAATGGAGTACACTAAATGCTTTCAAGATGACCCCAAATTCTTTGACTCTGGCCAAGGTAAGGGATCACCTAGCATTTCTAAGAAGCCAGGAGATAAGTTTTTCTCCTTTCTGTCCCTCAGGCTTACTTTCCAGTTACTCTCATAATTCAGTCCCAGCCTGTCATGCTGCTTCACTAATGCTACTGGATAAACTGCCTGATAAACCTGTATTTTCCTTTCATTTTGTTCACAAAAGAGACTTATTCCAATACAAAATAGTTTCATTATATTGCAATTAAAGCTAAAAGCAATTATCACTCATTCTAATGTTACAAATTTTGCAATAAATTTCCTTGGCCCTGAAATACTAAACACAGGTGCAAAGTTTTAGATTAAGGTGAACATAACCAAAACCCCAATCATTTTCAAGGAACACCAAACCTATCTCCTCACCCTCAGCATGCTCCCACTCACTGATTTTTCACAGTTCTTACTGACCTTTTAATTTTGATTCCTGCCATCCACCTCCAGCTAATGTATCACAATTTTACATTGTCACTCTGACAGCTCTGCACCTCACATTGAGTCAACAGCACCACAAACAGCCGGTGCCTCTTGAGGATTCAGAACCTGCCAAAGTGCCAGTAGCATTTCTACTCTTTAGTGAAAAATTAAGGGGAGTTGGAATTACCTGAGTCTGAAAACCTGCATCAAAATGGAAGAGGAAAAGGCTGAAGTAGGTTGAAAATAGTTGGTAGTCAGAAGGTTGATTGTACCCATTCCACTGTCAAACCACTACTTTAGCAAGGTGGCATAGGTAGTGCTCCCATTGAAGGGGAGGTGTAGACTATTGAGCCCTGCTGACCTAAAAGTTAGAGTAACACAATAACACATAAAAGACCCTGTAAAAATCACTGGGCTCAATAAATACAGGCATACAATGAATGAGAAGAACTAAACAATGAATTTTACTGTAAGCAAGCTCTGCAATCCCTTTGTCTAACTAACATTTACTTAAGTGAGTGACCATCTCCCAACTACCAATCTCCTCAAATCTCCTTAGTTAAGGAGCATCTATAAATTAGACCTTCTATCCTTAGGTCTTCCCTCTTAATAAATACAAATACAATCAATGAACACAGGATTTGATTAACACCTATCTACAGAAGAGACATTACTAGCATGTCACCCTGAAGTGTGTCTTTACCATTCCCCCCATTTCTGCAGTTATTTTAACAAGTTTCTCTGAGTCTTTCAAAAGGTTTACCTTTCTTCTAACACTGATGAATGATCATATGCAATTTCTGATTTATTTTTGGTGAGAAGCTTTTCCTCTAAGTCTTGATAGATTTGAGTCCATATACAGGGATCTGACTGACTTGCACTTGTGGCAGATATGCTTCTGGACATAGCACAAAGTGCATTACCTATAGGTTGTTGAGACTCATTTCCTTTTCCTGCAGGATGGTGTTTGCATTTGTGTCCATAGGTACATTTCTTCCCATAAGGACATTGTTGCTTCTTATATTCCGGCATAATGTCCTTCTTTCTAAGAAGATTGTCTAAATTTTGGCTGCAATGGTCGAGAAGATCATCAGCAGGCATGAATGTTGTGCCTTCTTGTACCACAAGCAAATACTAAACTATATTCAGTTCCTCATAAACTGCCAGACTCAAAACTGGATGTCACCTCTTGAGATACCACAATGCCTGGGGGTTTACATACTTTACTTTTATATTGGATGCTAGCAATACATCTCCCTTTCACTGGTATATTTATTCCTGAATAGCCAGCTATTTTGATACTTGTTGGACTCACTTTTGGTCTCAATATTAATTTTCTATATTCATTGCATGGTAAAATATTAACCTGACTTCCAGCATCCAATTTAATAAATGAAACAAACCACTGTTCCTTGCACTTCCACCGATAAAATCCGGTCAGTCTCATCAATTTTGCTCAATTTTGCCACATTATATACAATTCTTCTGGTGTGCTCTCAACTGTGTATGCACTTAAGGTTTCTGTGTTTGGGATCTGGAGCACCTGGCAAAATGATTTCTCTTGTTAGTTTAAAAAAAAAAAAAGAGAGAGAGAGAGCTTTACAAATGCAACACAATATTTGGGGTCATCTTGCTTTCCAAAATTGATATTTCAGTTGATTTGCTCTCTCTTCTGTGCACCCCCTCCCCCTTACCCTTCTCTTAGCCAATGGAAGATTCCACTTTGTAGCCATGTCCAGATGAGCATGGCCATGCGGTATGTGGCACTACAGGCATGTCTATGGCACCATATACAGGACATCCAGATGTTCTTGGGGGGGCAGGGCTTGACCTCTGGAAGTGGCCTGTGAGGTGGCTTATTCAGTAGAAAATTTCATAGATTTCATAGACATTAGGGCTGGAAGGGACCTCGGGAGATCATCGAGTCCAGCCCCCTGCCCAAAGGGCAGGAAGTCAGTTGGGGTCATAGGATCCCAGCAAGATAAGCATCCAATTAACTCTTGAAGGTGTTCAATGTAGGTGCTTGAACCACCTCCGCTGGCAGACTGTTCCAGACCTTGGGGGCTCGGACAGTAAAGAAATTCTTCCTTATGTCCAGCCTGAAACGGTCTTGCAGGAAAAACCCTGTGAGGCGTTTTTTTCTGGCCACATTCTTTCATGCATACTGCGTGGATGACCCCTTTTATTGCATACAGCATTGCAGCTTGGGCCTTCACAATTTCTGCTGCCCTGCAAATTTGGATACCCTTTTCTAGGAACAAATCTTCCTCATACAATAGACTTTCTTGTAATTAAGTATCTGCAGTTTCACACACATTCCTATCTCAAATCAGAGACTGTCAAGTTGCCAACAACACAGTTCTTAGTCTCTAACTCAGCAACATACTTTCTCCATTTGCTTGTCTGTAAATAAATATAAAGTATGCCTTTCCAGGGTTTCATTCTTTTTTGGCATGCAACGCCCCTCAAAATTTGGACAGTATTATACTTAACTGCATATGTTGGCCTTCTTTGTAGGTAAAGGTGCTATACACTACTGTAAGAAAATCACTTACAGAGAGCCCTTTGTCCTTTCATGTGGCTACATGGCTCCACTTGCTCCCAGTTTCCAACTTTTATATAAGTTTAGATTTCAAATTCTCTCATTTGCCACTCCTGATACCCTGTAGTCATCACTGGGTTGAATAAATACTGGCATATAACGAATGAGAAGAACTAACCAATGAACTTTATTGTGGAGCAACAGGCAATTTCTACAGTCCCTGTCACTAACTAATTTCTACTTAGTTTCATAGTTAGTAGGGTCGGAAGGGACCCAAGCAGATCATCAAATCTGACCCCCTGTCATAGCAGGAAAAAGTACTGGGGTCAAGCCTTGTCTTAAAGACCCCCAGGGTAGGAGCCAGCACCACTTTGCTTGGAAGTTGGTTCCAGATCCTAGCCGCCCTGACTGAGAAGTAGCGCCTCCTGATGTCTAATTTGAATCTACCCTCTGCCAGCTTGTGACCGTTATTTCTAGTCACTCCTGGTGGTGCTCGGGGGAACAGGGACTCCCCCAGTGCCTGCTGGTCCCCTCTGACTAGTTTGCAACAGGCCACTAGATCCCCCCTCAGCCTTCTCTTGTGGAGGCTGAACAGGTTCAGGTCCCATAGCCTCTCCTCGTAGGGCCTGCCATGCTGCCTCCTGATGATGTGAGTGGCCCTTTTCTGGACCCTCTCCATGCTGTTGACATCCCTCTTGAAGTGTAGCGCCCAGAACTGGACGCAGTACTCCAGCTGCGGCCTGACCGGTGTTGCATGGAGGGGGAGGATCACCTTCCTGGACCTGCTTGAGATGCATCTGTGGATGCATGACAAGGTGCGGTTGGCCTTCCTGACTGCACCCCCGCACTGCCTGCCCATATTCATCTTCGCATCAATGATGGCTCCAAGATCCTTTTCTGCCTCTGCACTGAGCAACCATCTCCCACTAACCAATTTCCTCTGTCTCCTTACATTATGAAGCAAAAAGTTATAAAGTTATGCTGTAATAGGTGGCTGGAAAAGATAAACATTTCAGCTAGACACTTTAGGGCCAAGGATTTCCAACCCACTCCCCATTATGTGAACAGTAGAATTCAACAGGGAGCACCATTTCTGCTATGTACTGTCCCTTCCACATGTCAATTGTTTTCAAACTAAATTGTACTGATTTGGGGCATCTTTTTGTCCAATTCTTTTCCTTGTAAACCTGATTTACTATTCTGTATGAATTTCACTCCTTTGCTTTAAATTCAGTTGATCTATTTATTTTAAATCTCATGTCAAATGATATTAACAGTGAGCCTCTATCATGGTGCCTCAGAGAATGACCTGGGACGCTGATATACACTCCCCTTTCTTTTCCAAAGTTTCTTACCTTTTTAATTTTCATCTATATATTTCTGTTAGACAGACACACTGGGCATTTCCAGTATTTCAGTATTCTGATGATTTATCCTGTTGTTTACTCACAAGCTCTGATGGTTTCAAAGCTATCTATGAATAATATAAGCCTTGAAAGTCAGAAGTGGACTGGCTGTCAATATGGGCTTAGTATCTAGCAATTGGTATTAGATGATGTGGGCTACCTGCGATTTGAACCAGTTCCCACACCAGCCATTTGATTAACCTACCTAGTACGTTTAGTGAATTTAGGTTGAGGTGTTGCAGGCAGCCAGTTGCCCACTGACAGCTTATTCGGCTCTCTTTGACACCTGGCACACTCTTCTACCTTGTCTACCCTGCCTTGATGATTAGTTTGGGAGACTGCTGTCAATAGGCCAGCATGCCAGCCCAGGACCTCCCATCTGCTGGGGAAAATCTCTCTCAGGACCTAACTAAGGTCCCTACAGTCCTCAAGCCATGCTCCCAGACTCTCCACTCAGGTCACTGGGATCCCCAGCCATCCATTTCCCCCCACCTCTGAGCTTCTGGCCCCTCTTTCCCCTCTAGTGCCTTGCTAACACCAGTCTTAGCCTGCAGTCTCCGCCACACCCATGTTTCTCAGGTATAAACAGTCAACAATATAAAACAAAGGTGGACTGTAATCACCTATCTGCTAAGCAGTCTCTTGCACAGTTTCCTTTACTTCAAGTCTGCCAGGGCATTTTGCATCAGAGTACATGAGCTCTTGTCCTCTTGGTTTTGCAGAACTCCTTCCCCAGAACATGCAGAGTCTGGTTCCAACCTACACAAAGCTCAGACTGAAGCTCTAATGCCTGGGTCTGGCTTACATGTGCTTCTGCTTCTTCCCTTTCTGGACACCTTACCCGGGATTCTGTTAACAGGGAGCAGTATTTTCCTATTGCCCTAATTAGCAGATCTGGTGCTTAGCCTCTACTGCAGTTTTGTCTTCTTCAATTAATTGTCTATGGCTCAGCTCCTGCAGCTTGCTATTTAAACTCTGGAAACTGCAGCTCTTTTAGTTCTGCTGCCTGGTGTTAACGCTGATAGCATGATTTGGGCAGCACCTCTCATGAGATTTTGGGATCTAACGGTCACCTCCCCCAGAGCTTTGTGCTTGGCAGCACCCCCTCTGACTTCTGAAGCCTGGCCTATATTCACAGTGCTATTAAAGGTACTGTACTCCTTTGCAGTGCTGCCCGTCTCAGTAATGGGGTAGGGTTCATCCGACATGTTGTAGTTTGAGCTATTTCTTCAGTACAAAACTGCTTAGACATGTAAATCGATAGTAATGTGACATTTTATGCAAAAAGGGATAGATTTTTTTTCATGTGTGGGGTTCAAAATTTAAACTGTTACTCTTTCTGAATGCTAGGAGCAGTAAGCTATTTTCATGAAAGAGGGGCTTTTTGGGTGCAATCTGAGAATGATTCACATTTATGTTTTATGAATAATGCAGCTGCAGTGAGAACATGAATCCTATTTTCTCTTGGCCATAAAGAGAAGGTATGACTTTAAAGAATGACAAGACTTATCATGCATTAAAATAAGCCCCTTTCCCCCTTTTCTTTGATATTGCCAGTCACCTTATTAATTTATCTGAAATAAAGCTGGCACGAGGTGACAGGATCTCATACATGTATTTACTGGGGTTCCTGAAGTAAAGGTCGGATTGCTTTTTAAACTAGAAGTTGGCAGCAGAGCCATGAAGTAACTAATACAAACTTAATTGTGTCTCTTGAGTCAGTCAGGTTTAATTACACATGATTAACGTGAGACTACAAGGGATCAAGTCCATGATCAGAATCAACCCCAGCTAAGCTATGCTTCCAACTGAGCAAGCTAAAATACCTGGATAATATACCCCAGGATTACAGCAACCACATTATTATTTGCCATCAGTGTATATGAAGCTGAGAAATGGGGATGTGGCACAGATACTAAATCAAATGTGTGAATGAATTGATGGAACATACTTCTAATTAGGCAAATTAAACTTCTTTTCTTCCTGTTGTCTCCTGGTTTCTGTCAGTGTAGAGGCAGGGCTGAAGGGGCAAATTCTGATCTCACTTGTACTGTTGTCAGTTATTCAAGATTTATATCAATATACCAAAAAGCAGGTTTTGATCCAGGAACTGTATGCAGAAGAATGCTATCAAGACAACCTTTTTATTTCCTTATAACTATGAATATAAATGAAATCATTTCTAGTCACTATATTGATTTTATCAGAGTCAGTTTTATGTTTTGCTTCAAGGCACATATTAAAGACCCTGATGACTATAAAGACACTGAAGTTGCATTATGTTATGCCTTTGCATTTGTTTTGAATGGAATTACTCATATGTTCAGTAATAGATTTGCAAATGGTTGGCATAGACTTCAGAAGCAATGTGACAACACTGCACCTAGGCCCCTTCTACACGTTACAATTAAAATTCCAATTAACTACTTAATTGTGCAATTATATTCAGACCAGTTACAAGTGCAAAGTAGCTATCACGCAATAAAAAGCTCCAGTCAGCTAGAAGTTAGACTTCAGAAATGTGTATTAACTTTATAGATGGTTGCTATTGAGCTATAATTTGCACATGTAGCAGGGTCTCCCGTGTTGGCTGACAGGGCTCCCAGCCACAGAAGTTAAACCCCCAAGCCTTGGGGATTGTGGCTGATGTGATTCCCAAGGCTCAAGGATGGGGGAAGCTCATGCAGAGTTCTGGGTCCAGGCTGTGCCTCACATGCAGTTGGGACCCAGTTATCCCACAACCGATGGAGCTCTGGGTGTGGGCATCTCACATGTTGCATACCCTAGACCCAGAACCCTGACAGCTGGGGGGTCTCTGGGTCTTGGCTACATAAGAAGCACAACCCGGACCCAGAACCCTGTCTGTTGTAGGACTCTTGGTCTTGGCTGCATGTGAGGCTCAGCCCAGACTCGGAGCCCTGTGAGCTGTGGGGACTCTCAGTCCTAGGTGCGCATAACCCACATGGCCGGGAGCCCCCTCATCAAAAAGGGATCCCAGCCATGAGTGCCTGCTTCTTGCCAACAGGGCCATCCCTGGGGGTGAGGGGGAAATCAGGGCAACTGCCCTGGGCCCTGTACTTTGGGGGCCCCCCCATGGACAGTGCTATACAGGCCCTAGTGTGGCCACAGTATGCAGCTGGCTCTGCGCTCTGGCTGCTCTCTACCCCCACCCCCACTTCATGCTCCAGCCACTCTTCCCCCCGCTCCCATGCCCTGGCTGCTCACCACCTCCTCCCCTCCATGCTTCGGCCGCTCACCACTCCCCTTCCCTCTCCTCCGCACTCCAGCCACTCGCCACCCACCCCCCATGCTCTGGCTACTTGCCACCCCCCTCCATGCTCCAGCCACTTGCCACCTCCCCCCCCCCATTCTCTGGCTGCTTGCCACCCCCTGGCCCCGCACACCCCTAGGGAAGGCTCTATTTGCCAATGCAGAGGGAGCCCAGGATAAGGCTCCTGCTACACTGGCCATAAGGCATGCTTGGATCTACTGCACAATCCCACAATTATGCCTCCTGCCATTCATACTTAGCATGGAAGGAGGCACAATCATGCGGATCACACATGAAATGCAATTGTATCTTTACTTGTATGTGTAGAGGGGGCCTTAGACACCTTTCATCTTAAACGCTCTCCAGCATAACATACCGCCTCATTTTGGGTATTAACATAGGAATAAAAAGATGACAGGCAATAATGATTCCATCTATTCCTAATCCCAGGCATCATTTAAAATTAACCAGCATTATGCTTTCATCTGGATAAACAAGCATAACATATTAAGCAATCTCATATATTCATAGTTTAGCTGCAGTGGTTTTCTTCCAGGTCAGGTCATTCTGACAGGTTCAGATATACATTTACCAAGAAATTCATCTTCAAATGATCATTGTCTTAAACTTCTAATTTCTTCCTGCCCTTCAGACCAAAACAATACTTTGATTTGGTCCAAAAACTGACAAAAATGCTGATTTTTATATTGCTGAGTATCTTCAAAAATGTTTACTTAAATTATTTCAAAAGAAACTGTTGTATTTTCCTCCAGGAGATTCACGATAAAATAAAAAAATCACAATAACTAACTTTTGGAAATTATATGACTTGGCTTTGCAGCATGAGTGAGTGAGTGCTAACATAAACTGATTTTTATATTAGCTTTAGATGGAGAAAAAGAATTACATAGTTCTCCTGCTACGTATGAAAACAAGAGTTAGTTGTCTCTCCCAACTGCCCATTCCCCAGTCAGATAACATTCAAAGCAATGCAGACAGGAACACCATGGGTGGAAGTAGTAGGGAAGACAGCCTGTCATTATGTCGTTTTGTTTATGTGGCAAACATCCTTACAAGTAGAGCCTATAGAAGGCCACAATAGTCTATTTACATTAAAAATACTTTAGCTTTCAAAAGTCTCTAGAACCTAAAGGGGTAGCAGGGCAACTCCACAGCTGGAGCAGACACAATGTCTGGGGCATTATCTGCTGTTGCAGTACCACACCCTTGTTAAGGGTTTGGCCAGACACAGGCAGCAATCAAGCAGCAGTCACCCTGCTAACAGCACTCCCAGCTGCTCAGAGCACATACCTAAACACACAGCTGACCAAACAAACTCTCAGGTAGCCCCGGCCCACTTACCTTCCTGGACCATAATCTGGTGCCTGGTACCTGGCTCCTCTTCCCCTTTCTCCTCTTGCTCCCAGCAAGCTGTTTGCAAAGTGCCCTGTCTGGGGACTCGGAGACATGGAGAAGTTTTGGGGAGCTGGAGAGTTTAGAAAGGAAACGGTTGAATATCTTTGGAGACCTCCAATTCAGTTTAAATCTGTATGACCTGTATTGGGGATAGTGGGATGGCTTAATCCCTTTAGAAGAGATAGAGAACTTCTGGCCGGTAGGCCTTTGCCCCAGTAAATGCCTTTTAGAGACTATCCGTTATGCTGCTTGGATCTGTGGGTTGCACTGAGTTGCCCCAAGAGGAGGTGAAGTCTCTCTCTAAGGAGCAGAACTGGATCCTAAAGTCAGGGCCACAGAAAACCAGGGAAGTTGAGCAACCAAAGGCAGGGGTTGCAGAGTGGAAGGGAGCTCAAGCACCATTCTGCAACCCCTGCTTTTTGTTGCTCACCTTCCCTGGCTTGGGACTTTCCAGGCAGCCTCCACATACTGCAGGGAGCTGCGGAGCTCTGAGATGCACCATGACATCTCTGGGAGCAGATCGGGATGGGGTAAGCAGTTGCCCACAGCCTGTGGCAGGTAGTGGTATTCATTAGTGCAGGGGCAAGCAATTATTTTGGGTGGAGGGCCGCTTACTGAGTTTTGGCAAGCCATTGAGGGCCGCATGACAGGCAGCCAGGGGCAGATTCATTTTCTAAATTTTTTAGGGGCCCCGCATGCCGGATAGACTGGCCTGGTGGGCCACATCTGGCCGCGGGCTGCATTTTGCCCACTCCTGCACAAGTGGTTCCATTGATTCACTCTGATCCCAGCTGCCTTTGCCACTGAAGTCAGGGGAGGGGAGCTGGTGAGATTGCTGATGAGATCATGATGGAAATGGATCTGCCTGAGCTGAGCCTGCCCAGCTGTCAGCAGTCAGCATTTGTGTAGCAGGTGGGGCTGGGCTGGGGCTTGCCCAGCTCCCCAGATCGCAGCCCATTCCTGCACTGGAATTGCTCATGGTCACCTACCCCTGCCATCCCCAGGGACCTGAGCCCCATGGCTACAGGGGAAGGAGCTTCAAGCAAGAACTCAGCACTGGCTTGTGGGGTGTAGGGGAATCTTCTGAGGCCTTCCTGGAGTTCCTCCAATGCACAAGTCCTAGGGCTCAGATAGAACCAAGACAGGGCAGGGATGCTCTATGTCCCCCCAACCCAAACTGCGAATAAAGGATGCATCACTGGCACCGCCTGACCCTGGCAGCTCATGAGCCTCACTCCCTCTGTCCTGCCTGGGGCAAACCCCTTTTCCCCCACCTCAGACAAAACTCAGAGACCACCATGCCACCATGAGTGGGAGAAGTCCCACTGAGCTAAAGCCCAACCAGGCCGCTGGGTGAGTGTATCTCCCTGTGCTGGCTGCCTGCAGCTGATATAGATGCTTGAGGCTGACAAATAGGGTAGGCTTGTTTGCAGGGCAGCTTGTCAGGGGCATCCCAGGCACTCAGCTGCACTTGGCTGAGCTTGACAGTGTCTGGCAACGCAGGCAGACAGCCAGGAGGTGTGCAGGAGCACCTCGGCCAATGCAGGCAGCCTGTGCGTCCCTCCCAAAGGGGCAAACATTAGGGCACTTAGAGTAAACCATGTAACTTAGATCCATTCTGCCTCAGGCTTTTTGAATGCCTGTACCTCACCATAAATACAGCAAACAATAGCCAATGAGGGAGCTAGAATTTTTGTGTTCTGGTCTCATTCTTACCTAACAATAATGTTTAATTATTGCATAAAGGGAAAATATTGCTAACACACAGGTGGCTTTATAACAACAGGAAACTGGCACCCTGCCTAAGTGTTCTGTTCCTTTTAGATTTAAGCATTGGTGTGATTAGGGATTTGTTGCATGATACATATCAAATGTTAATCTGCTAATATCCTTCAATTATATAAGTATCTACCGAGTAGTGTCACTAAATCAGGAAGAGCCAGAATGCATCACGGCAAGATGAAAACACTTTTAATTTAGTCATTTTGACCTTCCAATGGTGAGCTTAAAACAGCTGAAAAATGAACCCTTCAGTGATAAGGCTGACTGTCATTGAAATTTAATTGTCCCTGGTGTTGGAGTGATTAGTTTTAGCACCTTACCTTGTCAATGCTTGGACTGGTTTTGGTGGCACCAATAAACAGAATACTTTATCAGCTCTGACACTTATGCCTCAGAGCAAGGATTTAAAATAAACCTAGTTATAGGAAAGAAATATCTTGGTTCCTAAAAAAGTAATGGTTTTATCCTTGACCTCTAAGTAAGACCTATACTGAATCCATGAGATTGTTCTAAAAATACATTTTGCATTTACCTAATCAGTGGCTAATTCATGTAGTTCTGGTACAAATAATAAAACAAAACAAACGGTCACCAGGACCAAAAATTGAAGATTAGACCTGGATCAATGACAGACTGCAGTTGTTTTTCAATAAAAAGTGATGCAATGCACATTCATACACTCTCGATGCATCTACACATGCACATTTACTGTGTAGTAATTTAGGTTACTGTGCAGCACAGGCACACATCTACACATGCACACCTGCACTGCACATGAACTGTGGTGACTTATGGCGACTTGGGTGTAAATTTGATACCTGCGTCATGTGCAGACACCAGCCTAAAAAGTTACTGCACAGTAAATGCATGTGTAGAAATGCCATCTGTTTAGTTACTTAAACATTATTAGGCATACGCCCCACAAGAATGACATCTGGGTTTTTCACATGTAATACAGCAGAACTTCTCATATAGAGATGAGTCCTTTTTTTCACCAGTGAAAAATGCAGGTGATAACTTGTACTAAACTTTTAACAACTGGTGCACTTTTACAGAAAACCTGAAAATGAGAAGCACAATGACATGCTGAAATGTTTGTGTTGATCATGTTTTAGATTGGGACACTATGCAAGTTTTATGCTATAGTACAGATGACATTTTAATTAGAATTTTTAGATAGTTCCCACTAGTTCTAGTATCAAAAGGTTATAAAGATTTGGATTTAGGCACCCAAATAAATACTTCTAATTGTAAATGTTCCAATTGCTCAAACTCAAATATGGGCTCCTATTTTTTAAAATTTTTGGTTAACACTTGGGAGACAGTAACAAATATATTGGTCTGCTGCTTATGGGAACCAGTAGTCCTCAGACCATGAAAAATCAACAGATCAAAGCTTGGACAAACAAACTCATACCCTAACAAAAACAAAATGTTGTATTGTACCATAAAACTAGCTCTGCTGAGATGAAGAGAAAATAAATGAAACATGTGACAAATGTTTGCCACATCATTTCAGGCTCTCTTAGAAGATACTTAGATACTACAAAGATAAGGGCTGGTTAAGAACCTATGAAAGACTAAAACAGAAACAGAAACCAATAGAGACTCAATGAAAGCTTCTAATGGGTGAATTAATAGTTCTAGCAAGATCCTCACGTTCCTGCTCCTAGATGGGATGACTGATTACATTTAGATAACAAGAGTTCAGTGCCTTACAAATATCTAAAATAGATTTAAAAGTTTCTTAATATCAAATACAGAAAAAAATCTCTGGCTATAGGTGTCAATATTACTCTTCCCTCTTGGCTTGGTTGGACTTCTTGGCTAAAGACACTGCCCTAGTCACCAATCAAAAGGCATAAGGCTCAAATATTCAACATAGCTGTCCATCTGCTTGCAAATAAAATCCTTCAACTAGCACAATTATCCAACCCCCCCACCCCCAACCTCCAAAAAGCATTCTGCATTTTCTGCTACCACCAATGGGGAATCCCCAAAGACGGAATTTTACAGGTATGGCTTGTTTAAACAACAAAGCCTTTGCCCTCTAGGCTAGGGACAGAAGTTACACCTAAAACAGTTTAAGTGATCAGAAACTGTTTTAAACTTGTAACAGAACATAAGTTCAGTGCAAATAAACCAGTTCCAAAATGGCAAAACTGGTTTAAGATAAACCTGGTTGAATGTAGTATCAGATTTGGGCCAAACCAATTCATGGAACTGCTGTCCCAGACCCCTTCCTGGCTTAAGTTAAATCATAGTTCCCCTGCATCCCAGTACACTTTTCAGCCCTGGGCTAGGCTGGGCTGGGCTGTCTGCTCCAGAGAGCAGGGCTGACCCTGACCCTCTCCTTCCTAGCCAGAGCTCCAGCTGGATGAGAAGGAGGTGGACATTGCAGGCACAGCAGCATCTGCCTGGCTTCACCCTGCCTCATCCTCCCCTCACTCACTGCTTAAGAAGGGATCTCCCCTCTCCTATAGCAGGGACCCGAGAAGCATGGACCCTAGCCAGCATCTGGCCACGCCACCCCCATGATAGCTAATGCTAAGAGGTTTCTGTGTATGTGTGTCCAATTTCCCTGGAACCAAGGCAGACAGAACAGTGTCCACTGAGGGCTTTTTGGAACTAATCAGCCAGTCAGCTGGTAATGAATAGGTGGACATATTAAGGAGCCATCTTTGTGCCGATAGCTGTGTCCATGGTTTGGAGGAAATATTAATTGTTGAAAGTGAAATTAATGTTGGTGTGGATAAAGTAGACAATTTATACAATTGTACAACAATGTTGTTGCAAATCTGAGTGTAGCCCATGTGCTTCTAGGCATTTCAGGGAGGCACCTGTGCTTTCGTGATCTGGGATGTTAGTGTTCAGGCTGGTGATATCCACGGTTGTCTTTAGAAACCTCACATAAATAATGTTGTTTAATGTGAAAGAGTAATATACAATTCATCCAGTAAAAGGAAATGAATACTCATCTATCTATCTATCTATCTATACGTATATGTTCAATGTTTGCAGTAGTACTTTATATATATAGCATGCACATGCGTGTGTTTGTGTGTGTGTGTGTGCGTGCACGCATGTGTGTAAGTATACATCTGGGCTACTCATATATATATTACATATACTCCAGTTAAGAATTTTGTAAGAATTCCATATATACATATCTGTACATACATATATGTGTACATACATATGTGTATGTACATACTTATATACTGGAGGGGGGATGAGGCGGGCCCTGTTTGATTCGGATTTGGCCCAAATCAGGGACAGTGATTCAATTCATTGATTCAGATCACTGTCTCTGATTCAATTCAGCTGAATCCAGATCTGAAGATTCAAGGCTGATCCACAGAATCAGTGATCTGGACATAGACACAGCTTTAAAAGTTTTTTCTACATACCTTGAGGTAGCAGGTGTGGCTCATGATCACTGCAATGCTAGGGTGCATGGAGCATCCGATTGGAGTGTGTGGGGGGGTAAAACCACTTCCAGATCTGCTAGGGATCAAACTGGGGGCCCCCCCTGAACCTCCTCAGCTTGACAATCGGCCGCTGGGGGACCCTGGGTGGACCCCCTGACTCAGAAGACACCAGTCACTGAGCCAGAGAGATGCACCCAGAAGTGGACCTGGGACCTGCCAAATGCGCTGAGGAGCACCCCGTGCTTCTGTGAGACACTCCATGCACCCCAGCATCACAGCATTCACAAGCCCCTGCTACATGGTATGTAGAAAAAAACATTAAAAACTGTCTCTATGTCCAAATCTTTGAATATTTCTGAATTTCTCTGAATCAGTTTGGAGGGTTCTGATTCGATTCAGAGAGATTAAAGGGTCCCTCTGATTCTATTTGGATTCAGAGATTCAGCCACCAAATCAGGCCATTTCTCTGCTGAATCAAATCAGGGATCAAAGCTTCCCACAGCCCTAATATATACATGCATATATTGAATATATATGAAATTCTTAACTGGAGTATAAATATGGGCCTAATCCTCAAAATATCTTGTGCAGAATGTTGGTTCACATCAATACTTTTGTATGTACAAGGACAAACAGCTCAAAAAGCTCTAGTGAGCATTTCCATCACTTTAATTCCATTTGTATATGTACATTTGTGACATTTGAACTTCCATTGAGTACTTTAGGAGTTTACTTTTTTAGAATTCAGATTTTAGAAATGATAGGTAAAATAATAGGAGAGCAATTCTGTGATTTGGAATTAAGTGCACAAATAATCTATTATTGTTAAAATTATGTTTTGGAGGGTTTTTTTTTTTTTATCAAATATAAGAATTTTCAGCAGAAGTTGCCAGTTTCTCGTAAGAGCCATACTCAGGCTTCTTAAGATGACTTACATTGCTCTGATTAGTGTCCACACTAAGTCCAGTTCTACCCTCCCAAATTTTGTCTGAAGAGCTATTCTACTTAGGGGATGATGAGGCAGTGTGAAGCCAGGCAGATACTGCTGTGTCTGCAGTCTCCACCTCCTTCTCAGCCACCTGGAGGAAGAATTTTTTTAAAAACTGCACCACCATACCTGCACTCTACCTGCATTACATAGATGTTATTTTCATCATTTGGACTGAATACCTGGATACACTTATTGATTTCCACCTCTGGTTTAACAATTATCACCTCTCAATCAATTTCTCTCTGGAATACTCCTGGACTAACATCAACTTTCTAAATACCATGATCCATATCTGGGATGGCACCATACCAACCACTACATGCAAAAAACCCACAGGCCACCATACTTACAACCATAAAATTGACAATCATCAACTCACACTTGAACCAATGAAAATAATCATCAAACAGTTACAGCCTATACTTGATACAGATTAGACCTTGAGAGAACTATTTCCAGCCCCAGCACTCCTGGCTTTCAAGCAAACCCCTAACCTTGGCCAACCCACCATTGGAGGCAAACTTGCTGCTATTCAACAGACATTAAATGGTACACAGCCTTGCCTTAAAATAGATTCAAAACCTGTCAGCAGATTTCCACTACTACATCAATCAACAGCTTCCACAATAAACACATCAGAATCCATGGATCCTATTCATATCTTTCCCAAAATGTGATCCATGTCATTGAGCGCATCAAATGCCTTCATGCAAACCATTTGGGTGAAACTAAACTAAAAATTACACACCAGAACGAATGATCACAGGAAAAAGATTAAAGACAGACACACACAAACACTGTTCACAGAATAACCGGTCACTTTCTGACCTCACTGTCTCCATGCTCAAGGAAAATTTACAAAATGCCTTTAAATTATGAGCAAAAATTCATAAGCTGGCTGGACACTAAGAACAAAGGACTGAATATTGATACTGACTTCATGGTTTATTATAATCTACCTGACACTAGATAATATTTCTTTGCATTATAGGTGAAAATGCCTCTTTCCTTTTGATAGATAATTGTCTTCCATTAATCAAGCTATTCTTCCTTTTGTGATTTGCTTGTCTGCTACCCCTGGGAATTTCTCTTTTCTCCAGTTTCACAGTCCTGAAAACTACTTTTAATCTTTTTCTTTTCTTGCTTTTCCCTCATACCTGAAGAAGAATGCATTGCATTCAAAAGTTTGTCCAAATCTATCTCTAGCATGCAGTTGGTCCAATAAAAGGGATCACACACAGAAATTGTTGCCTCTTTTAAAGATTTAGGAAGAAACATATATAGTAAACAAAAAGGATGTGTCATAAAGATACAGTTTCTTTGATATATTCATAAGGTTGTCTACCTGTTATACCTGGTTTGTAAACGCTCAGTATATCATCGGGAGACAAAACAAGGATGTATCTTACCTCCTCCACATTCTTTGATAGAGATTGGACTTTCTACTGTAATTAGTACATGCAGTCAGTAAAACCTCTGTAGTGGTTGTCTCTTGAGTATTATGCCTAAGGCCACCAAGGAAAAATGTGATGTATGAAAAGAAAATATGAAAGATTTGCAGTTCACAAGCATGCTACAAAGAAGAGGACAACTGTGAGTTGCTGCTTATTCTTTCTGTCACAGTCTTTGCTCATTTTACTTTCATAGAGCAGAGCAATTTCCAGTTCAAGATGTTCAGCTGTTAGGTTAATAGAGGTAGTCTCTCCCTTTCGCCATCTTACTTTTTACTAATTTGAAATTGTGTAAATTCTATTTTCAGAGATCTCTCTTTCTAGGTACCATATCCAAACAGGACATTGGTGACCGTGGTCTTCCACAGATCTCTTCTTTTGGGGGCATACAGAATTCCCTGTGTTGATACAATCATCCATGTAGATAGACTCCTGACATAAGGCTGTCTTCCACAATCTCTCCTTCCTTCAATCTTTACAGTTTCAACCAGACTTTAAATTTCCTCTTTGCTTATAATGTGTCCAAAAAATTCTAGCTGCCTCTTTCTGATGTTAATTGGCAGCTTCCTTCTGCAGCCTGCTTCTAACAAAACATTTTCATTTGAAGTGTGACTTATCCAACATACCTTCAAGATGTGCCTTAAGAACCACATCTCAGTTGCTTCAGTTCTCTTTTCCATACCTGGCAATATTGTCTGGCATTCTGATGCATACATGAGGACTGGTATAACATAGCAATCCAAAGCTCTTAACTTCTTCCCCATAGAAATGTTATTATTTGTCAATATCTTTCTCTTTTTCAGAAATGCGTCTTTTGCCATCTCTATTCCCCGTTTTATTTCATGATCACATTTACCATCTGATGTTATCCAACTTCCCAAGTAGTTACATTTATTGACCTCCCTTATCTGGTCCTTTTCCACTTTGATATTGGATACCAGAATTATCTTCTTCTTTGTAATTACCATGCATTATGTTTTCCTACAGTTAATACTTAGACCCTTCTTCTCACTTTCATTAACAATTTTTTTTCTAAAATTCCTTTCAGATTTTCTTCTGAATCAGCTATTAAGACTGTGTCATCAGCATAACACAAGTTGTTCAGATTCTGTCCTCCAATGACTAGCCCTGGTAAATCCTCAATCTCCCTCAGTATTTTCTCACTGTACAAATTGAACAAGTCAGGTGAAAAAACACAGCTTTGCCTCATGCCTCTCTTAATTTGGATGAAATCATTTAATTCATTTTCTATCTTTACTGTTGCAGTTTGGTCCCAACAGAAGCTTCTTAACATTCTCAAGTCCTTACCATTAATATCCAATTTTTCCAGAATTTCCATTAACTCCTCATGCCTGACCCTATCAAAAGCTTTGGTATAATTGTCGGGGGGCAGTGTGTGTCGCTGTGTGTCTCTGACACCTTTCCCCCACCCGGAGACCGCCTCCTGCTGGCAGCAGGCCACTCCTGGACTCTTGCATGCCTCCGACTCACCTGCCACAACTTTGATGACTCCGGTTCAGTTTCGATTGTCCGGCGCGTGTCAGTCCAGGACCAAGACTCACTGCGGGCGCGGGGTCCCGCGTCGCTGAGGGTTCCTCCTCCCCTACACCCTCACCCGTTCCACCGGAGCATGACTGCCTATCTGGGCAGGTCAAGCAATCAGGATGTCAGTCCCATCCATTTACAGAAGGAAACAAAGGATCAACACAAAAGATTACGGCCAGGAGTTCCACGGGTTAGGTGGGATGCTTCAATCTTCAGCAGCCATTCCCCTCTCTTCTCCTGTATGCCTCGGGGTTGGGACCCTCTTCCCACTTCCCAACGAGTGCTTCAGCTCCCTCTCAGGCTCCCCGAGTTCGTTCAGCCCCTCCCTGCCAGGATGGCTGATTCCCCCGTTGAGCTTGCTCCTCTACTTGGGAATATACAGTACCTGGCCCGGCCGCTCCCGGCAGCTTCAGGCCATCCTTGGCCTCCCCATACTGGATGCTCGAGTTCCCAAGCTCCGCTGGGGTTGATCCTTACCCCAGAAAGTCCTGCAGTCCCCGTGGGCAGCTCGCATCTGCGTTCCGGAGCTTTCTCCGGCGGCAGCTCCTCCGCACACTCCTTCCGGTCCCGCCACCCCTTCATCTGGCTTCAGCGCTTCCTTTATGCTGCCACCGTCCGTTCTGGGCCTTCTTTCTTCCAGGGACCTGAAAGAGGTGAGTTTCCGCCCGGTGTGTTGGGCCTGTGCTGGACGGGCTCGCCTGATGGCGCCAGGACAGGGTAACTCAGAGCCCACTGGCTCCTTTCCTCCCTCACAATAATCAACAAAACACAAGAAAAGTTCTTTCCTCTTTTCTGTTGCCCTCTCCGAAAACATTCATACCATAAAGATAGCATTTCTTGTACCTCAATCTTCAACAAAACCACACTGAACTTTTGCAATGGCTGGTCTTATTCTACTTCTAGCTCTCATCATCAGCACCTTTGATAGGATCTTTGTCACATGGCTCATTAAACTGATAGTTCAATGGAGTTCACATTCAATGGCTCCAGGTCTTCTAGGGAGCACAATAAAGATAGATTTACTAAGGTCTTCAGGTATTTCTCCACTTTCATAAATCTCATTGATAACAGTTGTTAATGTTTTTATACCAAACCTTTCCAAACATTTTATCTGTTCTACTACAATCTCATATGGTCCTATAGCTTTATGGGTTTTCATGCAGCTGATAACTATTCATACTTCTAACTTAAGAGTTTTCAAACTATCCATGTTCTTCTTAATAGATGGCTTTTGTTCTTGACTGTCATGGAATAATTCTTCAGTATATTCTGTCCATAATTTCAATACTTATTCTGGTTCCATAATTACATCACCATTTATGGCTTTCAAAGATACCCTAGGAGTACATCCTCCTTTGTCTGTGATGTCTTTGATATTCTTATACATTGATGTACCATCTTTATCCTTTTGTTTTTCTATCTCTGTACGTTTTTCATTAAGCCCTTTTTCCTTTTCTTCATTGCATCTTGATTGAATTATTTTTTTAAGTTTCTTATATTCTTCCATACTACAGCTTTTCATCATTCTCTTTTCTTCCATAGGGTCAAGGATTTCTTCAGTCATCCATTTCTATTTCTTTTGCCTTACTTTTGATGGAATAACCTCCTTGGTTGTTTCAACTAGTCCTTCTTTGAAAATTTCCCAGTTTGACATATTTCCTTCATCTTCAAGTTTTTGAAAATGGTTTTTAACTGCAACTGTGTACTTTCTTTAACCAGATCTTTTTCCACTAGAATTGAGTAATTGAGCTTCTTTGTTGCTTTTGGTTTCTTAAGTTTCCTCGGCCTTATCTTGATGGTGCATACTACAGGTACATAATCACTTCCACAGTCAGCTCCTGGGTAGGTTTTTGATCATTGAACTGCATTCCTCAGTCTTCTGTTGATGGTGATGTAATCGATTTGATTTCTAACATTATTTCCAGTCCTTGAGATAACGTTTGAGAGAGAGATTTATTATATCTAAGATGTTCTCAAATACAACAGCCAGGCTTAGGGTCCAGGGTCTATGAAGTGTATATATAACAAAAATAGAATACAAAAGAAAATCTATAATTAAAAGGTATATTTCTTAACTGGTAATATTATTACAAACTGCTTTTTCCCTAAGTCCTTGTATGCTAAAAGTATTGGTGATCTTTTCAGATACTGCTATGGAAACAACTTGATGACTCTTTCATCCTCTCTTTCCCAGATGCATACAGCTCTGTGTGTGTGTGTGTGTGTGTATGTGTGTGTGTGTGCACGTGTGTATTATTCTCTTTGTGGAACATGTTTTCCTGCAGTGGGACAATTAAAGCCAGTACTCCTTTGAAGATATGTGACTACAAAAATATTTAACTACAGGTTAGATGATAAATAAAATATCACTAAGAATATTTTAAGTAATCCTATCACAAATATGACATATCCTCCTGACTACAGATATCTCTAAATTTACAATCCCTTTACGGTGCACTGGAAATCAATTCAACAATAGGAATTATTCAGGAGTTAGAAATGTCTTTGGTTAGATTGGTTCCTATATGGGCTGCCATACACATTCCCATTATGGCCAACTATGCACCCTTCTGCTGTTTGGAAACAGAAGCTCTGAACAAACAAACAAATCCAGGTAGTTAACCTCATTGCATTGCATATTTCTTTTTATTGTACCATGGCTTCCTTCCTGACTGTCAGCATTGGCCTAAGACATCCCTGGGTTTTGAGCTGGCCACTGCTGGCTCCAGGGTCCTGGACACAGCTGCCCAATGCCCAGCCTGCAGGATTAGGCTGAGGACAGTTCTAAGTCTCAGTCTGGCTCTTTCAGGCATATGTTTTGGATCTGATTAATTTTATACACCATGCCAAACAACATGGCACAGCAGGAAATGCTGTTTTTGGGATGGGGCATAACATTCCCCAGATCCTATTCGCACCATTATTTCAATGTCTGTCAATACCCCAGATGTGCAAAAAATTGCAAAACTGAGCCCACAGATCCTAATTCAGAAAGCACTTACTTACATGTTTAACTTCAAAAATATGTTTACATCTGATTGAAATCAGTGAATTATGCTTAAATATAAACACGTCATAAGTGTTTTCCTGAATAGGAAGAGACTTGAGCAATGCTTAAATGCTTTTCTGAGTCATGACCCCAAAGTTAAATTCTTTGAAGCAGCTCTTAGTTCCATACTTGTCTGAATAGTGTCTGAAAAGTATTTTTGCTATACAGCTAGCTAGCAACATATTTAACATTATTAATACTGAGCAAGTAAAATTCATTTTAGAACATGTGAAACAAGCTAACAGAATTTGAGAGTATTATGCACAGCTTGAATTAGGCCTTTTTATTGTGCTATGTTTCCATCTAAATCCTCAACAAGGTCATCAGAAATAATAAAAAGCCAATTTTAAATTAAATATTGGAAACATTTTAAAATTTCAAATACAAAATTAAAAACCACTAAGACAGGTCAAGCAATT
Source organism: Crocodylus siamensis (assembly GCF_052110815.1). Classification (NCBI taxonomy): domain Eukaryota; kingdom Metazoa; phylum Chordata; order Crocodylia; family Crocodylidae; genus Crocodylus; species Crocodylus siamensis. The sequence continues at coordinate 73,500,556 of NC_143397.1, read as the reverse complement.
AGGAACGTTTTAGTGGCTTAATGTTTGCTGTAACCTGTGCCCGTATAAATAAAAGTTTATTTAGTTTCATTTATCTTGAGTTCTCTTCGTATATTTTCAAAAACATTAGTCTCTCTCCCTCTTCTTCTTCTTCTCTCTTACCCCCTTGCCCCCCCACACACAATTACTGTCATTTGTATGGATGTAATTCCCATTGTTGATGTGCTTTGCAGTATATTACAACTGTAGTTCTTAAATTCATAGGACCAGACTGTCACAGATATTTTGGGACTGTCATTGAAAAAAAACAAAATTTAAGCCCCTAAATACATTTTAAAATCTAGATTAGACTAGAAAATGACAGTCTCTTTCTTTCCAGGTGCCAAGTGTCTCATGCAAAATGCTCAGTTCCAGATAGATGAAGATGATCAGTACATGGATGGAATCACTTGGACATTTATGAGGTTTTCATTGTGGTATCTTGGATAGCATGTGGCAGCTACCAAATGCTGACATATTAATGATGGCCAGTGTTTATTTAAAATTAAAACCCTCTCCAAATGAATGCTCCCAGTGGAAACAGTACAACTCTTCCATGAGGTTTTAAGTCCTAATGTTTTGTGAACATTGGGCACATCTACACATGCCCCTGACTGCCCTAGCAAGTATCAAATGAATGTGTAGTAACTGCACAGTCCCTGTAGCGTGCGGGTCATTTCCAACCCTACTGTGCAGTAGCAACAAGCTACTGTGCAGTAGCATTAGCGACACAGTTCATGCCTGCTGATGCTATGGTGACACAGCATCTCATGTAGACATGCCCACTGAAGGTCAACCATAGCAGAATAATGACTATATCTTTCTTGCCTTAGTTATATGAATAGTCAGATTGTAGTTAATGATTCTTTGCATAAGAATAAGGAAAGCAAGATTTGGTCCCAAAAGTGCTTAGAACTTGTGGGCTCCTGATGGATAGGGCTACATGATGTGTTGAATAATGAATTAGGCTATTATTCTGGCTTAAATCAGGACCTAATATTCACTCCCTGAAGTTAAGAGAAATTTTGCTTCAATTTTGATGCAAGTTGGATATATTATTAACTTGTGGTAAAAAAACCCAGCAACAACTCTTTTTTTTCAATTTCTTTAAAAAATGCTGAATTATCTTGCTTTCATGATGCTTGGATAATTTGTCCAAAACTGAGGTACTTCCTCCCTCTAAGATTTATTCTCTGTCAAATTATATGCATTTCCCATGTAAAAGACCAAAGGAAAGTTTTAAATATGGCATCAGGGGACTCGATATAAAATGGATCAAGTGGTAAAAATGCTCTGCCTATAATTGCTCATCTTCAAATGAAACCCAAATCTTGATCTAAATTATTTTTCATTGTAGGGTAGTTCAGGGACACCATTAAAATGTCTTTTATGTCTGCCGTAGCCAGTAAATCATCTGTGCTCTCATTTTGCATTTCTAATATATATAATAAATATAGAGATTAATCAAATCTTCACTGAGTTGATCTGAAGTGGTAAACAAGCCAGAATCCAAATGCATTCTCTTTTTGTGTTTTCTTAAAACCTGATGGGGGATTTAGTATTCTTTATACCCATTAGTACCATCTGGCAGAACAATAGAGATCTCTTAATTTCGGCCTCCTTCTTGTTTTAAATGTAATTATTGTTGAAATGTTAGCACAGGTTTCAAAATGAAAATGAGGAAAATGACAAAAAATAAACGACAGGCAGAAAATTAAAATTCATGAAAGAGATGTCAATCATCTCTGCCAATTAAGCAGCATCATGTAGGGTCTTTGACACACTATGCATGTGTGTTCTATTGAAGCCTCCCCTTCCAGCTGGATAGCTCAGCCTCCTATTTGTAAATGAAAGATCATTCAACCCAAACTACTCCTTCTCCCCCCCACAAATGTAAAGGAACCATAATCTCCATATACTTACTAGCTAATCTTACTAGTCTCAATAGTCATTACATTTTGAGCATAGATTTGCTTTGTCTCTTAGTTTTGCTTTAAATGGCTTGGTAAATTTCCCTTCATGTTTGGTTTCTGGAGATGAGTTTAATTCAGAGACAAGGTACACAAGAGTGGGGAGCAATCTCTTCCTTCCCTGGTACATAATTTGACAACATTTTAAGTCATGTTTTTTAGGGTAAAGATAGGGTAAAGGAGTGCTAAAGGGAAAGAGAGGAAATCCTGGAATTAGGACTGTCCCCAGAATATCAGCAGTGGAAAATATCTTCACTCAGAGAAATAAAATGTATATATTCTCATGTGCTCTTCATTGATTTGTTTTTATATATATGTCAATGTCCCTGTCAGATGTGTTGTCCAGCATGCTTATGTGAGAAGTGGGTTTCTAATTTATTGTGTATTCAACATAATGAGCCTTTAACAATCCCCCCAAAAATGATGAATTGATCATGTCCCCCTCTGTTAGGATGAACCAGATTCTGCATCACTCAACATCTTCAAGTTGAGACGTACCTCACAAGGATGAAGGTTGTGTCCTTGTTGACAACTACTAGTGTCTGAAAAGGCTGCATTTCTACTTGCTAAAATGAATGGATATTGAGAACAAAATTAACAGCAGAGATTGGCATCATGGTTCAGAAATGCCAGTGGAGAGATCTCTACTCTCTGCTGCCAAGAAGGTGAGATCTAGCAAAGGACTTTTCAAACTCAGGAAATCAAACTACAAAAAATGTCCAATTCTTAGTGGTTTGAACCTGGTAGATTTCTAATTTAGGGATGTTTATGCAGCCATAAGTGGAAAATATGTAATAAGCCATAGCCTTATTACAGCCATAGGTGGAAAATTCAACCAAAAGCTGATTGTCTGCTTTCTGTGGTGCAGTTCACAGACTGACAGTCTTTGGTAACAGCATGCAGGAAGGAGTTAAGAGTTTTAGGGAAGAGCTGGGGACAAGAACCCCCTAAAGCCATTGCAAAGATACGAGGGCTACTGGACGGTGGCCCTGTCTGCCTTGGTTTTCTAAATTCTGTGCAGATATTAGGGAATCTACTAGATTCAGAAGGGAAAATCAAATTACTGCTTCTTTTGCAGACAGCAAATTGGGAAGATGGGGACAGAGTTTTCTTTCCTCCCGTAGAAGAACATCAGGTGTTTCTTAAGGAGAACATCATAGACACTATGTACCAGAGGGGTTTTGTGCAATTGCTGAGTGGCTCTAAGAAAGACGCAATATACTAAGGCCAGCAAGACCATTGGATATTACTATTCATATAACCAGGAATAGTGACTACTCTAAAACTGTAACTAGTAAAACAAACCACATGGGAGCTTGACAAAGAGAGAATTCCCAGAGCTACCTGGCCTATGAAACTCCGAGCAGCATACCTCAAGCTCTGTAACAGACTTTCGGAAACAGCTGTCTATCAAGTGCACATGATTTCAAACCATTACTAAAGGGACCAGAATTATTAGAAATTGGCTCTAAGATATGCAAACAGAGAAACACTCTGCTTCTTTATAGGATATTGGATGCATCCCAGGTTTCTATTTTAAAAAGGCCTCTATGCCAGAAAGACGTTTGTACCCGAAAGCTTGTAAAGAACAATTTTTTCCAACTGTTTAGTTGGGTTAATAAAAGAGATCACATTTACCCAAAGAACACTGGCTCCAAGGTTTCTGGGACTTTGGGTATGTGACCTGGACTCATGGGGTGCCTGTACATGAGTGAGAAGGCTGCTCCAATGCACTGCGATTAAAGTGGGTTGGAGCAGACACAATTAATCGAGTCTGCTGGAGCATGGTAATTACCGCCCTCTAGCAGCCTCCTGCATCTCATATATTGGTTTCCCTGCACTTCAAAATTGCAGCAGAAGCCTTTGATTTAAAGCTCGTATAAAAAAACTATAGTTCAAATGCCCCCGCTGCCATTTTGAAGGACGCAGATGCCAATACATGAGACGCTGCAGTGCTTTAATTAAGGCGGCTGTTGGAGTCACTCCAACTAAAGTGTTGCACCCCCCAATCCCCACCCCTGGAGCATGTGTAAAAGTGCCCATGGGCATCTAGCCCTGCATCATGTATTGAGCACAGGCAGTGTAAGTACTTCTCACAAGCTACATTTTACACATACATTTGGTTTCCCCAGATAGGTTGGAAAGTAGTGATGCTACATATTAGTATGTATAGGTGTGCTGATGTACATTTGGAGATGTTCAAGTATATTTTTTATAGTAATAGGAGCTTGGATTTCTGTCTACACAAGGGACTGTGTAACTGTATTTACAAAGCACAATAAAATTTGACAATGTTACAGAACTGTTGAGTACCTTGATAGAAACTGGGATTAGAAGGCATTTTCATCACCAAACTTATCTTGATGCTGTGCTGAACTATGTTAAATAGCCAGGATTCAAACATGAATTTATGTCAAAAGCCTCACCTCCATTAGGGAAATTGCCCATTTCCAAAAATCAGGGCAGATGAATCAATTCTTAAGACAGGCTAGCTCTGAGCAGAAGCAGCCCTACTTTCTTTGAGCCTTCAATAACAGCTGAACCACATTCAGCACTTGCTCAACCTCACCCATGACAATATGTAGTAAGAGAAGTTCAGCAATAAGCAGTTTTCTTTGTGTGGAAGGATCTGTGCTAACCAGAAGGAGGATGTGAGCCAGGGGACAGAGGCTTTGCTGACTCTTGTCCTTGACAGGCTGGGGGTGATGGCACTGACCCAGTTCTCAGAAAGACCAGACAAGCTGTAGCTTAGGCTAGAGTGCTGCCCTGGAAAGGGGAGGGAAGGGGGAGAGTAAGTGGGGTGCCACAAAGCCCCATGGGATGCTGACAGAATGCAACCTAATGCAAGTCATAATGGCATCTTGTACAGATGTTCAATCCAGCACTGTAACCTACAGCATTGTACTCTGATACCACATCCATCTAGGGTTATCTTAGAGTGGGATCTACCATTTTTACAGTGCTCTATGTGCCCTGACCTTCTGGCACATGGTTATGGCTGTAAAGCACTTTCTGTGTGTTTATCATGTACTAAGGGTAATGTCTGTACCTGACCTTAAAGACAAAACTCTCCAGAACACCACAGGTAGCATTCAATTTAGTGTTTCCTCTGTGCTGGAAACAAAAATAATCTGATTTTATTAGGAGGAGACTAATAAAATTTTGTTCTCTGGGATAGATCAAACACCTGAATCTAAATTTTTTCCCATTGTTATTTATTTCAGACAAATCTGTTTTTTTCACAGGGAAATGATGGACTGCAGACTGTTTGGAACTGGAAAATATATAACATCAGTAGAAAAAGTCCTTTACTCTTCCTGAAATGCAAGGTGTCTCAGACATTGAGGATAATATGCTGCTATGAGGTTGTTAGATTAAAGTCAATGTGCTAGGTCTTCAGATTCAGGTAATATAAGACACAGCAGCTCCTGTAACTGGAAAGATATAATGTGCTAACAAGAGCAAGACTCAACACTTTGCTAGTAGGTATTAGACAGAGCATAGGGAAAATATTTGAAAATTATTTGTAAAGGGCTTTGAAAATATATAAAACATACCTACCATACAGCACCTTACCTTCAGCGTTAGCTGCCCACAGGCATATGAATGGGATGATAAAAGTCTCCAGTAATTACTTGTTTGACTCTGATTTACTAGCCCTATTTATACAAATAGGGAGAAATTCAGTGTAGCAGTAACCAGTAATCAATGTTTCTGTTACTTTAAATTAGACATTTTATTGGTATCAGTATTGTTATACACCACAGTTACTCCTCTTACCTAGTACAGAAACTATGCTGTAGTAAAAAGCTTTTCTCAAAGAGCACAAACTACAGCTCTAACTTATACTGTGTGCATTTCCACTGCGTCAGGAGAGAATCCAGAGATTGTGATGCTACTCCAGCTATTATTCCCAAAGCTTCACAAGACAGAAATGAGAGCAAAGAGTAAGTCTTGAAGTTACAGTAAAGATGCAGGTAGCTATATGTATCTGTCAACAGAATACATTTCCAGGTCTTTCCTTACTGGTTCTTCTGGACTAGATCCTCTAAAATTCCAGAATGCACTAAAAATAGAGGGTACGTGTTTTACATCACTAGATGGCAATGAAATATATGATGGTGATTTACTTCTACATTGTTATTTATCAGGAAAATATCCAAGCTTTTTGCTGGACATGCTCAATGCAAGTTTCAAATCCAGTTTAAAGCTGCTTCACGTGGATACCACAATACCAGAACCGAGGACTAGCAAGACTGCTGCAAAGTGGGGCACAGCACATTCCATTGACCAAGAGGACAAAAGAAAATCAATACATTCTCTTTTGATTACCATTGTGGCTGGACCAGGTTCTCAGTAACTCATCCCACTGCAAGATCTGGTCTAATTAAAGTGCTGCACAGAGCCCCACCTACCCCCTTCTCCCCCCACCCAAGCATATGTAAAAGTGCCCATGGGTATCTGGCCCTGGAAGGAAGACATATACAGAGACAGACATATACAGGAAGACAGTGTTCTTGACTCTAGACATTAAAAATCATGAGATTGCTTAAAGAGTATGAGTGTTTCTGGTTCATTTCTTCTGAGGGCTGAAAACAGATTTTTTATTATTAATAAAACACTAAAATTTCCATATTTTCAATTACCATGAGACTCACAATAACATTGCAGGAATGGGCAATAGACCTGTCCAAAGCTTCAGCCAATTTGATTCGGAGAAAATGCAGCCCAATTCGGTAGCTGAATCTCCAAATCTGAACTGAATTGGGAACCCATCAAAAGGTCCAAATCAAATCGGAAGCATCCAAATCAATTCAGAAAAAATTCAGAAAGATTCAGAGGGCACGCTTGCAAGAAACAGAAACTGAGAAGAGGGAGGGGAAGCTGCTTTGATATTGACATCTGAATCTGGCCAGTGACTGTGATCTTTCTCTGAGTTCTCTTCCAATCACAGTGCAGTGGGGGAGGCACATAAAAACAACATATAAGGCTGTGTGTTAGGGCTGTGCGAGGGTTTGGAAAGAGCTTCAGATGCAGAGAAGCGTCAGATGCTTCGGGGTCCAAAGCAGCACATCCGGGTCAAGGCGCTGTCCTTGTTAGGCTTCCCGAAGTGGTCTGGAGCTTCCGAAGTGCTTTGGAGCCACCTCGGAGATCTGACCATAGGGTATAATGGGGAAACAACTTTGTTGCTTTTTGTCTGATATGGATGAAATTTTCAGGAGTGGTAGAATCTGCAGAGAGAATGAACCCTTCCAAGGTTCAAGAAGATTGGTGCAGGAGTTTGGGGGGAATGGCACCCCAAATTCTTGAAAGCAAAACTCATGTCACGTCTAGATGTTACAACATAGTGGGGTGAAAACTGCAGGGATGGTGGCTCTTACTGAGGCCACAAAGCTTGCCAAGTTTCAAGAAGATCAATGCAGGGGCTTGGGGGCAACTGTACCCCAAATTATTGAAAGCACTTAATTCAGGAGGTGCACAGTCCCACTAGAGGAAATGCCTTGTTGGACCTGGTCCTGGCCACAGGCAATGACCTAGTAAGGGGCCTCCAGGTCCTTGACCACCTGGGTGATAGTGATCATCGCTTGCTGGAGTTTACCATCCAGTGCAGGGTGTCAAGGGCCAGCAGCAAAGGAGTAGCCCTAGACTTCAAGAGGGCCAACTTCAATGAGTTAAGATTAGTGGGAGAGGCACTGGGGTTCTCAAGGGCAGGGGAACTCAGTGCCTAAGATGAGTGGTCGTTCCTTAAGGAGACAATATTCAGGGCCCAAGGGGTGACCATCCCAACAAAAAGCAAGGGGGGCAGGAGTGCCCAAAAGCCCCCCGGCTCACCAAGGGCATCCAGGAATGCCTGATTGCCAAAAAGGCAGCTTAGCACCCCCCTTCCACTGGGTGTATCTCCAAAGAGGAGTATACCTCCTCTGCTCGGGCCTGTAGGGGGCCTGTCAGGAAAGCTAAGGCAGACATAGAGCTAGGACTTGTGTCCCAAATCAAAGATAACAAAAAAGTCTTTTTTCAAATATATAGGGAGGATGAAGAAAGCACCAGGGAATGTGGGGCCCCTGCAAGATCATCTGGGGAATCTAGTTGTTGCGCCAGAGGAGAAAGCAGACCTCTTTAACCAATTCTTCACCTCTGTTTTCTTGGGCAGGGACCGGGACTTCCCCACCGTGATGCAAGACGGACTCCAGGGGAATGCCTCCAGACCTCAGGTTGGGGAGGACTGGGTTAGAGAGCTTCTGGAGGTGCTGGATGTGTTCAAATCAGCGGGTCCAGATGCCTAGGGTGTTGAGGGAGCTAGCTGGGGTTATTACAGGGTCCTTGGCATGGCTTTATGAGCGTGCGTGGTACTCGGGGCAGGTGCCAGATGATTGGAAGATAGCCAATGTGGTCCCCATCTTTAAAAAAGGGAGGAGGGAGGACCCAGGCAACTATAGGTCTGTCAGTCTTACCTCAATCCTAGGGAAACTCTTTGAGAAGATCATCATGGAGCACATCTGTGATGGGCCAGCCTCAGAGATGATGCTCAAGGGCAGCCAGCACAGTTTCATTAGGGGCAGGTCATGTCAGGCCAACCTGATTGCCTTTTATGATCAGGTCACTAGAGCCTTAGATGCAGGTGTTGTTGTGGATGTAGTCTTTCTGGACTTCAGCAAGGCCTTTGACACCATCTCCCACCCCAACATCATTAAGAAATTGGGTGACTGTGGCATTGATGCCTACACAGTCAGATGGATTGCAGATTGGCTCAAAAGTCATGCTCAGAGGGTGGTGGTGGATGGGTCATATTCAATCTGGGGAGAAGTGGGCAGCGGAGTCCCCCAAGGCTCGGTCCTTGGGCCTGCGTTGTTCAATCTCTTTATCAGTGATTTGGATGATGGGGTGAAAAGCACCCTGTTTAAATTCACTGATGATACCAAAATTTGGGGTGAGGTGAGCACACTAGTAGGGAGGGAAAAACTGCAGCAAGACCTGGATAGGTTACAGGGGTGAGCTAGCAAAAACAGGATGCGCTTCAACACTGACAGGTGAAGGGTGCTGCACTTGGGCAGTAGTAACCAGCAGCACACTTATAAGATGGGAAACTCCCTTCTTGAGAGCACAGAGGCAGAAAGGAATCTTGGAATCATTATAGACTCCAAGATAAACATGGGCCGACAATGTGAGGTCACAGTTGGCAGGGCTAACTGGACCTTGTCGTGCATCCACGGGTGCATCTCAAGTAGGGCCAAGGAGGTGATCCTCCCCCTCTATGCAACACTGGCCAGGCCACAGCTGGAATACTGTGTCCAGTTCTGTGTGCCCCACTTCAGGAGGGATGTGGACAACATTGAGAGGGTCCAGAGGAGGGCCACCCACATGATCCGGGGACTACAGGGCAGACCCTACAATGAGAGACTGCGGGACCTGAACCTCTTCAGCCTTCACAAGAGAAGGCTGAGGGGGGATCTGGTGACTGTCTATAAACTCACTAGGGGGGACCAGAAGGGTGTGGAAGAGACCTTGTTTCCCCTAGCATCCCCCAGCATAACAAGGAATAATGGCTACAAGTTGTTGGAGAGTAGGTTTAGATTAGACATCCGTAAGAACTACTTCACAGTTAGGGCGGCTAGGATCTGGAACCAACTTCCAAGGGAAGTGGTGCTGGCTCCTACCCTGGGGGTCTTTAAGAGGAGGCTTGATGCCTACCTAGCTGGGATCATTTGAGCCCAGTTTTTTCTCCTGCCCTGGCAGGGGGTCGGACTTGAAGATCTATAAGGTCCCTTCTGACCCTACTTCTATGATTCTATGAAAGCAAAACTTCTGTCACATCCATGTATTACAACATGGAGCGGGGAGGCGGGTCAAAACTGCAGGGATGGTAGCTCTTACTGAGGCCACAAAGCCTTCCAAATTTCAAGAAGATCAGTGCAGGGGTTTGCGGGGAACAGCCCCTCATGCTGTGGACAAGCAAAACTTGTGCCATGGGTGCTTGTGGTACTGACTGTCTCTGTCTTGGGGCAGGGAGGAGAGACACTACTGCAGGCCTGGCTGCTAAGCTGCTGCGTTCCCAGTTACCAATCAGTCAATCGTGATTCACTGAGGGACCAGGGACTCAGGGAGTTCAATACACAGGACCTAGCTACTACATAACAACTTAATGAGCATCAATTAGCACCTACAAAACCAGGCTAATGAGAGGAAAGAATTAATATAGACAATCAACTGGCCCAAGACAGACACAGTCTTGGCACGAGTTTTGCCTGTCAGCAGTTATGGGTGCAAGGCCCCAGAACCCTCCCGCACTGATCTCCTCCACAGCTGGCAGGCATCGTGGCTGCATCAGGGACAACCATCACTGCAGCTGTAACCCTGCTGCACCTTAACACGTGCAGTGTCACCCATGGCATGAGTTTTGCTTGTCCACAGGTTGAGGGGCAGTTCCCCCTAAACCCTGGCAATAATCTCCTTGAAACTTGACAGGCTTTGTGGCCTCAGTAAGAGCTACCATCCCTGCAGTTTTGACCTCCCTGTGGTGTAACACACAGCCGTGACATGAGTTTGACTTTCAAGAATTTGGGGTATAGTTCCTCCTAAACCCCTGCACCAATCTTCTTGAAACTTGGCAGGTTTCATGTACCCAAATGAGGCTACTATTCCTGCAAGTGTCACCCAAATAGGACCAAAAACAACAAAGTTATAGATATTTCATTGATTCCCCATTATACCCTATGGCCGGATCTCCGAGGCGGCTCTGAAGCTTTGGAACCGCTTCGGCCGGATCGAGGCAGAAACCTGGTCTGGAGCTCTGGATCAGATCACGGCCATCTGAAGCGGCTGAATCCAAAGCCAGATTGGATTGTTGCTGACTTGCACAGGCCTACTGTGCGCGAAGTGATCTGTGCCTTTTGTGAGCTGTCTCTCTCTTGAACCAGCAGCATCTGAAAGGCTCTGGCTTGCCATCTAGTCTCTTGGTAGCTAGTCTCTTTTCTGTGTTTTCCCTGACAGTGTGTCATCACTGTGAAGGAAAACACAACATATATTACAGATATACACACATTTTTTAGCACACCAAATATTATGAAGAGTGTTGGAAATGCAGGTGCCAGGTCTTCTGGCAGGGGAGGGTGAGGAGGCAGAGTAAGAGTGTCCCAGCCACCTGCAGAGGGTTCAGGATTGAGAGTATGGTCGGGGGTAGAAAGGTAAGAAAGGTTTATTGACTTAACAAAAACATGACAATGTGTAGCATACTAAGACAGATAATGACAGACAATAATAATTCACATCGGCAACTTATTGGCAGCCCCCTGTGATGCCTGATGTACAACAAGTTTCTCTTTCCACAAAGCTCAGCAAAGTCAGGTGTCCCCAGTCAGTGCTGTCCGAGAGGTACTGGGAAGGACCCTGGTATTCAGTCTTTGGGCTCTTCAAGATCCATGGGCCCACTGATCCAGGTCAACAGCTAATTAGTTCCTTTTTCAGAGCTGTATCTTCCTTCTGAATGATTTCCGGATATGCCAACCAATATATAACTTCTGAGCTGTGCTGATAACTTACAGCCATTCAGATTCTTTTTACTTCAACTATCCTTAGACTGACCAATAGCAGTACAAGCCTTGCATTCTTCTGATAAGGTTAATTTTAACTATGCCACAGGGCCCACCACCACTACTTTTATAAGGCTTTACTAAATTTACTAGGCCTCATACTCATACAAGGCTTCACTATGTCTTAGACTTTAATTAGGCTCTTAGCAGTGACATATAGCTTAATATCTGAACAAATGACAGAAAAACACTTGGTCTAATTTTCATAGAGCCTTCAGCAAGCACCTTTATCACACAGATATAATTTTCAGCTGTCACAGGAGAGCTGCAAGTTTCCCCCACCCCAAACATAGATGCACCCTCTTTCCTGGCAGTAATAAGTTTTCTCCTGCTAGTGGGAGCAAGGAAGTGTGCGAGGTGTCTGCACCTGCACCACCTCCACTAACACCAGTAATAACTACCAGCACCAGCATGACAGTCTCCACCCAAATTTCAGTTCCCAGTGTGAGCTTCCCAGTGCCAAAGGAGAAGCTGGATCTGGAAGCAGAGGAGCTGAGTGTCATAGCTAAGAAAATTCTGGGGAAAGAGGGAGAATCTGAATCTGTGCTCCCCACCCCTCAAAGTTCCCCTAGAGGCAGGTCTCTTCTAGAAGGCACTTCAGAGAAGGTTTTGGGGGCAAGTAGCTCAGCTCCTCCTATTGTTGTGCCTCTGCCTGGTGAGGAGGAGGAGAAGGCAGGATCCCTACCCTCAACCCAGAAGTGGGTGGGTAGTGTAGTGTGGGATCATTTTGAGGTGGCAGATGATGCTACCTGCCAGCACTGCTGAAAGCAGATCATCCAGGACAAGGATGTGAAACGCTTCACCACATGGCAATGCTGCTGCATCTCAGGAGGCAGCACCTGCTTGCCCTTGTTCCTCAGCCTGGCACCAGTGGGAACACACCCAAAAAGAATTCCCAAACTTGTGGTCCCATCCTACCAAGTGCCCACATGTACCACCTTTAGCAGGATGGTGGTACCTTCCCTGTATGAGGCATACAGGGAGTACCTGAAGAAGGATCTGAGGAAGGCAGGGCCACAAGTAGCTTTGCACCTCACCTTGGACATCTGAAGCAGCCGGGGTGGAGATCATTCTTACCTCTCCCTCACAGGGCACTGATGCGATCAGTCAGGGCATTGGTGGGTTCTTCTTCAAGCAGAAGTGATAGATGAGTCCCACATGGCAAGGGAGATCATGGTGACCATGAACCGTATGGTGCAGGAGTGGCCTACTGGGCAGGTTGAGCTCACCCATGGGTTCATGGTCATCGCCAATGAGGCCAATATGGTGAAAGTGGTGAGACTGACCAAATCAAATTGGGACAGTGACTCAAATCACCAAATTGAATCACTGTCCCTCCACAATGGCCAAATTTGAATCCACATAGAATACTTGCCACTTCACACAGGCCTAATTGGCAACACTAGAAGGGTCTCAATATAATACCTGCTTTATTCATGCAAAAGCAATTATTCCAGTTATCTGTACTTAAAAATGTCCTATCTTCATTGGCAGACAAGGTTCTTTGGATAAATGTAATATCTTCTCTTAGACTAACTAAATAGTATGGGTGTGCAAAGTGGGCCCTATTCGATTCAGGTTTGGATTCAGCCCAAATCAGGGACAGTGATTCATTGTCAACTGTCCCTGGTTTGATGCAGCTGAATCCAAATCTGAAGATTTGATGCTGATTTTGAGAATCAGTGATTTGGACATAGACACAGCTTTCAAAGTTTTTTCTAAATACCTCAAGCATGGCTTGTGAATGCTATGATGCTGGGGCGCATGGAGCATCCCACCAGGAATGCAGGGGGGGCCTCCACAAGTTTGGTGGTGAACTCATAAATGGACTGGAAGTACTTCCAGTCCACTTCTGGGTTCACTGGGGAGTGTGCATGGGGACCCCCTGGCTCAGCAATTGGCTGCAGGAGGATCCCAAGTGCCCCCCAGACCCAGAAGGCACCAGTTGCTGAGACAGGGGAGTGTGGAGGGGCTCCCAGAGAGCTCCCCGGCAGACCCAGAAGCGGACCAGAAGTGCTTCTGGTCCACTTCTGGGTTTGCTGCCTAGTGCGCTGGAGAGCCCCCTGGCATTGCAGCATTCACAAGCCACCTGCTACCTAGAGGTATATAGAAAAAACATTTAAAGCTGTGTCTATGTCCAAATTGCTGAATCTTTCCGAATCTCTCCAAATCAATTCAGAGGGCTCTGATTCAATTTGAAGAAATTAAAGGATCCTCTGATTCAATTCAGATTCAGGGATTTGGCCGCTGAATTAGGCTGCATCTCCACCAAATCAAATCAAGGACCAAAGTTTCACATAGCCCTACTAAAAAGTTAGAAAAAATGTTCTTTGAAAGCTTTTTAGGCACAAACACCCTTCTTCAGGCATAGAGAGGGTCTCCTGCTGTTTTGTGTTCTCCTGGATGGAATAGAAGCCAATATGCAAAATGCAGTTCTGTGAAAATGCAACTGTGTGGCAGTGAGGCTCAGAGGCCAGGGGAGACAATAGGTGTGAGACAAGTAGGTGGGGATGGGAAAAGTGGGGAATGTTGACCTGGTGATAAATGTAGGTGGTAAAATGTAGAGAGGTTACCTGGGGTTACTGAATGGCAGGAAGGGTATAATGTGCCATAAATCTATATTTAGATCATGATTTTTTGTATCCAGTAGATTTATTAAGTGAAGGCCATAGGCTGGTCTACACAGGGAAACCAAGACAGGATTATGAATTATAAATGTACCTCTATGGCCTTCATATGAAATAATTTGGGCAAAGCAATAAATGTACATTTTACTATACTTAAGCTGTTAAATATTCATGAAACTACATATAAACTGTATGATTTTTAATCTTTTAGATCAATACTAAAACTATATATTCTGTATCTTTTTTTCCTAGGGCTGAAGCTTTTTCAGTAATTGAGATGCCATCTTTCTTATAGCAGTATTTTCCTGTTAAACATTATTTATGTGCTTTTCACTGTCCCACTGCTTCAGGGCTTCTTGCTTCTGTTTCATTTTCATAAGTTTAGTATCTACAGTATCTGGCAACTGCTTAAACAGAGCCAGGTATAAACTACAGCTGTGCAAAACGACCTGATTTCATGTGTGAAACCAAGAGCTTTTTGTCATTGTGAACTCTGGAAGTTTATTCTAGAAGGCTGAGATTCTGGATGAAAGAACACTATCCAATTCGGCTGATTATGTGTTTTGAAACAAAGCCATACGGGGCACAACCAGATGAGCCCACATATGCCTCTTGCAGTGTCTCAAAGCAGTTTGAGATGCCACAGGAGGCACCCTGATAACAAAAAAATGTGTGGCTCAAAATTTCATACCTGGAAATCCAGGTATATAAAAAAAATACCCCATAGAAAAAAAGCAGGTCAAGGCATGGTCCAGGACTATGACCCAAGGCAACTAGGAAGCTGATCCTCAAGAGAGATGCTTTGGTTTCTGGCAAGAGTGTCTCAATAGTACTTTGGCTGCCCCAGCATATGGGGCACACACCCTTAGCATGCTGGGGTAAGCAGAAAAGTGGGTGACCAGGACCCAGGTGCTGTCCCAGGTAAGTTAAGGTCATGGGGGTAGCGGGGAGTTTAAGGGTGTGGCGGGGTGTGAAGAGTAGCAGTGGAATGTGGTGGTGGGGAGTGGCAGAGGGTGTGCAGAGATGTGCAACTCGTGGGTGGGTTTGTGAAGAGGCTTAAGCAAGGGACAACACATGCCAGCCTCCCACCCACCTGTGCCACACTAGAAGGAGCAGCCAACTGAGCCATGGCCCGGCTGCAAGCACAGCGCACAACAGCACAGCACTGCCCTGCCTGACCCACTAATGCACAACTTTGGACAGGACCAGGAAAGCCATGCACTGCCGGTGCCATGGGAGGGTGAGTAGGGGGGCAGCATGTGGCGGCCTCTACTCAAGCCCTTCCACAAACTGCACATCCCCCCACACTGCTCACACCAAGTGCTAGCAGCCAGCTGGGCAGTGCCGGCAGAAGTGCTGCCAGACCTTCAGTCTGTGTGGGGAAAGAACGGGCTTAGCAGGACCCAATCTGCCCAGGGCTGCTAGCACACCTTTGCACCGGACTGGGTCATGCAGCTCCGGGATGCGTGGCTCCTGTGCAAAGGTGTGCACTAGCAGAGCAGGATGGGCAGGGTCGTATCGGGCTGGCTCTGTTCTCCATGAGGGTCAGGTGGTGATACAAAGCTGTGCAGCTGTGCCTACAATGAGCCATGGTGCATTGCCTCCTGACCCTCATGGATAACAGGCCCAGCCCAACGCAACCCAGCTTGGCCCACCCAGCTAGCACGTGCCTTTAGACCAGAGCTGCATGACCAGGTCCTGTGCAAAAGGTATGCTAGGAGGCCATGCCAGGCTGGGTTGGGTCTTGTTGGGCCCGTTTCTCCCACACAGACCAGAGGTACAGCAGTGCTGCCACTGGCGTGGCCCAGCTGGTGCTGCAGAAGAAAGGGAGAGTGGGCATGTGGCAGCCCCCATACAAATCCAACTTTCCCCCAACACCCACCTACATGCCCCACTTCCTGCAAACCCCATACCACCCCCACAGCCACCCACATACCTCCACCCCATATTCCTCCACACCTACCCACACACCCCACACCCCCTCACATCCCCCCACACTTCTTTCTACCCACCTCCTGCAAACCTCACATCCCCCCATCACACATCCAGTGTGCCCAGACAGGATAAGACCTGCTGGCAGGAGCTGTGGCTGCAGGGGCAGCTCTCCCAACATCCTGGTTAGTGAAGGTTCAGGGGGGGCTCTAATTTTTCAATGATAAAAAAGCCAAAATTTCAATGATAAAAAAGCATATAGATATTTAGAATTTATTTTATTATGATGATAGAGACACTGGTAGGCTTCCAAATTGCTTTAAAATTGTAAATACATCCATAAAACTTTATTGCCCAACTTCTCTCTCTAGATCTAAATCTAGATAGTGGTCTTTTGTTTTAACTGTGTAGGAACATGAATGCCAGAGTATTTTAAACAGTGAATTTGGGATTTTTTTAATCAGGGAATTTGCATTTTTTAAAAATAGGGAACAGCAGGATTCCTGCTAGTGAGGCAAGTGGCAGGACCCAGGCAGAAGAGCCTGATCAGGGCTGTCACCTAGACCCAGCTAGAGGGCAAATGAAGTGATGACCTCCTGGCCATTTGGGAGATTTGGCCATTTGGGGCCAGTTGGATATGCTTTGACAATTCAAAGCAGGACACCATACTGAGAATATCTTTTGGGTGATAACTGGCCAGATGGCAGGGTGGGGGTACACATGGCAGCAGTGCCACACAAAGGCCAACTGTGCAGCCATGGCCCACTGCCAGCTGGCCCAGAGGTACAGACACCTCTGCTGTGGCCATGCAGTGCCTGTACAGGTCTGTCAGATGCACAGCCTAGGGGCCACATGCTATCACAGGTAGCAGCAGATCATATCCAGGCAGCAGCCCCCACTGCCAAACTGCTGCAGTGGGTAGAGGGTGCAGGGAACTCCAGATTAGGCCTGATTCAGCAGTCCAGCTGGCACAAGTTCCCCAGATACCTATTGGCAGGGCCCCAGAAGCTTCTGTCTATTTGTCTCATTCAATTACCGTGGGCCCTAAGGCCCAGCCGGCTAACTAGTAGCCCCTATTGTACAAGGGCTAATGGATGATTGAAACAACAACATTCTGGGAACAACAGAGGGAAAAAAACAGAGGAGGTGCCTTTTGGCCAAGGGGTCAAAATGTGAAAATGAGTGTGCCTGAGGGAGACACCAAGCAGAGCCCCTTGTACTGCACCCACCAGTCCTCAAAGTCACCCAAGGACCTGACGGATGCTTCCCATTGGTGCTCCGTTCAGAGGCATGTGTAGACCAGTGAGAGGAAAGCAGCCCCACAGTCTCTGGGCACCTTCCTGGCTAGAGCCTCCTTCCTGGTTATGTACAGGGTCCACTTGGCCAGGGCCAAGAGGAGGTTGACCAGGAGGTCCTGGGACTTGGTGTGGCTGTGGATGGGGTGCCAAAAATAAAAAGGTTGAGGGTAAAGTTCATCCAGAACCTCAGGAGGAGGTTCTAGAGGTTGAGGTCCTACAGCCTGGCACACCCGAGCTTTATGTGTGCCAGAGTCTCCCTTTACCCACTGAAGGGACAGGAGACCAGGCCCCAGAAGCTCCAATCTATTTGTAATTTTCAAGTTAACTTGGACCTTAAGGCCCACCCAGCTAACCAACAGTCCCTACTGTGTGGGGTTAATGGGTGAAAGATACAACTAAATATCTTGGGACAACAAAGTCAAAAACAGGGTGGGAGAGTTGTGTGAATTAAAGGGTCGTACCATGAGAATGAGTGCTCCTGAGGGGGCACCAAGCAGAACCCCCCTGGGCTGCACCCACTGGTCCTCAAAGGCATCCAAGGAGCCAGCTGACAACACCCAGTGGTTCTCCGCTTGAGGCATGTGTGGACTACTGAGAGGAATGCAGCCCTGCAGTCCCTGTGTACCTTCCCAGCCAGAGCCTCCTTCTTGGTTACGTACAGTGCCCACTTAGCCAGGGCCATAAGCAGGTTGACCAGGAGGTCCCAGGAGTTGGTGGGGCCATGGATGGGGTGCCCAAAAATAAAAAGGTGGGGGGTGAAGTTCATCCAGAACCTCAGGAGGAAGTTCAGGAGGTGGAGGGGCTGTGGCCTGGCACACTCAAGTGTCATATGCACCAGTCTCCCTCTGCCCAAAGAAGTGGCAGGAGACCAGGTCCCAGAAGCTCCTGTCTATCTGTCCATTCAAAATTGCTGTGGGCTCTAAGGCCTACCTGGTAACTAGTATCCCCCACTATATGGGGGCTAATGGGTGAATGGAACAACTGATTTCATGGGACAACTAAGGAAAAAAACAGGCTAGGAGTGACGTCGGGGTCAAAGGGTCAAAAATTGAAAGTAAGTGCTCCGGAGGGGGACACCAAGCAGAGCCCCCCAGGCCGCACCCACCAGTCCTCAAAGGCATCCACGGAGCTGGTGGACGCCACCCACTGGTGATCTGCCAAGAAATGTGATTGGACAAGTGAGAGTAAAGTGGCCCCGCAGTCTCCGGGCACCTTCCTGGTCAAGTACAAGGCTCACTTGGCCACGGCCAGGAGGAGATTGACCAGGACATGGTGAAGCCACAGACAGGGTGCCCAAAAATAAAAAGGTGGGGAGTGAAGTTCATCCAGAACCTCAGGAAGAGGTTCTGGAGGTTGAGGGGCTGCAGCCTGGTCATGTGAGCCAGGGACTCCCTCTGCCCGCAGAAGAGGCAAGAGACCGAGCCCCAGAAACTCCTAAGAGTAAGTAGTCCTGAGCTGCTTGACAGTGCAACTTTTTATACTCTAAGCTCCCCTTGGCTACAGATCCAGGAGGAGCTGGGCAGGGTCATTTTGCCCCACATGACACAACTTGCCCCACACCAAAGCACATGTCCAGGCACATGCTCTGAGGCAAAAATCCCCAGCACAAATTTGTGCAACTCCTATTTGAGCTGCTGCAAGCGCATGTGCCTGCACGTGTGAATGCACCCAGGATGTCCAAGCCACTCTGGGCCTTTTACTACAGGATAGCTAAAAAAAGAAAAAAGATCTCAAATACAAATCATGCCATTTGGCCTGTCTCTGCAATTCTTGATCAGTGCAGTTTATAGACTCGTTGGTTATGTCCCTAGTTTATTCCAAGCATGGATAACCTTGCCAAGACACTGAGTGATACAGAGAAACTGATATTCTCCACCATGATGCCAGAGCCCTGGGTGGTGAGGAATGGGGTGGGAGGGAGGGAGAAGAGGGCTATAAGATCTTTTGAAGGGTGTCACAGGATTAAGGTGATAAGCAAGGTGTGAGGAGAAAAGTGTAGGTTCACCCTGTCCCTGACTGGCCACTGTCCTGTCCCAACTACCTGGCCTCTCTTCAAGGAAGTAAAAACTATAATAAACAAATTCGTTTTTAAAATGGGCTGCTGTTCAAGTCACAAAAGTTATGGAGGGGTGCTTTGAGACAAAGGAAAGGTGACTCAAGCCTAAAAAGATTGAAAACCACTGGTCTACAAAATGTTTAAGGTCTGTGAACCCTGTGTGACTTCTCAATAAAACACATTCACTCCAGGATAGTAAGGAATCCTACATGAGACCGCTTTCCTTGGAACAAGGGGCAATATATTCCCTTGGGACATCATATTGCACTCTACAATGCAAAATTTTGAGTGAAAAAAAGAAAAGAAATGAAAAGAAAAAGAAAATCCTGCTTGAGTGTTTTCCAAAAAAAGGACACACTAGGGAAACTGTAGAATGTTTAGCTTTTGAATACTGTATAAGCATCCTTTCATTGCATAGACTATTTAAGAGCAAATAGGAGTAAAATATCAAATTGCCATAAGCATACCAAACATTTAAGGAAACCAAATTTTAGAAGGGCTAGCAAGAATAACTTCTGTAACAGGCTGCAGTGACTTTACTTACACAACTTCTTTTCATTACTATCATGCTTCTGTATTTCTCAAATTTATTAAGCATCTATTAATCCCACTTGTTACTAGTCACCCAAAGCTGCACTTTAACATAAGCATGGAAAAGTAATTCATCCTGCAAGGTCTATTGCATTTAGAGAGCTGTTTTCCAGCCCCTGTGTGAAGCAACCACTTAGTTCTTGTGTAGTATTATATATTCTAATCCCCATACCAGGCACATTTTTTCAGACAAGCAGGGCAGAAAAGTGGCTGCCTTAATTATCATTGTGAAAGCTGCATTGAAGTGGAGCATGTTCTCATTTGCTGCATGCCAGTCAACCCACAGTGCTCCTAACTCCATATTGCTTTTCCTCAGTTTTAAGCAGCGTGCATAGTGTTATGTCAGAATTACCAGAAGGTTCCTACAGGGCTACATCATTGAGGGTGCACTTGACAAAAGATTTTCTTTTAATTTATAGAGCTTTCATCAGGATAAGGAAGTTATACAAAAATCTCACTATTGAAATGGAATGGAAAAGTAGTCCATAATCCTGAACAAACAGATAATAGTCTACATACTGTGCATCAAGGTAATATCAGAAACAATTGCTGTATTTCAGTTAAGACATTTTAAAAATGAACAACTTGGGAGCCCTGGAAGAAAATGGTCCTGTTTAGAAGAAAATGGTTGAAATCTCATCTTGTCATCACAGTTTAATGATCTAGTAAAACAGTAATAGACATTTTCTTCAGATATACAGCAGGGTTATATATTGCTCAGCTTTTGGTTTCTGTTTTATCCTTTCATTCTGTTCTGCTGCTTTTTGAACATCTTGTTTCCTCCCAACACAAGGTGATTTCTTTCACTGAGAGCTGGTCCAGCCTGTTTTGCAGATATCAGATATATCTTAGGCACATAAACCAGGCCAAATGCACTGTAAGTGGTGTGTGTGATGGTGGAAGGGAGACCCTATGACCTGCATAGCTTGACCCATAAGGCACAGGAAGGAGACTGCTAGGCTGACAGTATGTAATACAACCCTGGTTATCTCAGCCACATAAAAACACAGCTGACATTCCAGGGCTTTGGGTAGGGAAGGAACACTTTAAGAGACATTACATATTCATATCAACCAACTACTAACAAGACACCAGTGTCAGAATCAGAAACCAGTGCAGAAGGTAGCTACCATACCTACTTGAATCTAAGATGACCCTGAATTTAAGATGAGCCCTCCCTCCCCCCAGTGATTAGATTTTATATATGGAAAATGTATACTTTTGTAATAATTTTCTAGGTATAGAGTCTAAATATTGGAGAGTTGTCTTAAATATGCCCCTACATATTGCTACTATAGCAGGGAAAGCAATGGTGGAAGGGGGGAATCAAGTGGTTGAGAGGGTAGGTGGTACACTTGCCCTCAGCCCCTCTACTTCCCCCTGCAGCCTTCTTTCTCACCTGCCACCTGCATCCTCCCACCCCAGATTCCCAGCCTTGCCCCTCCCCCACGCTTCCTAGTCTCTGCCTCCTTCTCACTGTCAGACACTGTCCATGCTATTTTGCTTCCCTGGAGCATGATATGTGGAAGCTCAGCTTCTGCTGGGCCATGCAGCAACATGGGAGCTGATGATTGGCTGGACAGGAGATGGAGTTCCATGTGCTCCATGCCCAAGAGGGAACAAAACCAGAGCTGAGCTATGCCTGACAATAAGGGCAGGAGAGGGGGAAAAGGCAGGGCAGAAGATGTAAAGGGCAAGTGGAGTGGGAGCAGGATGCTGCTGTGGCTCAGGGCCAGTGTCAGACCTATCTGCCCGCCTCCTTCCCCAACCCCAGCTTTGTATATGAATCTAAAACAAGGGGCTTCCCTCCCACCATATTGACTGAGGGTGGGAAACCTTGTCTTAGACTGGAGCAAATACAGTAGTTGCTTTACTAATATAATATGATTTCTTCATCTGAGAACAAAGTCCTTCCATCATGTGAATCTATATTTGAAGAGTTTCCAGCATCCACAGATCATTAGCAGTAGAAGAGAACCCTGAAAAGGCTGACCTCTGAAATATTTGTTTCAAATGCAGTTCCTTATTGGTTTAAATCTAACTTTTAGTGATATAATCAAGGATACTGCCATTGACTTTGGTGGGAGAAGCAACAGTTTCCAACTTTGTTAGTTGTATCAATACATAATTATGTATCAAGAAATACAATCATAGAAAGTTTGGCTTGGAAGAGACCACAGGAGGTCATCTAGTCCAACCCCCTGCTCAAAGCAGGAACATCTCCAACTAGATCATCCCAGCCAAGGCTTTGTCTAACTGGGTTTTGAAAACCTGCAAGGATGGATTTTCTACCACCTCTCTGGGTAACCTGTTCCAGTGTTTTACTACCATCCTAATGAGAATATTTTTCCTAATATCTAACCTAAATTTCCCTTGCTACAACTTGAGACTGTTGCTCCTTGTTCTGTCATTTGCTACCACTGAGAACAGTCTAGCTTGATCCTCTTTCACACCCTCCTTCAGGTAGTTGACAGCTGATATTAAATCCCCTCTCAGCCTCCTTTGTCCTAGACTAAGTAAGCCCAGTCCCATCAGTCTTTCCTCATAAGTCATGTTCCCCAGCCCCCCTTACCATTTCTGTTACCCTCCAGTGGAATCTTTCATAATTTCATAGATGGCAAGGGCTGGAAAGGACCTTACAGATCATTGGGCCCAGCCCTGCCCTGAACTTGGGTAGGAAAGACTGCTGGGAGTCAGAAGAACCCAGCAAGATGGGTGTTGAGACACTTTTTGAAGATTGCCAGGATGGGTGACTGTACCACCTATGGGGGGAGCCTGTTCCAAACCCTTGGTACTCAACTTGTAAAGAAATTTTTCCTTATGTCTAGTCTGAAGCAATCTGCAATCAGTTTATGCCCATTATTTCTTGTCCTCCCCTGGGGGGCCTTGGTGAATAGGTGCTCTCCCAGGCCCTGATGTACTTCCCTGATATGCTTATAGGCTGCCACCAAGTCTTCTCTAAGTCTTCTCTTCTCCAGGCTGACTAGTCCCAAGTCTTTCAGCCTCTCTTCATATGACCTGGTATCTAGGCCTCTAATCATGTGCATGGACTTCCTTTGGATTCTCTTGAGCTTCTTCACATCCTTCCTAAAGTGCAGTACCCAGAACTCCAGCTGCAGTCTCACCAAATCCAAGTAGAGCAGAAGGATTACATCCTTAGTCTTGCTCGAGATGCCTTGGTAGATGCATGCCAGTGTTGGATTAGCTCTGCCAGCTGCAGCATCACATTGGTAGCTCATGTTCGTTTCATTGTCCCACCCAGGTCTTATTCAGTTCTGGTGCTGGCAAACATAGCACTGCCAAGCCTGTACGTGTGTTGTGGATTATTTCCTCCAGATGAAGCACTTTACATTTATCTGTATTAAACAACATCAGGTTGAGGTCTGCCCTGCTTGCAAACCTGTCCAGGTTGGCCTGTATTGCCAGCCTGTCCTTGAGCATGACCATGCTTCCCCATAGTTTGGTGTCATCAGTAAACTGTGCCAGTTCAATTTTAATACCTGAGTCCAAATTGTTGATGAACATGTTGGAAAGCACTGGTCCAAGCACTAAGCAATGACACTGGTGATCTCCCACCACGATGACTCAGTTCCATCAATCAATACTCTGTGGGTCATATCATGGACCCAGTTACCTAGCCAGCTACCTGTAAAGTAGCTGAGGCCACATTTTCCCAATTTAACCAAGAGGACATTGTGGAAGACCAGGTCAAAGGCCTTTTTGAAATCCAAGGATATGATGACATCAACCTCATTCCCCCTATCCAGGTGGCAAGTTACCTGATCATAGGAGATGAGGTTGGTCTGGCTTGACCGCCAATAATGAAGACATGTTGGCTATCCTTCAGAATACTGCCTTCTGTTAGCCGGTCAATGATGGTTTCTTTGATAATTTTCTCCAGGAATTTACCAGGGATTGAGGTCAAACTGACTGGCCTGTAATTTCCTGGGTCCTCCTTTCTTAAAGATAGGCACCACATTGGCCTTCTTCCAGTCTTCTGGGACCTCTCCTGAGTGCCATCAGTCTTCAAAAAACTTTCCCATAGGTTGCATAATGATGGCGGCTAGTTCTTTTAGGACTCTTGGATGTAGTTCATCTGGTCCTGCTGACTTGTAAATATTTAATCTTTGTAGGTGCTCCCCCACAAGATCTATGCCAACTGTGGGAAGGTGGTTACTCCCACCGTGATCATTCTGTATCCTGTCAAGCAGGCTAACACCCTTGGACTGGTCAAAACTCGGTATGAAGTATTCATACAGGAGTTGAGTTTTGTCCTGAGTATCAGTTATCAGCCATCCCATTTCATTCATCAGGGGCCCTATACTTCCCTTATTTTTTCTCCTACTCCCTACATAGCTAAAGGACTTTTTGTTGTCCTTGATTCTGGTTGCCACTCTGTATTTGGTTTGTGCATTTGCTGTCTTGATCTGCTCCCTTCAGGTGTGGGCTATTGCTGAGTACTCCTCTTTGGTAGCTATTTTTGACTTCCATCCCTTGTAGGCTTCTTGTTTTAATTTCAGGAGGTCCATGACTTCCCTATTGAGCCAAGGGGGCCTCCCAGGCTTTTGCTGCCTTTCTTATGAAAGGGAATGGACTTCTTTTGAGCTTTTAGGATTAATTCCTTGAGGAACAACCACTCTTCTTGCACTCACTTCCTTATTGGACCATGATCCCTCAGGGCCTTGTCAACCAATCTTCAGCTTGTGGAAGTCAGCTTTCCTAAAATCAAGGATTTCTACCCTACTGGCTGATTTCCTTGACCTAGGTAGATGGAGACAGTGATCATCTCATGGTCACTGTAGTTCAGTTTCCCTTCGATCCTTAGATTGCTGTCTAGATCATCCCCTTTGGCCAGAACCAAATTTAAGAATGCCTAGCCCCTAGTCAGCCCATAGACTTCTTGAGTTAGAGCTCCTCAATGCAAATGTGGAATCTTTGTGAGAGATCAGTTCTTGCTGAGTGCTCATCCCATGAGATGTTCAGGTACTTGAAGTCACCCAACCATGCTCCAAGAATATGCAGCCTCTACTAGCTCTCCAAATAATTCCCAGTCAACCTCTTCATCTTGGTTTGGAGGTCTGCAGTAAACTGCTGTGGTCAAGTCCCCTTCCCTGTGCTCTCCCCAAATCTTGACCCAGAGGGTCTCAAGTTGCCCTTCTTTGTTTCCAAACTTCACTTCCAGGGAGGTGTAGTGTTCCTTCACATAGAGAGCAACTCCCCTGTCCTTCTTCCCAACACAATCCCTCCTATGCAGGGTGTATCCCCTTATGCCTGTGGTTCAATCATAGGTGGAGTCCCACCAGGTCTCCATAATCCCTATGAGGTCATATTGGTTGTTGGTTAGCAGAAAAGCCAGTTCCTCCTACTTGTTTCCCATGCTTCTGGTGTTAGTGTACAGCAGTAGTGGGCAATTATTTTGTGTGGAGAGCCGCTTACTGAGTTTTGGCAAGCCATTGAGGGCTGCATGACAGGCAGTGAGGGACAGATAAATATTAATTTTCTACATTTTTAGGGACCCCTGTGGGCTGGATAGAATGGCCTGGTGGGCTGCATCCAGCCCATGGGCCACATTTTGCCCAACCCCGTGTACAGGCAACAAGACTGCCATTGGAGGCTGTAGGCTTCTTGGAAGCTGTGGAATAATCTGTCCACTGGCCAGTATTGGAGAATGCTTCCTATTGTACCCTGGGATGCTGGTTTCAAGGTTGCTATTTCTCAGGCTTGTTCTAACAGTTAATGGCCCATCCCCCAGCATTCTCAATTTAAAACCCTACCCAGGATGTATGCCATTCTAGCCAAGAAAAGTTTCTTCCCCTTTGGTGTGAGGTGGATGCCATCTCTTCTTCAATTTCTCCACATCCTTTCTGTAGCAGGGGACCCAAAACTGAACACAGTACTCCAGATGGGGCCTCACCAATGCTGAATAAGGGGGAATAATCACTTCCCTTTGACCTACTTGCAACTTACCTACCTATACAGCCCAGTACACCATTAGCCTTCTAGGCAACAAGGGCACACTGCTGGCTCAT
This sequence comes from Crocodylus siamensis, assembly GCF_052110815.1. Taxonomy (NCBI): domain Eukaryota; kingdom Metazoa; phylum Chordata; order Crocodylia; family Crocodylidae; genus Crocodylus; species Crocodylus siamensis. Next base: position 73,474,448 of record NC_143397.1, on the reverse strand, counting down.
ATTCAGGTTATTGTCCACTGTAACCCCCAGGTCCTTTTCTCCAGAGCTGCTGCCCAGCCAGTCATCCCTCATCCTGTACTGATGCATGGGATTGTTCCATCCTAAGTGCAGGAGTTTGCACTTGTCCTTGTTGAACCTCATAAGATTTCTTTTGGTCAAATCCTCCAATTTGTCTAAGTCATTCTGAATCCTACCCCTATTCTCCAGTGTAACTTCTACTCCCTCCAGCTTGGTGTCATCTGCAAACTTCCTGAGGGTGCACTCTATGCCATCTTCCAGGTCGTTGATGAAGACATTAAACAAAACCAGCCCCAGGACTGACCACTGGAGCACTCCACTCTATACCTGCTGCCAACTAGTCATCGAGCCATTGATTACCATTCTCTGAGCCTGATTATCCAGCCACCTTACAGTCCATTCATCCAGCCCATACCTCCTTAGCTTGCCTGCAAGAATGCTATGAGAGACTGTATCAAAAGTCTTGCTAACATGAAGGTACACCACATCCACTGGTCTCCGCACATTCACAGAGCTAGTCACCTCATCATAGAAGGCAATCAGGCTGATCAGGCATGGCTTGTCCTTGGTGAATCCATGCTGACTGTTCCTAATCACCTTCTTCTCCTCCACGTGCTTAGAAATGGATTCCTTGAGGAGCTGCTTCATGATTTTTCCAGGAACTGAGGTGAGGCTAACTGGTCTGTAGTTCCCTGGATCCTCTTTCTTCTCTTTCTTGAATATGGGTACTATGTTTGCATTTTTCCAATCATGGGGGACCTCTCCTGATCACCATGAGTTTTCAAAGATTATGGGCAATTGCTCTGCAATTACATCAGCCAACTCCCTCATCACCCTTGGGTACATTCCACCTGGCCCTATGGACTTGTACATGTCCAGCTTTCCTAAGTAGTCCCTAACCTGTACTTTCAGCCCTGGGGTCTGTTCACCTCCTCCCCAAACTGATCTGCCTGGTCCAGTAGCCTGGGAGCTGACTTTGCTTGTGAAGACTGAGGCAAAAAGGCATTGAGCACTTCAGCCTTTTCCATATCCTCTATCGCAAGGTTGCCTCCTTCATTCAGTAAGGGGGACATACTTTCCCCGATTCTCCTCTTCCTACCACCATACTTGTATAAACCCTTTTTTTTACCCTTCACATCCTTGTGCTAGCTGCAACTCGAATTGCATTTTGGCCTTCCTGACTTCATCCCTGCATACCTGTACAATGCTCTTATATTCTTCCCTAGTTGTTTGTCAAAGTTTCCACTGCTTATAAGCTTCCTTTTTGTGATTTAGTCTACTGAAGAGCTCCCTACTAAGCCAAGCTTGTCTCTGCCACTGCCATACTTGCTAGTCTTCTTTCACATCAGGATGGTTTGTTCCTGCACTCTTAGTAAGTCTTCTTTGAAGTACAGCCAGCTCTCCTTGACTCCTCTTCTCCTCAGACTGGCTTCCCAGGAGATTCTGCCAATGAGTTCCCTGAGCGAGTCGAAGTCTGCTTTTCTGAAGTCCAGGGGCCTTACTCTATTGCTCTCCATCCTTCCTTTCCTCAGGATCCTGAACTTAATCATCTCATGGTCACCACTGCTCAAGTTGCTATCCACTACTACATTCCCTACCACTTCTTCCCTGTTTGTGAGCAGCAGGTCAAAAACAGCATGGCCCCTAGTTGACCACTCCAGGACTTGCACCAGAAAGTTGTTCCCAGTACTCTCCAAAATCTTACTGGATTGCCTGCACACTGCTGGATTGCCCTCCCAGCAGATGTCAGAGTGATTGAAATCCCCCATGGGCCTGTGATCAGGAGACTTCCGCTAGCTGTTTGAATAAAGCCTCATCCACCACTTCCTCCTGGTCTGGCAGTCAATAGCAGACCACCATCACAACCTCACCCCTGTTGCTTTCCCCTTTGACGCTAACCCAGACACTCTCAACAAGCCTATCCCCAGTTTCATGCTGAAGCTCTGAGCAATCATAGGACTCTTTTACATAAAAGTGCAGCTCCTCCTGCTTTTCTCCCCTGCCTGAACAGTTTGTACCCACCCATGACAGTGCTCCAAACATGTGAGCTATCCCACCAAGTCTCTGTTATTTCAATCATGTCATAGTTCTGTGATTGTGCAAGGACTTCCAATTCCAACATAACTGCCTCATTGCAGTTTCTCAGTTGTCCTCACCTTCTATGCTTTTCAAAATCTGAGAATAAAACCAGAATTTTTTCAGCTGATTTTGTGCATGTATTCTGCTGACTAACCAACAGTAAATCTGATTTTTAATAGAGCCATGATATATTTGTCTACTGTTTCCTGCAGCCACCAGTTCCCCCAGTTTAAAATGATATAGACAAATAGAAACCAAAAGAAAGCACCCAAAAATGTCTTATTACATTTTCAGCCAGGAAGATGTTTTATCTTGCAGGATTAGGACTTCCTATTACCATTATAACCCTTGCTATTCCTTAACTTCCCATTTTTGCAGGGATGAAGAATTTCCCCTCAGAATGTCTCAGAGTCACAGGTTAAATAGTGCCAACCATCTGGGTGACTTTCCATTTAAATTACTCCACAGCAAGTTGTTACTTCTACTTGTACCTCTGCCACAATGAATTTTTTTTTTCATTTCTCCTAAATATTCTTGCTAGTTTTTTCTGGCAAAATGATCATAATCAATTCCAGTTCTTTTAATCCTGATCATTCATTTCCCCCATGTAAATGCAGTAATCATGTAAGTAGATGCATTACAAGCCAAATCAAAATTATATGTAAATATTAAATTACTGGAAGCTGTTTCTCTTGAAGACTGCCAAGAAGGAACAGCTACTCTTTTTATGATGTATTGAACATCTTTAGCCCAAACAAAGAGAAATCCTAATTAACTACCATAACATAACTTGTATGACTTTCAACACTAACATAGAGAAGACATGCCAATATATAAACCCTGAAAAAGTGATTCCAGATTAGACCAAAGTTGGATCAGTTTTTAATTTGTTTTACTCTAATACACACCAGTTCTGGAATTGTTTTCAATGGCTGTCATCACACATGCCACCAGAAAACATTGCACTTATTTATTTTTATTTTTACATTATTTTTACCTTAAATGTCTACATTTTTTAATAAAAACAAATGTGAAGAATTGCACATGGGGCATACCACAATTGCCTGATTATGGCACACAACTCAAGAAAACTAAACAAATATGAGATATAAATACAACCAACAAATATATGCACAAAGCAGCAGCTTGACAGTAGACAATACTCTTGTCAGAATGCATTATATTCTTAAAACAGACTGAATCACAGAGCAAGACTTTGTGCAATATTAAACATAAAAAGAAAAGAAATATGGTTTGTATATGAAGTTTTTCCTACTTTGAGTTAATTATGATGGATGCCTTTAGATCTAGGAGGCTGATGCTGTTCCCATTTCTATATACTGTGGGGAAAAAAAATCTTTCATCAGCTGAATGATAGATAGAATAATGTAATAGATCTTGTTCATCATCTCTTACCTGTAAGATTTTGTGAGCAGTAGTAATTATCACACACTCTCAATCAAAGTAATCCATTGACATAAAATAGAATAGCTCTCTAGAGATTACCTCTCCTACGGCAAGATAGATAAGAGTTCTTTCAAAATCTTAACATCTGTTTACTGTACCATTGCTCATGTCACTATGGTAATCATGAGTATCAATCATCCCAATTAAAGTTAAAATGCCATTTTTATTCTAATCCCCCAGTTTCAGTTATTCATGGTTTCCTCAAATAAATGCCTTTACGGACTGACACTTCCCATAGTATTATAAATGTTTAAATCATTTGCTTCACTCATCCACAAAAAAAACTCCCCTGCATTTTGAAAGCATTTTCATGCTAGGTATTATACTCAGGGCACTGACAGACTTTCATTTAAAGGCATTTTGGGGCCTGATCCTAACAATTGTACTTCCTGCCATGCCTCACATAAAGGAGGGGCATGCAGGGGGATGCTGGGATCTTGATCCCAGGCTCCTCCTAGGCTAGCAAATTGGGTGCCCAACAAATCAGCTGATCATCACCTGGCTCCAGGGACCTACGGGGCTATCCCCCCTATGATACCTGGAGCTGGCTGACAATTAGCTGGTAGCTGACAAGTCAGCAGATTGAGGCTGTCCTAGGCCTTGACTCCTGGAGTCATTCTAATCTCCCATTAGCTGGTACAGACCACCCTAGGGCTTGAACCCGCGGACTGTCCCTATCAGCTGACAATAAGCAGATGAGGACAGCCCGAGGGTCACCTGGATCTGCCATCCTGGGGCCATCCTGACCAGCCAACAATCAAGTGATCAGGAGTGCTCTGGGGTTTGAGCCCTGGGGCAGTCCCTGCATGGCATGCCACATGTTCAAATTATGGTAACATAAAAAATAGCTACAAGGATATTACACATTTTTCAAATAATATCTTTGTAGCTGGTTTGTGATTTTATGAAGCCATACATTAAGCTGCTATTTCTGGCATGATTAACACCTTAATCATGCCAGAAAATATAACATGTGCCAAGGGCCTTACTTTCCTACTTTGTTGGAGAAGATGAACATTTTAAGTGTTACAGAACAAACTGAATTTAAAACTGTAACAAAGTTAGCCAAAAACCCATTGGTTTATGGGCAGCTGGATTATGGAGGTCTGTTAAAACTGCCAAGGCCTGAAGCCTCTGGCTCTCAAATATTCTGGAAGGAAAACTAGCAGATCAAGGAGTCTGTAGCACAGAATGAACATTTTGGAAACCATAGCATTTATTTCCTTTTTATGCTCCTTTCATCAACCCTGGAAGAAAAATGCAGAATGAGTTTTTATATGCAACTGTGCTGTACTGGTAGTGTATCAAGCACTCAAAGTTTGAGTTGCATGAAATTTTTCCACTGAAGTTTTTAGTTTTGAGGGGTTGTTTTTTTCTTTTGGGGGGGGATCCTGAAAGATGTAAATTATGTTTAACCAAAACATTTTGCAAATGTATGTCAAATATATTCAATTATTTTGAACAAAAAAGTTAAACAAAATTCTAACTAGGTGGAACACTTTTTTTCATCTCATTTTCAGAGATAAAATCTTTGATTTTTCTTATAATGTCAAACTGATTTTCATTACTTGAATCATTTCAATTTCATTTAAAAATAACGATAACAAGTGCAATATTCAACTTTCCTCTTTTGGGTTGAACGTATCATTTTGTTCAACCCCAGATAATTTTTTGTGTGTTTTCATTTTGTAAGAAATAAATTGTTTTGACTTAACCCTAAACAACCGTATTATATAATTTTTTGGTTGAGACAAAGTGAAAATAAATAATTTATTTTTGCAGCTCACTCAAAAGTTAGAAAATTCCACACTTGCCTGCACTGCATGTATGGTGCCTTCTCTAGTCCCAGTTTCCTTTTGAAATTGAAACCTTTATGCATTGTGTTGATGTTAATCTGAAAGAGAAGAAATATCACACACATGATGTGGGTGGGGTAATACATTCACATACAGATGTCTGATATTTAGAATTCCTTAATTATGTTCATTGGTTAGTCCTACCTTTTCACTTTCTTAATTAAATTTATCCTTCTATACCACATTAAAATCAGATAATAAAAGTTTTTTTACTGCCCAATATGGCAGCAAAAACAGCATAAACCAATTAAGAAATATTTCAGCTGTTCTTTTTATTTTTTATTTTTTACCTATTAACTTACATACCTACTGCATATTGGCAGCAACATACAATATTTTACATTGTGGTACCAGTCCTACTTCCAGCTTAGCCAGTAAGGCTAGGGACAGAAGTTACACACAAACTAGTTGAAATGATCAGAAACTGGTTTAAACCTGTATCAAAATAGAAGTTCAGTGCACATAAATGAGTTTCAAAATGGCTGAAACTGGTTTAAGATAAACATGTTTGAATATATTGTCAGACTTAACTGATTTAGGTCAAACTGGTTTATGAAACTTCTGTCTCAGACCCCTTCCTGGCTCAAGTTAAATCAGAGTCCCCCAGCATTTTGCAGCCCTGGGCTTGGCTGGGCTGTGCTGTGCTCTCTGCTCCAGAGAGCAGGGCTGGCCCTGCCCCTCTGCTCCCTAGCTGGCTCACTGCCATCTCCCCCCCCACCCCCCCATCCCCAGCTGGAGTCTAGAGCCAGGAAGGGAGGTTAAACTTCCCTTCCCCCAAGTAAAGAACTGCCCTGTTCTGCCCTACCCTGCCCAACTTACTTAGTGCTGGTTGCAACCTTGGACTACACATTCCAGAGTCACCTAGAAGCAAGAAGCGGAAGTGATGAGCAACTCCGCAGAATTCGGCTCCTGTGATTGTGGGCTGTAAATCCCAGAGACCTCAGGGGCAGTAGGAAGAGGAAGCAAACACACAGCCCATGCTGGCTATGTGCCAGAGCCATGCTCTAGCACACCCTGACTTCTGGCTTGAGCTAGTGCAGGCATGTGGCTGCATTTCCTAAATAAAAACGGAATATCTGTTCATTTGCTTATTCCTTCAATCTATGCAGCTTAGACTAACCTGCAAAGACTGAATCAATTCAGCCTTGGGCTTTTTGACTGTCTGTATTTAGCCTGAGAGTTTTGTCTTTGATTTCAGCAGAGAGCTCTGCTGGACATTTCAACATACTCATTCATTTCACACACCAAAAAACTAATGGTAGCTATAAAATTTAGATTTCTATCCAGATTTTGAACAAACAGTGTTTATGGCTTGGTAACAGAACTACTATAGAAAAAGACCGATATTTTATTTAGGAACATAGGAATTATCATAGTAGAACAGACCCAGGGTTTTTGTGGGTAATTTCATTCTATATGTATTCAGAAAAGGATTCAAAAGACTGAGTTTGGGCAGATATAGAAAACCAATTCCTGATGAAGGGCTGATCATAATCCCTACTACTTAGAAGTGTCTTTAATATCTGAAGGGTTTTTTTGTTTATTTGGGGTTTGTTTTGGGGGGTTTTGTGTGTGTGTGTGGGGGGGGGGTTATCCCTCATTTATTATACAAGGAAAAATTAGGATCTAAAGATCCTTCTATATGTCTGCTGAATGTTCAAGGTCATCTGAAGAAACATCAAAAGACAATTTAACAGGGTTTTTTAAATTCTCTTTGTTCCTTATTTGGCCTGGCAATTATTAGCACCCTTCCCTCATACCTCAAAGCTCCATAAAATGTATTCAGATATCCATTCTGGTGCTCATTGCTGAAACCTCTGTAATTATCTGTCATATAGAATTAAGAACCACAGTTTGATATCCAAGATTTGCTTTTTTATGTGGTTTGTTTACAGCAAAATCTCAAGCAGCAATGGTGACAAGCTAGTGACGGCTGATTATTATAAAAAGTAACCAGGACAGCAAACAAAAATATAATGACCCCATTACAAAAACCCTGGGCAATTCAATGGAATTTCTGAAAGGATTAATCTAATAAACAAATAGGAAAAAATGTTCTGACAACTTAGAGATGGTTCTGATTAGAAACAGGCATCTTTCTCTTTAACTATTTATAGTACTGTATGCCAACCAGCCCTTCTCATATTTAATGAAGAACTACTGTAAAAATTCAAAATGAGCAACATCAATCATTATTGTGAATAAACTTTCACATTGCAATGACCAACAAATCTGTGAGGAAACAAAACCAGTAGGAGTTATCCTGGATGTTTAGCAAGACTTCAGATACAAGAGAATGATCGTTTTTGGAAATGATGTACACAGCACATTTAACTTATTATCATGGCATCAGGAAAGAGGGACAAACAACAGAGGGATTTTGCAATAAACATCAACAAAAACAAAGGCTGAGATGCTTCAGGCCGTTGTTTCAAAAGCAGACATGAATTTTCATTTTCTATGCTCAACTCAATTTTATGTTTCCTGTTCTGTACTGAAAGTGTACCAAAAGGAAATCAAAAAAGTGCAATGCTTATTTTGAGTCTATTTAGGTCCTGATTCTGCATGGTGTTGAACAGTTCAAATGAACAATGAAGTCAGTTTTGAGCACTTGCAGGTCTTACAGCAATTCTCATGGAAACAGCTGAGCCACTCAGGCAGCTGTAAGCCACTCAGTGAAATTTAATATTAGGAATTCAGGGTGTTCCAAAGTCTGCTCCCTCTTTACTGTGCCATTCTAAGTGTATTCAAGTATGTGCTCTGGATGAACTTCACAAAATCAATTTTGACAGAATTCCAAAGGACCAAGAAATAGATAGTAACTAGTATTAGATACTGCTATAGGCAGAACAGAACTTCTGGGAGCCTGGAGTCCCTTTGGCATATACTGAAACCATTGTACTTCATTTGGTAGGACTCAAGCGATATTTTCTTTTACTGCCTCAGTAAAAGTGGGTAATGAAAACAAATATGACCAAATAAAAGCTATCTTTCTGGTCCCTAGACAGGCCACTGACTGAAATAACCTGCCAAAATCTGACATCAATGCCATTATTACAATTGCTTTAATCAGTGCTGTGCTGCACATTGCCTCTAACCAACCAATTATTACACAGACATGTTGAGGTGACACCTAATATGATTACTAAATACAGGTGCACCTAATTCTTTCTTGTTTAATGTCCTGAAAATTTCAATCAGTATTATGACATCAACAGTCCATGATATATTACTTCGGAAGAAAGAATTCCTTTCACCCTACTCCTTCCAAGTGTGGCAGACACACCGATAACAGCCCAGTATCCTGTGCTTGGAGAGCTTCAATGTGATTAGTGGGGCAATTCCCACCAGTCAGGAGACAGCAAGGGAGGAGCTTGCCCTGCCCCTACCCTGGGTGAGGCAAAGAGCCAGACCTGGTTGAGGATGGCATCCCGCCTCTTCCTGATTGGTCTATTTCCAATCTGGGGTGGAGCCCCCAGAAGGGATAAAAGAACAACCTGCCCAGCACACACAGAGAGAGTCATCATCATCGAGGAATGAAGAAGAGGACAGGGCAAAAGAAGAGCTGGCTAGAGCGGAAGCAGATGTCATTGCCCTGAAGAGCCCAAAGACCCCCCTTGGTGGGACAAGAATGGTGGACAGCTGCAACCTCCATTCAGTGCACGAGCGATGCATGGCAGCAAGACCCTGGGAGCTGCATGAGGTGGCTCAGGTCTCCAGCCCCCCACTCAGTGCTGCACAGAGGGTCTCAGTGGGACCAAGACCCTGGGAGCTGCTCAAGGTGGCTCAGGACCCTAACCCTGGCACAAGGCCGGGAACTCTGTGCAGGAGAAGCTGCGTGGTGGGTCCCTGAGGGACCAAGACCTGGGGAGCTGCTTGAGTCAGCTTGGGTCTCCAACCCTTGGCATGTGATCAGGGCTCAGTGGAAGCTTCACTGCATGGTGGGTCCAAGCCCAACTGAGACCCTGGGACTATTCAAGGCGGCCTAGCCCCCAACCCTGACCAGAAGGCAGAACCTCTGGGAGTACGCGATGGTGCTCAGGGCTAGTAGCAGGCAGGTGGCCTGGCCAGAGCCAGAGGCCCAAAAGGCCCCTGCGGCAAGAAGCAGCTCCACTGAGGGGATACTGACCATCCAGGTGGCCCCAGAGTCCTGAGTTACTGGAGAAGGGGGTCCAGATACCTAGGGCAATCTGGGGTGCCCCACCCCCTAAGCATGATGTACTAAACATTGTCTATGTGCCTTATATTGTGTAAACAGTGCCTCTTATTGTGTTCTTTTGAGTGCCTTGATTTGTGAGCTGGTTCATTGCTGTAGTGTTGTTATTATATGATCCCCCCACTGAGACCCTGGTTGGAACCTTCTGCTACTACTTACCTGTGACTTACCTGTATCTGGAGCCCTGGTATAAGGTTATATAGGATTTACCCAGAGGCTACTGTTTATGTTATTTGCTTGTTTATCATATTATATATGATATATGATATACAAGCAAATAGCATAAACAGTAAACTCTGGGTAAATGCTATATAACTTTATCTATATAGATATATATTTGTACATCTGTTTATATCCATGTTTCTTTTTCTTGTGATAAGTTAATGTAAATACATTTGTATATAGTTATATCCCCTGATTGTCCTGGCCTGGTTCTATAGGGATGGAGGGAAATTGTGAGTGATCTGCAGTTCCCCCAGAGCACATCTGCCAGCTAACAATTTCCTTCAGTTGGAGAAGGGAAGTACATACTCGAGTACACCTGGGCTACACAAGTATATAATTTTGAACTGGTTCCTCTCAGTAAAGAAAACTGTACAGCACATCATCTGCTCTGTGATAAATACCAATGCGCATGCTTTTATCCAGTAGTATACAAAAACAGGACAACAGTAATTGAGTCCTCAAAACAAAGAGTAGATTACCAAAGATCAGCTTTCATTGCTGGGGAATAAGCATGTGCATATGGGCACTTACTGCAGAACAGCTGACAAACTACAAAACCCATCTTTTTTATTTGTTCATGTATCCAAACTGGCAAAACTATTAATTGATGGCACAGAGGAAGTTGCACCAAATATATGAAACAGACATCACTACAGGACACTATAGGAAAACAATGCTTCAAAATGACTGGTACAATGATGAGCAGTTATTGACTCAAGTAAACACAAGCACCTATGCCCTCCACCTGCTATTAGCATCTTGCTTCATAGAAATCAAACACATATTAGAGTCAAACCCCTAACAAAGACCCAAAACAGTCTACTGTATGCATATTCTGCCTTTCATTAGCATCCCATACTGTAGAATGAGATGCTTATTAGAATCAAGAGCTCAAGCCATACATTATGTTTCCAAATGTAACCATACATTATGTTTCCTCACCAGCTGCTGGAAGCAAAGAATAAAATGCAAGTACCAAAAAATGTACAGCATTTTTGACAGGACTCAGAACAAGCTTTTTGTTTAGCTCAGTTTGCTTTGTTACCACTTGCTAGGATCAAAAATGCTCTTTCCAATACAATTCTAATAAGTGGTGGACACTATATTTAAGAGACTAAAACTGACTCAATTCATAAACATCACCAGCCCTATTTCTTTACTCAGACAATGCTATCCCTTGTTTTCAAGTGCAGGAAAATAAACTGAAGATAGGATGTAAAGATAAATTCTTGCTGTCAGATATTACAAATTGCTGTTCTCGACATTAAAAATTGCCATTCAGACAGGCTCCTCTTTGTTGACCCTGGCAACTCCAGTAACCAGTCTTGAAATTGGCTAAGATGATTGTTGGGTACATACAGTCCCTCTTGAAATGTGATAATATCTTTTTGGATATCTAGAATTTTTTTCATTTCATAGATAAGAAAGCCAGGAGGAATCATAGAACCACAGGAAAGAATCTCGTATGGTGATCTCGTCTCACCCCTTGCATAAGGAGGGATTACCTCTGTTTTAAGAAGTTCAGACAAATATTTGTTTTACCTAGATTTAAAAAATTCTAATGTCAACAAGTCCACAACTTCTCTAGGGAGGCGATCTACTATTTAGCCTCATAATTAAGAAGTTCTTCCTAACATCTAATCTAAACCTTGCTTGTCACAGGTTAAGTCTATTACTTGTCACAGGTTAAGTATGTAATGCTTTGGCGCCTGGCAAGTTATCCAGGGGGGCAGTAGGGGAGGCTGGGGCTTCAGATAAACTGAGCTTCAGATAATGTGTCCTGCAGCCATTTTTGTGTGTGTGTGTGGGGGGGGGGGCGCTTAACACACGTGACACTGCAACATTTTCATTAGAGAGGCTGTCTGGAAGCCAGTCTAATTAAAAAGCTCCTTTCCTCCCAATCCAGGAGCGCTTGTATAGACACATATGCTAGAATTCATACATAGAACATATACTAAGTTCTGTGGTTTATGATTCCATTTTGTTGCCTCTTAAATCAAACTGGACCTGGCCCCTTGCCATTTACCACTTCCATTTTCTGTTAGTCTGCTATCCACTCATAACCTCACAGTGTTGTTAACTTTACAGTTTGTAGTTTCAAGCATATTTCAGATATTCAATTAGATACTATTAAACACAATCATATTCCTGCAGCTTCATTTGTGTTACTTGGTAACCAGTATCAGCTTAGGGGTAAAATTAATATAACCTGTATGAAAAAACACTACCTAGGTGGGTTTTTTATATGCAGATTTTTGCAATTACATTGTGATTCCTGTTTAGGATTTTGTATATCAATGAAGTAAAATATATAAGAATATTTACTGGCTCCTCCCCTAATTTCATTAAATTGTCCAGTTACATGTGCTTTTTTCCATTCTTCTAGCAGCTTTGCTTTCAGCAAGGAACTAGAATGGACTTCAACTAAATAGAGCTTGAATTGTTCAGATGCAATTAGTCTGTCACTCTCAGTCATCATATTTTCCCAGAAAAGTAGAAACATGGAGACTGTTTAAAATGCATCCTGTGCATCCTAAAAAAGAGTATGTTTGAGGGGGTCAAAAGTGAACAAGAGAAGGGTGCTAAAATTTTGTTCTAGAACAAGCCCGAAAAATTGTAAAATGAAAAAAACAAAAACAAAACAGTAAGTAAAAACAGTAAAGGCCTACCTATTCTTCAAACTACATTTTTGCCTTCTCTGCAGCCTCTTAAGTGGGTTAATAGTAGGTTTATTCTTGGACAGCTGTGCTGAAGGACAAGGAAAAAAAATGTGTAGAAGTCCTTCCCTTCCCCTTCATCAGCAGCATATTCCTGAATGACTCGGGCAGAACGCTGACATTGATGTTCCTTGGCCATGAAGCAGAAGGACAGGATGCTTAGCATGCCAACTGGCACCCTGTTGCATTGGGGGTAGGGTCTATTAGTTTGGGGGGAAGGCCAAGCTGTCACTGCACTGCAGCACATGGCAGGAGCACACAGCATAGAAAGTGCCTTCTGAACCTAATAGCAAGAAGCGTAAAAAGTGTAGTGTGAGCCATCTATGGTCGCTGAGGCTTTTGTCTTCACTAACAAAAATGCATGCTTTTATGAGGGGATAGCTCATGAAGGTTATCAACTCCTCTATAGAATGCTAATGAAGACAAGGTATTGCAAGTTGTACCATAAAGTGAAGGCAAGTTAACATTATACTTCCCAACTAGGACTGACCGCACTTTAACTCTCTCATGATAAAAATTGGGATGTCTTTTTTCCACTATGATTTTAGAGCAGAATTACTAACGAGGTGGAAGTATGAGGAGCCAGGTTTTCCTCAGCGTCCATACTACTCCACCCTGCCCTGTGCTGAGATCTGTACTGACTCGTGCCTCCACCAAGTTAGCAAAGGTCTCAGCACGGGAGCTAGGGCACCAGAAAAGAGAAGGGAATTCTTGGCACCCCCTGCCTCCCTGCTGGGACCTGCACTGAGTCCCATGGGATTCTCTGGGTGCAGTGCTGCCCCATGTCTCCTTGCCAGGACCTGCTCTGGACCATGCTTCTGCCAGAGGCAGGAATCAGCCCAGATCCTGGTGTAGGATGCCGCGGAGTGGTGTGAGAGCTGGAAAATCCCCAGTGTGCCATGCCTCTACACTGGGACCCATGCTGACGTGTACTTTACAAGGAGTCATGAGTCAATATGGGTCCGTCCTGGTGTGGAGGCACAGGGTGCTGGGAATTCATTGGCTTCTGCATCCCTTTCTCCTCTCCTGTATGAAGCATGGCTTAGTATTGGTCCCCAGGTGGGGGTCCGGGGTCACATAAGTCCCAGTGTGAAGGCATGGGGCACTCAGGATTCCTCGGGTCCCATGCCTCTATGCAGGACCTACACAGACTTTCACTGCTTATGGAGATACATCAGGGAGAATTTCTGTAAGCAGGAAAAAACAGGCAAGTGCTCCGTGGACATCATGGACCTGATCCTACTAGGTCTCAGAGCACACGCCCAGGGTAGTGAGCGACAGCGTTCCCTCTAAGCTGTGCGGCGTGCGTGGGCATGCAGGTACGCTCATGCCACACTGCCAGGCATGCCTACGTGGCTGCGTACACCACACAGCTTAAAGGGAACGCTGGTGGAAGAGTGCCAGCATCTCCAAGCTGCCCATTCTCTACTGCCACAGATCAAATAGATGTTGGTTGCAATAAAGTGTTAACTTCTGTCATGGTTGCTGGTGTGGTGAGATGCAGGTTAATGACATCTATTTGCTAATCAGTTGTGCTGGCATAAAAACTGTTAAGGTTGCACAAATGCAATGCCAAGGGCCATCTGTTTCTACCCACTTGACTGTTTCTACTGTATACCCTACTACCCAAATACTTAGTAGAAGAAGGTCACTCTGTAACCTGTTGTAGGAATGCACTTAAAGAGAAGGGAAGAGGAAGGGCTTTATATACTAACTCCAAACAACCTCACTAATCTTTATCGGAGAAGGAAGTTCTTTCATTTATAAAAATGATAGATTACAGCAATACAAAAGTGAATCAATCAACGCACATTTCAGAAGGTAGAAAACACACCTCTAACAGATTTAAAGCCTTTTTTCATAAACAAAAAGGTTTTCCATTATCTTGAACTTAATGGAATATCAAATGTTACCAAAAAGTAGTCTTTCTGACATTTTCACATTTATTTTTTGTTGGAAAGCAATTAGCTATTAAAAGTCCTGATAGTACAATGATTTTTTTTTTAATACACAACTTAAATTAATTAAAAAATGTCTCTTTCTATAATAGAGAAAATAAATTTTAAAATTATTTTGCTTCAATTACAAAATGTGCAGCATAAAAGGTGTAAATATTAGGGCTGTGCGAAGCTTTGGTCCCTGAGTCGATCTGGTGGAGATTCAGCCTGATTCAGTGGCCAAATCTCTGAATCCAAGTCGAATCAGAGGACCCTTTAATGTCCACAAATCGAATCGGAACCCTCTGAATCGCTTCATAGAGATTCAGAAAGATTTTGAGATTCAGACATAGCACAGCTTTAATGGTTTTTTCTACATATCTCTAGTTAGCAGGTGGCTTGTAAACACTGTGATGCTGGGGCGCATAGAGTGACGCACAGAAGTGTGGGGGGTCCCCAGAGTGCTTGGCAGCAGACCCGTAAGTGGACTTCCAGGTCCACTGGGGAGCACGCCCCCATCTTCTGCACCCCAGGCAGACCCAGATATTCAGGATATCCAGGAATAAAAAAGAACCACAGAAAAAAAGTGGAGCAGCATATGCTCAGCCAGTGTGTGCTGCTGAAAAGTGGAGCTGACACTGTCAGCCAGACTCCACACAGCAGAATCACCACAGCTGCAACCCTGGAAGGCCCCCAGGACCCAAGGTAAAGCTGCTGAGGCCAGCACTGTGCTGGCCTTAGCCTCCCTTACCCCACCTGGGGTAACTTGCCATGCGCCACAGTGCACATGGCATGGGCATTCCCTGGGGACAAGAAGCAGTGGCACAAGGTGCACCACTGCAACTTGTCCCTGAGGAACCAAACATCCACACACATCTGTGTGCACCCATTGTTACTTTCTACTACATTGTAGGGTGGAGATAACCAACAAAGTTGGCCTGGGTATCAGTAGAAGTCTAAATAGGGCAGCACAGAGTATGTAGAGTATTCACACTGCTGTAACTTTTCTGGTATTTAACCAGCCTCGTTTATATTACACTAGTTAAAATCAGTCACCCTACACTACCAAGATTTGCCTTGCATTTAAGGAATTAATGGCTATAATCAACTTGGTACCCAAAAGCTTGCCTAAAATCTCTCCCAGCAAGAATATTCTTTCCTCCTTCATATTTCCAGGGTCATCACACAATTCCAGCACAATTCCTACAGCACAATTCCAACTCTGTAATCAACATCGTAATGCTTACTGCAATATCAATTCTTGTCAATCCATTGCCTTGATGTTAAGTTTGAGTTTCTAATTCAGAGGTGAAAAGCATCTTTAACTCTTGATTAAGTTGTAGTTTGGGGTTTTATGGTATTTTTCTCAATAAAACACAAAAATTAGGTTGTTTTATTTTGAATTTTCATACATTTAACTGGGGCTAGTTGAAAACTAATTTATTTGCAAATCAATTTCCAGTGTTTCAATTTCCATATCTCAGAGATTTCTCCCTACCTCTACTATTTGTTTCTCTTACTTACTTATTTGTCCTCATCTTTTTCAACTAAATTTTAAAAAAGGAGAAAATAAGGCAGAAGTCCTGTGGAAAAAGAGCATGTGATCATGTAATGAAGACTGGATCATAAAGCAACACATAGAGCTGCTGAATTAAGTCACACTGGTCATGTCTAAATGAGATATTTAACACATAATTGCCTAATTAACTGCACAGTTACTTGTGCACCCCTATTACAGCTCACAAAACTAACAAACTCAGCAGCAGGGTAGGCTTGTAAAATACAAGTACCCGGCTGCAGAGTTATTTTGTGCACAGCAGTGCACATGTAGACACCAACTTGGCTGGCTGGGGTGCTTGCCTGCCAGCTAGCACCCTGCTGAGGCACCTATCAACTCTTCTATACCAAACTGAACAGAGTTGGAGCAGTCCCATGCTGGCAGATTGATCCTAAAGGCCCCCATGCCAGTTAGGGCTGCTTCAGCTGGGCTTCACATGCTATGCATAAATTAACTTTGGAGCTAATTGCTCCAGAGTTGTTTGCTTCTGGGTGCATGTTCAAATGGCATGCCCAGGAGAAAAAAATCCAGAGCAATAATCTCCAGAATTTATTCATGTTCACTAATATCACCCATTGATTATATTCATTTTGGCATTTCTTAAATTTTGAATGACTGATTTTACAATCTTCATCTTTTATAATATTGGGGTTTAGATGTAATATTTTATTTAATTTTCATTAGCAATTCACTTCCTAGTATACATACCCTACTATTCACAGAGGGGATCTTTTTGAAACCCAAGAGTATGTATATATGCTGCAAACTGCAGTGTGGTGCAG
This sequence comes from Crocodylus siamensis, assembly GCF_052110815.1. Taxonomy (NCBI): domain Eukaryota; kingdom Metazoa; phylum Chordata; order Crocodylia; family Crocodylidae; genus Crocodylus; species Crocodylus siamensis. Next base: position 73,457,593 of record NC_143397.1, on the reverse strand, counting down.
ATGTGTGCGAGCACTAGAAGTGGGCTAGCCATGGCAGCGTATCACTCAGCATAGGCTAATTTACCTTGCCTTCCATTTACCGGCATCCAGGACCATCCTGCCATGGCAAAACAGTCTTTGGCACCACCGCTAGCTCATTAAAAGTTCATTCAGGTATCTTTACAATACGCTGCAGTCTGCACCATAAGCAGGCCCACAGTCAGGGACACTGATAAGGCAGTCTTGTCTTGCTGCTTCCCATGCTGCATTTAGTCTATGCATTAATAGAAATCTTTAGTTTTCAGGACTGTCAGTGAGAATGACATTTGAATTATCATCAAATTCAGTCTCCCTCCTTTTATTTATTTTTTTTACTTAGTCAAACTGACAGGATATTTCCTTACTCCTTAGACAAGCATCTGCTTTATATTCATATGGAGATTCCATAGTCTACTGCAGCCTGTTTTTGTTGGTGCATCTGCCTCAAAGGAACTGTTAAGCCAGCCTAACCAGCCCTCCAAACAATCTCTCCATGTAGATTAACAAAGATGAATAGCTATCCATGCACTCCCTAAAATAAGAGTGTGCTGAAGTGGCCAGGTCAATGAGGGAGGAAAACAGTATGACCTGGACACATTGGCTGATTCCAGATGAGCAAGTACATACCAGTTGCAGTGCTTCAAAGCAGTTTAAGATGCTGCAAGAGGCACTTCAAGAATGAAAAAATGTTCTCTATGCTCTAAATTTGATACTGGGAAATCCCAGTATCAAAAAAAACCAAAAACCCCACACTGGAAAAAAGCAGCACTGGGCACATGCCTGGAGCATGCCCAGAGGCAACCAGAGGCTGAGTCTTTCAAGGAGACACTCTGGCACCCAGCCATAGTGTTTCTATGGCTGCCCAATGCCCCTGCTACCCCAGCACGCTGCCTCCGTATGCTGGAGCAAATAGGAGTGGGGCAAGGCTGCAGCAGTAGATTGGACCCAAGCTCTGTCCCAGGTAAGTAGGGATGTGGGAGTGGGGGGAAAGCTTAGGAGGTGTGGGTCCCCCCCCACCACGGCATGGAACACAGTGCCCCTCCCATCAGCATCAGCCACAGGAGCCATCATGCCCACTCCTATCAGAGACCCCTGGAAGAGTGGCCTTGGACCTGGTGGCTGCACATGTTGCAGGTCATAGGCCCAGCCCACTGGTGTGCACCTTTGAGAAGAACTGGGCTGGCTCTTGCTGTCACCTGAGGTTCCAGCACTGCATGCAGAAGCTGTGCACCCTTAGGCTAGGCCAGGTCCTGCCTCCATGGAGCTGGCCCAGCCCAATGAAGTGCAGGGCACATGGAGGCAGGACTGGACCCAGCCTGGCTTGAGGGTTCACGGCTCACCCTGGGTGACAGCAAAATCTAGCCCAGTTCTGTTAAAGGGTGTGTGCCAGTAGACTAGGCCCACACCCTGTGGCATGTGCAGCCAAGGGGTCTGTGCCTGCACCGCACTGCCAGGGGTCTCTGCCAGAAGTGGGCATGAGCACTCCAGCAGCTGCTGCTATGGCTGCTGCTGGAAGAGGTGCTATGGGGGGGCAGGCTGGGGACCCAACCCTCCTAAGCAGTCCACCCACCCCCACCCTAACAAATTCCCCTACAATCCACCCATGAACCCCACACCCTCAAGTCACAGCCACAACCCCCCCACCACATACCTACCTACAATCCCCACACCCACAAATCCCACACCACCCCAAAGCCCTGCACAAGCCTCACACTGCCCCCACAAACCTCACCCTCACAAACCCTATTCCCACCCCTACACCCCCCAAGCCCCTCACAAACCCCTCCCCTAAAACCCCACAAATCTCATACCCTGAGTACCCAGCCAGCAGGCTGGATAGGACAGGACCTGCTGTTGGGAACCATGGCTGCAGAGACAACTGCCACACTGCAGCCCTGCCCCAACTCCACACAGGCACTGGGACATATGGCCCCAGCCCATGGGAGCTTCTGATCCCAGGAACCACCTCAGGGCTGTGATGGGCTGGGGGAAGGGCAGAGGTGGCAGCAGCAGGGTGTGTGTATGTGTGAGAGAGAGAGAGATGGTGGTCAGCGATGGGGGAGAGTGGTTACCAGAGCTGGGCTTAGAGGCCCCCTGCCCCCCTAGAGCAGCCTGTGCAGGAGGAGGCCAGTGTGGAAGGAAAGGGGCCCATCCAGCCCAGCCCAGTCCCTGAGCCCCAGTTAAGGGCTTCCCAGGAACAGCATAGGGATTTCTGGGGCCCAGGTCCAGGCACAGGGAGAAGGGTTGGCACTGGTCAGAGCCACATAGCAGCAGGTGGTCCAGCTGCAGCTGGACTCACACCTGCACCCCAAATCTGGTGAGCAAAAGGGGCAGGACAGCTCTGATTTTTATATGACAAAAACCCAACAGCAAATGCTCAAGTGGGCAAATATTTAGAATTCATTTTATTATGATGATAGAAGCACTGGTAGCCTTCCAAATTGCTTAAAAATTGTAAAGATATCAATAAAACATTGCCCAACTGATGTTTCTTTGTATAGTGGCATTTCATTTTAACTGCAGAAGAACATGGATTTGGGGTATTTTAATGAGAGAATTTGGGATTTTTTATTAGCAAATTTGCAATTTTTAAACAGGGAACACCTCTCTGCCACAGAGGAAAGTTGCAGGACCTGGCAGAGGAGGGGGACCCAACTGAAGGGCAGACGAGGTGGCTGACCTGGCCACTGGGGCCAGGAGGACATGCTTCAATGGTCTGAAGTGGGCCACTACAAGGAGCACATCTGGGTGACAGCTTTCCAGATGGCAGAGTGGAGACACCAGAAGACATGACAGCAGTGCTGCCCAAAGGCCAACTGCATAGTCATGGCCTGCTGGCAACTGGCCCAGAGGTGCAGGCAGCTCTGCTGCAGTACCCTTACCACAGCCCAGGTGGCCATGCGGTACCTGTCTGGGTTTGTAGGTGCACCATCATGGGGACACAGGTCCAAGGGGGTGGATGCTGTCACAGGTGGCAGCAGGTCACTGCCAGGCAGCAGCCCCCACTGCCAGGTTGCTGCAGTGGGTAGAGGGTGCAGGGTTACTCTAGGTTAGGGCTGCTTCAGCAGTCCAGCTGGCATAAGAAGCTAGTGTCTGGCCAGGCCTCACAAGCTCCTGTCTATTTGTAACATTCAATTACCGTGGGCCCTAAGGCCCACCTGGCTAGCTAGTAGCCCCTATTATACGGGGGCCTCAGAAGCTCCTAAGGGCAAGTAGCCCTGAGCTGCTCACCTGTGCTAGCCCCAGCCTCTAGCTCCCCCTGGCTGAAGATCCAGGAGGAGCTGGGCAGGGTCATTTTGCCCTAAGTGGCACAATGTATGCCACACCAAAGTGCATGTTCAGATATGTGTGCTGAAATACAAATCTCCAGTACAAATTTGTGCCACTAATATTTGAGCTGCTGCAAGTACACATGCCTGCATGTGTGGACGTGCCCACTGTGGGTGAGTCCAGATGAGCATGGCCATGTGGTATGTGGTGCCACAAACATATCTGCAGAACAGTGAGGTGTTTTCTGCTCTTCAAGGGTGCACTGCCCACATGTATGCTGCTCCAGTTTTTTTTTCTACAGGTTTTTTGATCCTTGGATATCCAGAGGTCAAAAAACTTGCAGGGGGAAAAAATGGAACAGCACACACACAGGCAGCATGCACCACTGAAAAACAGAGCTGGGCCACCTGAAGCTTTGCTGTGGCTGCCAGCCAGGCTCCACCTAACAAGGTCACCACTGCTGCAGCCCTGAGAGGCCCCCAGGGCCCCAGGTAAGGTTGCTGGGACCAGCACAGTGCTGGCCACAGTCTCCCCTACTATCCCCAGGGTAACTTGCTGTGGGCCAAAGCACACATCGCATAGGCATTCCCCCGGGACAAGTAGCTGAGGTGCAAGGTGCACTGCTGCTACTTGTTCCTGAGGAACCAAACATCCATGCTCATCTGGACGAGGCTTATATTCCTGCTATTCTGGACCAATAGAGTAGCCTAAAAGGTCAGTACAAAGGTACTGACAATTAAAACAGCCCTTGAATTGAAGCTGGGAGATGGAATTTCAGGAAGCTGCTTTTCTCTCCTACCCATGCACTGTGGCTAAAAACCCAGCCCCGCCCTCTTTTTTTTTCAAAACAAGTCCTTTCCTAATCCTAATGGACTTCATTCTGCTGAGCAAATTAAAGTTAATTTAAAGCTACTGAGTGCAGCAGTCTCTTGTAAACCAGATGTTGCAACCCGTCAAAGTCAACACATTTTAAGATCAGTGCATTTTCATGTGGAGAAATGTGTGAAAATCTAGAGCAGAAGCCTTTCAGCTGTGGTTCAGAATTGCAAACCCCAGAGGCCTGTGTATCCAAAAAGCAAAACAATTCAAAATGAATGACAAGAAAGACTTCCCTTGCCAACATGACAGAATAATGAAGGTATTTGAGTAGATTTCAGTGGGGGTTACTAATATAACCTTAGGAAGAACTGTCTTGGATTTTCTGAGTTGTATTATTCCCAAAGTATGCCCTTAATAAAATTACAGCAATTTATGATTCTGAGAGTGAGAGAAAGATCACAAAAACATTTATTATGGAGTTGTCTAACAGTTCCCTTGATGTCTTATTAGTGTTCTGAGTATAATCCCTCCCTTCCCCCAGTCTCATGGGCCTATCAGGGGTGAGGGCTGAGCCAGTTAAATGGAATGAGAGTTCTGCTGAAAGGATCCCAACGTGCCTTGAAAACCTTAATACTAATTTTACTCCAAATCATTATTTTCAGTTCCATCGACTTGTGTCTTTCCCCAAGTTCTAGTCAGGCCTGGATACAGATTGTTAGCATTAGAACCAGTTGGAAAAATACAGAGGGATTTATGGCCACTGTGCCTGTCCAGCTCTGGGGAAGCCTAAGCCATGTAAGACTTCCTCTGTGCTAGGGATCTGAAGGCTTCCAGAGTTTGAGGATCTGCGGCAGCCTTTCAGGTGAATTACCTCTAAACCAGGACTCTTACTAGGCCTAGTGCTATTCCAGTATACAAGGCCTCTATTGGGCAAGCTCTCAAACTGTAGCTGGACGGAGCAAGCTAAGAAGACTCATTGAGAAGGAAACTGGCAAGGAAGGAGGAACAAAGGCTTGCTGGTAGACTATGGAAAACACAAACTGGATTTGAGGGAAAAGGAAAAAATTGGAGGTAAGGGCCCAATGGAAGAGAGGAAAGAAGAATTACGATGCTTGTTGGGAGAAGGAAGAGACACTGGAAATTTGGGACTTAGAAAGGTTGGAGAAGTGGTCAGAGCCTTATTGGAAGGAGAGATGGGAAGAAGTGAAAGACTTACAGCATTATGAGGATCTCTGTGACCCTCTCACCCACTCTAGCACTGTAACTGCTCTGCTGTGTTACACTGGACATGTCTAACGTGTACATTTACTGTGCAGTAACTGAAGTTTCTGCATAGTACAGGCATGTGCCTACGCATGCACACCTATACTGTGCAGTAAATATGGTGACTTATGTTGACTTGAGCATAAATTTGATACCTGCATCATTACTCCTGATTAGTTACTGTGCAGTAATGCACATGTAAATGCCTTACTATGCAATAGTGTTGGGTGTGTGGACTGACTTGAGACTAACTTTAGTCCTAATGTGCTTTAATGTCTGCACATGTGGATGCTGGCCTAGTCCCATTTACTGAGCAGTAATTTACTGCATAGTAAATTTAAGCCCGTGTAAATGCACCGCTAGACACACCCACTGTATTGTCAGTATGCACTGAAGAAAAAGTATTGTGTGTAATAAAGGGATGGGATTGTGCCAAAACAACGTTAAGAACAGTCATTGAATATATGTGGCAGAAAGGACAAAATACCATGGAGATATAGCCAAAAAGATCAAGTTTCCAATATAATTCTGTATCTAGAATATATTCCCCCAGTTCTTCATACAAAGAACAAGTCTATGCCCTGAAATAATGGGAGATAATTTTACACATGACCTTTGTGAACTCAATTTAGAGCTCTGAGATTTTGGCCAGAGTTTACTGGTCTGATTTGGCCCTACATTTTGAGACAGAGGTTAATTCATTTCCTGCTATCTGCCAGCTCATCTTGGAATTCCTAGTGAAACCTTGCATCCTTAATATCACTTGCTTGGCATCACATTCACCCATGAATTCAATTGCTGTCAGCTTCCCCAAATACAAATGCTAAGAATTAACCAAAACAGTCTATTTTAAATTAATGCTACCACTATCTAAATTTAGCCAGTTGTACCTACTGGTAAGTCAGCTCATATGATGTTCCCTTGGGTATAGGCTCAGCCAATGATGCTGGACCCTCTCAGAATACTTACAGAATGTACAAAAGGTAGTTTAAGGACAGAGTGGTAGCCTTTTGTGTGGATTTCCTCTTTTGCCTCTTTGCAGCTGAAATCTCAATGCTGTTTAGGGGTACTTGTTTTGATTTTTTTTATTTATAGGCATAATTGCTTTTAGCAGCAGTAGCTCCAATTTTAGCAATTAGTGGTGTCACTTTTTTCGTTTTTTAAAAAATCCAGCTGAGAGTATGGAAAGGAACTGTGAAAGAATTAAAGATTAAAGATACTGAAGTCTTCCCATGATGACACGCTCTTCATTTGTACTGCCAATAAGCAAATAGTGGGGTGGATTATGTGATTCTGAAAAAAACCAGAGCCTAACCAAACTACAGAAACCTATTCAGCCTAATAAATTTGCCATTCTGTACCTGAATGTAAAATTATCTTTCTGTTTTATATCTGTCAATGGACCCAATCTCCTCCTTCTCCCAAACCAAATCCAGGGCAGTAAGAGCTCTAGAACTGCCAACAAAATAAATATAATAATAGAGCTCCTGAACCATTGATGATGTTTGCTTCACTTTTATCTTCCTTGATAATTTAGTCCATTAATATATATTAGCCTACATGATCAGGTCATTGATTTCAGCATCTTCAAGTCATTTAACACAACACTCTTGTAGCTGGTGAAGAAGAAAAATCAGAGTCACTTCAATGTCGAAAGCAATTCCTGCATTTTCTTAAAATCTGTAATATGTCCTGGCACTGAGGCTCAGCAAAAGTTTCCATGGGCATAACTGTTCCTTGTAATGCTTTACCCATTAATTTACCAGAGGACAAATCAAAACTATATGAGACTTCCTTTCTATGCACCTTAAGCAACATAAAAATAGTGACATCTCTTAATGAAGGCAATCGTATATAGCATAATCGTATTATGCTGCACAGTTGAAATGTCAAACTAGAGCCATTCAAAAGTAAAAGAGTCAGGGTTAGAACAAGATGACAGATTTTAGTACACCTTCATTATTCCTTCCCCTCCCAATTTCCTTGTTTTGTGTAAAAAGATATCTCCGGTTCTACAAAATCATAGCAACTCCTTTTGTTTCCCAAACCCATCTCAAAATTCTTTAAGGAAATTATAGCAATGCTTTAAGCAGATTCTGCGAGTTCAACTGGAATTAGGATGCACCAGGTATGTTTGACTGAACTGAAAGAGGAACACACGTTTAGAACAAGGATACTCATGAAGAAATGAACAGATGAACACATTAAAGGAATAAGTACAGTAATTCCAGACCACCCTAATGCTGTAACTGGCATCCTAAGGGTGCAGACAGAAGGGCAGCTCCAAGGTCTAACTCATGGCGATTCATAGAAACTGCCATGAGTAAGACTGATCCTCTCAACAAACATTAGCTGTTGGATTGGGAGGGTGGAGGATCGGCTCGAATTTGGAGCTGATCCAGGAAGAGAAGCTGCATCTTCCTCTGTGTCTCTTCCCCTGGTTCTGCCTCGCCTCTCGCAGGTTTGCTGCTGTCTCTAGATGGGAGGTGGGGGAAGGCAGGGGAGGGAGGTCCCTTCTGGGGTTTTCTCAGCCCCGCTGCAGTGAGGTGGGCAGGTGAATTAGAGTCCTGGGACTCCCACGGGCTCCAATCCACCCACTCCCCCTACCCCGGCGGGGCTGAGAAAACCACAGAAGGGATTTCCCTTCCCTGCCTTCTCCTCTTTCCATCTAGAAACAGCAGCTCAACTAGGCTGCTGTTGCAGCTGGAGCAGACAGAAAGTAATGAAGTTGCTCCATTTAGGACTGGCTTCTTTTGAACCCTTATACAATGAGGGTTAAGTTGTTACATGATCAAAGGGCTCTGCAGTCATGCTCTTCTGTTTGGGCACAACTTCAGTGGGATTTCAAGGGGTCGATTGTGGGACAAATGTCCTTTCTGTCTATGCCCTAAGTGACATTGTTCGCCAATCCCACAGGCTTCTATAACAGCCTGTACAATATCTTCTTTTTATCAATCCCATGGTATACTTAATATATTATTTAGACTCTGGCAGTAAAAGGTATGATAATAACTATTACACAACCAGAGGTTCATATGCATTCTGGTTTGTAGCTTCCTGGCATATTATCCTTAAAACTGAACAGGATAAACAGTGTCCACACCTCCATACCTATTCTGAGTAAAGCATTTTAAGAAAGGGAAAAGGATCGTCTGATATAGGTGATAGGTCTGAAATTACGAAGGAACGTCCCCAATAACATTTGCATGCAGTTTCTGTATATTTGCTCTTTTCAGAATTCTTTCCTTTTCTTCAGAGCTGACAAACAAACCAAACGATTGGAATTCTTAGGCGGTGCTGAGATATTACAATCACGGATATTTGCTTCTTACCTTATCTACGTTTATCCCTTTGGCTGGATAGAAAATTATCAGTTTCAGGCCAGAAGAGATGAGGGAAAAGGGAAGGAAGAGAGGGAAACAAAGTTAGGGATTAATACAGGAAATATGAGCACTGGGAGGAATGGAATCAGGGCATACATAAAGGATATCATTCAGATGAGAGGAGAAAGACAGAGAAAGCAGATAAAATGAGAAATGCACTTTAAAGGGCTTAGAGAAGTTTCAATAAATAAAATTTTGGACCACTGGATCTTTTGAGGTTTGATATCAGCCTTTGGGATGACCTCTACCCATAGTTACTTCCTTCTATTTTTGCTACAATCTGGTGGATGTTATATGGGAAAAGGTTCCATAGGAATTGCGACTTAACTGTGTAAAGCCTCTTGGATCAAGCTGCAACTTGGTTAGATGATTTTGCTCTTAACCATCTGTTCTGCATCTTGAATTAACGTTAGAGCTCTCCCTGGAGTGTATTTGAAGTCTTAAACAATTTCACTTCAAAAGGCAAGCCAAAACAACAAGCAGGTGGGCTGGTCCTAAACAACATGAGTGATGTCTAAAGGCACTGCCATGGGTACAAACAGAACTAACATCTGGTGAGACATCAGTTTTTCTTGAAACTTGTTAAATAGTCACATGAATGCCCATGTTGAAAGAGAAAAGAAACTGATCACCACTGCAAGAACTAACTACACATATTCATCAGAAACTGAACAAATATTAGAGAAATGAGTTTGAACAGATTTTTATAAAGGAAATCTAGCTGTCACTGAGAAACAAATTAGCTATAGGCAAAAGGAAAAGTAACTAGCGTCAGATACTGTTTACAAAGATAAGTTTATGTTTTTCATAAACAAGAAAGGCTCTAAGATACTGATTTTCTTAAAATGGGGTTCAATATAGGAGCCAGCTATATTAAAGATTTGGCAGTGGAACTAATTTTTCCTTGAGCAGCAATTAATTAAAGCAGATAAAGTCTGACTGGCAAAATACCCAGGAAAAATATAAATATTATCAGAATAGCAGATAAATTAAATTTCACAAAATATATTTAACTTGTTAAAAGACAGGCATTCATTTCTAAGTATAGTGTTCCAGAAAGAATTCCTCCAGTCATTTAATTATGATGCCTTATAAACCATGCAGTAGCTTTTGTATCCCTGTATTGATCCTTAGCTATTACTTTTTCATCTAAGGGTGTATATTAGATATCTAACAGGGGAAACGCTTTAGTTAGCAAACTCTTTAGTATTGTTAATGACAGTTTCAATGACAGATGTCAATGTTTGACCCTTACTGGCTGTAACTAAGCTCTCGCTGAAGTAAAGAAAAGAATGAGTCTGGCTGGATGGACAGCAGATAAGTAAGTGAGTGTAGTATGATACGGTACTTAGGGTTATTGGTTGTATGATACAGTATACTTTTCTAGGTCAGAGTTCCACTATTTTTTATACCAATGTTATGCAGAAATGTAAACATTTGAGAAATACTCATCCTAGATTTTTTTGGGATAATACAGTGAACGTAGGAGAAAAAAGTGCAGATGGTGAATCGGCTGTACTATTGATATAGCGACTTCCAACATTTCTTTTTGAATGCATGCAGCATATGCTACTGTTATTTCAAAAATTTATTGAATATTGCAAATAAATAATATTTGTGCTTTGCTTCATTTTACAATAAATCAGATTGCATATAATTTCTTGTCTCTCCTGCTTTCTCTTATTTTAGTTTGCCATTGTAAACCCTTTCTATGAAGGCTGCATACAGACATTTGGGGAGGTTAGGGGGAGGTTACATTGAGTTAAAATTGGCCAACCTATCTGACTTAGTTTCCCAGGTGCAGACCTTACACTGGTTAGGTGGATCTAAGTGTGAACTGTACAGAAGCTCAGAACAGTTAGATCAGTCTAAAAATAGTCAACCCAACCTGAGTTAACCCTACAGCTGAGGTTCACTCAATTTAGATCAGGTTGGCCATTTTTAGACAGATCTAACTTTCCTGGACTTCTTTATAGTTTCCAATGCATCCGAGGGCTGGGAAAGCCCAGCCACCAGCCCCAGGGCTGAACTTTTCCTACCCCCTCCCTGGCACTAGTCTATTTATAGCCCTTGGCCCCTCCCCCCACCCCCAAATGGACAACCCTCCCCAGACCTCCCCCCCAATCTGCCAAGCCACAAGCCACTCCTGGTATCAGTTTTACTAGCATTTGCCAGTGCTGGGAGCTGAGCAAGTAATCCAGGCTGAAGGACGGACAGTAGCGGTGGGGGGATGAAGAAGAGAGTCCTCCATCCCCTTTTATGGATCCCACGAGTCCCCCTGATCCCACCAAACCCTCCTGGACCCCCCAAACTGCCCAGTGGACACTGCCTTCCTCTCCAATCCCCCAATCTCCACATGGACCCTACCTCTCCCTTACCCCCCTCAACCCCCTGAATCCCCCATCTCCCTCTGGCACCCGCTTGCTCTTGCTGATCCTTCCAACCCTCCCACTAGCCCCCTGCTTCTCGACTTCCATTAGATCTGGTGGCCATTTTAAACTTGATCTAACCTCCCCCTAACCTCCCTTACACAGCCTAAATAAAACAGAAACTGCTTCCCAAGCTATTTTCCTTACTGTGCTGTTTTGAACTGATCATTTGCTCTTCTCTTTCTTCGTGCTTTTACCATACTTCGTAAGAAGATTATTTCTAATCAAGAGATGACAAGAAGATCTGTGAGGACCAATATAGACTCCCTCCTCAAGTCACAATGTTGTGAGGAAACTGCAGGCCTTACAATCAGCTCTTTTCTGGGTCTCTCCCATTTTCCTCTAGAGCATTCATTCAGGATTATATAGAACTTGGCAAGAATTATTTGTTAGGGTTTTTTATGAAGCCTGTTTTGTGACTGATGTGTGAGCCTAAACAATCTTTCCTCACTTCCTGTCTAAATCTGTACAATACACCAGTGTTGTGAACACAGTTATTTCTCTGCTTGATGGGGATAGATGCTGTATGCTGAAGTGATTCAGAACTACACAGGCTGTTTCACTGAAAGCTGAACTTTGGTGAACTATTCTCTTTGGATTAGCTGGTAAAGACTTGAGAGTTCAGTGCTGTTCAGTTTGAATAAAGCAAGTCAGAGAAAACAAGGTTTGGTAATCTCAGGGTATTTCATGACATAGAACAAGGCTTTGATTACTTTCTTTTAACATTTTACTTTGAGATGTTTCCAAGGATTATAATCACTACCAGGATATCATTAAAGAATGAAGGATTCAGTCATTTGAGATTGCAAAATATTTTCCCCTATGTGACAATAATTAATAATGTTCCCTTAAGCTTATAGTTTGCTTTGATTTATAACATAGCCATATACACTAAGTGCCTATCCAAGGCTGTAGGTCTCTGATGCAAATTTAAAAATACAGTCATATAATTAAAATGGTTTTCATCTATATATTTCCATATGTTGTATAAAACACTTAGAAAAGGTGGACAGAGATTCTGATAGACATCTTGTAGGTATTTGAGGAAACAAGGCAAGTCCTTCAGAGACATTTAATTGATCTCTGAAGATTTAGCATTAGACCACCTGTAGCAGTGCCCCCCCCAGAACTGTTTGGCTCCATCAGGTAAAACATCTTAAGTAAAAGATTAATTTATTACTATTGTAGCTTATGAACCTCAAATGCTGCTTCCTACATGAATCTCTGTCTGATGTCACTGTTTTCTTTTACGGATTGTTGTAAGCTAAGTAGGTACAAAGCAAAAGTATGAAGTCTTGCATTTTTTTGGAAACCAAGTGTTGGGTCTGTGACCATGACAACTGTAAAAACTGGGACACATTCTATAACAGCAACAGAAAATCTCACAGAATCATACACATGCAAACAGATTGTGACCTGCACCAATTTTCATTAACTTTTTTGGAGAATGGAATCAATTAAGAATCTTAATTTAAAAGCAGTGAAGAAAGTTTGGCCAAAGATCCTTAGCAAACATTTAATTAGAGGGCTCTGTCATTTTCAGTCTTAGACAAGGAGAGCCCGGTAACTTAGGATAGTAGTCTGCAGTACAAGGTGGGATACATTTTTTTGCACCTTCAAGCCTCCTGACGGAAAGGACTGTGAATGCTGTAAAGATAGCACACTTGAAGGGCTATAAACATCTGGAAATCATGTCTTTCCATATTCTTCTCATGCTAAAGAGCATTATAATTGACAGAGATTTGGGAAGACATTTCTCTCCCCATAAGTGATACACACACAATTAATGGACACAATTATTTTATATGGGCTCTTATTTTTTGAATTTGACAGTCTTTATAGGCAGTTAAACAGTTTCTCCTGTATAATCACTTACTCAGTTACTTTAACAGTTGTTGAAATCTTTCACCCACCAAGGGAGAGAAATATCCTGCATAGGAAATTATACCTGTGAAATCCTACAGATTGGTAGAAGGGGTCCAAAAGCAGATGTCCTAGCTGAAACTACTTGTAATTCTTCTTTTTTATTTAATTGACTTGATTTCAAATGGAAGGTCTTCCTCTAAAGCTGTGGACACTTCATATTGCTCTATAATCAACCTCGGGGATCATAGAAAAAAACAGCAGTAATAGGAACTGATGATTAGTTTGCTTATACTGGCAGAAGCATGGCAGTCATGCAGTGCTTGAAGGAAGAGAATTTAGGGGACCATGTTGCTTTATGTATCTGAAAAATGTGTACAGCTCAAGAGTTTTGCAACGCCTCTAGTTTGCCAGTTCAAATCCAGGCCAGATTGTTTGTAGCACCCATATTTCCTGCCATCAGGTTGTTATTCCATCCTAAGGGGGTGATTGTCCCAGACCTGGTGACCATCCTAAAATATTGGCCCCATAAAAATAAATGGGAGTTTTCCTCATGACTTCAGTGAAGCCAGGATTTCCCCCAAAGTATCTGTATCACCACAATTCATGCAAGTGCCCTTCCCTCTCTGGCATATTCAAGAGATTCTGTTTATTAAAATGTTGGCCTACATCTGAAGTACCTCTTTTCTTTTGGAACAGTCTTATGTGTTCAGATTTTATGCAGATTTTTGGTAGAGACAAGGACTGTTATTGAGAAGACTGCATGTATGAAGCTAAAAGATATCTATTCTATAATTAAATAAAGAAGACTTCAAGCTCCAAAGCTTTAGCGAGCAATTTAACATACCAATAAGAGTAGGAGAAACACTGATGAGAAAGATCCTCAATGCAGAACACCAGACAAGTGATTTTCTTTAAAACCTTATCTCGGTGAGAAAGCAGGGTTAAAACACCTGAACTGATACAGTGAAGATTTTATATTTGTAGTTATAAAATATACTACAGTTGGTTAGAAGGGTGCTGTAGTGAAGTACTCTAAATGTTCCAGACTTTTTTTTTTCTTAACAAATTGGCAGTACTAACAAATGTGCCTATGATATTTTTGGACCATTATAAGTACACCCAATTCTTCATACATTGTAGAACAAATAGCTGTAATTGTCCAATGCTCTTGAAAGCATTTCAGATGTACAGTATGAGGCCTCTGAGCAAACCCTATTATTATTTTTTTCCTGCTGTGTTTATTTCAAATGTCATACTTGGTGATGGATGCATAAGGAAAAGTATTGACAGCTCACATTTAAAAAGGGTTAGCACTTGCCAACATGCTGACAGAGTTTCCCACCCCCCCCACCCCCCCTAAAATGCCTTTTTTTAAAAAATCTTTTTTTGGTAATGTTCAAATGATTTTCTTTTAGCACAAAAGGTTAGGATGAATAGGTGACATCTCCCTCATTTGAACCAAAATGAATGGACTAGATTAGCATTTGCCTAGCAACTCAACTGTGTTTATTACTCTCAGATGTAGTTAACATAGAAATGTTTTCTTTTTAATGGTTTTTATAGAAGGTTTTCAGGATGGTAGCTAGCCTTTTATGAATACAAGGCGTTCTCAGGCATGTTTGTAGTTTTGACAATTGTTATTTATAAAACTACATGCAATTTTAATCAAAAGGAAGAGATGCAATCACCTAGGATCCAACCTGTCTTTGAATAGCAAAGTTAATGACAAAGATAAATTGCTTGTGATTATTTAGTCTGCAGAAGAGAAGACTGATGGGGGATTTGATAGTAGCCGGTAACTACCTGAGGGGTGGTTTCAAAGAGGATGGAGCTAGACTGTTCTCAGTGGTGGCAGATCACAGAACAAGGAGCAATGGTCTGAAGTTGCAGCAAGGGAAGTTTAGGTTGGATATTAGGAAAAATCTCTCTCGTGAGGAAGGTGGTGAAGCACTGAAACAAGTTACCTAGAGAAGTTGTGGAAACTCCATCCTTGGCGGTTTCTAAGGCCTGGCTTGACAAAGCCTTGGTTGGAATGATCTGGTTGGGGATGGGTCCTACTTTGAGCAGGGGGTTGGATTAGATGACCTCTTAAGGTCCCTTCCAGCCCTAATTTTCTAGGATTCTATATCTTTATTCAACATTTTGAAGATGCCCTTGCACTGTAAATATATATCCAACTATAGAGAAAAATCTTTTCCTTTTGGTACCTATCTAGTGGCCTGCTTTTCAGTCACACTTTCTGAGTTGGTAGCGTTTTATACAAATGTTACATCAGTATAAATAGCATAGGGCAGGGGAAAATTGATTTTAACGGTAATATGATCTTTATATTATTCTTAAGTCACACATTTATTTGGTTTTTGATTGGTCATATTTTATTATCCACTTTTGGAAAAAGTGATTTTAAAACAATTTATAACATAACAGGTCTCAATACTGTGAAATGAGATCAGCCCACTAATCAACAGCCCATAATGGCTACAAAGAAACTGCATTGTAAGAATTGCTCCAGGTAAAGACATCCTACATAAAAAAGCAAGCACTTACAAACTGCCTGCTCTTTGTTTTCTGTTGCACGTAAAGAAATTAACCAGATGACCCAATCTAAAAAATTGGTCATCTAAGATCTAATAGAAAAAATATGTAAGTGATAAGGCATTGCAGGTGGCACAGTTCTGAGCAATTACAATAAACCTCTGAAAGTGTTATAGGGCATAAGTTTGAAAGCCAAGTAGCTAAGAAATGCACTTCCTGGAGAATATTATAACTCTTTTGAAAGTTACTTTTATATAAAAGTAAAGAAGGCAATTAGACCTAACTGTACATTTAGGAGGTCTTATAGACTTGAATATGACATCACCAAGAGCCAATCAAGAAGCCTTGTGTATGTCAAGAGGTATAAAGGCATTTCATACTTTACTGCATTTCCTTATATCTAGAACAGTACACTCTTTAAAGTAGCAGCAACATTATTCAAAAGTAGGAAAATGATGTACAGTACAAAAGAGACAAAAGCCCAGAGGTAAGAAAGAGCCTGAAAACCTAGACAAAAATTTAGAAAGGGGAAGCAACAATGGAAATCTTAGAAATGTTCTCAGAAAGAGAAAAGGACAGTTAGTTAGATACTTGAAGTGTTTTTACACTAAATGCAAAAAGCATGGGGAACAAACAGGAAGAATTGGAGGTCCTAGTACAAATCACAGAATTATGATGTAATTGGGATTACAGAGATATGGTTCACATGACTGAAGCATGGTCACGGATGGTTACAGTTTGTTCAGGAAAGATAGGCAGAGGAAAAAGAAGGGGGTGTTATCCTATATATGGCAACATCTCCGTGCAGTATGAGAGGAAGATAGACCTGTTGAAAGTCTCGGGATAAAAGTCTAAAGAAAGAGCAGAAGGCATAGACATAGGAAGGCTGGGGATAATGGGGCTTAGCTCCCCACCCCCAAACTAATTTCACAGTGGCTGGCAACAGCAGCAGCACCTGGCGCTGCTTGGCACACAGCCAGTCCAGCACCACTGCCATGCCCCATCACCCCAGCACTGTGCCCAGTGCCTTGCCATGTGCTCCTTTGCCAGCGCAGCTCCCCCCAAATAATATTTTCTCCTGCCACTTATGATAGCAGAGGGGGTGTTATGGAGGGCATATGAAGGGTGGACGATATATTCAGTCACAGGGACCGTAAAATGATAGGAGTTCAGGATCTAAAGGGAGGAAGGAAGGAGAGCAGCAAAATAAGGACACTGGACGTTAGAAACGCAGACTTTAACAAGCCCAGGGACCTGATGGGAACACCTGAAGGGGAAAAGGAGTAGAGGAGAGTAGAGGATCTACTTAAGGGTAAAGGAGCAAGCTATCACAATGAGACAAAGAATGGGAAGTGCAACAGGAGACCGGCTTGGCTAGACCGCAATCTCTTCAAGCTATTGAAATTCAAAAAGAAATCGTATAAAAAGTAGAAACTTGATCATAGTACCAAGCAAGAGTATAACAGTATTGTATGGGCATGCAGGGAAAAAATTAGGAAGGTCAAGGCACAACTGGCAATACAGCTGGAAAAGGACATAAAAGGCAATAAAATGGATTCTATCGGTAAGAGGGAAAAGGATCATACATCTCTTATAGAACACAGAAAGCAGCCTAGTGACAGATGATGCAGAGAAGCCTGAATTATTTAATGCCTTGTTTACTTCACATTTCACAAATAGGGGCAGCTACCAGATGAGGAGTGCAGTAGGAAACAGAGATAGGACTAATAGCTTATAATAATGGCAGAGCAGGTTAGGGATTACTTAAAGAAGCCAGATGCTTTGAAGTTGGCAGGGCCAGACAGGATGCATCTGAGGGTGCTGAAGAAATTAGCCAAGGTAATTTTGAAGCCATTGGCTATACTGTATGAGAACTTGTATAGGTCAGATGAAGTCCCAGATGATTGGAAAAGGGCAAATATAGTGCCCATCTTTAAGATGGGGAAGAAGGAGAATCTACAGACCAGTTAGTCTGACCTTGATAGCTGGAGAGATCATGAAGCAGGTCCTCAAGAAATCCATTGTGAAGTACCTGAAGGAGAACAAGGTGATCAGGAACAGCAAGCATAGATTCACCAAGAAAACTCATACCTGACCATTCTGATTTCCTTCAGTGATGAGGTGACAAGCTCTATGGATGAGGGAAGAGCAGTGGACATAGCATGCTTTGACTTCAGCAAGACTGTTGACACCATTTCCCCTGACTTTCTTATTAGTGAGCTAACCAAATACAAACCAACCAGGTGAAAGTACTGTATGGTAGATACATAACTGGTTGGAACATCATACTCAAGTGAGTATTCCTAAATGTCTAGGTGGAAGAAGGTATCAAGTGGAGTTTCCCAAGGGTCTATCCTGGGTCCAGTATTGTTCAACACCTTCATTAAAGATTTGGATGTTGGGATCAAATGTATACTTAGCAACATTTTTAGATGAAACCAAGTTGGGTGGAATTGTGGACACTCCAGAGGACATACCGAG
Source organism: Crocodylus siamensis (assembly GCF_052110815.1). NCBI lineage: Eukaryota > Metazoa > Chordata > Crocodylia > Crocodylidae > Crocodylus > Crocodylus siamensis. The sequence goes on along the minus strand of NC_143397.1, from coordinate 73,439,529 downwards.
GATCCAGAATTACCTGGGTAGACTGGGAAAATGGTCCACAATGAGATGAGATTCAACAAGGACAAATGCAAAGTCCTGCACTTGGGATGGGATAATACAGACTGCACAAATATAGGCTAGGGAATAAGTGGCTAGGCTGCAGTATTGGGGATTACAATTGACTGTAAGCTAAATATGAGCCAACTATGTGCTCTTGTTGCAAAACCAAACCAAATCAACATAACATCAGCATACTGGGTTGTATTAACAATAGCATCACTTGCAAATTGAGAGAAGTGATCCTTCTGCTGTACTCAGCACAGCTGAGGCCTCACCTGAACTACTGTGTCCCATTTTGGGCCCCATACTTCAATGAGGAAGCAGAAAATTTTAGAAGAATCAGGTGTAGAGGAATAAAAATGATTAGAGGCCTGGGAAGCATGATTTATGAGGAAAGACTGAAAAAACTAGGGTTATTTTGCATGGAGATAAGAAGACTGAAGGACAATTTGATAATAGTCTTCAGATACCTGAAGGGTGATTATAGAGAAGATGGAGATGGGTTTTTCTCTGTGGCTACAGGAGATAGGAATAGGAGCAATAGCCTCAAGCAGCATCAGGTGAAATTTAGGCTGGAGATTAGGAGAAACTTTCTGGCTATAAGGGTGGTCAGGCATGGGAACTGGCTACCTAGACAGGCTGTGGAAGCTCCATCCCTGGACACTTCCATAAGCAAGTTAGGCAGCCACTTGGCTGGGATGGCTGAGTCAGGTGCAGGGCTGGATTATTGCATAAGCAGACTAGGCACATGCCTAGGGCTCTAAGTGAAGAAGGGGCCCCATTGTGCTTATTTTACATATTATAATTACTGAGTGAAAAAAAAAAGTAGGGACCCATAAGTTTGTTTGCCTAGGGCCCATTAACGGGTCTTGTGCAGAGGGCTGGGCTAGATGACCTTATGAGGTCCCTTCTAAACTTACTTTCTTATGATCCTAAATTCAGTTTTATAAATGTTTGTCCTGGATTGTCATCATGAAGGATAGAATGTGTTAGTTTATAGCTTTTCATTAGTTATTGTGTTGTAGAAACAAAAACAAAACAAAAATGTTCCACAATATCACAAACAAAACACGCCCATTCAACTTGAGTAATTGGGATTCTGTGCCCCATTTTATATGACAATATCCACCCATCTTTGGAGAGGACTGAAGCTGAGAGTTTCAGCAACATCAGCAGAAACGTTTACCATTTGATTTTAATAAGGTTCCCTTCCCCCCCACCCTCGATTTCACTCCACCTCAAACTCCCAAACAGTTTTGCACTATGCTGATACAATATTACACAGAAGTCATTGTTACCAGATTAGCCCATCACTTTGGGGTGTGCTTATTTATTAGGGATACATTTCAATTCTATCAATGTGCTGCTTGTGTTACTTGTGTTTCTATACCAAGCTATATATCACCCTTCTGCAAGCCCTCACCCCCAATGGAGCTATCTTGCAGGACTCAGTTTCAGTGGGGCTGGGTTCCTCCAGTCCCCAAATCAGTCATACACACAAACACACACAGATTAACGTGACACACCTGACCCGGCTGGGTTGATCAGCATGGACAGGCTGACACCCTCATATACCAAGAATCAGTTCATCAGAGCAACAATAAACTACAGTCAGATACAAGCACACAGGTAAACAGAATACCTCTGAATCCGGCTGGGTGTCCAGCTGACACCCTCATGGGCCAGCATTCAGTTTGTTAGGGCACATCTGAGCCAAACTAGGTCAACGAGCCTGTACAAGCTGAACCCCTTATGTGTTTCAAACTCAGCATATCCCAATTTTTAGCCTCTTGATGAGCAGACGCCACAGTATTTTTGGGCTTCACAGGAATCTTTAGCTTAGGTAAAAGAAATGTTGCTGCAGAGCAAGTGGGGAAGGAAAGTAGAGAAGGAAAAATACACGCAGTTACTACTAGTTTGACTATAAAAGTTATTTATTTCTAAGTATATGAAATATATAATGGTACTAGTAGTAATAGACATGCAAGGGAAAACAAACACAAACAATTACAATACTACCCCGGTTTCACTAAAGTATTTGGGGAACTTAGCTCAAGCTTAACTAATACAGTTCAGGTTCAGAAATTTATGCCTGGAGAGAAAAGAGAGAGAGCGCGAGCGCTGGGATCTCACCAGTCCAAGGCACTCAGGTTCTAATGCTGACAGGTAAAGTTCTTAGCACAATCCTTGAAGGGACATGATCTGTTTCTTCCAGCTTCTCGAGAACAGCAGTGGATGGTATCAGAGAGACTTTTCTTCTTGAAGCACACACACACTTTGCTGCTTTTTTAAGATATTTTTATACCCTCAGTTCAGCTTCAAAACATTCTCAATAGTGTAAATCATTGTCTTTTCTCTTGACAAGGAGTTATCTGATTTGGAACATCTCAAAAAAACTGACTGATAATCAGGAAAACATAAGATTAGGGAGTAACCAGAAACTTAGGAACCAGCTTGATATTCCTATGGATAGCAGATATACTGATGGGATATCCCATGGTTTCTTCCGAAACAATAGATAGCTTGCAGCATCAGGGTTTTGGATTTTTACTTGTTGTGAACAAGCCTCAGCTTAGCATGACTTTTCCAGATCTTACTATTGTCTTCTAACAGACTTAAGGCAATTATTGGTGTGTTCATAACCTTCTGTGGAGAGGACTTCCACCAGTCACCCCGGGAAAAGTATGACAACACTTGTGGTCAGGGCTTCAGTGGGCTGTGATGAACCCTTTACCATTGTTCAGATGTTGCCCACACTCCCTCTGACTCGGTGTTTTTGCCTCAGCATTCCCTAACCCGGCAACCGAGTTTTAGCCAATCAAGTTTAAATAGGCCTCCCATAGTGGGACTGGGGAATGTCCGGCCCAAGACGCCTTTTAACCTTTACTTCTGCTTAGAGGTGTGTGTGTGTGCACGCGCGTGTGTGTGTGTGTCGGGTGTGGGGGGAGTCCTTTGTAAATTCAGATTAGAACTGGTCTGATAAATGCTGAGCTGGGTGTGTGTAAATGTGGGTTGATTAGCATTTGGAGCACAGATTCCCCATCGTGCAGTGCTCCCCTGCTTTTCTGATCCCAGAATTCACTGCAGTCTCTGTTCTCCATCTCTCATGTAAATGAATGGTCATCTGGTTCCATCTGAGATGCAAATGAGACCTAGGGCAGTTGCTCCCTTATCTGGAGGGCTTTAGGTATGTCTCCCACTGCATCTTAACCAGTTTTGTTTAGGTAGAGGAGGGGATGGAAGGGGAGGGGGAATTCTTTGCGAGGCAGATAGGCTGTGTCCTGTATCAGGGTTCCCCAACAACATGGAGCTGAGAGGTAACCTCATTTTATACTGTAATTATAAAATACCCCATTGTTTTAGAATTTTTCTCTCTTTCAGTTCAGGGTAATTGATGTAATTTTGCAAGATACAGGTCATATAGTTTCATCTGAATGCATAAAATTAACATATGGAATCCATTACTACATTTTCATGACAAATTATTAGCGCTGTGTGTATGAACAGTCTATGTACTGTAAATCAATATTAAATATGTTATGGGTGTCAGAAGACAGTAGGCATTATTAAAGTTGTTGTTTTTTCCTAGTTCATTTGTTTATTGGCTCTATGCTATATATCTGCTCTACAACCAACCTATAATATGGTCAGTTAGTGAAAAAAGATATTTTTCTATGATTTCTGATTGTATAGCCTTTTCTCAATTAGACCACTTAGTTGTATTAGACAGCTCCAGGAATTTACATGGAAATAGCTGAGAACAGGAGTCATATTTCTGATGTTATGAACTAAACTAGATTTCATAACATCTTAACCAATGACAGAAAACAATTTTGTTCAACTTTTAATAATATACCCTGTTGCTGTGGTAGTTCAAAATAGTTTTGTTAAGCCTCACTGGGTTCTCTCCTTTTTTTCCATGTCTGATGTTAAGGGAGAACAAAAATGAATATTCTAAAATATAGCAAGGAGGGATATTTTCATGGTATTTGCAGGTTAACTGCAACTCTTAAAAGGTCTATTCTTGTGAGATTTCCCGATCAATCCCTAGACCACAAAATTTGGATAAGCATCTGAATTTTAGAGTGCTTATCCAAACTAAATAATCCTTTTGAGGTTTGCCCTTTAAGAATCCTGATGCGTATTTCTGCATTACCAGAGAATGCTACAGTTAGAATTTTGAATGCCTGAGAAATACTTTACAAAACAAGACAAGATAAGGGCTTGCTAAATTATGGTGATTTTAGTAAGGAATGACATGATGTTGAAGAACCCTGATATACCTGCAAAACCATTTAACCTTCTCACACTAAGAAATTATGTAAGGCTATGTTGCATAGAGGAACTGAAGATGTCTCACTCACTTAGCAGCAATTAGATCATCAAGCCTTATTGTTTGGGGTTTTATTCCTCCTCTGAATCCCAACCTGAAAATCAACTTCCTTAACTTAATCATAAAATAAGAATGAGACCATCTACCTTTGTAAAATGTTTTGAGATGTATGCAGTAAATATTATTTCATTAGTATGTATTTTATATTTTTACCACAGAATTTTGAATTTCTGTTTTCACTCTTTTACATTGTTATGATATCAGAGTAAAGAGTATATTTATTTTCAAGAGAGAGGACTATCTAGGTAAAAGTTGAGAGGAAATTGGGTTTCTCAATAAATGGAAAGGGAGAAGGTTAGGTTACATCATTCTCTCTAATAAAGGTACATTAAAAAAAAGGGAGTTTTTCTTTCAGCACTGAGAGAACAGGTTGCATAACATAAGGAAAAGGAAACATGGCATAAGGCAAACGGGATGTGGACAGCCTGGTTAGTAAGCTTCATAGACGTACTAATTGGGTTGAAATTTGCATTTAGATTTTGCTCCTTTCTGCATCTCCAAGATTTCTGGGAAACTCAGCATAAGTGTACCAGCATAAAAAACCCCAGAAAAAACGTAATTCACTACATGTGATCAATATGCTCATAAGTAAACTATGGCATGTATTTTGTATAGGTCCAAGAAACCTTCATGGCTGAGTGCGGATATCCAGGCTGGGCTGAGGGCAAAGAAAAAAGTGTACTGGTGGTGGAAGCAGGGGGCAGGGACCAAGAAGGAGTACACCTCCCTGACCCAAGCTTGTAGGGATTTGGTAAGGAAGGTTAAAGCAGCACTGGAGCTTAGATTAGCTTCTGGGATTAAGGATAACAAAAAGTCCTTCTTCAAGTATATCGGTAGCAAGAAGAAGTCTCGGGATAACATTGGACCCCTACGGGGTGGGGCAGGGCAGCTGGTGATGGACGCACAAGAGAAGGCAGAACTCTTCAACAAGTTCTTTGCCTCCGTGTTCCTGTCTGCTGACAATGGGGTGTTCTCGGGTGTTAGTGTAGAGGCCCAGGAAGAATGTGAGTCCCCCTACTGTTAGTTCAGACCTAGTTAAGGATTATCTGGAGGGCTTAGATGTATCCAAGTCGGCAGGCCTGGATGACCTTCATCCGTGGGTGCCAAGGGAATTGGCTGGTGTCATTGCGGAGCCATTAGCATAGCTGTTTGAGGACGGCTCGTGCTCAGGCCAAGTCCCTGAGAACTGGAAAAGGGCCAATGTGGTCCCTATTTTCAAGAAGGGGAGGAAGGAAAAGCCTGGCAACTACAGACCAGTCAGCCTCACTTCTATCCTGGGGAAGGTCTTTGAAAATATTATCAAGGGCCACATTTGTGAGAGCCCTGCAGGGGGAGTGATGTTGAGGGGGTAACCAACATGGGTTTGTGCCAGGCCGATCCTGCCCAACTAACTTGGTCTCTTTCTATGACCAGGTAACAAAAAGCTTAGATGGGAAGGAGGAAGTCGATGTCATCTTCTTGGACTTCCAGAAGGCCTTCGACACAGTGTCCCACCCACTTTTGGTGGGCAAGCTGAAGGACTGTGGCATTGATGAATGCACAATCACATGGGTGACAAACTGGCTCCAGGGGTGCACCCGGCGGGGGGGGGGGGGTGGATGGGTCCATGTCGACCTGGGAGGGTGTGGCCAGCAGAGTCCCCCAGGGCTTGGTCCTTGGGCCGGTGCTGTTCAACATCTTCATTAGCGACCTGGATGAGGGTGTGGAGAGCACCCTGTTCAAGTTCACTGATGACACCAAGCTGTGGGGTAAAGTGAATACACCGGCAGGCAGGGACCGCATCCAGGCAGACCTGGATAGGTTAGAGAAGTGGACAGATCTGAACAGGATGCGGTTCAACAAGGACAAGTGCAGAGTGCTGCACCTGGGGAGAGGAAACCAGCATTATGGTTATAGGTTAGGGGCTGACCCTCTCAGCAGCACAGAGGCAGAGAGGGATTTTGGAGTCATGACTGACTCCAGGATGAATCTGAGTCTCCAATGCGATAAAGCAATAGGCAGAGCCAACCACACCCTGTCCTGCAACAACAGGGGCATCACTAACAGGTCCAGAGAGGTCTTGCTCCCCCTCTATGCGGTGCTGGTCAGGCCGCAGCTGGAGTGCTGTGTCCAGTTCTGGGCGCCGCACTTCAAGAGGGATGTGGAGAACCTGGAGAGGGTCCAGAGGAGGGCCACTCACATGGTTGAGGGCCTCCATGGCCAGCCCTATGAGGAGAGGCTGAGGGACCTGAATCTCTTCAGTCTCCACAAGAGGAGACTGAGGGGGGATACTGTAGTTGCCTACAACTTTATCAGGGGCCACCAGCAGGGACTCGGGGAAAGTCTGTTCACCAGGGCCCCCCTTGGAGTCACTAGGAACAATGGCCACAAGCTGAGGGAGGATAGGTTTAAGTTAGATATTAGGAAGAACTACTTCACTGTAAGGGTGGCCAGAGCCTGGAATGGGCTTCCCAGAGGGGTGGTGCTCTCACCTTCCCTGGAAATCTTCAAGAGGAGACTGGATAGGAACTTGGCTTGTCTTATGATCCCTGCCACCACCAGTGCTCATTCCGCCCATGGCGTGGAGTCAGACTCGATGATCTGTCTAGCTCCCTTCCGACTCATTGATTCAATGATTCTATGTATACAGTTTTGATCGTCTTTTAGGTATGTCAGCACCAAGTGTAATCTGTCAGACTTCAGCCTCTGTATCCCTGCTGACTTACTCTTAGCCTTCCACAGCTTTAAGCAGCATAGCCCCATCCTCAAGCTCTCTCCATCGGGTGTTATGTAATGCATGACAATGAGCACATGGCAGAGATTGACACCGGGACCAAGGAACAGTATGAACAATGTACTTCCACCCTCCTTTGTCCCTGCCTCCTTACAATGCACAAAAATACTTTTAAACAGCAGCAGATATGGCAGCTCTTTGTGGGGGAAAAAAATACTTTTTTGTGCCTGTCAAAATTAAATGGCTGGGTACTTCATACCCCTCATTTTGTGAGTAGGTGAAAAGGCAAGAGTCAATGACATATTCAGGTAGACTTAGCCTTGCTTCCTGTCACAAATCCATTTTGTCTAGAAAAAAAATGAAGAAAAGATGTTGAAAGCTCTCAAAGACGCTGAACAACTACCTTGTCCACTTGCCTGCACTTCCTTACTTGAACTGAAATCAATCTGTGGCAAGAATTTCCCCCCGCAATTTCACCTCATAATACTGATTTATATTTTCTGAGGAGATGCTGTTATCCTGTATTTGTAGAGCATCTTAAGCCAGGGTTATGAGAGTTAAAAGGAGGATTATAAATATTGAGTACCACTATTCAGCTCCTTTTAAAAACTAAAAATAACTTTGGCTTCATTTAGAGATGTGACCACTACCACATGCTCAGTGGGACATTGTGCAGCAGACACGGCTGCCCTGAAGTCATCCTTGCTATATTTTCTCTACAGGAAGTCTAATATTCTGGCAATGTAATACAAAGAACAGAGATGCAGCTAAGCCATGACTGATAGTCCAGACATAAAAGGAAACAAGCTGCAATGTAGTTAAAAGAAAATCCTGGGAAGGCTAATTTTGTCAAAATTGTCCTTTTTAAAATGAAATGGGCTTGGAATTTTGTAACAGTGAAGGCAATTTCTGTAACACATGCTCCTACTGTCTTTTGTCCTTCCTATTTCAAGTTACACTACAGCCCTTCATTTTAAGACACTGTTATTTTTTACGGGACACTCGAGTATCTGCTGAATGCTAAACACATGTTTTCTTTCATCTGCACTTGACAGTTTTTTGACAATGTGCAGCATACATTCCATGCAAAAACCAGTACACATAAGGCTTCTTTTCAATCTTGTTGTCAAAATGTAAAAGACTATAGATGTATCTATCTAATTTGAAAATAAATGATCCTATCAAAATTTCTTCCCGCTGTTATCACCAAGAAGTTTAGAAGTGGAAGATTTTTTAACATAATATGCTAAATTTCCAAAACAGAAAAAAAAAAATTATTGAAACTTTGTCTAAATGCCAGGATGTACTAGTGACAGAAGTCAAATTCTGTCTCACATTGAAACTGATAAAGACACTGGGCAAGAAATTTTCTTGTTACTGGGAATCCTGTGCCTTCCAGTAAAGCAGCTGGTATGAGACTAAAAGGACTATGGTTCTGGTTTAGCACGACTATTCCTCTCATCCTATTTAACTTGAGAATGCAGCATGGTACCAGAATTATCTTGATTAAGACTTAAAAAACGAACCCACAAAATATAAGGAAATTCTGAATTTGGTTTAAAGCAGTCCTCTCTGAAAACATGGGTGAAGTTATTCCCACTCTAACTGTATTTATAGTCACTATGATTTGAAACGCATACTCATTTCTGACATACTGGCCTCAGAGTAAGTGGTGGTGTTATTGTAAAAGTCTGTTCCCCTTCAGGAGTAAAATTTGGCTGAACCTCAGGTTTCAGATAGTGATGCTGGAGTAATTCTGAAATGTAGTGGTGTTCTAATTAATCCCTTTCATTTAAGTTTGCCTCCCCCAAAAGAAAATTAAACCAAGATAATGTTTTTGATAGATGGTAAAACTTTTCTACTTATTTACAAATTTTTATTTGTAAGGAACTTTAAATCCAGGGAGGAACCATAACATTTACAATGCAATACAATTGAAATAGCTAGAATATCCTATACCGCAGTGTTTCTCTAACTTTTGGTACCTCGGCACACTTCTGGTTTAAAATTGATGGAACACTTCACTCTAACTTTAAAAGGTAGGAGCGAGAGGGATAAGGCTGCAATACTGCAGGAAAGGACTTGTCAGTTATAGTGGACTATAAACTGAATATAAGCTAGTCTGCTCTTATTGCAAAAAACAAACAAACAAAAAGCCAACAACATACTGGATGTGTCTACATGTGCATTAATGTGCTTTTCCTAATAAGCATTAAATTTAGTACATGTGCTCTGGAGGTGGTGGTGGGGGCACTTATTAAAATGGCTCCAAGAGCCACTAATTAGATGCTTGCAGTGCCAAAGCTAAAGAGGGGTTTGTTGCAGAGGTGCAGAGTATCCTGGGATGCTTCAAGCTAACTTGAATCTGCAGGGAAACTAGGACAGAATTTCAACAAACCAATTTAACCTAAATCAGTTAAGTCTGATACCACATCCATCCAGGTTTATCTTAAATCAGTTTCAGCCATTTTAAAAGCAGTTTATGTGCACTGAACTTCTGTTGTGTTGTAGATTTGAACTAGTTTCCAGTCACTTATACCATTTTGTGTGCAATTTCCTGAGCCCATGGGATTGTATAAAAATGCAATAAAAATATTCTACAAAAATATTTTTTACAGGTAGGCTTTGGGCAGTACAATATGGGAAGCAGATTGTGCTCATACTTACCAATTATTTTTTCACTTAAACTTATCTCACCAGCTGTTGTTAAAACTTTTTTTTCAACATAGCAAATGGCAACATTCCGCAGTAAGAACTGAAAGCCTGTAAAATGTCATGTTTTGAAATAGCTAGAAGAATGGCAAAGAGACATTTGAAAGCAGAGAACATGGTCTAGAATTAAAATTAATTTTAAAATGTATTTAAAAGAAACCTTAAATCTCAAGCAAACTTATCTAAGCTTCTGTCTTGATTTCAAGATTCCAAGTTGAGTTGTGTGGGTATGAACTAAACCATCTGAGTATACTATCAAACAGATGATGCTGTACTGCAGTTTACAGGCAAACCTATAAGATTTTCCCTACTGGAGTCCTTTGCATACTCTTGAGCTGCTGTTCTGAGACACTTCTCTCAGAAATGTTGCAAACGCTCACAAGCAGCTTCTTTCTTATGGTGCTGCAGGTCCTGCAGCTGCACACAAGGAAGAGGCTGTAGCTGGCATGCATCATCAGGGTCACCACTGCCTCAGTCAGGACTCTGTGGATGTTCCATATCCTCAGGAGAAGGATCCAGGACCAGACCCTTTTCCTGGACCAGCTGGTGATGGCCTCAGAGGACTGAATGGCAGATGTGCATGTGTGGCGGACAGAGAACTTCACCTGCCAGGACATGTGGCAGGCAGAAGATATCACCCATGAGGACATGCAGGACAAGAATGAGGAGATATGGGACCAGGCAGACTGGGAGGTTAGGGCACAGCTCCTGGCCCTGGAGGAGTAGCATGTGGAGAAGCAGGCTGTGTTCATGGAGAGGGTAGTAGAGGCAATGGAGGATGACCACTGGGTGTTGGACACACCCACTGTCCTGGCCCCAGTGGTCATCTTCATACTGCCTGCTGCCCTGCCCCCAACCACAGCCCCTACATGTCCCCTGACAGCTGCCCGCTGCCCAGTTGCAGGCCCCCTTGTGGGCCTTGGTGGATGTCACACACTGCATCCACTAGCCAGGAGCCCTTGCCCTAGCCCCCACCATGGGTCTCATGACACGCAGCCTCCTGCCTAGGCCAAACCCTGCCACTTGCCCTGACTCCACATTTACAGAGAGCAAGAGCAGTCTGCAACAGGGCCAGGACCATATGCCAGCCCTTCTGGCCCTGACCACTGGACAGAGAGCCACCCACATTGGGAGACCAGCAGCTGCTGTTGCCCCTGGATGAGCCCCCTGCCTTCCAGGCTTGCCATGACATGTGAATCCATGTGTGCACAGCCTTCAGCCAGGATGGTGGTTGCCTGTCCCTGGGCTCTGCCCCCACCCCATGGCTCTCCTACCCCAGGAGGGCACATACACAACATTGTTGAAAGTAGTTTGCAGAAAGATGGCATTTTATTTGTGGCAGATAGGGTGGGTGTTGAAGGGGCTCTGTTGTTGGGGAAGGAAAGGAAATAAAATGTGTGAGGGCAGTAAAATTCCTTTTGGAGAACTGCCCATGCCACAGGCGGCCATCACATCAGATACTGGGGGGCATGGCCATCTTCGGTAGTGCAGTGGCCAGCCAGGTGTCTTTGGAGAGTGGCTGCCACATAGAGGTGTCCTGCCACTCCAGGTGCAGGCAGAGCTGCTCCAAGTAGTCCAGAAAGGTGGCCTGGGCCATGCAGAACTTTTCCAACCACCGGTTGTTATCTCTGGCGGGCTGGACGACATACAGCCACCAGTCCTGGATGGCCTAGTGGGCCCAGAGACAGCAGGGCTGGAGTCCCAGGAGGAAATGGGAAACCCTAGCAGTAGCATCCAGGAGCATTTTGTTGTTGCCTCTGCTGGGGTCCAGCCAGTAGAATAGGGTCCAGGCAGCAGCTGTGCAGTGGCAGGGGCCTGGGATAGTACAGTGAGGATGGACAGGCGGTTGCTGCACTTAGGGGAACCAGCAAGGCCCAGACAGATGGTGGTCACCTTGGCAGGCCAGCAGGGCCAGTACAGTGGCCATCAGGAGGCTGGGGTGCTGGGCATTACTGCCAGGGGCAGAAGCAGCAATGGCACGGGGAAGCAGAGGCTGCAGTGACAGAGCTGCCACTTGCTGCCCCTGCACGCATGCTGCTCCTGGCCAGAGAAGCAGCCAGACAGGGAGCAGGGAATGGGGTTGCTATTTAAAAAAAACAGCCTTCCACTGCAGATAGCTGTGCCCAGAGCCTCCAGTTCCCTCTGGCAGTGGCCTCAGGAAACAGGAGCGGTTTGCTGTTAGCAAATCTGTTCCCAATTCCCTGCACATGTAGATGCCTGCCTTTACTGGAGCAATTTACTCACAAGTAACATGCTCCTTATTCACATGGGCACCAATGACACGGCTCGGAGCACCCCCAGCCAGGTCATGAGGCACTACAGGGAGTTGGGAGCGGGGCTTAGGGGTCTGGGAGCTCAGGTGGTGTTTTTGTTGATCCTCCCAGTCTCGGGCTATGGGCTGAGGAGGGAGAGGAGGATCCACGCAGTGAACCAAAGACTGCGGCGCTGGTGTCATTGGGAAGGCTTTGGCTTCCATGACCACAGCGCTTTTTGGCGAGAGAGGCAGCGAGCTGCTGGGAAGAGATGGCCTCCACCTCTCTCCCCTGGGGAGGAGGCTCTTCTCAGCCAGGCTGGCTGACCTGCTCCACCGGGCTTTAAACTAAGCCCGCTGGAGGATGGGGGGGCTACTGCCACTGCTGGCCCACTGAGTGACCCTTGCAAAGCCAGTGGACCAAGGCACTTAAAGGGAGCCCACCCCTGCCTCAGCCCCGGCACAATCTGTGGGCAAGGCAAGAGCCCCCAAGGGGACACTTGCCTGCCTGTACACTAATGCCAGGAGCCTGGGCAACAAGCAGGACGAGCTCGTCCTCCTGCTCAGTGCAAAGAAATACGATGTCATTGGGATAACAGAGACCTGGTGGGACTCCACCCATGACTGGACCACGGGTATAGAGGGCTTTACCCTGTACAGGAGGGATCATGTTGACAAAAGGGGCAGGGGTGTAGCTCTCTATGTGAAGGAAAGCTACATGTCCCTGCAAGCTCATGTTGGTGACTGGCATGGACAGCTAGAGACCCTCTGGGTAAAAATTTGTGGGGAATACGGCACAGGGGACACAATGGTGAGAGTCTACTACAGACCTCCCACTCAAAGTCCTGAGCTCGACCAGGAGTTCGCCAGGGAACTGACTGAGGCCACTTGCTCCAGGACCTTGGTTGTCATGGGTGACTTCAATTACCCAGACATCTTGTGGGAAGATCACTCAGCAAAATCCGAGTGGTTGCAAAGCTTTCTCTCATGCGTGAATGACCTCTACCTGACTCAAGAAGTCTATGGGCCAATGAGAGGCAAAGCGCTGCTCGACCTGGTACTGGCTACGGGGGACGACCTAATGATTGATGGAAAGCTGGGTGACAGCGACCATGAGCTGATCACCTTCACCATCCGCCGTAAAGCTGGCAAGTCAGTCAGCAACACAGAAGTCCTCGACTTCAGAAAAGCCGACTTTGACAAGCTCAAGAGGCTAGTCGGTCAGGCCCTAAGGGACCATGACCCCAGGGTGATGGGAGTTCAAGAAGAGTGGTTGCTCCTCAAGGAAGCGATCCTCAATGCACAAGCTAAATCTATTCCAACACGGAGGAAAGGCAGCAAGAAGGCACAGCAGCCCTCCTGGCTCTCCAGGGACCTAGCGGACCTCCTGTGGCTTAAAAGGAAAGCCTACAAAGGATGGAGGATGGGATTCACCTCCAAGGAGGATAACTCCGTGCTGGTCTGGTCCTGCAGGGACCAAGCCAGGAAAGCCAAGGCTGCAACTGAACTCCAACTAGCTTCAGGCATCAAGCACAACAAAAAGTCCTTTTTCAGATATGTGGGGAGCCAGAGGAAAAGCAAGGGCAACGTTGGTCCCCTGCTAAACCAGATGGGGCACCTGGCAACTGACGCCCAGGAAAAAGCCAGCCTATTAAATAGGTACTTTGCGTCAGTCTTTCATCAGTCCCATGGGATTCCCATGCCTGCTATGGGACAGGGAGATCTGGGTGATGGGGATCCCCTACCCTCCATAAATGCTGACCTTGTGAAGGAACATCTTGAGAAGCTGGATACCTACAAGTCAGCCGGCCCTGACGATCTGCACCGCAGGGTACTCAAGGAGCTGGCGAGCGTCATAGCCCAGCCCCTGGCACGGAACTTTGAAAACTCCTGGCGCTCTGGTGTAGTGCCCGAAGACTGGAAGAAGGCCAATGTGGTGCCAATCTTCAAGAAGGGGAGGAGAGTGGATCTGGCTAACTACAGGCCCATTAGCCTGACTTCTATCCTGGGGAAGATCTTAGAAAAGTTTATTAAGGAGGCCATCCTTGAGGGACTGGCCCAGGCTAACATCCTAAGGGATAGCCAGCACGGGTTTGTTGCGGGTAGGTCTTGTTTGACCAATCTCATTTCCTTCTATGACCAGGTGACCTATCATCTGGACAAGGGAGAAGAGATTGATGTCATATATCTTGACTTCAAAAAAGCCTTTGATCTGGTATCCCATGATCACCTCTTGGCCAAACTGCCCAGTTGTGGCCTTGGCTCCACCACGATCCGCTGGCTGGGAAATTGGCTCCGTGGTCGGACCCAGAGGGTTGTGATTGATGGCAGTTACTCATCATGGTGCCCTGTGACCACTGGGGTCCCTCAAGGCTCTGTCCTTGGACCCATACTGTTCAACATCTTCATTAACGATGTGGACATTGGAGTCAGGAGTGGACTGGCCAAGTTCGCCGATGACACCAAACTTTGGGGCAAAGCATCCACGCCAGAAGATAGGCGGGTGATCCAGGCTGACCTGGACAAGCTCAGCAAATGGGCAGACGAGAACCTCGTGGTGTTTAACACCGAAAAATGCAAGGTTCTCCACCTTGGGAGGAAAAACCTGCAGCATCCTTATAGGCTTGGCAGTGCTACGTTGGATAGCACTACAGAAGAAAGAGACTTGGGGGTCATCATTGACCACAGGATGAACATGAGCCTGCAATGCAATGCTGCGGCTAATAAAGCGACCAAAATGCTGGCTTGCATCCATAGATGCTTCTCAAGCAAATCCCGGGACGTCATTCTCCCCTTGTACTCGGCCTTGGTGAGGCCGCAGCTGGAGTACTGCGTCCAGTTTTGGGCTCCACAATTCAAAAAGGATGTGGAGAAGCTTGAGAGAGTCCAGAGGAGAGCCACGCGCATGATCAGAGGTCAGGAAAACAGATCTTACAATGACAGGCTGAGAGCCATGGGACTCTTTAGCCTGGAAAAGCGCAGGCTCAGGGGTGATCTGATGGCCACCTATAAGTTTATCAAGGGTGACCACCAGGATCTGGGGGAACGTTTGTTCACCAGAGCGCCCCAAGGGATGACGAGGTCGAACGGTCACAAACTCCTACAAGACCGTTTTAGGCTGGACATAAGGAAGAATTTCTTTACTGTCCGAGCCCCCAAGGTCTGGAACAGTCTGCCAGCGGAGGTGGTTCAAGAACCTACATTGAACACCTTCAAGAGTAAATTGGATGCTTATCTTGCTGGGATCCTATGACCCCAGCTGACTTCCTGCCCTTTGGGCAGGGGGCTGGACTCGATGATCTCCCGAGGTCCCTTCCAGCCCTAATGTCTATGAAATCTATGAAACAAATTAATGTGTAGACACACACAATATGGGGGGGGGGGCGGGGTTTGACACCAGGAGATCATGGTGTTAAAAAAAAAACACCACACCAGGAAAAAGCAGGGTGACGCAATTGGCAGCATTGTGTGCTACCAGAAACTGGAGCCTGGCTGGCTACAGCCATGCTCTAGCTGCCAGCCAAGCTCCACCCACTGGAATTGCCTCCACTGGAACCATGGGAGGTCCCCAGGACACATGGTAAAGCTGCTTGGGCCAGTCCAGGTGTTGTCCCAAGCCTCCCATAGCCACCCAAAGCATTTTTCCCCTGTGCTAACCTTGAAGCAAACCCACCCTTAATAACCAGACTTGGTTTTAGAAGAGGACAATCACTTGCTTTCAGGATTCACATCCACAAAATGTTTAAAGTAAATTGAAACAGATGTTTTTACTGTGTCAGGCAGGGAGGATGAACACCAGTCAAGGGAGAACTTTCAGCAGAAGATATGACCTGATGACAAAAGAAAAGCAGATAAATCGCTATGCATTCAGGCATTGTTAGACAATGAATTAACCCAGGCAGTGATATTAGTAGATGGTACTAATCCTACAGTTTTACAGGAATGACAAACTATTGCCAGGGGTTTGAGAATGCGAGTATAAGGTTATTGATTCATTAAAAAACAAACAAAACAAAAACCCCACAGAACCCAGAATATAATTGTTCATCAATCCTCATAATCTAAACCTACCAAAAAGCTTCTGGTTACAGTGATCAAGGACTGAAGCATAGCAGTGCTGTGCTTATTGCATTTTATTGTGATCTCTCTACTTCACAAGGCATGGAAAATGGAATCTTGACAGAACAGAGCCATGCTCGTTAGCAGGTTCCCCCTCCCTCTCTCATTTTGTCACCGTTGTCAGCTCATTTAAAATTATAGCAGTGCTTTCAACTCTGCCGTCTTCCATTAGGCTGTCCTTAGCTTCTGACTTATTCTTTCATCAATGACTCCTGATTACTATAATTTCAGTTTGACTGTGGTTCTTTTGCTACACCCATGTGGTATCTTTCCTTCACATTTTCATTCCATTGAACTAAAAGTGATGTCAGCCACAGGATAGAAAGCAGCGGTAATCCAAAGGGAAGATAAACACTGCAGTGAAGGTAGGAAACATCCTGCAGTTGATTTATTGTTTTTTTGGGTTTTTTTATGCCTGAAGCCCTGTCTTCTGTAATCTGAAAAACCTACTGTCCAGCATTTGAAGAAGGAAGTAAAGAAATAACTGTATGGTTCTCTGATAGCTGTATCCAGTAGGGGTGTGCGAAGTGGGTTCTATTGGATTCGGATTCGGCCCAAATCAGGAACAGTGATTCAATTTGTTGAATCGGATCACTGTCCCCGATTTGATTCGGCCAAATCTGAATCTGAAGGTTCAATGCTGATTTGGAGAATCAGCGATTTGGACACAGACACAGCTTTAAAAGGTTTTTCTATATGCGTTGAAGTTGCAGGCGTGGCTTGTGAAAGCTGTGATGCTGGGGTGGATGGAGCATCCCACAGAAGCATGGGGGGCTCCCCAGTGTGCTCAGCAGCAGACCTGGAGGTGGACCAGTAGTTCTTGTCCACTTCCAGGTCCACTGAGGAGCATGTAGGGAGTCTCCCTGCACCTCCTGGCTCAGCAATCAGCTGCAGGGAGACCCCAGGTGCCCCCCCCAACCCAGGAGGCACCAGTCACTGAGCTGGGGGCCTGGGAGGTCCCCAATGAACCGGAAGTGCTTCTGGTCCACTTCTAGGTCTACTGCTGAGTGTGCTGGGCAGCTCCCCGCACTTCTGTGGGATGTTTCATCCACCCCAGCATCGCAGTGTTGATGAGCCGGCTGCTACTTAGAGGTATATAGAAAAAACACTCACTTAAAGCTACGTCTATATCTGATTTGATTCAGAGAGATTAAAAGGGTCCTGTAACTTGATTCGGAGATTCAGCTACTGAATTGAGCCGAATCAAAATCAGGGACTGAAGCTTCGCACAGCCCTAGTATCTAGGTATTGACTTGTAATTGAAAGTCTGAATTTGGCTCCAGCAATAGGAAGTTTACAGACTGAGTTCTCTCTTTCTTTTTTTATTGATTTTTAATTGTAACACAAACAGCAGAAAGGGCTCTCTCTTTCTCACTGTAAAAAGGACAATATATTTAGCCTTAGTAATGGAAAAGAAAATGTATTAACCTGTAAGTCAGTGGTTCTCATTCCTTTTACACTCAAGGCACCTCTCATTAGATTCAAGGCAGAAATACCAGCTCTTAGCTTTCACTCATTTCTTGACTATGGAAAAATAATAGAGCAGTTCTGTTGCCAAAAAAAAACAAACCTTAAAGGGATGCTGCAGAACTCTAGTTGAGAACTACTGCTGTAACTGAATACACAGACAAATACTGTGAAAACTTCTCCAAAGATCAATTTCAATGAGCGATGCTAATTTCAGAAGTTACCAAAGCTGCTAGAATTTTATCTAAAAACTACGTTCACTAGACATCTGATCTTTGAAAGCAGATTTTTTTTGCTGATCTGTTAAGAAACTCTCCTTCCTTTTCTATGCAAGAGATATCAAAGAGGGTGAGAAGAAAGTATTTATATAAAGGCCTTGCCTTGAACTCTGAGGCCCCTGGAGAGACAGCGGTAGTTAAAGTGGGAGATCTAACCAGCAATAGCGGGGGGCAATCTCTGTTAGGCAGACATAGAGAAGAGTTTTCTGGGACTTGCATAACTAGGCTTTGAATGATGTAGCTATAAGCTTCTAGGCTCAGAATCATGCAATTAAACTTTAAGTTGCAAGGGGATTTCGCTTCAGAAGTCCTTGAGTTTAATGGGAATTACATGGCTAAAATTCCATGCATTTCTTTGAAATATGGGCAGCTTCTCAGTCAATTCCTCTTGTTGCTTTGGATCCATAGTGAGTAAGGTATTCATATGTGACAAGAGGGAATTTGTATTAAGAACAGCAAAGGTGTTGCCATTATATTTCTATGGGCTAACTGCATAGAAATTTCATGCAATGGAATACGGCCAACTCCCTAAAGGTTAAAGCTAAAAATTAATAGCTTTTCCTGTAGTTGTCCCTTTAAATTTTAAATCAGTATGCATATGTAGATCTATTAGCAGATTACAGTATCTGACAAAAATATGCTTATTTATATTATTCTTACTGAAGTACACAGAAGCCCTTATTATGGGCCAGAATGTGCATTATACAAAGACAAAAAAAATGGCCTGGGTCCAGAGGGGTTTGCAGATGTTTTCATGTTTCCTGGGTGTGAGATACAGCATGACAGAAAGCTTGCTTGTTTAAAAATTAGCAAGTGGGTGATGGACAGCTTTGTGGCATTAATCAGTGGCAGGAAGTTGGCCCCTCAGTGCTCAGAGATGCTAAGTATGATGGGGCTAAACTGAGACAGCATTTAAAAGGGAAGAGAGGCAGGAAATTTGATGCAAGACAAGAGGGAGAAACTGGTGGAGTAAAACAAGGGATGATACAGTCAAGAAAGTGGCAAACTTGGTAAGTGGTATGTGTGGCAGCAGGATTCTGCATGGTTATGGTTGGAGCCATATGTCAAGGGTTCTTGCTGTGTGACTGGATACAAAAGGCTGTATCTTAGAAACGTTAAGAAGAAAGAACCAGGAATATTTTGGATGTTAATACCTAGAAAGAAGTTAAAATTGAACATGCTGCCAAGATTATGTGGTTGAAAGATGGGCAGGATGGCAGTACTGCCCAGAGAAATTAACAAAAGGAGTGCTTGGGAGGGCAGGGCCAAATGGGTATACTGACTTTGAGATGATGGTTAGATATCCAGGACCAGATGCCAGACAGAAAAGGCCAAGATGTTAGTTTGGACGGAATGAGGCAGGCCTTGGGAGAGAGATTTATCTGTGCATTGTCTGCATAGACATGGTAGTTCTTTGTGATCTCTGCTCTTATCTGCAGACCCTTAGAAAGGCAAGAAGATAAGGGGCCAAGAACTGAACTATGTGGGACCTCAACAGAAAGATGGAGTAGAGAAGGGAAGGAAAACAGTGACAGAGGTAGAGTCAAGACACAAAAGGAAGGACAAGATTTTAAAAAAGAGGTTCATGGATGAGGAGGATGCAGTACTGTTTTGATATACAGCAACAAAAGATTGTGGCAAGAGTGGCTTTAGTTGAGCACAAGGGTTTGAAGTTGGATTGCAGACTGTCATGGGTGGGGATGGAGGAGAGGAATTCCTGATGATTCCAAATTCAGTGGACATCAAATGAAAAGGTGCACTAGCTGACGTGGAATGTAGGATGAAACCTGATTATTGAAGATGGGAGACACTAAACTATAATTGCACTGTTAGGGGGAAGAACCAGAGAGAAATGAGGAGCTTAAGGAAGATTAAGGAAAGGAATGAGAGCAGGTACAAAAGAAAATCAGGAAATGGAATCGAATTACTGTGGCATATGGTGGCAGGAGAGAAGAGAAGAAGCTTTTGTGAGGGGACAATGAAGCTGTCACTGTATTTTTTTATTTTCCATGGACAGAAAAATGGAAGCAGGAGGAGAGGAGGTTTTGAAGACTGAGTCTAAGGTTGGAATTCCAGGGTAGGATTTACTTAAGTTGAAGAAGTTGAGTTGCTTTGCTGGGAAAATAGCAGAACTAAAGGAAGAAAGAAAAGTTGTAATGGAAGAGGTCTATCTGCTCACAGGACTTCCAGAGATGGTCTGCAAGGTGGAAGTGACAACAAGGAAAGCAGATACAGGGGTTGAGCTGGGCCTGGGCTGGTTGGGCATGTCTCCAAAGAAATGTGAAGCAAAAGAATGGAGGAGCAGGTGGATCAGAACTTGGAGAGACTCAAATGCTACCAACAGAAGCAAAAAAATAAAAATAAAAAGAGAGAAAGAGAGAACAGACAACAGATAGCTTCTGCGATGAGAAGTTAATAGCTCTGTTGGGCTGGGAATAATGAGAAGACTGAGTGACAGGAAATGTGTTGGGAGGTGGATGACCCCCACTGTTGAATGAAAACAGATCATGGTCAGAGAGGAGCTTGCCTACAAAAGATCAGAAAGATCACCATTTGGTGGAAACCACCAACTGTTTACTCATGCATCAAAATGCAGCATAACAAACATATTCTCATACGTTAGTTTGGATTCTGTAAAATTTCTGTGAGTTTTCATCTAGGCTTGGATTCCCACAGCACTTACTAGAGCTGTCAAACAAGTTGAAAATAAGGGCACTGTCATCCCCTCCCCACCCCGCATAACAAATATAATTGCCCTTGTCAAAAATGCACATTTTCCATGAGTTAGAGTCTCTTAAGAAAAAGTTAAGGAAATTGCCTTATGCAAAATGGAATGTCTTACTAAGCAGCTGAAGGTTATTCAGTCCAGACAGGTACCCTCAGCAAACCATTACTGTTAATTGAAATTGATAATGCTGAAACTTGAAAAGACTTCCATAGGGACAAAGAGGATGATGACGATGATTTTTAATGGCATCCTATTTCTATGAAAGGCATCTTGATCTCATGTTTTTTGTTTTTTTAAACAGACTGTCAAATTATATTGCTTTGATTAAACTTTGAGTTGCAAACCTCTTGTTCTTATGATCAGAAATGTGTTAGTTGACACCACTAGTTACTTTTGAGTTTTTTGCTTCTGTTCAAGGTCAGATACTCTGTAAAAGTTGGGAAAATACACCCCCCTCCAAAAAAATACTCATTTTCAGATGTGACAGTACAGACATACATTAAGGACATTTTTAGACATATTCACAGATTGATTCCTAGCAGTCAAGAGCACATAGATCTGAGGATCCTCTGCATTGTGGCATTCTGAATGTTACACTTAGTTAATATGACCTGGAGAAAGTGGAGAAATAGTTTGAAATCAGTCAAATGAAATTCACCAAGGACAAATGCAAAGGCCAGCAGTTGGGATAGAATAATTGCATGCACAAACACAAACTGAGCAATGAGTGTCTATGCTGTAGTACTGAAGAGATGGACCTGTGGGTTACAGTGGACCACAAGCTGCATATGAGCCAACGGTATGATTTTTTTCTGTTGCAACAAAAGCCAACAACATACTGGGTTGTATCAACAGGAGCATAACTTGCAAATCAAGGGAAATGATTCTTTCACTCTAGTTGGCACTGACGAGCCCTCACCTGGAGCATTAAGTCCATTTTTGTTCCCCACTCTTCAAAAGAAACGTAGACAGATTGGAAAGAGCCCAAAAGAGAGTTACAAAAATGATCAGAGGCCTGAGAAGCATGACTTCTGAAGAAAAACAAAAAACTAGCGCTATTTAGTCTGGAGAAGAGGAGCTGAGGGAGGGGGCGGAGGGGGGTGTTGATAATGGTCTTTGTTAGACCCCAACTCTATGCGGCACCCAACAACTAGGGAGATAATGATTCAATCACTCATGAGTCCTGCTATTTATTAGCCAGAGCGGACAGGGAGCAAACACTACTTGCACACATTGCTCACAACAGCTTTATTTAGAATTTATTTAGCTTTGAACTAGCTCCCAAAAAAACCCCAACAAATCAGGGAGTTGCCCTGAACAATGGTTTTTTTCCATATTTATATACCTTGGTTCATACATACTAACATTCACTCCACCCATGTCTCTCCTCAGGTTCCACCTATTTCTCCTCCCATCTCAAGCTTCTCCTCGGTTTACTGTTTACTTCATTAGCATAGAATTGCCTATGCATTCCCTTCATTTACATGCCTCTCTGCTAAGAGCACATGTGTAAGACCATGAACTTGGGTACTCTTGGTCACTTTCTGGTTCTCTGCTGACTCCAGCAGCCTCTCCAAGGTCTGGCTTCTGTCTTATCACCCGATGATAGCTGGTGGGCTGTATCTTGTTCTTCTTCCACAAGAAATCATGTATCCTGCACACTATTCCATTGTTAAAGAAACTACTTGCCTAAGCATTTGCAAGGTTAGTTTAAGTCATCATTCTGCCTTGTGACCAGCAGCTTTGCCGAGACACAGATTAAAAGCCTTGTTCCAGCTGCAGACCCAATGCTCTCCAATAATCCAAATTATTGTCACCCTTACAGTCTTGAAATACTGCAAAGCAATTATAAAGAGAATGGAGATAGCTTTTTCTCTGTGACCATAAGGGACAGGACTAGGAGCAACAGCAGCAGAAGAAATTTAGTTTAGAGATCAGGATGAACTTTGTGACCACAAGGGTAGTTAAGCATTGAAAAGGGCTACCTAGAGAAGTCATGACATTTTCATCCCTGGAAGTTTTCAAGACTGACACTTGACTAGGATTGTTGAGTCAGGGATGATTCTGCCTTGAACAGGGGGCTAGACTAGATGACTTCATGGGATCTCCTCTAACCCTGATCCTGTGATCCTAATATTCTACTCTACTTTCCAGAATAAACACTGAACCTGTCATTCAATTATTATTTTAATTTGAATTATCAAAGCACCTAGAAATGTTAGTGATTGACCAGGACCCTGATAAATTAGGCACTGTACAGACATGAAAATTGTCATGCTTCTGTAGCTATGTCTGTTTTCCTGTTACACTCTCCTTTTCCTCTCCATCTCCATTTTTTCCTGACATGAATTGGCCCAACTTCCTATGAAGGTGGGAATCACTCAGAGCAAAATGACCTTAAAATACAACAACAACCAGAGATTCTCTTCTGTGGGCCAGGCATCTTTGGGTGGCAAACAGCTCTGCCATGCCCTTCATACATGTTTATATAGGTCTTAGTCTAAAGTATGACTTCAAGCCAGCAATCCCTAGCTGAAGTAACAGTCCTGTAAGATGCTGGTAGTTAGAACAGGTAGGAGCAATCAGGTTGCTGTAACCTGACCAGAGAACACCGGTCTAGCATGCAGAAAGTACCACCTTACTCTTTTCTCTTCACATACTCTAGGACTTTTTGGCTATATGTAAAGATGTGACTAGCAAGTATCCACACAAAAGATTTCTGGCAATTTTTTGGTGCTATCTTATGGATTAATAATGAAGTTGGTTTTCCCTTCTTTCCTATCTTCAGTACAGATGCTGAATCAGAAACTGCCATGGCCTTCTACATCTGTTTCTCTTTCTGTTCGTGGACTAGACATACTCTTACCACCCCACCCCCATCTCAACATATTCCACACTTAAAGTAGTTTTAGGGCTGTCGCAGCACCACTGCTCGCTGTCCCCTGGGGTTCTTGCAGCAACTCAGAATAGTTGCAACACCAGTTGCAGCAGTGTGCTAGCTACCTCAGCACCCCCTGCCCATTATACTGATGTATAGTGGAGATGTATAGCTGCCATTCTGGTTTTACACCATCCAGAAAAGCCCCAAGCAAGGAGGACTATGCAAGCACATTCCCTTTTTTTTTTTTAAAAAAAAAAAACCTTCCCCAATTACAGGGATGAGGAAGCATAAAAGGCTGATCAGGCAAAGGAGAACTAGGTTCGACTGTAAAATTACTCTGACATATGGTAAGTAGTGCTTAAAGTAATAAAACTCAAATCTGTTCTGATGTAGCAGAAGCTTGGCTGTCTCATTGTATCTGTCAACCTTTCAGGATCATTTTGTCCAATGTCCCCAATTCTTTGCAGTGGTCACCCTGCTCTTTTCCCCACAGGTGATCTTTGTCACTTATAATGTTCCAAATACTTTGCCAAAACAGCAAAGATGCTGCAGAGCCTCTGGGACAACTTAGGAGTACATTCATGTTTCAAA
This sequence comes from Crocodylus siamensis, assembly GCF_052110815.1. NCBI lineage: Eukaryota > Metazoa > Chordata > Crocodylia > Crocodylidae > Crocodylus > Crocodylus siamensis. Next base: position 73,415,357 of record NC_143397.1, on the reverse strand, counting down.
TGATGTCTTGTGTAACTTTAATCTGCCAACTAATATCATCCAAATGACATTCATCTTTTACTCTATTCCTCTTCCCCACAGAATTAGGTTTTAATGAAAAACTCCCTGCAGAAATTTTGAACAATCCTACATCAAAGCCTTCTCATCTGTGAATGGGCCATGAAATAATAACAGCAATTCCTTCCATCTTCATCTTGAAGTGAGGGCAGATGAAGAGACAAATATGATTCACTTGTACAGCAAAATGAAAGTTGTACAGATTTCACAAAATCCCTACTAGCAGTTAAATTATTAAAATTCTAGATATATTGCATCATAAAACAATCTGGTTATATAGAATATGGCTTGCTGCAAGCTGTCGTATCATTCTGATTTATTAATGCTTTATAGCAGCAAGAAGCACTTTGTAAATCACCCTTAATAGTTCACTACTGTAGCAAAACAGAATAAACAAACTCTGTTTTGAAGGACCATGTTTCATGTTCTCAGGTATCAAAGGAGGCAGTGGGATACTTAGTTTAGTTGTTTTGAACATCTCAGGGGGTCAGGAGAGAGAATATTTATCTTTTCAAAGTGAAAAAAAGGCACTGATCTTCATATGGATCAGAGGTCTGATGTGCTGCTGACAGGATGGCAGGAAGGGGCTTTTTGTCTTTAACCAAAATAAATCACAAATGAAGCCTGATTTTAGAAATGAAAAATCTCAGCCAAGCTATGTTGAACAAAGGATACTGCTAAGAGATCCAAACATAGTTTTAAACCCGTATTTGAAGCAAGGCTAATTGCTCAGTAAGTCATTTTCTCTTTCCTTAAACATTTTATTTGAAATAATTGTGCATTTATAAAAACTATTTATATATAGTATATAAGAAAAAAAAGAATCTGTGACCAACATCTTATCTCCTGGTGTAGGTATATGCCTCTCAGTTTCAGTAAGGTTACTTTTGGATAGACCTCATATATACATACACTTTGCTATTTATAATATAGTATATGGAGGTATGCCCAAAAATAACCTTAATGAAACAGAGGCATGAGATAAAATGTTGGTCACAGATTCTTAGAAATGTTGCTATATCATCCAATTCTTGATGCATTTACTTCAGTTACTCTCTAGCAAAAGTTCAATTTCTGTAACATTAACCGTGAATTTTGCACGTTATAAAAATGTGAAATTTACAGTTTGCCATTCCAGCATGAATGCTGTTACCAGTTTTTGTGAGGTTTTTTGTTATGGGGAATTTAGGACCCTTTTATACTGAGCTCTTATAGATGTGACATTTTTTGAGATAATAACCAGGTTTAACAAAACTCTAAAAATACCAGAGATAATCTTCCAGTTGGTTAGAAGCAAGTTTCACAAAACGTTTCGCATCTCCATTCTGTGGGTGAATTCATACTGATAGCCTCAAGAGGATTCATTTTGGCATACCCTTGTTGTCGTTGCAAATGACCACCACCTTTAGTATGTTTAAGAAAAAGATGAGGGAGAAATTGACTAGCAGTCTAAAGTGCTTCTTCTTCTCTCTAGTGTAAATAGTATATTTCTCTTAAATCAAGTTAAGACTATAGACATTTGGTCCTGTGCACCATATGTTGCAGGAACCAGGTACAGCAAGTCAAACACAACCCAACCTTCCATATAGCCTTGACTACATTTTAAAATGTTAACCATTTTAAGCAATTATTCAAAGAATTAAGTGTGGAGAGATTTCTGTTACTAAAACTTTTCTTTGAAGTATCAGCAAAGAAGCCACGAATGAGCATGTAGCCTGCCCTCACCTTTACAGTCTCTAAGTGTCCGGGGGAATTTTCAGAAGCATTCGAAATTGGCTTGCCATTGCTCCCACCAAAGTCAATTTATCACTGAAAGTCCTACCTCTGTCATTCCAGGACTGGTAGAACTACACTGTTGAAGCAATACAGAGCACTGTTCCATCAATGCTTTACCTGTTTAGCTAATTGATAGAGGACGGCATTGCTAACAATTCGCCACCTTTTTTTGAGAGGTAAGGATTGAATCTGCAGAGGTATTAAGGCAATCAAGACCCACTGAAATTAGTGGTTGTTGAATAAGCCACCTGAGTTCTGTTGGCAGTTAAGTAAAATCCAACAGCTTTGGTAAAACTTTTTGATTACATGGAAAATTTGACAAAGATATATAGGATTTTTTCCGAATAGTTTTTTTTTTTTAAAAAGGATGATATTTTTAAATCAATTCTATCAATAGGAAGAAAATATTTTAAATACTGTAGAATATAACTGGTGAATGGCCAACTCTCTCTCACAAAGCACATATTTATGTTTAAGTCCTGTGTTAATATTAGCTTTACTTTTAAAAAAAAAAAAAGAAAGAAAAAAAGAAAAGAAGGTGTTTTTGTACTCTGCTGTAGTGGATCCTGCATGAACACAATGTTGTGACATGCATAAATCACTTATTTTTCAGTAGTCACCCTGTAAATTTAAGAGCAAGAGCTGTGACAAAGGAGTGACTACAATATAAAAAGCTGCTGGGAAACCTTGTATTTGCCTCTGGAGAAGTTGGAGTTTGTATGTTCAAATGCAGCAATGTTTGTATTAGTGAACTACAGGTTAGCAATGTTCTGTTGCAATTTTCCTTTCATGGACATTTTGATTTGTTTCATAAATGCTACATATGCTATTTTTGGAAAAAGTTAAGCAACTCAAAATATGATTAAACTTGGGTTTTAGCAACTCAAAAGTATAAAGGCTCAGTAATAAATAAGAACTTATACAAGACAGTATTTTTAAAGTTAATATGCACATTTTGGTGGGATTTTCAACTTTGGTGGAAGCTGGACACCTGTCTTCAACAGGCTTCTCTGAAATTCTCATTTTTATATCAAATGCTACAACAACTGAAGTCAGTGGGGATCTAGCATCACATTTTCTTGCAGAACTAGGTCCTTATTTTGTGGATACATTTTATTGTATTCTTTCCCCAGCTGGGAATTCGAGCCATCATGAGAAGAGAGCAAAGAATGAAGTAATAACGTTCAGGATACTTTAAAGTGAAGTTATAGACATATGGAAACTTTGTTATGAAGCTTTGAAACTAATTCAGCAAAGTGCTCATTCTGCATTTTTACAAGGCAGTGACATCATTATGGTGCCCACCACAATCATCCTTTTATAAATGAATTATTCTGGTGCTGACAAATAATGTTATCTGTGATATAAGACTCTATTAAATAGAATGTCTTGCATGGCAAGAGTTGAACCAAAAGTTGATTTCTTCTGATGATGATGGAAAAACGGAGACATTTGATTCCCCATCCTAGATAAAACTGTGACGCTTCCTAGGACATAAATGGACCTTTGGCTGAAACTTTGAAGGTGGGAAAAAAAACCCAAAACCAAAACAGCAACAAAAAATGCAGCACAAAGACAGAGGAACTCCCTGCAAAGTAACAGCTTTCTTTCTGCTGTTTGTAGTTACCGGATGTGATAATCTCTCAACAAAAGAGGTGTCTGGCTCAAAGAATGCAGTGTAGCACTGGCTTCAGTATTTCTTTCCTGCTGAGCACCTACTGTTTGTTTTAAAGACAGCTCTCCTCTAATGCAGGCTATTTTAGCCTGATATTGCACATTCTGTATTGTGCACTTGACAGAAAATGTGTGCAAATCAATATGAAAAATGATGAAGAAATTTAAGTTTTAGACAAACCAATGAAAACAAGGACATTTCAAGCTCAGCCTGGCTCTTGACCTTTAGCATGCCTTAATGTAGGACAATGGTGCATAGAACTGCAAAGCGTAGCATACTCTCTCTGCTTAATAATTAATATTTTTAGCCTGACCTCATCTTTCTGTTTCTCCTGCACTTTAAAATCATTTACTACAGTGACCATGATAAAGAATCCATGATGCTTGTTACTATTTTATATTCCCAACTAGTTTCTTTCCTTCCATTTTGTGTGTTAATTTTCTATATGATCCTTGACAGTTTCTCAATTCAATTTCCCTCTCCCTCTGTGATCTACCTTCTGCTGTTTATTTTTTTGTGATCTACTTCTTCTCCTCACACATATGCAAACAATGCTGATGCTAGGCCACTTCCTGATGTGCCCAGTCATATCTTCTCTTTCATTTGCTCAGTACTAAGTAATCTACACATACGGTTCTCTCTCTTCCCCTCCATATCTTTCACAAATGAGATCAGTGGTCTTCATCCCCCCTCATGCATCCATTCCTGGGTTCTGGAATGCTTTTTCATTTGTTTTTTCTGCCGAGAGAGGTTCTGGATCTAAATCTTGGCAGTCTCAGTCATTTCCTTTGTGAGCTTGCACCTGCCCTTTTGACTTCTTCCTCCCATTTCAGTAGAGCACTGCTCTATGCTGTTTTAGCTCATGTTCCATGATGCATAGCAGGGGGGGACCTCAGATGCACAAACATCAACAAACAGAAAGAAAATACAGGAATCACCTCAGAAGTGGTTTGCAAGCCTTACTCTTCCCTCATCCTGGCCCTATGCTTCTCTTGTAGTGGGTCCCTTTTCAATGTAATTGCCAGTCCAAAGATTGGTGGATGCTGGGATCTTTCCAACCTAGGGTCTAGATCCATGGACTTGTCCTAAAATCTGATACTGGCTATCTATTACCCACAAGCAGCTTGGGAGTAGAAAATCTGAGGCGATGATGCTGAAAACACAGCTATTTTAATTCACTTGTATCAATGCAACTATAGTGGGTTCAGGGTTATTGCTTAAGCTTAGTCTTTAAACAGAATACAGCCCTCTATATGCAGGCCCAACGGCCTCTCAGGAAACACCACAAACATAAGTCAGAACTCAATAACACAACATTATGATAGGGTGCACTCACAGTCCCAAGTCTTCTCCAGCCCTGAGAATGACGCCAGCTCACTCCTGCTCTCTCTGCACCACAGCCTTCCATCGCCACCTGGCTTTGACGCTGGTCCTGCAGTAGTACAGCTGCTTCCTGCCTTGGGTCTCTTTTCAGACCCTGAGAAGTAGCACAGCTCGGTTCTACCACCACTAGCCTCACTTCTCCTAATCTGTCTTCTACCTCCATTACCTCTAGCTCCCTTGTTTAGGAGCTTTTAACTTCTTATGGCCAGCTAATTATCTACTTCAGCTGGCCTAGTCCTCCAGGCAGACCTGTAATTAGGGTTGACTGCCTGCAGCTGGTGGTAGTCCTGGCAAGCCTGCAGACTCCTGCAGCGTGGAGTATACAATCTGCTGCAACCCTTTTCCAGTTAGCCTGTTAAAGGGACACTTTATTTCTATAACTTGCTGTGACTGCCAGGCTTAGAATAACCGCTCTCGAGCGGTCTTTGCCTTGCAGGTTGATGTCAAACGCCAGTTGGGATCTTGTCTGTGCCAGAATAACTCTCTTCTCTCTGTGTCCCCAACCCCGTTCTCTTCTGCCACAACTTGATGTCCCTCAGTGGGAGGGGTCGGTTGACAGGGTACCCCGTGGCCCAGGATTCCCCAGCGGTCACTAACAGGGCTTTGCCACCCCTACACCCTGGCCTCATGCCACCTTCGGTGTGTCACTTGACTGTTGTTCTTGTTCTCAGCTGTGGGCAATGCCCCCTAGCCTGCCTCTAAATGCCCGCAGCTCCTAGCCACAGTGCTCACCATCAGAATCTCCACCATGGCCCTCCTTGCCTGCACCCCTTCCTTCAGGGGAAGGAAATCAAAGGAAAACTATAGACTTACAGAGGCTTCCTTTCAGCCTCAGTCCCCGGGCACACTCCCCTAGCTCTCTATCCCTTAGCCAGGGTTGATTAAACAAATGAAACAACCAAGAATGCTGAATGCCCAGTCTCTTCCTATCCTCTAATAGGTCTACCCCGAACACTCCCAGGTTTCCTTCTGGCCTGACCCAGACCAATCACCTCCAGTGTTCCTCCCTCCTGCCTGTCACCCTATCTGGGTCTGGCGGCGATGCCCGCTCCGATTGTACCCCCTCAGGGCTCTCCAGTGGCTTTCCCTCCCTGGCAAGGCTGTTTCAGTGCCCTGTCATCCTGGCACCCCACCTGTGGGTCGCTTCACTCCCGGGTAATCCTCCAGCAACGTCCTCAGGTGCCGTGCCTCCAGTTCCCCCGTTGTCCAGTACAGTTGCCCACCGAGAGGTTTGGCCCCGCTCTGTCCACATCCCTGCCAGCTCTCCTGGCTCCATGAGTCTTGCAGGAGAGGCTCCTTTCGTCATTGATGGCTACTGCAGCTTTTTACCCGGGCTATCCACCCCCTCCACAGCTGCTGTTCTTATTGCTGCCAGCCAGCGTCTAACGGTGACATCATCAGCTGGCTGTAATTGAACAAAAAGGCAGCTAACGAGTTGCATGGGCTCCTCCCTCTGCCTCATGCATGTCCCGTCCTGAGCTGCGGGTAAATTCTGCTCATTACTTTGCCTCCCGGGACACTTGCCTTATCAAAGACATTTTTGAGTTCCTTACCTTTCCAGTACAAGTCTAATACAGGGCTCATCACTCTACTACCTCTGCTTAATTTGGCCCTATTTGTTTGAAAAAGAGTTTGGCTCATCTTTAATCATGGAAATATTTATGGCAATAACTCATTTATTCTGGATTTCTCATCAAAGTCACTGAATCAATGTGGTAAGAAAATATTGGCAAGCGCACTTAATTTCAACCACGTAGCTATATTTACTAAGCTACTGCAGACATGCACTGCCACTCTCCAAAGACTCTTTGTTCAAACAGTCTCTTTCATTTATGGCAGTAACAAGCCACCCAATACCAAAAAGCATATAAAGACTGTTATGAAAGACTTTAGAATTTTGGGCACAACTAGAACATGTTACCTAGTTCAACAACAGCAAATACAATAAATCATTTTTAAATGAAAAACAGAAACAAAGTCATAATTGTCTCTTCTATTTTCAATTTCCTTTGCTGTATTAAAGGTTAGTTGTTTGGAGCAGGCAAGTATAGCAGTGGCATCAGATGTAGGATTTTGCTATTGCTGTAAATAGTTCTTATATTCAAAGCACCACTAGATATGTGAATATGATGCGATAGCACAGAAAAAATTGCAGGAGACAGAAAACTTAACTTATACTTTAAAGTGAGACTTTTATATTTAAAGTTCTTTTAGAAGAAACCTCTCAGTGTCAACATCGGGCTCACAACTCAAACTGTGACAGAGCCCTATTTTATTTCCCCCACAATCAGATACTTTCCATATCAGTGGTGATGCATAGATGCACATGCACCTCCTGAGAATGCTGGTGTACCCCCTGACCAGCCACACTCCCTGATTAGGTGACAGGCAGGGGGGACAGGCAGGAGTGCTGGTGGCCCCCCCGCGAGCACTGGCTGGGGAATGGGAGCGCCGGATGTAGCACCGTGGTCACTTCTGGAAGTGCTGTGGCTGCTTCCAGGAATGCCACAGCTGCTTCCCGGTTGGTGAATTTTGCCATGGGGGGGAACTCCCCTCACCAGTTGCTGACTGATTGCTGGGGGGCACATCCCTCCCCCAAGTAAGGTGGCACCAGTCACCAATGTTTCATTTCCTTCCTTTTTAAAATTGAAATGACTGAAGCTAACAACATACTGGGCTGGATTTGTAGGAATGATTCCGGCAGATGGGAAGAAGTGACAATTCCCCTTTATTTGGTACCGGTGAGGCCACATCTGGAGCACTGCGTCCAGTTTTGGGCCCCTTACTACAAAATGATGTAAACAAATTGGAGGGAATCCAGTAGAGGGCAATGAAAATGGTTAGAGGGCTGGAGCACATACTTTATGACAAAAGACCGGGGGAACTGGGCTTATTTAGTCTGGAGAAGAGAAAACTGGGTACAACTACACATTCATTAATGTGCCATAATTATGGTGCATTGTTTAGTACATGTAATAACAAGTACTAAATGCACCATAATCGGCACTACTGTGCATTAGCAGAGATGAACACTTTTTAGGTGATAGTTAATATCCATTGAATTAATCTGTGCATGTCGCTGGTAGGTGTTGTATGGCTTTGGGGACCTCTTCATCAGTGTCCTGTTCCCCAGCAACTTCAGGGTGAAACTCTATTCCAGTGCCCCCTAGATGGTCTGAGCACTGCCCCTTTTCTTTCCTGCTACATCTTTGGTGTTCTTGTTGGGGAGACAGTTCCCTGTTGGGGGACCTGGTGGGGTCTTGACCCTGTGGGTGTCTTCGTGGGGCTCCTAACCTCCCCTTTACCCCACCCTTACCACCTCCTCAGCCTGGGTAGATGCTGTTCCCTGCAGGTCTTCCCACACTGCCCACCTTGATAGGGTTGGGTCTTCCTGGCCATCAATCTTTAGGGATTTGTCCCTCATCTCTGGGTCGGCTTCTCCTCTCCTGGGAAACTAAACTTTCCCCATCCGGGGCCAAACTGTCACTGAAGAAACTCAACTGAAAATGACTGGCTTCTCCTGGCAGGCTGCCGAGATTTCCTCTCTCTGGGCTCTCAGTTCCTGGGGGAAGACTTGTCTGTCCCCTTTACCTTAAGAGCCATGTGTACAGGCAACTGCCCTGTTTCCAGCCTTTGCTGGCTCTTCTGGCATCATCTCCCTGGGGCCCGGCTGACCTGTGGTCCTGTTGCTCTGGTCCCTCCAGCTGGCGCCACCTACTTCCCCCTCCTGGGGGCTCATGATTCCATATACTCTGCCTGCTGTAGGTCTGTCTGGGGATGCCTGCGGGCCTGAGGAGCCATCCCCAGCCCTGGTGTCTGAGCTCCTGGTTGGAGCCCCTTTGCTTCCTGGCAGCATCCCTTGAGGCTGCTGCCTCTCAGTGAGGCTCCCTTGCCCCCATTGGTCCTTGATGCTGCCCTCTGCCTCACCCATCTGGGTCTTCTGGCAGGCACCCGGCTCCTCCTTGTGGCAGCTGGAGCTGGAGACTATCAGCTCCACAGCCAGCATCTCCCAGTGTTCTGCACCTCGCTCCACAGTGCTGGCTCAACTGAATCCCCAGCTGCCTTTTGAGCAGCCCGCACTGCTCAGGAGCCATGCCCCCAGCTCTCACTAATATGCAGGCTCAAGCAGCTATGAAACTGCTGAGCCTGCATTTGTTGGTGTTGGTGTTTGGGTCTCTTCCCAGCTGCTGCCTGTCTCTGTTCCTGTGGTAAGTATCAGGGTACACTGATCAGGGTCTAGGCCATGCTGGGGTGGGGCTCCTGACTCCCCTCTCACAGTGCATTAGCACAGTTTTTGTGTGACATGCTAATGTGCAGTAGAATTAGTCCAGTAGGCATTAAGTATCTCACGTAGATGTGCCCACTTAGAGGGAATTTATTAGCAGCCTTTAACTACATGAAAGATGGTTTCAAAGAGGATGGAACTAGACTGTTCTCAGTGGTGGCAGATGTCAGAACAAGGAGCAATGGTCTCAAGTTGAAGCAAGGGAAGTTTAGGTTAGATATTAGGAAAAAAACTCTCAGTAGGAAAGTAGTAAAACACTGGAACAGATTACCCAGAGGGGTTGTGGAATCTCCATCCTTGAAGGTTTCTAAGATCCAGCTGGACAATGTCTTGGCTGGGATGATATTCTTGGGGCTAATTCTGCTTTGAGCAGGGGGCTCGACTAGATGACCTCCTGAAGTCCTTTCCAACCCTAATTTTCTGTGATTCTATAACAGCATCCCAACTAACATATGAAAAAACTCTGCATCTCCTCCTTCAAACTAATTCACCTATTTTGGAGGTCTTTTATATTATTTTGTAATTTAATCTCTTGAAATTTAGAAGTATGGAACTTTCTCCAGAAGCCATTTTACACACTAATATATATATTCTTTATGTCAATTATTTTATCATTTCTGCACATGAATCTATACAAACAGGCAGCTGGCTTGCACTGATTTCCATACTTATGTAGGTATCTAAAACAGAAAGTTTAAATCTATTGTGGGTACATTTATACCAGCTACACACAGAACTGAGTACAGATTGGACATATGCTTAGTCTTTTTTTGTTCTAACATAGCTAAGTGGTGGTAACAGCATTTTTGAATGAAATATTTCATACTATAGAAAAACCACAAAAGATGACCAATGGTAAAGGCTGATCTAAAAATAGCTGAAAGTAATCTGTGCACTAGGACACTGGGTTTCCCTAGCTGTTGGTTCCTAAAGATACGAACTCTGATGTCTTACAGGAAGTTTTTTGTAGAGGGTCCTTTTTGCAGTCTGTGGCTGTGGTTTGCTGATTTTTTTCCCATTTGGTTAAATTTTTGGCGAATGCTGAAAAAACACAGTAATGGCAACTTTAATTTGTTCTAATTTGTACATGGCAACTGGATTTGAGGTATTGGGTGCCTGTACAAATGTTTTTACTGGCACATATGAATAACATTTGCATCATCTTGACAACATGGTGAATGTGTACTCTCATACATTGTTTATGACTAATAATCATTGTATTAACATACTTCAGAGCTGCTATATCCATTCTGGAATTTCAGGTATAACAGGGACCAAGGCAAAAACTCCAGACAGAAATAGGGACCAAGAAACTTCCTGAACTATTCATTCTCCTAAATTTGAAGACAGGAAAGATTTTATATTTCCTTGCCTTGGTAGGATTCCAGGTTAAAGGAGACTAGAGGAAAGGATGAAGTAATAACATTCAGGATACTTTTAAATTCAACTGACAGACAAATGGAAACTGTGTGGCAGCAGACATAGAAACTATAATTCAACAAAGTGCTCTAGTTGAGCATTTTATATGGTAGTGTCATCATAAAACTATAACAGAAATATCACATGGCTTCAAAGACGTTCAAATGCTGTGGCATCATTGACTGAAAAGGGGATCAACCAAAAAACCCGAAAAACTGGAGGAAGACCTTGGGCACTAGTTAAGTCAACAAACATGAAAAAAGGCATAAAAAGAGCAAAAATTTCAAAGGAGGAATAAAAGAATAAAAAAGAATCTGAATTTAACTTTTTACTTTGCTTAAAGTAAAAAAAAAACCCAAAAAGAAAACTTTTAAGAAAATTACTTTGCCTTTTCTTAAATATTACTTTATTATGAACCAATCTCAAGTTGCACAACAGTAAAAAGTCACAGATTTGTGATTTTTTCTCTTGTACCTAAAGGATAGCTTTGTCATGCGAAGCTAAAGTTTCTATGACTAGGGACAGAAGTTACACAAACTGGTTTCAGTGATCAGAAACTGGTTTAAACCTGTAACTGAACAGAAGTTCAGTGTACATAAACCCACTTCAAAATGGCTGACACTGATTTAAGATAAACCTGGTTGAATGGATTATCAGACTTAACTGATTTGGCTTAAACTGTTTTATGAAACTTCTGTCCCAGACCCCTTTCTGGTTCAAGTTAAATCACAATCCCCCAGCATCACAGTATGCTTTGTAGCCTGGGCTGTGCTGGGCTGTGCTGTTTGCTCCAGAGAGCTGGGCTGGCCCTGCCCCTCTGCTCCTTAGCTGAAGCAGTGACGGCTAGCTGACAAGGGATGGGAGCAAGCCCAACTGGGGATGCAGCACATTCTGCAGGAGGGGACTGCCCCCTAGCCAGGCAAAAACCACAGCTAGGGTGTGGGGTCAGGGAGGGGGGTTAAATTTCCCCCACTCAAATGTGCTGCTGGTTGTAAGTGTGGACTATAAATCCCAGAGGTACCTGGAAGCAGGAAGAGGAAACAATGAGCAACCATACAGAGTTCCCACAGACCTCTGGGGCAGCAGTAGGAGATAGTAAACACATAGCCAGAAAGCCATGATCTAGCACCCCCTGGTTTCTGGCCTGAGCCACTGCAGTCATGTGAGTGCATTTCCTGAATCAAAGGTAAATGTCTGTTCACTTTCTGTTTCAATTTAATCTCTGCAGCTTAGACAAACCTTCAAAGACTGAATCAATTCAGCCTCAGGCTTTTTCACTGTCTGTACCTAGCCCACATGTTAGCTAATTCTTATTTTTAAATAATACTTAAAATCTTTTTAAAAAGTGATGGAATTACTTAATTTAGGAAAATGATCCTACCACCTACTTTGCAAGAATTTTCTCTTCAAATTTCAAAGGATTGTTATGTGTTCATGTTAGAGTCATTGCAAGTTGCAGTTGTTCTGTATCATCCTTTAGGTTGAACACACAACCCTCACCTGTACTTGGATTCTTTAAGGGTATTTTCCAAAATTTACCTCAGTCCTCTGCTGCATTCATCATTAAAGTGTCAAAACTTTTAAGTCCCATTACTTCTTAGGAGTACTTTTGTTGATGGTACCACTATACATTTTTCAGGACACCAGAGTAACTGTCCCAGAGGGAAACTTCTTGTGAAAACCCACATGCTATGATGAATGCTCTTGAATATTGGATTGGGAGGAATACATTTTTCTAATTTTTTAAAATTATTTTTTGCTTTTTCTGTGTCCCAAAGGCAGAAGTATGAAAAGTAACAGCCCACTTATCAGTAGTTAGAGTTAAGAATCTATTTCCATTTCCATTTGCAGGAGGTCTTGAAAAAAATGTCTATTACAGTGTATTGTGTTATTAACCCACTGACTACACATATACAAAGGGACATTATACACACTAAGTACTTCATTTTACAGTCAAAATTGTGATCAAAACTGGATAAAAGCAAAGAAACATGATGGACACTCCAGGGTTTTTTTTTTTTTCTTTTTATCTACACATCCATATCATTACTTTATCATTGTTATGCTCTTTTAATATGATCTTATTGGCAGGTGAATTATCCCCTTAAATAAAACAACTCAAGTTTTCAAATAATCTCAGGACAATTACTCAAAACACAATGCAATGTTTTATAATGAAAATTTATAATCAGGTTTATAACAAAGTAATTCATTGTATAAACAAATGAATCAGTCAAATGCTAAATAAATATCTATAATGCTAAATATCAACATCTTGTTTATATCATATAGGGCCTGATCCTGCAAGCCCTATGCATACAAGCCAACTTCCCATTGAAATCAATGGCTTTAGTTTTTATTTGTCTAGTTGTCTTTTAGTTTGAGCTGAGCAAATACATCATAGCCAATAAGTTCTCCAGTGAAATGAGAATTGGAAAACCAAAAGCAGATTATGTGTTTGTTACCTCATGTGATTGCTATTAATTTGTTTTTATATTTATCAGATCTTTAGCACTTTACTTCCCCACTCTGAAACTGATGCCTCCTCACAACTCAGATCTACAGCCAAGTGTGATCTGTGCAGGGGTTTTTTTGCAATTTCCTGGTATGTCTGTAAACCTACTGGAGTTTGTGCACTAGTAAGAGACAATCACTTGGATTTTCATGGAAAGCAAACAGAAAAAGGGCTGGACATAGCCAAAGCAAATCCGTGGAGCCATATGAATAAATAGCTCAGGACTTTTTATTTTCATTATTTGCTCAGCTCTTCTTGTGATATAGTTTGAAATCAAGTTATTACATACAATCAAAATTTATTCACGCTTGGTTAAATTCTGATGGTTTCTTGCATGTGTCTGATTTTACCACAGATTCATAGTAAAACATCTTAAATGTGTGCCTAAAAGAATGATAAAACAGAAGACCTTTGCAAGAAAGCATCTCTACAATTGAAAGGATGAGCAGTGTTCAAAGTGATTATACATTCTTCCTATACAAAAAACTTCTCTCTAAATATAAAAAATTACTTTATTTTACTTAAGTTGGCTTCATTTTTAAATATTCTACTCCACAAATCCATAATATGATCATTTCAGGCCGTCCAGAGAGATAAATCGTAACACAGTCCTATAACCTCCACTGACATAAATATATTGGCAAGGAACTTTGACCAGCAAGAGTAAATTGTCAACCTTAAATAATTACTTTTTACATTTTTAAAATTTTAACAATGGTTGGTCTCAGAGTACCAATATTAATGCACAATGTAGAAAAGCAATTTTAACTATCCTTTTAATCACCCTTTGCATCAAGTGCAGTTTTATGAAAGGAATGTAAAACAAATTTTTTATATATTAGATACTCATTTAAAAAGAGACAAAGCAACTTATTCTATGTGTTTGAAAAGAAGAGTACTGCATGTCTGTACTTTATTATAAATAACCATGTTCTGTCAATAGTTTCTTCTTGCCAGCAAACGAAGGACATTGGTTCACAAAGCTTCTAAAATAACACAAATATTTGATTAAATCATGTTTCCTTGAGAAAATAAAGTTCATTTGCATTTAGAGCAGACAGTAATGAGGAGTTCATTATTATTATAAGATGCTTAAGGAGTTGGTAGCCAGTACCAGTTGCATTTGGAAACAAACGCCTCAGTTTTTCCTTTTTTTAAAAAATAAAGGTACAATCATAGTTATTCGTTTACTTAAAAAATTCTAAAGATGAAGAAAAGTAGTGTTTATATATATAAGTCCTCATATAAATTATAAAACTCAAGTTTATGTTACAGAGTCCCTTCCACAGAGGAAGCATAAAGCACTTTTGTGTTATCTTCACCAGTAAATAGTTTTTATCACATTAAGTTTGACAAACGCAACAAAGATGATATTGCATCCTAAAGCCCAAAGAGAATAATCTTTTGATGCAGACTCTTATGACAGATGTGCTCCATGGGATCATTTGATTGCTGTGAGTTAACTCAATTTCAAACAAAAGGAGTACGAAAGTAAAACAACTAAGCAGTTCAGTAGGAATTGGAAATATCAGTGAACAGCAGACTTGTCTTCTTTGAGGTCAACAAACTATCTTTGGAAGACAACAAAGAGGAGTTAAAAAATATGACAACAAAATAAAAATAACAATAATGAGGTAAACTCCCCTAAAAAGGCAACAATGAACTGGAATGTCAGGAGAGAGTTCGATTATACCTGACACCTAAGTGTTTTTCTAGCCAGATTTCAGCGAGCTGCATGGTAGATGCAAATGTACTTGCTTTGGACCCTAAGCACATTTTATATTGTTTAGGATCTAAATTGGGGTCACACTGAACTGGATGAAAAACATGCACAACTCCTACTTCTTGACTTCTAAAGGCCTTCAACCCAGATATTATTACTTTGTTAAAGAGGTCTACATCTTCAAGTCCCCAGCCTTGAATTGAGGTATCAAATCCACCAACAGTCAGTAGGTCACTTTTGTAAATGCAGGTGATTCCAAATCCATAGTCTCTCCAAAATCCACTTTTCTTTGTAAAAACAAAGCTACTATCAGCTGGAGTGTTTCCTCCATATGTTACTTTTGGATCATATTGACTGAAGATGATAGGGTAATAAACCTGTTGTCCCTGAATAGTATTATCTCTACATCGCTGGAGAAAATCTGGGGTGAATATCAGGTCAACATCACAGAATAGCAGCAAAGTGTCATTGTCAAATTGAGAAGAGGCTGTTTCAAGACCTAAACCTCTGGAAAACTCTCCCGTCATGGGAATCAAGGTTATATCAGCTGTCGGATACTTATTATTATATTCTTTAATTAACTCCATATGTTTGCTGGAATCTTGGCCAGAGTCAGAACTGAACAGAATTATTGCCAGCTTTACATTCTGCCTTGGAATAAGACAAACTTTTTCAAAATTCTCCATAAATCTTAAGAAAATGTCATATCTTCCAGTGAGGGGGACAAGAATATGTATTTTCTTGTCATAATGTCCCCACATTTCTTTGGTGCCTTGAAACGATGAGAAAATCTTTAAAGAATTTGAAAGAAAAGACAAAGACTGAGTGTCACTGTTGATATTTTCTACAAGGGTTCTTACATCCAACTCCTCTGCTTCTCTGAAGAAAGGCTTGCTAAACAGTTGCTGAAGATAGGCATGACGTCTCACTGGAACTGTAAGTTTTCTTCCTTTGTGCCTTTTGTACAAAAGCAGTAAATCCAAGATGTACTCCACTCCATGCAAAGGGTCAACTCTACGGTAGCCATATTGTATTTCCTTGAAATCAATGAGTCTTCCTCTAGATTTAGAGTTTTCATTTATCATTTCCATTACCTGCATCACTGTGTCATCCAATGCTGCTCGCAGAACGTTGCTGATACTTTGTCGGGGTGGTTGGTTCTCAGCCATTGAGTAAAGGAGCTTCCCTGTGAGGAACTCCCATTCAATGACTTCATTCCTTTCACGTGGCTGGAAACGATTGAAAGAGGGCATCATTCCAAGCTGCTGATCTTCCTTATTTATTTCACTGTTACTGAGCTTGCTCATTAGAGCACTTTCCCTATGGAGCTGAATGGTGCGATAGCGCAATTCTGAGATTTTGCGGCTCAATATATAATTGTGCAGCCTATATTGGTAGGCTGGCCTTTTATTTGGATGAAGTGTTATGGCTGTATGAATTTTAGTGTTGTGAAGATCTTGGATGTAACCCTTCCGGTTGTGTTCATAATTTTCATGGAATAACTGCTGCATCTAGGAAGAAGGGGAAAAAAAACATATCATTAAATGGATTTTTATATACATTTGAAAAAAAATACATTTAGTATCCATGAAATCCTTGTAGATACTTTTATAAGTTATTCAACAAATATTATTCACATAATTTGTATGAAGTCCAGTAGTACCCACATTAAGCAAATAAGATTTCCTAAATAAAGTGAATGACAATTTATAGAACTTTGTTTCATATAACTGCAAAACCAGAAAAGTAATTTTTACAAGTACGTGATCATGACTCATCCCAGTACTTAGCAAAAGGATGTCAGAACCCTCATTGGTTTTCATAGAAGCAGGACGAGGCTTGCGGATGGAACGAGGATGTGATGCTGCAACACATAAAAAGTGTATTTGTACGTATCCATACTGAATGGCTAAAGGGTCTAAGGACATTTTTCAAGATTCTGACATATAAGTCAGTATGTACCAAAAGCAGCTCATGTTTCTTTCTCCAATAAACAAATGAACAGATCTCCTTAATATGGATTAAGCAAATTAACCTTAATTTAACTAAACTGTTAAACTAACTGTTTAATTTAGTAGTTTTGTCCTATGACCACACAGGATTAAGCAAATTAATTATAGTCACTTGGATAATGAGTACCGGCAGTAATAAATATATATACTGTACAGAATCATGCCCAGTCAAGCATGAGTATCATTTACCTTCAGCAAATTTTATTATTTATTTTTGAGATAAGTCCCGATATTCTAATTGTCAGATTAGTAACTGTAACATAACCTCACAAAGAGAGGTTCATTTTGTGGCTAAAGCACAGGATCAGGGGTTTGAACATCTGATACATGCACCCTACATATGCTATTGACCTTCAACTTTTTGTGCCTTCTTTGTGCCTGTACAAAGAGGATAGTTGAAGCCAACATAAAAAAAATTAAAGGTGCTTCATTCTTTCCTATGATAACAAGCATTAGCTGATTGCCCAAGGGCTGGATTCATATTTCTAGTACTGAGAGATAAGAAAAAGCAGGCTGTTTTTCTTCACATGCTTAATGAAAAACAGACTGGTCTGTAATTACATTATATAAAAAGGGAAAAGTGCTAATTGGACAGAAAACATTGCTCAGAGCATTGTTGGTGAACTGTAGTACTAATCAAATTGAGACTGGTATTGAAGTCTGTCTTCTCTACGCTGCACAAATCAACAAAGGTGACATTTGATATCAGAATAAGTGATATCACAACATCAAAATGTTTAAACTCATTTTATGACAAACCTTTCTAGAGCAGAGTTCCCCTTCAAATATTTTGCTTCCCAAAAAAATTATTAAACAGAGAATAAATGATTCCTGAAGAATACTGTCAGGTTGCATTCTCATAAAGGAGCACCTCCCCACTCCCCACAAGGTTAAGAACCAAGGTGGAAAACATTTAAAAGGCCTGTTACAGAAGAATTTACAGCAGAAAATGCAAATCTTAAATCAAAACTTGTCAAAATATTATTCCATATAGAATGTCAAGATTGTTTTAAGTTTCTGTTCTCTTCCTGAAATGAATTGGCTTAAATAAAGAAAGCTATTATTGTTGGCGAATCCTGTATTTCTGAGACCATAAACATAATCTGAAAATAAGACAAGCAGAGAAACAGTGTCATGAACATGTGTCTTTGCCCATAAATCAATCCACAGTCAGACTATTTTAATACCACATTTAAGCTGTGACAGATTGGTCTTTAACATAGATCAAACAATCCAGAGCAAGGCATGTAGGGAAAAACTGATGGTAGCTAATAATACTCAAACAATTTGGCACTTAGAGAACATATTTTGTCTGAGGATCTCAAAACAAATTACAAAATATCCCTGAAGGAAGGTATTATATTCACTTTGAATTGAAATGCACGGGGAAAGAAAGTAAACGATTTGTCTGAAGTTACAGAAAACATTTTGGGTACCTTGACTCTTAATCACCTTCTCTGAGGCAAGCACATCACTTCCTATGCCACTTTTTAATGTCTCTTTAAAAAGTTACATTAAACTAAGAAAACTTTGAGGTACAAATTAGGTTTTATCTTTTGAAAAGTCTAGCTGGATCCCTGCACAGTTCCTTCTTTCTTCTTACAAGCTGAATTCCATCATCCTTCCTTTTCATTTAGGATTGTGCAATTCATTTTCTCAATGTGATATCAATCTCCTATACTCCTGTTGTTCATATAACCAAGAATTACAATTGTAGTGTTGTTTTTGGGACCAAAAAACTCTATTTCCCATAAAAAAAAAATCTTAAAATGAATGCTATATCATTATCTGGCAGAACATGAATCTATTATTCTAGGTTTATAGCTGTTTTTCCTGCCAACTCTCCCCCAAAACCTTGAATGACACAGGAATAAAAGTGAGGCAAAACAGAAAGATTTTTTTTTTTTTGTTAAGGGGACCTACTATATTTGTATCTACTTCATAATTCTCCTACTTATAATAAAATTTGGAGGCAACTAAGACAACCCAGTCCAACTTTTTTAGTTTAAACTAGATCTTTAAAACCAGATTTTGGAATCTCACTAGGTCTCCATTTTGAAAAATATTGACTTAATCTTTATTGTAAAATAGTATGTTTTGTTATACTCAGAATTTTTTAAAACAAGTGTTCACTAGAAAATGCTTATTTGACAAAATCAATTTGACAAAATCAAAATCTTTCATTTTTTCAGAAAGAAGTATTCATTTTTCTACTGATATATTCTAGTGAAAAACCACTTGATGAGAAATTAAGAGAGGTGATGGTGGTATTGAAAAACATGTTAGAAAACCTGCTGCTAACCCTGACATCTGTAATTGGTATTTCGGCCCTTTCTGAATCTTCTATAAGCAAGATGTGGATGTAGAATTTCAGAATTCCATTAAAAGATTCCAGCAAACTTACAATAAGTAGCTATTGCTAAGTGTATTGTTTATTTGTTGTCAAAGAGTCATTCAGTGATAATGCTGGAGAAGTCTTAGTGTTTTACAAATTCAGTACAGAGTAGTAGAGTTCCTCAGTCAATTTAAATTGGTGTAGACTCATTATATTAAAATGAATAAACTAAGCCAGTTTATACCAGGTGAAGTTGACCTAATGTTTCCCTATCTTAATCTTACTGAAATCAGTGACTGGTAAGCTTCCATGTGATTTTATTAGAGGTTCCATGTGTTAATTTTTTATATGCAATCACTAAGCTTTTTAATGAGGAGATTGCCTTTTGAATAATTCTCCTAGCACAACTAGCACTACAGTTGATGGGCATTTCTGCTGGAGTCTCTTTATACTGGCTGCAACTAGAAGCTGGTGAGAGATCTGAGTACTTTATCGTGCTCTAAGTAGCTCTGAGCTGCAACCGGCAGAAAAAATATATGGTGAATTAAGTAAGAGCAAAGACAAAGCTTCCTTGCAAACGGCAGAGAAATAGAATAGTTAATATGTAAGCGTATTGTAATTTGTACTGTAAACCTTCAAACTCAATCCTTTTGATTTAGTAATGTAATATAACTGAAAAGACTTATTATATGTAATGCAAATGCCCAAATCAACCTTCTTTTATTATGGAAGAATAATATTAAAATTCAACATAAATGGTGGTTTCTTTAATTAAACACTATTTTTCTTTGAACATTCTTTTAAAATGATTTCTCCCACAGAGAAAGCATGAAGGCATGCTTCAGAGAGAACATGAGAAGGCATGAAGCTTAATGCAATCCTCAGATCCCCTCCTTTTTAAAGATACTATTAAATACCCAACATCTTGTTTACCTCAAGGAATGACTGAGCTTTTCACACATACAGCAATAGGAGTACAACAAAGGGGTACCCATTGCTGTCCTCTTTTCACACCTAAACATAGTTAAAAATTAGGTTTCCAATACTCCTGTTGACTTCATTGCAGATCTCCTGTTGCCGATTTGGGTTGTAAAGTAGCTAAAGCAGTGCCTCAAAGGAATTGTTGGCAATAGTATGTAACCTATCATTACAGCCTCTGTGCTGGAGGAATAGAGGGTTGCCAACATAAAGCCCATCTTCAAAAAGGGCTCCAGATGTGATCCTGGGAACTACAGATCAGTAAGTCTCATTTCCATCCCTATCCTTGGCATATTGGTAGAATCTATAATAAAGAATAAAATCAGCACTCATACGGACAAATATGATCTGCTGGGGAAAAGTCAGCATAGTTTTTATAAAGGGAAATCCTGCCTCACCAATCTGCTGGAGTTTTTTGAGGGTGTCAGTAAGCATGTGGATAAGGGGGATCTAGTTGACATAATACATTTGGACTTTCAAAAAGTTTTCAGCAAGGTCCGTCATCAAAGGATTTTTAAAAAATTGTGTTGCCATGGGATTGGAGGGGCAGTTCTTTCCTGGACTGAGAGCTGATTAAAAGATAGGAAGCGGAGGGAAGAAGTACATGTTTACTTTCCAGGATAGAGAGATGTAAAAAATGGGGTCCCACAGGAATTTGTGTTGGGCCCAGTTTTACTCAGCATTTTCATTAATGACCTAGAAATGGGGGTGTACAATGAAATCTCCAAGTTTGCAGATGATACCAAATTATTCTGGGTAGTCTAGTCCCATGCTGACAAAAAAGAGCTCACAGAGCTGCAGAAAGATCTCACCAAGTTAAGTCAGTGGGCCAAAAAATAGTAGTTCAACTTCAATGTTGACAAGTGCAAGGTAATGAACCTAGGAAAAATAACCTCAACTCGATGTACACAATGCTATGTTGCAAATTAGCTGTTACAGTTCAGGAGTGACACTTGAAAACATTGTAGACAGTTCTCTGAAAACATAAGCACAATGTGCAGAGGCATCCAAAAAGCCAATAAAATATTGGGCATCATTAAGAAGAAAATTGAAAACAAAATCAAGAATAGCATCCTGCCATTATACAAAATCCATGGTGTACTGACATCTTCAATACTATATGCAGTTGTGAGATGCAGGTCTCCATCTCAAAAAAGATGCAGTAGAATTAGTAAAGACACAGAGAAGGCAACCAAAGTGATCAGGGTATGAAGCAGTTGCCATACCAGGAGAGACTACAAAATCTAGGAGTCTTCAGTTTGAAAAGAAAATGCTGAGGGGGGATATGATAAATAAAGTCTAATAAAATCATGATGGATGTGGACCAAGTAAACAGGGAATTGTTGTTCAGCAAGTCCCAGAATACCAGAACTAGTGGGAACCCTGAAATTAGTAGGAAACAGGTTTAAAACTAACAAGAAAAAGTACTTTTTTATGCAATATGTATTTAACTTGTTTCAGGGATGTATTTAATAGCCGTATGGGTCTGAGACAAAAAGAAATGGAAAAATCTAGAACTCTTGGTTCAGAAATGATACCTTTTATTAGACTAACTAGGAAATCACAAAAAAATCATCTTTTTTTTGCACGCTTTCTTTCTGCAAGAAATTTTTTTGCTATTTCCTTGCTCGTTTAATAAAAGGTATCATTTCTGAACCAAGAGTTCCAGATTTTTCCATTTCTTTTTGTCTCAGACCAACATGGCTACCAAATACATCTCTGAAACATGGATGATGCTGAATTTTAGCTGATTTGGGATTTTAAACTTCATTGCTGAACAACAATAAAGATTTCTACACTTCCTTGCTTGACATCTAACACCTCCAGGGAAGGAATCCTACCTGATCTGCACAACAAAGAGCAACTCAGAACAACTCACAAAGACACTCTCATGGGCCCAGAGGGACAGATTTCCATCTCTAGCTTCCTCTGTGCAAAAATGAAGTTTATTTCCTACCTATGGGGACTTTTTAAGCATCTTTCATTTTCCCTGCATTCAAAGATTAATTCAAACTGGAACAGGTAGAGTAAGGGGTTATGAGGATGATAGGTTATGGGAACGGAGAAGAAGCTAAAGTGATTAGCGAAAAAAAAGGTTTACCATCTAAAAATGTGTTGGGTGTAAACGACAAGGTTTGCACAAGAACAAGTAAGTAAAAACTGGCAATGAATACTGGAAATTGAAAGGTTTCTAACCATCCTGAAGGATGGTTCCAATGGTCCTGGAACAACTGTCCAATAAGGCTTTTTTGCCCCTACTATGTTCAAGTTAGATAATCTCTTTTATGAACTGATCAAACTCTGACAAAGTTACCTGTAGTAGCAGGGGTCTTGTTCCAGTGATTCAGTGGTGAAGAACAACTGATTATATATGGTACCAAGCAAGCTTTTCTAAGAGTAACATTTTCCAGTGTTCTTTAGGGCTGTGACTTTAGAGCTTTCTTGTTTTTCCCTATATATAGTAGTATCCCGTAGTGTGATTTTTGCCTCCAAAACTGAAACATGAAGCAAGTTTTCTTATTCAATTTACAGTAAGATATTAAGCATCTTTTTAAGCTAAGTCCAATCACTGTAGTTTCTAACATGTCTAGACAGGCTGAAGTGAAGCACTGGTATAGCCAAAGAACGAACATAAAATATGACTTTACACCCAGATCTATTCTCTGTACATTTTGAGGTCTTGCCAGCAATAAAAATAGGTTTAGACGCAGGTCAGGTTACTGGCTAAAATTTCTGTTGGGAGAATTACCACTCTCCCAGGAAAAACAATGAATGTTCACTCAAAGTCCTTTTTAATATTGGTGAAGACCTTGTCCTGAGATCAGCTCAGTTCCCTTTGAGTCTAACAGATATTAATCAAAGTCCATAATAAACTCTGATAAAATTATGTTGTTCCATTAAGACTGATGTATTTTTTGAAGTTCTATATTCCTTTGTGCTTATTACTTTAAAACTAAAAATCTGATGCCTCACTGAAGTACTAGAAACACAATACTAGGAGCATATATAATACTGTTTTTGTGCATCACTCTATATAATCTCTTGGGATACCTTTACATGGTCTCTGGGGTGGGAGGTGCTTTAATTAAGAGAGGCTCTTGGGAGTCACTTTAATTAAAGCACCTGCAGCACCTCATGTAAAAATGGGGTGGGAGGGGGCTTTAACTAAAACACATTCAACAAGCTTTAGTTAAAGGACCTCCACCATTCTGAAGCATGGGGATGCTGAATATGAGATGCTGAGGCTGCTGGAGCATGCTAATTAGCACAGTCTGGCTCTGATGGGTGCTAATTAGCATATATTGGAGCAGGCACTGGGCATATGTATAGGTGTCTCATCCATAGATCAGGAAATATTATCATTGAAATACCTATTAAAAGTTAGCACATAAGTTATAGGAAAACAACATTATATCAGAGAAATAAATTATAAAAATTTAATTTCTGGGAGGTTGAAGTGATAATATATTTCCTGCTGTGAAGGTGGTCTATATATAATTAAACCATAGTGCATGTAGCTATCATGAAAGCCACAACAATAAATGGAAAAATAGTTTAATATGAATTTGCACCTCCCAAAAATGCCATGGTAATGAAAATATTAATTAACAAAACCAATTTAATAATCCATAAGCTTTATTTAAACTATTCATTCACCATTTTTGTGGCTGAGTTTTAGGATGCTTTCTACAGAAAAAAAAGAGTCACTTAGACTGACTGGACTGTCTTTCACTGGTTTCTAAGGACACTGAAGATCAATTTTCTTTTGAATTGAAGGCTGTTCTCCTAAATAAATATGTTGTATGCTTTTTTAAATCATCCTACATGCAAAACAACCAATAAGGCATTGGCTTTAATTAAGTTTTTTTCTTACCTAGGCTTGCTGGCTGGTGATATTTATTTGGTCATTCAGGAAGCTTTTTTAAACTTTCTTTAGAAAGTTTCACTTCCCTTCATAAAAGATGAAGCTGCACAATGTTCTCTAGATATCTGTAGTTTGTATTACTGAATTGCTTCTATTTCAAGTGTATTTTTAGATTTCCTAAAACTTATTAGACTTTTGTTCTAGGGTTAATGAGGACCTCATTCTGATACTTTTCTTCCTACTGGGTTGTACTTACTCCTCAAGGACTAAATTTGATAACCTGAACTCAAGTACCCACAGATTTTGAACAAAATAATTGCAATTGATTTAAAGTCCAAATGTCAACAATGTCCTTTTCCATTTCATAACATATATAAACAATAATGTATTCTAACCAATACTTGTATTTATTTATAGATATTGTATCAGTAATAAAAACATCTAGCTCTCTAGTTATACTCTTCTCATCCATAGAATTCAAAGTACTTCATAAAATGTTTCACTTCAACTTATAAACCTACAAGAAATATTTTTTTAATATCAGTCAACTCCAAGGGATTCTCAAGTATTGTTCTCAAGTATTCTTAAGGAGAGCAGCAAATAAAGGCATTGGACTTAAGATAAGCAGACTTTAGCAAACTCAGGGAATCGGTACGAAGCAAGTCAATGGGCAAAAGGAGTCCAGGAAAACCGGCTGTACTTTAAGGAGGTCCTTCTAAGAGCTATCCTGATGCAATGGAAGAATGGGGTATGCAAGGAGAAAATTAGAAAATTGGGATGCAAATTGCAAGGGACATAAAAGGTAGTAAATAGAGAATCTACAAGTCTGTCAGCAGAAGGAGGAAGACCAAAGACACCAATTGGTTGCTTAAGAAAAGCAGAAGACAATCCATATACAGAGAAGGCTAAAGTATCTAATGCCCTTTTTTACTTCAGTCTTCACAAATAGGGGCAGCTATCAGATGGTGAGTGCAGTTGGCAGCAAAGATAGGGAAGAAGATGAACAATCCAGAATAAGGGAAAACAGCTTAGGAATTACTAAAGTTAGAATTTTTTTTAATTTTCTGTATTCCAAACCAGATTAACCAAATCAAATTCCAATTCTGAGAGTCAGCCCAAAACCATAAGTGGCCCTCTACCAGCAAACATCCTCCACCCCCATCTGGGGCTTCAAAAGTTTCCAAATCCTATGGTGGGCATCCTACTTGCAGGCCCAAGTCCAGAGGCTTGGGGTTCAGATGCCCCCGAGTTTTGCTTGCCCTCAGCCATATGGCGGCAGGAGCAAGCTAAGAAGGAGTGTCCCCTTTCCATAAAGTGGGCATAAAGCCAAGACCTTCCCACTCCAGCAGCTAAGTGGGAGGTTTACTATACATTACCTTGGAAGGTGCTATCCCTGTGCCAGAAGAGCAGTCTTCCCCAGGTACAACTAGGAAAACTGCCTCAGTGGTCATGGTGTTTCCCTTGCCAGGTAAGCATAGGACTACGCTTGAGCCCACAAGAGGTTAGAAATAGATGTTTATGAATGAAGTGGATCAGCTGTGCCGTAATGTGTCATGAGACAGTTGATCCACTTCACTGGGTGAAATACATGTCGCCCTATGTCCCACCCACTGATGGTGCAGAAAAAGGAGAGATGCATTTTCTCAGGGCTTGAAGGACCTTGTTCTGTGAATTCTGGGAACTCCCAGGCAAGATCAGGGCCCTGTGAGCATCTGTCCAGCACTCCCCGCTTACCCAGATGTGCCCCAGGAACCTCAGGCTGAGTCTGGGTAAGTGGGGAAAATTAGGGTTTCCCCACTCACTCAGACCTGCACCTGGGATCTCTGGAGACCCATCTCAGTAAGCTGTGAAATCATAGCCCTGTCCTTTAGAGCGTCTGCAACTTCAGCCAGTTTAGTGATAAGTGTGCAATCAGTCCCATCATCCAAATCATTAATAAAGAAGTTAAATAGTACCAGACTTAGCTTCCTTGGGAATCCCACTTGATACCTCCTCTGAACTAGACAGAGCCACTGATGACTACTCATTGAGCCTGATGATCCAACCTTTTCAATTTAAATGCATCCAATTAGAGGTAATAAGCTAAGAACATAAATATCAATTATGTTGTGATTTATTACTCTGGTAAATAAATGCACCTAATGTTTTCAACAGTACACATTTCTAATGCAGGCAGTGCAGGCATTAAGCTGAACTTAGAAGACTGCCTAGGGCGGGGTCAGCAACCCCTGGCATGTATGCCGAGCATGGCACACAAGGCCATTTTGCTTGGCACACCACCACCAGCCCTGGCTCTAAGCAGCTGCTGCCAGTTATGGAGCCTAGGCTGCTTCCAGCAGGCGGCTGGGAGGCTGCAAGCAGACCAGGCTCCTTGGGCTGGCTGCAGCCGGGAGGCTGTAAACAGCTGCTCTGGGCTCTGGCATGTTGGCACTCCAGCACCTTTCAAGGTAGACATTGTGTGTTTTTCGGCACTCCGGTCAAAAAAACACTGCCTACCCCTGGTCTAGGAAATACTTAGGGCAGTGGTTCTCCACTCAGACAATGCTCGCTCTTAGCTTTTGCCTATTTTATTTAACTATGGAAAAATATTATATTCATTCCTGTGTTGCAAAAAATTAATAAAACCCACAACAGTTCAGAATGTATTTAACACTATGGATTCCTATTTGAAAACTCTGGGTTTTTCTTTTGAATTATGCTTGCACACCTAACAGTATTAACATTGTGCAGCACTCTGTGGTAGGGCTGTGCAAAGCTTTGGTAGCTAATTCGATTCAGAGATTTGACCTACAATCAATTCGGCCAAATCTCCAAATCCAAATCAAATCAGAAGACCCATTAAAAAGTCCTAATTGAATCGGAACCCCCTTGAATTCAGAGATTGGGCCATAGACTATACAGGCAGTCCTCGACAATGCTGGACACAACTGCCTCCAGCTGGTAAGTCTGTTGTGGCAAAGAGGGGAAGGGAAGGGAAGGGGTGGGGTGGGGGGGGAGAAGATCAATGCCCCCACAGTGAAGGAGGGATTGGGGCTGGAGCTAGGGCTGAGACAAGCTGCCCAGCTGGGGTACTCAGGTTAGGGTGGGACTCAGGTTGGGGTGCTCCTGCCACTATGTGTCACCAGTCCAGAAGCTGCTGTTCTGGTGGTTCCTCCTGCATTCCAGGAGGCTAGCCCCAGCCACTTGCCACTGGGCTGCACTCTACAGGGCAGGTGGAGTCAGGGCCATGCTCCGGGTGGCTAGCCCTAGCCCAAGGCACAGCCCTAGTTCCACCCACCCCACAGAGTGCAGCCTGGCAGCAGGGGCTTGCTACCTGAAACACAGCCCTGGCTCCATCCACCCACTGGAGCACAACCTGGTGGTGAGTGACTGGGGCTAGCTTCCCAGAGTGCAGCCTGGCCCCACCCACCCCATGCAGATCCGGTGGCACACACCTGCTCCCATGGCTTCCTGGACCAGCAGCAAGAGGAGCCACCAGAAGAAAACTCCCAGACTGGCAGTGCATGGCAGTACACAGTGGCAGGAGCCCCCCTCCCTGAATCTCGTACCCCCCCCACCCGACTGGGCAGCTTGTCCCAGCCCCAGCCCCAATCCCTCCCTCACTGTGGGGGCATTGATCTGCCCAACCCCCCCACACCTCTTTCCTCCCCCGCTCTGCCCACCACAGCAGACTTACCACCTGGAGGCAGCTGTGTCCAGCACTGTCAAGGACTGCCTGTATAATCTATGGCCGACTCTCTGAATCTTAATTCAGAGTATCTGTGCTGGCTTGGCTCTGAGAGAGCTCAGGGATGGGGTCTATTGGGTGCTCAGCTGGAGCAGCCAGGTGTGGGCCAAGTCTATCACACCTCCCTGTGAGCAGGGGTAGCAGGGGCCACTAAGGAGGCTCAGATACCAGAGGACAGTGATCTAACTTGATTTGACAGGGGATCTGGTATAGATGTTCAATTCACTGGTCTAACTTAAATCAATCAGATTAAGGGCACATCAAACCAGGTCTATCTTAGACTGTGTTCCACCATTTTTAGACCAGTCTAAGTGTAATGTCTGTACCCAGTCTCAGATTAAGGAAAAAAATGAAAATTTGAAATTAAGGCTCAATTATTCCCTTAAATGCTGAATACTTGTCAATGTAGCTTGTGAAAGAAGGAAGTGCAATTGTTTTGTGGTACACTTAACAAGGAAATGTATAGGTCTGCATCTGCAGAGCTGATTACAGGTACCAGCTCCAGAAATGTAAACTCCATATGTTCATTAATAGCATGAAATAATTTTGTATTTCTAGTATTCAATATGTGAAAGAAACTTGATATTTCAAGAATTATATTAGTATAGTTACAGTTTGGATAGCAGAATATCCTATTTTATAGCTCAGACATATTCTCCTCATACCTGAAAGATGGGGTGTTCCTTGCAAAGACTGATTTCCTTCCCTCCTTCATCCTGACCCCCATATTTTAGATTTAATTTATTAATGTAAAAATATTAGCTTCCACAGAAGATTTCAATGTTCAGCTACAAAACAGAGTTTTATTTACAGTATGGCCACATTGCAGTGCAAAGCCCAATCATGTCCCATATCTCTGGTTAGAACTCAAAGCCATTATTATTTAAATACAAATGACAGCAAATTCTCTTTTCTTTATGCTTGTATGATGAACACCAACCACCAACCATCATCACCATTCTTTCCATAGTTTGTATATTTAAATACTGCAAAGGGAAAATCTTAAAAGGACTGGTAGAAAACACTTTTATTTTGCACTGAGAAACACCTACATCCTTGTTTTACAGTAGTGGCTCTGAAAAATACATAGACTTATCACAGGTCACATTTTGCCATTTACAGTACTGAGAGTTTTGTCTGTGCATACTATTTGAGCACTATACAGAGAGTCCTAACTATATTTCTTTAGGTTGAAAAGTAAAATCTAATTAAAATTTTAATCTGCGTTGTACATGAGCTACTTTGTCAAATAGATTTACATCTCAGTGTTACCCTGTAATGATGCAATATATTCAGTGGAGTTCTTCCTTAACTGACTTCAGTCATAAATCTTGATTTTTGTGCAACTGATATGATAATTCAAATGTGGAGAAAAATGAGTATACCTATCACTATTTCTAATTCATGGTACTGGAATGCAAAATAACTTCTTCACAACTATGAGACAACCATACAGTAAGCTGGACTATTTCACATTAATAACTCTTTTCTATCCAATTAAGAGGGAAAGCTTGAAACTAGTTTGGAACAAGAAAAAAGAAGATTAAATAAAGGCTTTTTTTTGTATTTAGCAGTAATCAACTACTAATCACTGGTTACATAACAAGGAAAAACTCTACATACATCAATGGAATTAATTATTGGAACAAACAACTGCTTAGCTAGAGATCTTCAGATTGTAAACTTAAGGGTCAGCAAGTCTGTCTAGATATCTGAATATAAATTAATCTTTCAGTGAAAAATTCTGGTGAAACTTAAAATTCTCAATCTTAATGACACTTTGCTTTTGGCTTGCCCCATAAGATGATTTTCGCACAAAATGAAAACCACCTTTGAAAATGTATGACAAAAATGTAATTTAGGGATATATTTGCAGAAAATTTAACAAGGAGGAAATTAAATGGCCTTCCTTTAGCTTTCAGAAAGTCTCTCTCTTTATTTGAAAGCTTTATATAGTTAACTATGTTTATGTAGCCTCTGGATCAAGAAATTTCTATTAATCAGTGTAGACAGTGTCATGTTTATTTATTACATTTTAAATAATTATAAAAGGACGCCGCTCAAGAGCCTCAGACACTAACACAAAATTAATACAGTAATATCTTAACAGCATTATGGGACTCATTTGAATGGGAACTCAGTCAAGTAACCACACACAGAAATTTCTACAGTCTTTTCGTGGTTGGAAAAGTTTCTAAGGGATTTTACCAAACACTCCGTCAAATGCTTCTTTTTCAACTTGCTTGGGAGGCCATGAAAACCAGAGCACATTAGACCAATCAAAGTGTTTATATAAGGTATGTTACATTAACAGTCACTTCCTTGATATACTATGCATTTGGGAAAAAATACATCTTGGAGATGAAAATCTATGAGAAATTACACATTTTTTCTATGCAAATCAATTACCAAACAATATTCTGCCCTTTCACTTCACTCAGAATAGACAATCTTAGAGATTTCCAGGTTTTAGGGGTTTTTCTTTCCTTTCCTCCTCCTCCTTTCTTTGCTTCCTTTATTCTTTCCACTTTAGCAAATAATAAGGTCTAAGCAGAAATTATTGTGCTCTCCTCCTTAATCTATTAAAGCTTCTAGAATACCTTCATTCTCAGTCAACCAAGCACTTTTAAAACCTTAAACATTAAAACTTTTTCCTGAATGTCAATGCCAGTAGATCTAAAACTATATAGCACTGGTATCAATCCAGGTGAAAATATCCATTACACACCATGCGAAGAAGAAAATGAATCATCTTGTATGAAAGAACAAGCCCTTCTTGCTAGGTTCAAGGAAACCATCAGGGCCTCATAAATAGGAAATTAGAAATAAACCAATAACAACCAATGAATGTATGCATGACTTATGAATTCTGATTAATGTTATGAAGCTAGTATGCAGTTGAAAATTACTAAATTATGAAATGTCTCTATTTCAATGTGAATTCATCTTTGCTGAGAAAACCTTTGGCCTGTCCACAGGTCAGGGTACAATCAAGTGTATTAACTGCAGTGTCTATGCTTTGATTGAACAATGTGTAAACTAAGAAACTGCCTAAGTAGGAGACCAATTTGATATAGGATGAGAGTTCACATTACAGTTAGACTACATTAAAAGCACTTAAAACTTAAAAGATGATCACACATTAAGGCTTATTAACAAGTGCTAAATGCCCTGTATTTGTTATGCCACTTCAGGTGACGATTATCCTTGAGCTGGGCTATGTAGCTCAAATTAACTTAATTTTTAGGTGTTCACCTGAGACAAAAATCACCAATTTGCAGTCCTCCAGCATCTCAGGATGCACTGCTTCTAGCTGAACTAGCTGTCATCCAGCTGGGAACAGCCAGCCAACAGGTGGGTGTGGATGGGGGAGTGGGGACAGAGGAAACAGGGGTTAAGGGGGGCAGGGGGCTGAGGAGAAGGGAGAAGGAGACAGGATTGGAGAGGGGAAGAGGAAGGAGAAGAAGAGAGGGGAGTGGGTGAATGAGGAACCCTGGATCAGCTGCTCTCTCTGCCCCCCGAATTGTCTCCTGACATCCAAGTCACCCTCCTCCACCTCCATATTGGTCCTCTGCCAGCCCATTTGCCCCTCTGACCCCCATCAGCCTCTCCAGCCCCAGATTATTGCCCTGCTACCCTGAACAGCCCAAAATCAGTGGAGTCACTGGAGGGGGTTTCCTCCTTTGTGCCTGCTTCTTGGGTCTCTGCAAACTATGCCAATCCTACATGCCTAGATCCAGCCCCTGCTGGGCCACACACCTGAAGGAAGGTGCGGGGGGAGGGGAGGGGGGGAGCAGAGAAAGGACCTGCTGGGCAACTTCAGGGCCCAGTAGGGGCTGAATACAGAGATGGCACAGGCTGCAAGAAGCCTGGGATCATGCAGGGAGGAAGATTCCTGTCTCCTCTTCTCCTCTGCTACCACTGCCACTGCTGCTCTCAGGCTTACTGGGGTGGCAGGGTTGCAATATGGGTGTGGGGGAGCAATCTGGGAGTGGAAGAGCCAATTGGGGGGGGTAGCGGGAGGATCCTGGAGCCATTGGGGGCAACAGGGCAATTTGGGATTCAGAGGGGGCAATCCAAGCAGCAAAGTGAGCCCTTTCCCCCCACTCCCTGACCTATACCATAACTACAGAACCAGTGAGCAGGTCAGACATGGCGCAAACTTGCAGCCCCTAGCTACACCTCTAACAGCACATCTGAGCAGTGCACAGTAGAGAGGGTATTAACCCCAAACATGTAACAGATCCTGAGCACTTGTTAAACTTAACACAGACTAACTTTCCTTAGATTTAGCACCTGCTAAATCTAATGTGTAATCTCATCCACAGATTCTTTAAAAGGTGGTGGTAAAGGACAGAGTGGAAATTCCCCAAGCAAGACAAAGGGAAAGAGGTAATGAAGCAGGGTTTTACTCACAGAAGGAGAACAGGAGAAGCCTCATAGAAACAAAAAGTAGAAGAAAAGATGAAATGGGCATACTTTCAAAGTAGGGGGAGAGAGTGTCAGAGATGACAATGTCCAAGAAAAGAAGCCAAAACTGAAAGGCCTGGATAACACAAAATAGAACATGAACTGCATGACCCCAGAAGACCTGACTCTGTCCCAAATAATGACTCTGGTAAGGAAACAAAGGCAAGAAAATACATGTAGGGTTTATTATTTTCGTATAGATCTATGAATTACTGGTAGCATTAGGTAAAGTTTAGTGGTGCTTTCACAAGTTGTGTGCACAACATGCATCTGTTTACAGGTATCACATATCATGAAGACATAAACTTAGCAAGAATACCTGCATGGCTGAAAATCTGGGAAAGCACATGTTTAAGGTGCAGGAGAGTCTGAGAATCAAAGTTAGGTCATTGGGAACAAGAAGGGTTTCAGCCATTAGGAGGAATGCTAGATAGAGGATCTTTATATCCCAAGAGTGCCTAGGATTCTAAGCAATGATCTCTGCTCCTGTTCTGGAAGCTCCAAGAACGCTAGGTCCAATAAAATGAGACTGAAAACATGCAAGTCTGATAAGTCTCCAAACAGGGAGTTTGATCGCATCTATTCTACCTACTGACAGTTAGGTAAGAATAAATATATCAAATAAATTGGTACTTTGTCCTTGCCAATATTCTGATTATTCTGTGGGTGGTTTTTTCCTTAGGTATATACAAAAATAGAAATAAAAAGAAACATAAAGTGCTTTCAATCGGCAATTATTTAATTGGGAAAATCACTAATAAATACTGAAATAGAAACGATTTTTTGAGAAATGGAACTGGCTGCAAAAACACTCCAACTCCAATATTTGAATAAAACCCATAACCATTATTAAACATCTACATTTTGATTTCTCTAGAGGCACACAGATGCATACAGTTTTGCTTTCTTTACTGTTCAACAGCTGTGATTTTTTTTTTGCAAGTTAAAAAGCTTCTAGCTTACCACCACAAAATACGCTTTGAAAAAACAGCTGTTCCACTCCTTAAAAGAAACCCATAATAGAACAATTTAACTATCAAGAGAAAATTCAATATAACGGGCATAATTAACTAAAAGATAAAGAATCTGTGTTCTAGCATTGATTTCCAAGCCTAGGGCACCTCCAGAGGCTGATCCTATTCCAGTCTGTGGAAGCACATGGATCTCCCATTCTGTAATAGTCACCCTTGTGCAACTCAAAAGCATGGAGGGAGTTGCTTACAGGCAGACAATGGGAACCATCATGCATTGTACCTGAACTGGGGTTACACATTATGCACCTCTGCCATCAGAGGATCCATTCCTGCTTCTGAAGAGATGCTTATATGAGTGACAGAGGAGGACAACAACTCACCCACATTTTGCTCACTAGAACACATGCTCAGGAACTGTACAGTCTGGCTTGTAGACCCATAGTGGATGTCTGAACCCACATCTCACCTCCCATGGAGGTAGAAGGACAGCAAGCTAAAGAAAACATGACTCTGTAACCAAGTATATCAGGACATCCTTCAGAAGGGAAGGAGCCTGATTTCTGTTCCCAGCTCCTATGATGTTAATGCATTTTGTATTACATTTCTGAACTAGATAAAATAAACACGATCTCCCACTTGAGCAAGCGTCCTAGCTACCAGGTTACTGCACAAAAGTTTGTGGATCTGCCCTCCTTGCCATACTTTTGGTAATACAGAAATCTTGGCTAGGGACAGACATTAAAAAAGCCAGAGCCTGAACTGATTCAACCTTTGCAGGTTAGTCTAACTTGCCTAGGTTGAACTGGTTTCTAACAGGAAAAACATGCTCTCTGGACTGGGACAATGTGGGCACATGTCTGCAGTTGCTCAGGCCAGGTGCAGGGGACACTAGAGCCGGCCCTCAGCTTCAGGGAAGCTGTGCTGGCAGGGCGCAGTGAACTCAGACTGAACTGACCAGAGAGTGGTTTAATTCCTCCTCCCTGTACCACCAGCAGGGACCCGACCGAGGTCTACCTGCACTCCCCCCTGCACTGCAGCAGAATCTGCTGCAGTGCAGGGGGGAGTGTGGGTAGACCTGTCAAAAGCCAAAGGCTGAATCGATTCTGTAGCAAAACCCCCAGTTTTTCTTTTATTTATTTATTTTAAAATGCATCCCCCCCTCCCCAACCATTTCTGACTTTTTCTCTCCCTCCCTATTCCCTATAGATAAGTATAAGTAAGCTAAGATGTAGGATAACCTTTAACATTTTATTTTAGGAAGTAAGTTTTATTTTTCTCTCCCCTCTTTGTAAATAAGTTCACTGCTATTTTGACATCGATACTATTTTATAAGTGATAATTATTATGTTTGTACTGCTTTTATATTGTGTGATTACTGTTTTAGGCCTAAATATGTAAGTTAGCGTAAGTCATGTCAAGTTTCCATTTTGTATTCAAGACTCCATCTTGTGTTGTCTGCCTGGGCATCCCCTGTGTTGCAACTGTATGATTCATGTACCCCTCCCATGTAAATTGGTTCCCGGATGAATGAGAGTGATAGGGAATGATCAAAATACAATGGTAGCAGGCCTCTACTGAATGGCCTGTAACAACCAGGCCATCACCTTGCATTGATTCATCCAGGAACCACAGACTTCACCCAGAAACAGAACCCAGCATTTGAAAGACAAAAGACCCTGCAGAACCAGCAACTCTACCGTTGTACCCCACCATTACAGACACCCGAAACTGCACATCCCTGCATGCAGCACGCATGCTCAGTACACCAGGGGCTGACCCTTGCCTGGGCATGCCTCCTGTCACTAGGGTCACACAAGGTCTGCCCCTATAAAAAGACAGACCTAGTGGGACGCCCTCTCCATCTGGACCAGCACCATGCCACACCACCTATCCACCCAGAGGCCCTGCTGGCAACCCTCCTCTGGACAACACCTACTGGATAAGGACCCCTTTCTAGCCTGGATAGGTAACTATCACCCCCCACCCCCCCCCCGCCCACCTTCTTCAACCAAGGACTTGGACTCTGCTTCTCTTCCCTACCTGGACTCCAGCCCTTCCACTGAGTCTCTTTCTCCTGCTGCCATTGTGAGTGTGTATGTGCATGCGTGTGTGAACCAATAACTTCATGGGGCTGTTTAGTGTGTTGTCTGTTTAATAAAACTGTTATTTGGATCCCTAAGTTGGGATTTGCTTTACTATGGTTTGGTCCTGCTCCAATCTCTGCTCCTTGCCCCTCTAACTTCTCTCTCATTTCTCCCTCTCCAGCTTCTGGCTCACTGCCATCTCCAACACCTGCCCTGAGCTCTTCTCTGCCTCCAACCCCCCTGTTTCTTTGCCACTGTCTTATCCCCTCTGCCTTTTCCTTTTCCCCTGAGCAACAAGGTTTCTGCCTCAGTTTCTTTCCTGGCTGTCTCCTCCTTGCCACTACTTATCTGTCCCCCTCCTTCCCCAATATCTCAGCTGTTTGCCTCGGTTTCCAGCCCCAGTCTACCTTAAGTAAACCCAAGCCTCAGTTCCTCAGCCAGCTCTCTGTAGTCCACTGGTTCTAATCCTGGTTCTGGCAACTTTCACTCTCTACACTTTAACTCTCTCTCTCTTACCTGAACCTTCCCGCAAGTATCACAGGTACCCCGAGCACACACATATACACCATACCATTCAAGTTAGGAACTTACCTGTGTGTATGAGTAGGTGGGTTGTATGTGTGTGAACTGGTGAGTGAGTGTGTGTATGTCATTGTGTGCATGATATATGAATTAGTTATCCGTGTCTAACTTTTGGGGTGTATAGTGTATGTGCTTGAATTGGTGATAGATATGCATGTGCCTAGGCTGGTTTGGATGTGTATGTGCCTGAGCTGGTAGCGTGTATGTGTACGCACCTTATTGATTTGCGTGTTTGTATACATGCAATTGTGTCACACCCTCCTGTCTAACACCACATTGAGATCCTGAGAGTTGGCCTGACCCCACAGGGCAACATTTTAATCTTTTCAGGTGAGTCTAAACTGTGTAAACCAACAAGGAAGTAAATAGACATTCCCTTTTCATTCTGGAAATGCAGCCACGTGCCTCCAGTGGCCCAGGCCAGAAGCCAGGGAATGCTAGAGCAAGCCTCCCTCCTTGGCTGAAGCAGAAAGCTTGGGCCAAGGCTAGCCCACCCACTCTGAAAGGGGGGCTTGTAGGGGAAGTGGAAAGCATCCTGGGATACTGGGGAACTGTGAATTAACTTGAATTTGGAGGGCATCTCGGACAGATGCAAAGTTAACTGGGACAGTTAACTTAAATCAGTTAAGTCTAATACTACATCCATCCAAGTTTATTTTAAAACAGTTTGGGCCATTTTAAAAGTAGTTTATGTGCACTGAACTTCTGCTGTGTTACAGACTTGAATTGGTTTCTTATCATTTATACTGCTTTATGTGTAATTTCTGTCCTTAGCCTAAGAGACCTAGCAGCTCAGATGGACACATTTTAATGTTGCACGTGCCCAGATCAAAGTATTTCAATTTGATTTGACCAACATAGTTCAGACAGCCTGAAACATAACAAAATATATTTTTCCCCAACCAGCTGTCATTTGGACTCTAATTTAGATATGAAATGTATATATATATTTTATATATATACAAAAATGTGATCTAGGTAAAGTGAGTTATGCATATCTTATTTTTTCTCTTATAATATGAAAAAAGGAAATTCAGTGAAATTTGAAATTCAGTAAATCAAAATCTTAGAAGCGGAATTATATTATTGCACAGGGCGTTATTAACCTACTGAACTCAGAACTACTAAATATTATTGAGGCTAAGAGCTTAGTAGGATTCTAAAAAAAATTGAGCATTTATACAGGTAACAAGGACATCCAAAAAAGACATTAAGAGGGACATAAACCTCCCTTGCTTCAGGGAAGGAGCAATTATAATTGATGAGTGTTAAAGGGAAACTTCCTTACGGGCAAGTAATTCAATACTAGGCCATTTCATGGTTCTCAGTGTGACCTAGTACAAATGAAGATCAAGCCCACCAGATTTAACCCTTGTGAGTCTTTCCAGAGAAAGAGGAAAAACAAATGTAGTTAAGTAAACAAGGGTTTGAATACTTTAAAACTAACTTCTGCCATAAAAGTGTTGATTTATTAGCACTCCAAAACAAGATTCTTAGTATCCATTGACCATGTAACAATTTAAATAAGAACTATGTTGTATTTTTAACTTGATGCATCCTCAGATTAAACAAATCTCAGAATATATAGTTTAAAATCTTGTTCAACTATCACAAAAATGGAAGAGCTGAAAACCACAGAGGAGCACATGTTCTTTACTTCTATTATAGGCTCTGCCAATTAAATATTCCAGCCTTCTAGGCAGGTTAATCTTTAAGGCTAGGGACAGACATTCAAAAAGCCTGAGCTGAATTCAATCTTTGCAAGTTAGTCTAACTTGGCTAGGTTAAACCAGTTTGTAACCATAAATACATCCCCTCTGGACTGAAAAATGCAGGCATACACCTACAGTGGCTCAGGTTAGAAGCCGGGGGGGAGTTAGAGCAGTCCTCCCTTTCCTTCCATAGCACTGAGCTCAGGGGGGCATGGCCAGGCCCTGACAGGGTGATCTGATTAGGGAGTGGTTCCCCCACCCCTTCTAACCAGCCCAGCAGGGAATTGATAGCACAGTGCTTATCACCCCATTAAGAAAACAGCAGAGGAACATTACAAGCTACCTGTTCATTCTGCCTTTGTCCTGACTGCCACAGCACAGTCTGTAGCCAGCATGTGGTCTGCTAGCTAATGATGAGAGGTCTGTGTAAACCAGAGGGGATGGGGATCCCTGCTTAGAAGGGAGGGGGGAGAACAGAAGCCAGGCAGATGCCTGCAGTCTCTTCTGGAGCTGCAGCCAAGGAGCAGAGGGGAGAGGCCAGCCCTGCTGTGGAGCATAGAGCCCCACCCAACCCAGAGAGCATGCTGAGGTAGTCTGATTTCACTTAAACCAGCAAGGGGTCTGGGACAATAAACCAGTTTGATCCAAATCAGTTAAGTCTGATACTACTTTTAACCAGGTTTATCTCAAAATGGTTTCAGCCACTTTAAAACTAGTTATGTGCACTGAACATCTGTTCTGTTACAGGTTTAAACCAGGTTTTGATCACTTAAACTGGTTTATATGTAATGTCTGTCCCTAGCCTAACAGATCATGGGAGTCGTTTATACGTGGTGCACATGGCATAAGAAATTAACTCTTTCAGTTGGCATAGAAACCTTTTAACGATACAAAATTAACTTTCCCTAGAGGAATCAGAACAGTCACAGAAGTTCTATATGAGGCAAAGGAAAAAAATCAGCTTAGCAAGATTTCTTTTTATACTTATCTACCCCCATGGTATACAGTTTGTTCAGTGTTAACTGGTGGTCTACACAATAGGCTAGATTTAATCTTAGATTTAATTTTCTTACATTCACACTGCACTCCACCATTACTTAGCTGAAGCATTGAACAGCATGATCTCCTTATCAAGCTAGCCTGCTTTTCTTTCATTGTCAGAGAAAGAGAAAAAAATAGATGTTCGAATTAAGATCTCAGTCCTTATAGTGTACTCAGGGAGGTTAAGT
The DNA here is from genome assembly GCF_052110815.1 of Crocodylus siamensis. Taxonomy (NCBI): domain Eukaryota; kingdom Metazoa; phylum Chordata; order Crocodylia; family Crocodylidae; genus Crocodylus; species Crocodylus siamensis. The sequence goes on along the minus strand of NC_143397.1, from coordinate 73,376,556 downwards.
AGAGTGTCTTTCCAACTGATTTTATTAACAATAAAGTTTTATGATAAATGATGAACATCCTCAGAGCTAAACATCCAATTAAAATAACATAAGCATGGCAGGATGTCTGTTATAATTTGCTTTTCTTAGAAGAAATCCTAAGTATATCGCCATTATACTTTTCCACTTGCATAGTTATGTTTTTGTTATTGGATGGGATGAAAACACAGCATTAATTAACATAGATGTAGTCTTAAAACATTACTGAGCATTCATCTTACACACAAAATAAAAAAAATCCAAAATTACTTGAATTACATATTTCAAGGGGACTGAAAATATTACATTGGACAACAGCTATTCATCTTTCTAATATATTAAAATATCCTTAACAGGATATTGGGAATTGTTTCACTGTTAGATTTGTGAATTGGCTCGTGCTGACTAGTAGAAAGAGTAAATCTCTCAGGCACAGTACAGTAGCTTAAAACCTATTTGACGTTGCCTCAGGCATCTTTAAATCTACAGGGTAACAATATTTTTTCTAGTGTAGAGTAATAAACTTATATAATACATGAAGTGTTGTTAGCTTCATGGTGCTCCTTATTTCAGGTTTTTAAACTCATTAATCTCCCCTTCCCCCCCAAAATAAGAAAAAACCCAAACCCCTGAATATTCATTGGTTCCTCAGTGATAATTGCTCACAGTTAATTTGCAAACACAGAAAGAGAGTGTACCTAAGAATGTTATTAGTCATTAACTCATTAAAGCACAAAACTCTATATGCCCTTTATCTCACATAACATTAGATTACATTAACCTTTATGCCAACTATTGCCAAAGGAAAGCAATATAATAAATATGAATATATGCACTGTGGAATTAAGGAAATTAATACAAAGGGAGAAGTACAGTGGGATACAGACAACAGTTATATTTATAACAAAAGACAATGAGAAATATTAAAGAGCAACTAGAATTCATTGCAAAAAATTAAAAGAAGGTATTGGATTTTGGATGAGTAAACTGGCTCATCGAAATGAACCACAATTCAAATTCCATAGGCCCAAGCTCTGTCTCCACGCCCCCCCCAGAGGTTCAAAAAAATTTTTAGTTTATTTGAATTTTCTTCTCACTATAGAAGAATTACAATACACTAGCACTAGAATGTACTATAGAGAGAGGACAAAGCACTAGAATGTACTATAGAAAGACTACAAAGTTAGGGCTATTTCTATAGATTAGCACTTTATCTTTTTAATAACATCCAGAATGCTGTAAGGATGACCCTTCTGGCCACACTGATAGGTTTGTTTCTTTACGACATCCAAATTACTGTTATACAAGAAAGAGGTACAGGCTTCTCTGATACAATTCCCAGTAGTTTCTGGTCAGGTCCCCCAAAACTATTTGAGATATATTTAATATAATACCAGACAGATTATCCACATTCATCTTCCCAAACGTTTCACTATTTGAGGGTTATTGGTTTTTGTGCTGCAGTTGGGTACAAAAGTTGCCATCAAGAGTTAAGCCTCATTTCTTCTGAATGAGATCTAATTTAATACACAAAAAATGGGTGTAATAAAAGAGAAGGAGGGAGAGACAGGAAAATAGTAACAATGAGATTTAGTAAGATGAGGTAATTGTATACAAAACCTGCAAACTGCAGTCAATTACAGTTGTTCATAATAGTGCTCCCCACCACTCAAATTTTACATATAATCTTTTTTGATGGGGAAGTTGCAAATGGACCCCTTCATTTTGAATGAGATGGTTTAAACCAGGAATCAGCAATGTGTAGCTTGTGGGCCAAATCCAGCCCACCAAGTGATTTTATCTGGGCTATAAATTTGAAATGTCAGGGTCATCAGGTTGCAGAGGAAGCAATGGTAATAGCTAGGTCAAAAGTAGTGTCCCAGCTTTGGACCAAGCTGTGTTTGACCTGCCATTCCTAAAACCCTGGCTTAAAAAGGATAGTCTTGCTTTGAGCAAGGGTTGGATTAGGGATGCTGACAGATGTTCAAGCCCCCATTTTAACTCATGGCGCTTTACATAAAGCACCATGACTTAGAGTGCCCCGCATCCCAACCCAACAGATGGCTCCAATCCATCTCCCCCTCCCCCCCTACCTCCAGCTTAGGCCAGGCAAACCCTAGCCAGCAGCTTGCTCCTGCTGTCTTCCCCCTCCTCCTCCCCTTCCTACTGACAGCCCCAGGGGTGGGGTTGGGTTGCATCAGCCCAGCCCCAATCATGCAACAAATCAACCTTAGGAAACACAAGTTCCCTAAGGCACTCTAAAGCTGAGCACCTTCACCTGCTACCTCACTTAAGGACAGTAATTTTTTTCTGCAGTCAGACACTTTAAAAGTGCTCTGCAGCCATGCACGTATCACAGTATGGTTTTAAAGCACTTTCAGGGGGCTGATCATGTGAAAAATGTAACCTAGTCTGTGCCCAAGATAACTTTTGGAAGTCTCTTACAACCCTATTTTCCTATTACTCTAAATAAGTTTACTTTCAATGCTGAGTAGGACCTTCGGATTCATTTTTAATAACATGTTTAAAAGAAATCCTATCAGCAGCTTGCTTCTTTCAGCAAGACTGTAACATTTACTGCATTTATGTCTCATAAAAAATGTTCAGATAGCAAGGTGAGAGCTTCAGCCTCCATTCAGTTTCATAGTTTCATAGTTTCATAGTAGCTAGAGTCGGAAGGGACCTAGGTAGATCATCTAGTCCGACCCCCTGCCTTAGCAGGAAAGAGCACCGGGGTCAGATGACCCCGGCAAGGTGCTCATCTAACTTCCTTTTAAAAATCCCCAGGCTAGGAGCCTGCACCACTTCCCCTGGAAGCTGGTTCCAGGCCCTAGCCACCCTGACTGTGAAGTAGCGCCTCCTAATATCTAATCTAAACTTACCCTCCGCCAGTTTGTGACCGTTATTCCTGGTCACTCCTGGCAGCGCACGGGGGAACAGGGACTCCCCCAATACCTGCTGATCCCCCCTGACCAGTTTGTAGCAGGCCACAAGGTCCCCCCTTAGCCTTCTCTTGTGGAGGCTAAACAGGTTCAGGTCCCGTAGCCTATCCTCATAAGGCCTGCCCTGCTGACCCCTGATCATACGAGTGGCCCTCCTCTGAACTCTTTCCATATTGTCCACGTCCCTCTTGAAGTGTGGCGCCCAGAACTGGACGGGATGAGAATAAGATGGGGTTTAACACTGATAAGTGCAAGGTGTTGCACATGGGGAGGAAGAACCGGCACCACACTTACAGGTTGGGGAACTCTCCTCTTGCCAGCACGGAGACGGAAAAGGATCTTGGAGTCGTCATTGTTCTTATTATTTTCTCTCTGAGAAAAAACAAAGCTTTAGGTCATGTCTATACCACCTCACTACAGAACCTGGAACTCCTAACACTTCTGTCTTGGTTCAAGGATCCAATTATATCATTATAGATTCATAGATTGTTAGGGGATGGAAGGAACCTTGTAGATCATCGGGTCCAGTCCTACTGCAGTAGGCAGGAAAAGAAACTGGGGTTAAGTGACCCCCACAAGGTGACTGTCCAGTCTCCTTTTGAAGATTTCCAGGGTAGGTGACTGGAGGGAGCTTATTCCACAGTCTGGACACCCTGACTGTGAAGGAGTTTTTCCTGGAATTGAGCCTAAAGTGGCCTTCCAGAAGTTTGTATCCATTGCTCCTGGTCTTCCCCCAGGGTGCCCTGGTGAACAGTTGTTCACTGAGTTCTTGATATATTCCCCTGATGTAGTGGCAAGCTGCTACCAAGTCTCCTTTCAGCCTTCCCTTCTGTAGGCTGAACAGGTCCGAGTCCCTCAGCCTCTCCTTGTGTGGGTCATCTCGCAAGTCACTTATATGGGTAGCTCTTCTCTGCGCCCTCTCAAGATTTTCACATCCTTGGTGAGGTATGGTGCCCAGAACTGGATGCAGTACTCCACCTGTTGTCTCACCAGTGCAGAGTGCAGTGGAAGTATCACTTCTTTAGTTTTGCATGAGATGTAACAGTTAATGCATGTCAGCATGTTGTTTGCCTTGTTGGCTACACCATTGCACTGCCGGCTCATGTTCATGCAATGGTTGATCACTACCCCTAGGTCCCTTTCAACCGTGGTGCAAGTCAAATTGTTGCCACTGAACCCATAGGTATGTTGGGGATTGTTAGGGATTAGTGCAATACTGTGGCAAAAAAAAACTACCAGATTTACTCAAATCCAAGATGCATTTTTTTTTCCCAGTTCAACATGGGGGGACAGAGGAAGGAAGCCTCCTCTTGGATTCAAGCACCAGAGCCAGAGATGGGGTTGGAGCCAGAGCTGGGTGGCACATTAAGACTTGTGCAGTGGGGGAGGGTGTGCATGGTGGGGGGAAGCACAGGAGAGATGGTATGGTGTGTAGTCTGGGGGGAGCATAGAAAAGAGAGTGCAATGCACCTGTAGGGGCCCATGGTGGGCATTGTGCTAGGGGTGGGGGAACTTGCAGGTGAGACTGCACGGTGTGTGATCCATGGTAAGAATGAGGTACACTGTGAACTGGTAGGGGAGTTATTGTATCTCTGGCCCAACCCTGACTGAGGGCCAGAGCTGGAGCTATTGCTACTGCAGCTTCTGCCTGACCAGGGCTAGAGCTACCATATGCTCCATGACCTGGGCCAAAGCCAGAGCTACTGTGTAGGGTAAGCAGCAGCAGGAGGGGACAGGCACTGGTGGGAACAAGTAGCAGGGAAGGGGCGGAAAGCAGGAGTTGCAAGTATCAGGTGGAAGGACAAGTAACAGGGGAAGCAAGACCATGTCCTCTAGTAATCACATCGTACTATTTTATTAATCAGAATATCACGTAACACCAAGTCAAATGCCTTATGAGAACTTCAGCATGTTAAAAGACAATATGTTTTTTTTCTTGTAGAAAGAAATGGAGCCTGGGGGGTGATCACCACAGACATGGAGAACTGCAATATCCCAAAGTAACTGAGCAAAGCTGATGTTTACACTAAATCACACTTATAGGAGGGCCAATTTATGGAAGTGAGAAAAAATGGTACTTTATCTGATTCAAAACAGGATGGCCTACGTCCATCCAGCAAAACCTACATAAGAACTGTGATGATGTTTCCTTTTTCTTATAAACGGTAAAGGACAGCTCACATGTATAGAAGTCATAGTACATCCATACAACTTATCCAAGAAGAGTTGTGTACAATTTCATGATAAATTAAAAGGACAACAGTCCTAGAAACTAAAATAACTCCTGAAATAAACCCTATTTTTCAGTTCTAATGTGAATAAAACTATGAGCTTACACAAATAGTAATCAGCTGTCTTATTTCAAATCTTGGTCTATTCTCTCTCTCTGCAGTCAATTCAATTGCCAAATACATTTTTTTCTAATAAACACTACCAGCAGTAGTTTCTTTTGAAAGATTTACATTAAAGGATTATGTATGCTTGGGAATGGCAATACTTAGCATAGCAATAATTTCTTAAAATACCAAGACTATGAAAGTTCTGTGTCCTTTATCTTCCAGTAACACATGCTTCTAAAGTTCCAAAGCTAAGATAGTTATGTATTTACTCAAATATAAGATGACCTGAATATAAGACAACCCCCTAATAGTTTCTATATACAGAAAATTTATAAATGTTATAATTTTCCAGGTATAGAATCTAAGTATTGGAGGCTTGACTTGAACCTCCCTCCCCATCCTCAAACACACACTGCTACAGCAGGGAAAGTAATAGCTGGGCGGGGACGAGGGAATAGCCCTCTTGCCCTGCCCACTTCTTCCCCCTACAGCTTCCTAGCTCCCCCTAGTATCTGCCCCCTCCCTCCACTCCTGCCAGTCTTTTCCTCTTCCTCCTTGCTTCCCAGTTTCTGCCTTCCCCCCAACTTCCCAGTCACTGTCCTCCTCCACCCCACCCCAAATCTCCAGTCTCTGCTTCTTCCCCTATGCCCCCCTTATTGTCAGATGCTTCCCCAACTGCTCCATCCCAGAGTATATAGAAGTTCAGACCAGTTTAAGCAGGAACTGGGCTGTCCCTGACAGTAAGAGGGGGGAGGGAGGGGGAGGGGTGCATAGGGAGACAGAAGTTACAGAAGACAAGCAGGCCCCCCAGTATGGGGAGTTGCTATGGGTCTGACTCCAACCTGGGCTCAAGGCCAGAGTCAGAGCTGCAGGAGCCATGTACCCCCCAGCTTTGTATAGGAATATAAGATGAGATGCTTTCCCCTCCTGTGATGATGGGGGGAGGAATCTCACCTTATATTCGTAAATACGAATATAGCAACCACTAATGTTGCATGTAGTTAATTTGTAAAGGAAAAATAATAACCTCTGCTACTTTTGATTTATGTGTTTCCATATTTGGTAGCTATTAAGAAGCTGTTATACATTAATGGTTTTCAATCACTACCAACCAGAATTATAGTCACACTGATGACCTAAGACTGCTTAATAACTCATTAACAATCAAAGGAGACATACAATCCCTCACAAGTGAGCACTTAAAGTTTTCTCACTTGTCTAAATTATGAAGCATGGAAATTATGCCACTTCTATACCTATTTCTAACTGACAAACCTACCACTTATGTGTTTGAGAATTTATACTGCTTTTCTTATTCCTTTAGCTCAGAAGCAGAAAAGAACATTTTTATTCTTTTAGGCTTGGGATGTTTGCATTTGTAGAGATGGGCTCTTGATCATTCATTGATTTAAAAATATTCAAATTAGAACTCATACCTGATCATCACATACAAAGCATTTAACAAAAGTTTAAAAATATTTCTAATGAGATATCAATACTTCCTTTGCCTCCTTCAGATAACTTTTACTCTAGAATCTTCTATACTTTCAAGTAATAACTATGGTTATGTTTAAGTACCAGTAATGTGATATTGTGTAAAAGTAGTACAGGGGAATAGAGAATCAGAGCCACTGTCTGCAGGAATGAGGGAAATACATCCGATGAGCATTTTCTCAGGCAAAGGTACAATGTATATTTATGAACAAATCATTGATTCCTTTGTTAAAGCAATTTTAAAACAACATTTTAACAGGCATTAACAGTTACATGTAATAGTTTAACACAGTGGTACTCAACCTTTTGGGCCCATGGGCCAGATAGGTAACAGGAAGTCAGTCCACAAGCCAGAGTTGGCTCTAGGCCTCGCACCACCTTCTCTCTGGCCCAAGTACTGGTAATGGACAATGGGTGCACTGTGCTGCCCCTTCTATCCTCTATGTGCCAGTATTGGGTGCTGGGGCTCTGGCACTTCCCCCGCCCCATCCCCTTTGTGCTGGAATTGGGTTCTTGTGTAGAGGCTTTGCTTCCTCTCATCCTCAACATGTTGTAATTGGGGTGCTGGGCCTGATGCTGCCCTCATCCAGCCCTGCATGCCATGGTCTGGTACCATGTCCAGCATGCAGGGTCTGGGTCTTCCCATGGACCTGGAAATTCAGCAGTGCCTGCTGCCCAATTGCCACATTTCTGGACCCATGGGGAGCCTTACAGGGGCCAGATGACATGGTTCCATGGCCTGATCTGGCCTTTAGGCCAGGGGTTAAGCACCTCTGGTTTAACATTAATAGTTACCTTTTAACGTTTACCATTTACTTGGTTTTGACTTGTTTTTTCTTGTTGAAATCAGTATGGAATTCCATTCCATTCCACTCCAACTGACCAGTGTTCTCACCCTCTCACAAGGAGATGACCATGTTGCTAAAAATAAAGCACCCACGGAGGAAGCTGATTCAACTGTTTTTCAGACAAAATTACAATTCTGAACCATAATCATAATAATTAAAAAAAAAATCACTGCAGGTTTCCTTCCAAATTCTTCTTTCAGAATATTCAATACAACTAGTAGAACTTAATGGCATCACAGATAAACAGTAAGCAGTGTTCAGAGGTTGATTATGATTAATGGATATGGCTCTTCTAACACACTACAATTTCTGATGCAGGAAATTTGTTTTACCTTCCAGATCTAGCTATTAATTTGATACAAGTGGGTTAGATTACCAGCATGGAAAAAAAATCCTCAAAAGGGCAAAACCAACCATAACACTGCCTATGGCCTTCTACTACATACTGTTTCTGATGAAGCCAGAGCAACTCCATTTTGGCATCTTCAAATACATGCAAATGCTTGCACACCACTCTGTGCTGCTGCCTTAACAGAGTTCATAAGAAATCGCTTAATATTCCCTGCGAGGCTGCCACAAAATGACTTTTGTTAACTTGGTGAGTTACAAGCCTCTGGCTTTTTAGGCCTCAAGAATATGTAACCAAAACCATCTGGAAAGTTTCTATAGCAGAATGGCATCTGTTAGCATAGGCATTTGGAAAACCCTTCAGTTTTAGGAAGATTAGATATAACAGTAAAGTGCATATTCAGAAAGCGAAGATGATTTTTTTCAAGAAATGTTAATATCCAGAGAAACGGAGGGAGAATGAACATTACTTAGTTCTAACAAAAGATAAAATTTATCTGAAAAAAAAAATCAGTCAAAACAAGAAAAATTACAGGACTATAAACAATGTCCAATATCTACCAATCAGGCTTACAACAGATGTTAAAGGGTGATTTGAAATATGATTACAGATGGCAACAATGTTTTAGTTTGCTATTTTTTCTTTAAATCAATTAATTATTTTTACAGCATGAGTAATCCTTTATTTCCATTATTTGAATGTTAGTGTGTGAATTTAAATTGCTCATTTATCCTATGCTACATCTTCCTGTTATTAAATAGCCTGGTAACAATAATAGTATGGAAGCTATAGTATGCTGAATAAAATACAAAATAATTTTGTCTTTGAATTAAAGGGAAAGGAAAAAAACCCTCAAAATAGAGCTAACAGTAAAATGCAGTGTTTTAATGTAATGTCTTAAACTCTTTACAGGATGCTTCTTGCACATCTATTGTACATTGTATACAGAAAAACTGGTGGACCAGAATCTATATACTACTTATTCTTCTTCTTTATATTTTTTCAAATAAAGATTATGTTTATGGTTGTTTTTTTTTCACTTTCTATCTTAGTATTTGCAGAAGTGGTTCCAAAGTTCAGGAGTTCAGAGTCTGTATCATAGACTACTTACATAAGTAAAAATAGACAGAATGCAGTCTCTCTTCAGAGATCAAAATCCTTTTTAGCACATAAGTGTTTATCTTCTATACTATGATAACAGACACATTAGGCTCAACTTCCATAAGTGAAATAAACTATACAAAAGTAATTAAAGATGTACAATCCTAGCTAATGTATCTGAAACATAAATGTAGCTCAAATGTATTTTCTAGAAAACATAAGTGTAGCTTAAATGCTAATGTTCTTTTAAAAACAACTATTTTCTATGCATGTTAAAGTTGCAAAGGTTAGGAAATGTCAGAATTAAGTTTATCTATGCAATCTTAATGTGTATTGTTATTTTTTTCCATATGAATTCTGAATCATTCTGTGACTGAGTAGTTTACCATATTTTAAAATTTCTTTAACTGCCACATTTGTGTAGCCCCAAACCTTATTTACCAAACCCTGAACTAATTACAATATTATACTACACTTAGGAAAAAAAACACAGTGAGATCAAGGCCAAAACTGTCAAGTATCTAGTAGTTTTTGGTGCCCAACTTGATAGTACCCAGTTTTCAGAGTACTTAGAATTTTACAGAATTTGAAAGCATCTGTGAGCAACCAGCACATTTGTAAATCTCACTACTGTGTGTTTTGTTCTGGTTACCAGAGAGAAACAGAGAGTAAAACACAAATAGCAGCTGACTCTGAAAATTCTGGTATATGACTTGCTTAACATCATGTACAACTCTATGGCAGAGGCAGGAATAGAATCAAGTTCTCCAGGGTGGCATTCAGCTTTCTTGACCTACACAGAATAGCTGTAATTATTTAGGAAGCGATCTAAAATTGGACAAACAACCTATGGTATTTTCTATGGTATCACCATCATATCTACATTAAATAAAGCAGTCTACCTTCCATGAGATCCCAAGCAGTTCATCTTCACAAGATTCACAGAGTTGTCTCTGCATTTCCTTTCATCGCTTTTAGGAGACACCCCTTAGATTTAAAAACATTGGAATTTTTCATTCTTACTTTTATCTATTTTGATGTCTTATTTTATCATTTAAATTGTGTACTTATTTTAATAATTCCTGTTAAAAGTAGATTTTTTTCTCTAAGGAAGATGAGTTCACTTTGGATCCCTTTGATTCATTCCATATCAAAATATATGCAAGTATAGGGGTAGGCTTGATATAGATATAATTTCCCTAGAACAGACACATTGTCAACAATGCAGGAAAACATATTTTCTTACTTTAAACAATTATATTCAGTTCTACTTCTAGTTTTGGCGGGTACAACCATCTAACATTTGAGACTTGCCTGTGCCACTGATGCCTCCTTTCCTGAGCTTCTCCATTAACATTTAACAAAAGAGCACTTCCCCTCAACTTAGGCTGCAGATAGCACTTGAATGCCTTCTTCCCTGCTAACAGCTACAATTGAAATTCCTCCCACGATGTAGTCAGTCAGCCACTTACATGCGTTTAAACGTAAATTACTCATATGAGATGTAATCCAGGCTCTTACTAGAACTCAAGTCCTCCTGAAAATGTAACAAGGGGGTGCAGATAGAAGTGACAATTTTCATCTAATCTGGTCCCAGAAATTGGTCTACAGCTGTGACCAAACAGAAATCCAAGGCTGCAGACTGCTTTAAAAGGACCAGATTTGACAAAAATCTGAACCCTCATTGTACGAGGGTTCACATGAACACACTCCAAAACTGAGCATGTTTTGTAACTTGTGTCTGCAGAGCTCTCGGCATGTCACTATTTTCAGAATGGAAAGAGGGAAAGCAAGTGGAAGGAGTTTGGTCTGGGATTGTTTCAGTTGGTGCCAGAGGGTGGGGCAGGTGGATTCAAGTCCCTCTGAGGTGGTGGGGGGGGAGGAGGGGCTCCAATCCACCCACCCCACCTTCCAACACTGGCTGGGGAACCTCAAGAATGAGCTCCCTCTGCTCCCTTTCCCCTCTCCCATTCTGAAAACAGCAACAGGCAGGGAGGGGGAGTGGCATTGCTATGGAGACCAGGGTGTAGGCTCACAGCAAGCAGCTGGAGTCCCCAACTCCTGGACCCACTAGTGAACTTCTGTTTGGTCCAGGAGATTGTTCCAACTCCTAATGCTGCCTGCAAAGCACTATGAGTTGCAACGGGGAGCTGCTCTTCTGTCTGTGCCCCAAGAGTAGGTCCACCCAGCCTCTTGAGTAAGACTGCTCATGCTGCAAAGTAGCAAGAGTTCTACCTACTCATACCTGTGGCACCTGTCTTGACACATGCATTTGAAACTGTGCAGAGCATCTAGTCATCAAATTTGCAAGGTTAGAGGGCACAAGTAGATGAGACTGGTTATTTCCTGGAATTGCTTTACCTTGCTCAGGGGGCCAGGCTGACATACCCTAAAAGCCACCTTGTCCCAGTAGATCTCTCGGAATATTTCCTGGCATAATGGGACTTTAGTCTCCTGTTACAGGTGATATAGTGGCCTTATGATTATCAGAGACCCTTTCATGCCCAAACTGTTTCTCTGATTCCCCTATATCTGGATTGCTGTACCCAGGTTCCTTAGGACCACAGAAACACATATCAAGAATGTGATCATACTGCACCCAGTAGTAACAAGTTTGGCATCAAATATGATTTAACAGCTAATTACTAAAAAGTAATAGCATAAACAATAGTAAGAAGATTATATATTGTTAAGATTCTAAAAAGTTTTTCAAATTCTCCTGAGGAATGAATGGTTCACCAAAATTCCATGCTGAACATCAGAAACTTCTCCCAATGAAAGGTGGATTATATCTAGCATGCTTCCATTATACTGTTAATTTCCACAAATTGGCATTTTCTTCTAAAAAGCTACTTGATCAGCATATTTCCACCCAGCTCTAAAAAATGAATGTAGTGCAGGCACCAACAGTAAGGAAGGGAGAAGAAGTGACTATTCTCTACTGACCATTTCTTGATTAGTCAGTGATGCCTGCATAGATTCAGTAGTGGAAGAGGCAGCCTCTTGGTGTGAGGATGATAGTCTTCCAGTAAACAGGGAACTTATTGATGGATCTACAGATGAATGAGAAGGCTGATCTGAGATCCACATGTCTGACTGCAGACATAGCTAATAGCTCTAGAAGGAAGGAGTAAATCCTGATGATAGGTCACAGATCTTTCACTTCATCTCTCTTATTTATTTGCCTCCATAGTGAGGTGACTTTGTTCAAAATGCTTCCAGGCATTGATGTTAATATTGTATTTCTTCAGATTGGCCTTCAAGGTGTCCTTGAATCTCTTATTTTGTCCACCTCTAGCATGGCCAACTGGTGCCTCTTGAGTCAGGGGGGTATGTGTTCCCCCAACACCAATCAGCGATGGGAGGGCTTGCAGCTGATTTAATTGATGGGGGGTTGACAGCCAAATGCATTGACTGGAGGGGTGGATCCTTGCAGCCAATCTCACTGATGGGGGATGGGTCCCCAGGCAGCTGATCGCACTCACCAAAAAGTGGCCATACTGCTTCCCTAAGTCCCACAGTCACTTCCAGAAGCAGCGCGACTACTTTTGCTGGCAGCCCCGCTCTCCAGGCAGCACTCACAGGGGGGACACCAGCACTCCCACATGCCCCCCTGCCCATCACCTAAACAGGGTGCGTGGCCTGACAGGGGGTGTACCAGCACTGACCCCCATTGCACCCTCTGTGCATTGCCACTCTAGAGTTGTGACCATCAGTGAGTTGTGAGTATAGGACTTATTTTAGTAGCCAGTTGTCAAGCATCCTTATGATTTTCCTGCCCAAAAGACCTGATGTCATACTAACATGGTTTCTATGATGGTGGTGTTTTCTTGGGCCAGAATGCTGGTCTTCTGGTATTGGTTTGTCTGTCTCTCCAACTGATATCAAAGATTTTCCAAAGACACTGTTGTTGGTAACACTCCAAAGCTTTCAGGTGTTTCTGATATGTCTTATAAGTTTTATACTTATAAAACTCGGTAAGGATGACAATATCCCGGCAGACAGGAAGTCATGATTATTGAAAACAATTTTGGATATGTGCAAAGGCAGCACTGGCAGATTTTATTCAGCAGTGAATATTGTCATTTATGCTTACTTTTTAGGAAAGGTGGCTACCTGGGTAGGGAAAATATTCTACATTCTCCAAGGACTGCCCTCTAAGTGTAATATGTGGGGGAACAGATAGTTGGTTTGCAGTAGGTTGGTGAAGTAGCTTGGTTTTTGTAAAATTAACAGGGAGGCCAAGCATTTCCTATAATATACAGAAGCAATCAAAAGTGACCGGAGCTCTGTAATTGAATAAGCATACATGATTTCAGTTACCAATGTACAACATTGATCAAAAGTGGTTATCTCAAAGAGGTGTTAGTTATCTTGGATTTGGAATACAAGTGGTTGATGTTAAAGAAATTCTTATTCATGTGATAGTGGATTTTAACTCCTGATGGAAGCCCATCAACAATAAGATGCAGAATACCTATAATATAGATGGAAACGAGTGTTGGTACAATTGCACATCCTTGCTTGACTCCAGTTCCAATACAGGTCCATTTCCAACCCATTGCTTAAGATGGTTGCTGTCACATTGTTGAGAAGAAGTCTGAAAATGGTAATCAGTTTTGGCAGGCATCCAAAACTCATCAGGATTTTGTAAAGGGTCTCTGCTGATTGAGTCAGAGGCCTTAGTCAGGTCAGGGAAGGGCATGTAAAGGTCTTAGTGTTGCTCACTATTGTCTTGATTAAATCATCGATTCCATAGATTATAGTTCTGTAAAACAGCAGACACTGTTGCTGGCCTTGGCATATTCATGTTGACTTATTCAGTGACCGCAAGTTTATAAAATCTATAATTTTTTAATTCCACCAAAGTATCTTTATTGCTTTGGGGCACTGGGATTTTTTTTTTCATAAAAATAAGACAGAAGCCACTTTGTGTTGTGATCCCATTAGATTTCACAAGCTTGAAGTCACAACTTGACTCAGAAATGTCAAAGGAAACGGCAGAAACTACAGGAAGGGGTACTAGCTATTCAAAACCAGTCCCTCCAAGACTGTAACCAAATCAGGGCCCTGGCATGGTCACCCAAGTATTGCCTTTCAGATGGTTCAATGTACAGGAAAGGAAAAGGAAGAGCAATCAAGGAGCTCTTCATATTGTCCCTGAATCTGGCTCTGTAAGTGTAAGTTTAAGACAATATGTAGTGCTTGTCCTTAGAGTCTGGGAAATCTCTGGTTGCCCTGCTCAGTTCAGGATGTGAGCAGACATAATATATCTTCTGCTGGATCCCCTGGATGGAAAGCACACTACTGCATGTCATTCAAGTCAATGAGTTCAACAGGGAACTGTACATTAGGGGACTGCGAAACAGGCCGCATTTGATTTGGATTTGGCCTGAATCAGGGATAGCAATTTGATTAGCTGATTTGGATCACTGTCTTGATTCAATTAGGCCAAATCTGAATCTGAAGATTCGATGCTGATTCAGAGAATCAGTGATTCGGCCACAGACACAGTTTTAAATGTTTTTTCTACATACCTTGAGGTACCAGGTGTGGCTCATGAACGCTGCAATGATGGGGCGGATGGAGTGTCCCACAGGAGCGTGGGGGGTCCCCCAGTGAGCTCAGTGGGGTCCCCCAGTGAGCTCAAGTCTGCCGCTGAGCACATGGGGGAACCTCCCCATGCCCTCTCGGCTAGGCGATCAGCCATAGGGGGGATCCCAGGTGCCCCCCCAGACCCAGCAGGCACCAGTCACCAACCAGTGTTTCTGGTCTACTTCTGGGTCTGCTGCTAAGCATGCTGGGGATCCCCCCTGTACTCCCATGGGACGCTCCATCTGCCCCAGCATCTCAGTATGCACGAGCTGCCTGGTACCTTGAGTTATGTAGAAAAAACATTTAAAGCTGTGTCTATGTCCAAAGCACCAAATCTTTCTGAATCTCTCCAAATTGATTTGGAGGGTTCTGATTTGATTCAGAGAGATTAAAGGGTCTCCTGATTCGATTCAGATTCAGAGATTCAGCCACGGAGTCAGGTCACATCTCTACCAAATTGCTGTAAAACCAGAACAGCTCCTTGTCTGCCACTCATCTACATTTTCTCACAGTTGGGAAGGGGAGGGACAGAGATGGAGGACCTCCAGGATGACAACCACATTACTCTTTTTAACTCCAATTAGAGATTCTACACAGCTATTACAGATGAACAATACCTAGATATCAGAAAGTGGTTAATTGGAGGGAAATATCATGAACCTGTTTCAAAAAAAGGGAAACACAAATGGCAAAGTGAAAGTGGGTAGCTGTCTAATGTTGGAGTAGAAAAGAATCTAGGTCTCTTGAACCCAGCCAAGTAATCTGTACTGGGGCCATTTTTGACTCTTTGGCTGCACAGAAAGGCAGGATACATATTCTTCCAACAGTTCCAAGCCTAAGTTTGCCCAGTCCAATTTCAAACCCACGGGCACCTATACATGAGCAGCGAGGCTGCTTTGACATACTGTAATTACAGTGCATCAGACAAGCTTTAAAGTGCCCCTACCACCATTTTTCAGCACAGGGATGCTGATACACAAGAGTTTTAATTAGAGTGGCTCTCAGAGCATCCCCCATCCCCTCCTCTCCAGAGCACATGTATGAAAGTCCCAAGATTTTTTACATTCTCTTATCATTTTTAAGGTTACTTTTCAGCAAAAGTTATTTCCAAGTGCAAGGCCACAGAAATGGCAGTTGGTTTTCTAGAAAGACCAGTTGTATCAGTTACTCTAAGGAAGAAAAAACAATGAGTCCTGAAATTTACTCAACTTTAAAATGCCTTTGTTGAAGAGTTTCTCATTTTATTTATTTAACTGCCTGTTAGTGGTGATATGGATCATAAAAATGATTGATAAAGTTTTGTGGGACTATGTCATTTATGATTTTATGACAACACTAACTAAGTAATAGCTTCTTTCTACAAATTAGGCAACTAAATATTTATCTAAGGAGCTTAAAAGTACACCACTACAGTTTATTTATCAGTGCAAATCAAACTGCAGGCATACACACATATTTGAGCTTATGTAGAAATATTTGCACATGGAAACAAATGTGCCTACAAGTGTGGAAGACCAGAAGTCATTGTTGAGAATGACTCTAGCTTGCATCTCATGCAAAACTCCTTGTGGGTGCCCAGATGAGAGCACACATGCCTCCTGCAGCATCTCAGACCTTTGAGATGCTGCAAGAGGGACGTGTGGGAACATTATGTTCCCCTGCACTGAAAATTTGCAGCACAATGGCAAAATTAGACCCTTGCATATCCAGGGGTCAAAAAATACCCTGGGCAAAAAAAATGGGGCAGAAAACTGGAGGCTTGGTCCTCCACACAGACACTCTGGTAGCCAGCCAGAGCGCTTCTGTCTGGCCATCACCCTGATGCTGAAACAGGCATGTCAGCTGCAGGGAGCTGGACCTGGGCTTTGTGCCAGTAAGTAGGGAGTGTGGGAGGGGGGCTGAAGGAGGAGGGAGGGGACCACGGGGAAACCTCTGCTGGCCCCATCCCCCACTCACTCCTCAAGACCCCCAGATCATTGACCTGCCCAACCCCATTCTCCGCTGGCTCCTGCAGCCGTCCTGATTGCTGCCCCATCCGGCCCCATCACCTGCCTGCCTCCGAGCTTTCCCAATCACTGCCCCATCCAGTCCCATCCTCCGCTTGTCCCCTGAGCCCTGCTGATTGCTGCCCTTGTCTGGTCCCATCCTAAGCTTGCCCCTTGAGCCCCTCCCAATCACTGTCCCAGCCCCAGCATCCCAGCAAATTAAAAAATAAAGCCTCGCACTCACCAGAAGTAGCAGCTGCTGTCAGGGTCATTGGGGTCTCATGGCAGACCTCTCTTACACAGCACGGGGCAGCTGGGGGCAGTGGGACTGGCTCTGGCTGCCTGGCACCTGCACTGCCACTGCCCCATCGCATGGGTGAGGCTGGACATAGCAGGGCACTGTGTGGCTCCACAAGCTGTTGGGCACCTGAGGTCACTCAGACTGAGTGAAGCCAAGCCTTGGTGACAGCCACGGTAGCCCCAACTGCCCAACAGTACGTGGAGCTGAGTGGTGCCCTGCTGACCCCGGCTACACCCATTCAATGGGGCAGTGGCAGTGCAGGTTCCAGGCAGCCGAGGCTGGTCCCCACTGCCCTGTGCTGTGTATGGGGGAAGGCTCTGACAAGAGGCCACAGTAACCCCTATGGCCACTGCTACTGATGGTGAGTGTGGGGCTTTTTTTTAAGTGCCAGGAGCCATCAGGTGATCTGGGGGTGCAAACGGGGGCAGGAGCTGGGTGGGGCAGCTATCGGGGGGTCTGGGAGTGCAACCAGGGGGTGAGGCCAGGTGGGACAGCCATTGGGGGGCTGCAGGAGTTGGTGGGGGATAGGGCCGGGCAGGGCAGCCATCCAGAGGCCCGATGGAGCAAGTAGGGGTGGGTAGCTTCTGCAGGGACCATGTAAATCCTGTTGGTGGGGCTGTAGCCCCTGTGGGGGGCAGGGGACCCACCCCCCTGAGCAGTCTCCCCCACAGTCCCCCCACACCTACCAACACACCCTATGTCCCCCCACATCCCTCCACAGCCATCCACCTCCCCCCACCCCTCTTCCCACACCCTTTCTACAAACCCCAAATCCCCATAGCACACAATGGGCAAAAGGTGCAGGGAACTCTCAGGGCTGCTTCAGCAGTCCAGCTGGCACAAGGGGTAATGTCCCCAGGTACCAATTGGCTGGGCCCCAGAAGCTCCTCAGAGTGAGTAGCCCTGAGCTACTTGCCAGGGCAGCTTTTATATTGATGGGGCCAGGACTGGCAGCTTTTTACACTGCTGGAGCCAGCACAGGTGCTGGCCCTAGGCTCTAGCTCCCCCTGGCCGCAGATCTGGGAGGAGCCAGGCAGGGTTATTTTGCCCCGAGTGGCACAACTTGCACCACATCCAAGTGCATGTCTGGGCACGTGGACTGAGGCAAAAAATCCCTGCTCAAATTTGCACTGCTTCTATCTGAGCTGCTGCAAGCACACATGCCAGCACATGTGGACGTGCTCCTTGAATCCACATAAAACAACATTGCAATGTTCTACAAGTGCTCAATTTCCCAGATGGAACTCTGGTCTAGCTGACCTAGTGCAGGTAACAGGTGTCATTTGAACATACTACAATTGAACATATCATTTCTGCCCGTGTATACTCAAGCTAACTGTATCCAATAGGAGAGAAGACAAAGCGGTGCAGGCTTCTATTTAGGCTATACCAGCTCGAGTAAAACTCTGAGTCCTAGGCTGTGTAGCCCTGGTGAAAGCCATACCATTTGAGGTAGGTACATTAAAGCTAGGTTGCGTGTGATGAATGCTACAATTACACCTTTCATTAAAAGCAGTAAGCCACAGCAAGCTTTGTGGCTGTACCAGTTTAGCCATTGTTGTTAACAACATCCCACAATGCAGCATGTCATGTTTGGAAATTACTGTAAAAACCTCACTCCACCCACAGTACTGGGCACTATCAAGCTAAGTACTTCAGGAGTCCTATACTGAAGTGCTAGAAATGTGCTTACTAACTGTTGTTGTCCAAAATATTATTGCATGGATGTGTTGTACAACTGAAAAAAACAGTAATCGTAAAAACTGTTTCATGTAAGAAATTTCCTTGCAGTAGTTCCTCCATCATGGTTCTGATTTTGCTCCAGGGGCCACTAGCATGTGCTCCCAAATGCATTACAGCATTTGTCAGCCCTTTTTGTTGGAGATGACACAAGAGCAAGAATGAACTAGTAAATCCTAGAGAAGAACTGGAATGTTAGTATGGACACACCTTTCAACCCTCATGCCTAGCGATAGGTATTTATTTAAGGCATGACTCTTGGATATATGGAATAAATGTATTGAATAAAGACACTTTAATTATTATGAATAACTATCTTTTCTGGTAAATGCAAAAATAACATCATTTAAAGTAGCAAAGCAGTTTGCACAGATGTTCTGGGGCCATGAAAAAAATTACAAGCCATGCTGATTTTACACTTGGTTATATTTTGCTTTTAAAACAGCTGGAATTCTTTTTTACAGCTTATAAAAACTATTTCATACATATATATCTTAATGATCTCTTTTCCATCTGTGCATTTTAATTGCTGATTTATTTTGTTTTAGTGAGATATCCCCCTACATGAATTTAATTACTATACATGGTGAGGAATTTAAATAACTTCATTTTCCCCATGAAAATGATGATACATCTTTTAAAGACTTAACAGAGAAGGGATGTGTCATCATAAATACAACTAAACAAGCTGGAGAGATTGAAGATGGTACCACAACTGCAGTTTACCTTACTATTCTGTGTGCCTCATCTGCTAATTGCAGGAAAAGTTTTGTTGATATAGCAAAATATTAATTTACAGGAGCAAGATGTTTGGTTTTCATGTAATTTTGAATACCGTTTACCTAGAATCTTATCACAATGGGCTGTGCAACTCAACATAGCCTACCTTAAGCAGTTCTAACATGCCCATCATTCAGAAATCTAAAAAAAATGAAAGACCAAATCCTGCAATTTCCTGAAATATTTAAGTTAGGTAGAGCCTTCAGTAGGATTCTGCCTCTTAGTAAAAACCCTATCTGCAACTCCCACCCTTTGTGATTCCATATAATGAAGTTGGTTCACCTTATAAACAGTTTTATCTGAACCATGAAGAAAAGTAGAGAGAGATTAGTTAGCTATGTTAGCCTGAAGTTAGACAGAAGACAAAGCAGAGGTGCTTTTTATAGACAAACTGAATCAGAGGTGTACATGCTTTCATGAGTCACAGCTCACTACATTAGATACTATGATTCAGTTAGCCTATAAGGTGCATCTCTACCTTGCCTTCTGTACATTAGAAGTGGTATAGTGTTTTAAGACAATGCTTTCCAAACTTCTGGGCACACTTTTTGCAGATTAAAATTAGCAGCACACTTCACTCTCCAGTCTGCAGGCTGGATCCAGTCTATGGGCTCAATCCTTCCATATGGGCCAGCTGGGGCCCAATCCTGCCACATAGGGCTACCTTCTAATATAGCCATCCAGGGCTGGCCCAACCATAACCCAATCCCTCTGTGTGAGGCTGGGCTAGATCCAGCCATGTGGGACCAGCCTAGCCAAAGCTAAATACCTTTGTGGGGCCTGATTTAGCTGCACAGGGCCAGCCCAGCTGGAGTTCCATCCAGCCCATTTTCTGCAGCACACCTCTACCACTCTCATAGCATACTAGTATACCATGGTACAACATTTGGGAATCACTGGATTAATCAGTAAGACAAATAAGGTAAAATTAAGGCCAATTTCATCTCCTTTTCATAAATTAGAGCTCTAATATGTGGATATAGGAAGCTTTGGAAGGCAACAAAGCTACCTCCCTAAGCCACATTTAAATTGATGACTTAACTAACACGGCTGCTTCAGTTTTCTTTGAATTAAATAACTTTTCTAACTTGGTTTTTCTGTACATGAAGCTTTTGATCAAACGAGTGTCCAGTATAACAGCCATTTATCACTCCAGCTCATAAATCAGATTTCTTTCTTATTATCTTAGAGCAGCTGCTAAGAAATAACAATGGTATCTCTCTAAAGTTACATTAATCAATGTGCAAAAATGCTGCTTTGAATATCGAATATACAAAGCTTGTAGTAGAGCAATGAGATTTCATGCAGAAGCAAATGTTTATATCCTTCCAATCTCAAGAATCCTTTATGAATACATCTATCTTTTTAACTTGCTGATATAAAATGGGATTTATGCCAAAACAAGTGTTTACAAGTCATCTGGCAGTGTCCACACTAATGTGCTAATAATAAGAAGAGAACAGTACAATTTTTTCATAGAAGAGTGCTGGAATTTTACAATAATGTGAAACTCTTATAAAAATGATCTGTTAACTATAACTGCTAGCATTACTTATTTGTTAACAGGTTCAGAAGAACTTAGTTATAATGGAGGGAAGAAATATACTGTATTTACTCAAATATAAGATGACCCTGACTATAAGAAGACCCCCGCCAATAATTAGATTCTACATATGGACACTTTATATGTCTTTTCTAATTTTCCTGGTATAGAATTGGAGGCTTGTCTTGAATTTTTTCCCTTCCCTTCCCACTACTACAGCAGGTAAAATATATCTGAAGGGTCAGATGTATTACCTTCTGCCTCTACAAGTTCTTCTCCCTCCAGCTCCTCCCCCTCACCCCACCTTACTGTCAGACCCTGCTCTCCCTGAGCACATGGAAGTGAGGAAGAAATTGAAAACACTGACCTTGGAAAAAAACCTATCTGCAATAATTTAAATATAAGAAAATTATTGCAAGTTCTCAAAGATTCAGGTAATCCAGAATTGATGCAGTTTACGTCTCCTGAAACTGCTGCAAGTTTTAGCACAGGTACTCCATAAACATACTTTTAAGCAGCACTTTTGTATCTATTTATTGAGAACACAAACTATGGATGATGTTAGTCTAAAGGCAAGAGGTTCATAATTTACCATATAGTTCACTGGGATGGAGCCCAGCAAAGACAACCATGTTTCAAGCTATAATGACCCTGCTCAGTATGCGTGTGTATTCCACATACCTCCATAGAAAGGATCTATGTGCTAATCAGCACCCCCACTCATGACTGGACCCAGGTGTTTTTGCCACAAGTCACTGGTACTCAGAAATAAGTAACAAACTCATTCAACTTTGTTGCTAAACCAGGAGCATGGCTTAACTGCAATAGTTAGTTTTAATTGTTATACTCACTTCACTCTAGTCAATCTAAAGGCTTGTCCACATTTCAAGGCATCTCCCAGCCCTCATTTTTAGACATAGCAGGAAAACTGTCAGAGTGTGTTCACAGCCAAGCAACTTCTGGTGGCTCCTGTTGGAGCACAGCTCCACTACAGAAGCTGTCAGCAGGAGCTATACACTCCTAGCATCTACCAGCACAGACCTTTTTCTTTCTCTGCAGAGCTGATGGTATTCTTCCAGCAGAAAGAAGGGATTTTGCCACCACAAGAAAGCTGAGAGTGGGAACTCTGGAGTTCCGCCAAAAAATTAGGTAGTGTAGACCAGGCCTAAATTAACTTGTGTGAGGAAGAGGATATTGTGACACAATACCTGAGCTACACAGAGATTTGATTAGCAACATGGTAGACTTGATTATCAGTAATTGAAGATACCTCCTCAAACGAATGCATATCATCTCAAATGATCCCCTAAGCTTCACCACAAGATTCTCAATGTTTAGGTAAAATCATCATCTACAAGTGTAAACATTTTACCCTAACTTTTCACAACTGCAGTAAACACTTTAAATTATCCAAATCAAATGAAAAAGTGAATGCCTTGTGTTGTTTTTTGTTTGTTTGTTTTTGACTATCTGCATATTTAAAGTCTGCAGGAGTATTCCTGTAATACTTTCAGATTAATAAGAAGGGACAGGTATATTCACCACCTGCAAAGTGTAAGTGCTTAATCTGATCTACACTGTTGACTATCGTACCAGAAAAAGTTTATTAACATTCTCACAGGGGTGGCTAGCCATGTGTAGCAGGATGCCTGGCTAGCCTGGCAACACCAAGCTCAAATCAGTCCTTGAATTAACTCCCAGGTCCTGATCACCTGGTCCCTGCCACAGCCTCTCTATGCTTCACAACACGAGTGATAATGCCCTCGGTTCTTCGGAGCCCCAGAGCTCAGTAGCAAATATAACTAATCAAAAATAAGTTTAGGCCCTGGGTTAATCTGTACCACAGAGCACAACAAAGTACAGACAGTTC
Source organism: Crocodylus siamensis (assembly GCF_052110815.1). Classification (NCBI taxonomy): domain Eukaryota; kingdom Metazoa; phylum Chordata; order Crocodylia; family Crocodylidae; genus Crocodylus; species Crocodylus siamensis. The sequence continues at coordinate 73,353,651 of NC_143397.1, read as the reverse complement.
ACAAGGAAGACCCACCAGCCTGGGTTAGTTCTTACCCTGTACCATTTTTTGGAGAGACCTGCCTCCCCCGCCCCCACATTCCTACTCCCCCTCCCCCCTTTCCAGGCCAGCCACACACACACACACACACACACACACACCAACTACTCCTACTCCTACGCCCCCCACTTTCCAGGCCAGCCAATCAACTTCCCCTTGTTTCAGCTGAGCCAGCTGCAACCCCTTAGGTGGGTGGCCTGTCACTGGCTGGCTCTAATGTCAAATCAGACAGAAGTCAGGCCACGGTGCCACCTTGAAGGCTAACTGGTACGAGAGAGGCATGAGCTTTCATGGGCATGAAACTACTTAGTATCTCTGGACTAGCTGGTTTCTAAGATGCTACCCTGCCCTACCTCTATCGTCCTCATGTTAGGCTGTGTCTACACTAACACTTCCCCTGACTTTGAAAACAAGCATCAGATAGATCTCTCTGTCATCCTCTATTTCTATGAGTTAAGGGCTCAACTTTTTACAACTAATTCAGCTATTGTGGACAGGGCCTCAGGGGTATCTGGGTACAGACTCACAAACATCACTACATTGATCAAACCCTACAATTCAAAAGCACGTATAATAAAACACACACAATTTAGGCTGCTGATACTGGTGCCAAGTTGCTTCTTGCACGTGTGGCCCATCTCCTTACACCCATGTTTCTAAAGAGCAATCTGATTTCTCTTTAATAAGTATCTTTACATTTTATGAGCCTTTAGGTGAGTCTTTATTGTTGATATGAAAAGATGTTCTTGTTTAATGACTCATGAACCCTACCCAATAAAAAGTAGTTAGCATTTAATCAGACAAAAAGGATATTTTCAAAAAATATACATTTTATCACACACTATGACACTAAATTAGCTGGTTTCTTTTATGAACAATGCCTTGTGGAGCCATGCCCATTAAAAATGAATGCTCTCTCATATTTATTATCCAGCTGGTCTTTTGTTTGCATTCTTTTAAGCATTACCAAAAAGTTAAATACGTAATCTATAATAGAGAAGTACCAATAATTAGAATAATGAGAAACAGTAGTTTTGCAATGGTTTAATTGCTTGGTACTTCAAAGGGGATGGGCTTTATACTGCTTTTAGCTTGAATGTATACTGTATTAGTCCTATGCTAATTAAAAATCATGATACCCAAAGACTAAATAAACATAGTGATGTCAATCAGATGGCTTCCTCACCTTGTGAATCAGCTATTTTAATACTAAAATTATGGTTGAACCTTGTAGAGTGCTGTGCTGCATTCTGTTAGAAATACAATTGTCACTTATGTGGCAGAATGCCACATCTGTCTCTCCCCAAAAACTGCTCTGTGACAATTTGGTTAACATGGTCACCACAAAGGGCAGACATCCCATCTCTTTCGGTAACCCTGAGTTGTAACCTGAGTTGGATACATTTCCTGAGTAAGCTAATTGCACTGTTGTTTTCACAACAGTTATTTCTGATACTTGTCCCATTTGCAATGTCTAAGCAGGGCACCCTTAAACACTATTGAAAGAGTTTCTGAAAAAATTGTCTGTACTTTAATGTGGTGTGGGCTTCTTTTTATAACTCTCATTTGAATATCATGGCAGTGATGAAATGTTATCATCCATCTTGAGCCACTGTCAGATAACACTTACGTCTTGAAAAATCTAGAATACTAGTAGGCAAAAAGTGACATAACATTTTTGTAAAGGTATGTCTGTTCCTTGAATCCCATAGTTTTCTCCCTAGTCACTGTTAACAGTCTCTCTTTGAGACTAAACAGAATGTGTATCCTCATGCTTCAAGAGAAAATAAAAAGAATTAGCTTGTGTTTTCACTCTCCCCTTTGTCTCCAGAACACTGAAGTTCAAGTGTAAATGCTTCTCTATTCTTGCTATTGATCTGATTGTCCTTAGACAGGAATTCATGTGTCATAGTAAAAAACTGCATTGCAATGCTGTTAGAAATGAATTGCTATTCATTGTTTCCAGGGGCGTCAGAAAACCATCTTGCTTTAAAGAGTAAAGCTTGCTAGAAAGAAATTGCTTGTCTTCATTTATCATCCTGTGCATAGCAAATGGTCTCATGTTTTTAAGTCCAGTAAAGTATTGGGACTAAATATGAGGCACTATGTATGTACAAATAGAGTAACCAAAAGCAGCAGTAAATAGATTATTAAAAAATGAAGTGTAAAATATTATTCTTTAAGCAAATGTGTGGTAGCAAAGAAAGAAACTGAACCAAATCAAGTGCTTAGTTTTTGGCATGCCTCAAACTCAAACATGCATAGTAACTTAGGTACATGTAGAGAGTGCTATAAGGACGTGAGTTGATGCTCGGAGGCTTTATGCCAAGGCTGAAGCAGTTTCAATGCTTTCTTAAATTTTATATTCTGCAGAGATAAATAGTTGCATTTATTTCTACATGGCCACACACAGGATCCCATTCCTATGGCCTTTTGCAAAAGATCTCCAAGAAGAATGCAAATAATTATGATGTCATAGGGATAACGGAGACCTGGTGGGACTCCACCCATGACTGGACCACAGGTATCGATGGCTATACCCTGTACAGGAGGGATCATGTAGATAAAAGGGGCGGGGGTGTAGCTCTCTATGTTAAGGAAAGCTACATGTCCCTGCAAGCTGATATTGGCGACCAGGGTGGACAACTGGAGACCCTCTGGGTTAAAATCCATTGGGAACATGGCACAGGGGACACAACAGTGGGAGTCTACTACAGACCTCCCACCCAAAGTCCTGAGCTTGACCAGGAGTTCACCTGGGAACTGGCTGAGGCTGCATGCTCCAGGACCACGGTTGTCATGGGTGACTTCAATTACTTGGACATCTCGTGGGAGGATCACTCAGCAAAATCCGAGCGGTCGCAAAGCTTTCTCCCATGCATAGATGACCTCTACCTGACTCAAGAAGTCTATGGGCCAATGAGAGGCAAAGTGCTGCTTGACCTGGTACTGGCTACTGGGGATGACCTAATCAGCGACCAGTGATCGATGGGAAGTTGGATAACAGCAACCATGAGCTGATCACCTTCACCATCCACCGTAAAGCTGGCAAGTCAGTCAGCAACATGGAAGTCCTTGTCTTCAGGAAAGCTGACTTTGACAAGCTCAGGAGGCTTGTCAGTGAGGCCCTAAGGGACCATGACCCCAGGGAGAGGGGAGCTCAAGAAGAGTAGTTGCTCCTCAAGGGAGCGATCCTCAATGCACAAGCTAAGTCTATTCCATCTCGGAGGAAAGGCAGCAAGAGGGCACAGCAGCCCCCCTGGCTCTCCAGGGACCTAGCAGACCTCCTAAGGCAAAAAAGAAAGGTCTACAAAGGATGGAGGAAGGGATTCACCTCCAAAGAGGAATATTCTGCACTGATCCAGTCCTTCAGGGAGCAAACCAGGAAAGCTAAGGCTGCAACTGAACTCCAACTAGCTTTGAACATCAAGGACAATAAAAAGTCCTTTTTCAGATATGTGGGGAGCTGGAGGAAAAGCAAGGGCAACACTGGACCCCTGCTGAACCAGATGGGGCAACTGACAACTGATGCCCAGGAAAAAGCCAACCTATTAAATGGGTACTTTGCATCGATCTTTCATCAGTCCCATGGGACACCCATGACCGCTATGGGACAGGGAGGTCCAGGTGAGGGAGAGCCCCTGCCCCCCATTAATGCTGACCTTGTGAAGGAACACCTTGAGAAGCTGGATACCTTCAAGTCAGCCAGCCCTGACAATCTACACCCCAGGGTACTCAAGGAGCTTGCGAGCATCATAGCCCAGCCTCTGGCACGGATCTTTGAAAACTCCTGGCGCTTTGGTATAGTGCCCAAAGAAGGCGGCCAATGTGGTGCCTATCTTCAAGAAAGGGAGGAAAGTGGATCCGGCAAACTACAGGCCCATCAGCATGATTTGTATCCTGGGGAAGATCTTAGAAAAGTTTATTAAAGAGGCCATCCTTAATGGACTGGCTGATGCCAACATCCTAAGGGATAGCCAGCATGGGTTTGTTGCGGGTAGGCCTTGCTTTACCAATCTCATTTCCTTCTATGACCAAGTGACCTACCACCTGGACAAGGGAGAAGAGATTGATGTCATATATCTTGACTTCAAAAAAGCCTTCAATCTGGAATCCCATGATCACCTCTTGGTGAAACTGGCCAATTGTGGCCTTGGGTCCACCATGATCCACTGGCTGGAAAACTGGCTCCGTGGTTGGACCCAGAGGGTAGTAATTGATGGAAGTCATTCATCATGGTGTCCTGTGACCAGTGGAGTCCCCCAAGGCTCTGCCCTTCGACCCATATTGTTCAACATCTTCATTAATGTTGTGGACATTGGAGTCAGAAGCGGACTGGCCAAGTTCGCCGATGACACCAAACTTTGGGGTAAAACATCCACACCTCAAGATAGGTCGGTGACCCAGGCTGACCTGGACAGGTTCAGCAAATGGGTGGACGAGAACCTGATGGTGTGTAACACTGAAAAATGCAAGGTTCTCCACCTTGGGAAGAAAAACCCGCAGCATCCTTATAGGCTTGGCAGTGCTACGCTGGCTAGCACTACAGAAGAAAGAGACTTGAGGGTCATCATTGACCACAAGATGAACATGAGCCTGCAATGTGATGCTTTGGCTAGCAAAGTGACCAAAAAGCTGGCTTGCATCCATAGATGCTTCTCAAGCAAATCCTGGGATGTCATTCTCCCCTTGTACTCGGCCTTGGTGAGGCCGCAGCTGGAGTACTGCGTCCAGTTTTGGGCTCCACAATTCAAAAAGGATGTGGAGAAGCTTGAGAGAGTCCAGAGAAGAGCCACATGCATGATCAGAGGTCAGCAAAACAGACCTTACAATGACAGCCTGAGAGCCATGGGACTCTTTAGCTTGGAAAAGCGTAGGCTCAGGGGTGATCTGATGGCCACCTATAAGTTTATCAGGGGTGACCACCAGGATCTGGGGGAACATTTGTTCACCAGAGCGCTCCAAGGGATGACGAGGTTGAACGGTCATAAACTACTGCGAGACCGTTTCAGGCTGGACATAAGGAAATATTTCTTTAGTGTCCGAGCCCCCAAGGTCTGGAACAGCCTGCCATTGGAGGTGGTTCAAACACCTACATTGAACACCTTCAAGAGTAAATTGGATGCTTATCTTGTTGGGATACTATGACCCCAGCTGACTTCCTGCCCTTTGGGCAGGGGGCTGGACTCGATGATCTCCTGAGGTCCCTTCCAGCCCTAATGTCTATGAAATCTATGAAAGAACCAAAGCACGGTGGTTACCTACCTAGGGCATGACGTGACAGTACAAGGAATTTGTCAAAGCTGTTATGGCTACTGTACCCCTTTTCACAAAGCAGGATTTTGGTTAGAGATTCTACTTAGTTACAGTCCATGTTCATACCCCTTTTACACTGCTGCATGATAAATGTGGCTTCATAGACTTTCAAATAATTTAGGGTATTCTCCCAGGTTTGTTCTCCTGGTAGAAATACTTATCCAGAGATGCCTGAGCAGACGTTTGAATGCCGAGCCCCTGAAGAGCAGAGAGCTTACAGTACTGATGCTGCACAGCCAGGGGGACCCTATACATATACTTCAGCATGTTCTGCCCGGAGACAGAATGGCAGCAGTGCAAAGGGTGACCCAGACTTTCTGTGTCTTCCTGTAGCACAGTGTGGAGGTTGTGAAGCAGGTGTGTAGAATCTAACAAGTGACACTGTCTCCCTGAGGGGTGGGGAGGATAGTAGGAGCAAAACAGCCTGGGATGTTGGATTACTGTGCTGTGGCTACTTTATTGTGCATAAGAGTATACATAATTTTGATGACCCAAGTGCAGTGGAACTGTGGTAACTCTACTTGAATTGGGAGCACATCTACACATGGAAAGAAAAAGAAGCAGCCGCTCTGTCTTTAAATCATTTTTTGGATATGTATACTACATGAATAGTCATTTGAGACAAAGGGCCAATCCAGCATCTTTATGGGATGTATTATTTATTTACTTGCATTAATTTTCAAGAAATAATTCTAATATAATAAAAGGCTTAATTTGTCTGTCTGTGTGTCCATACCGCTTCTGGCCAACTGCGCATGCACCGCCGAGAGGGCAGGCACCAATTGGCTGTGTGGCCCAGGCTGGGCAGGCCCAAGTTTGCATCACTGCTGGGAAAGTTTGGTGGTGGGGAGAGGTGAGGAAAAATGCAGGTGGCTGTGCTCCCCCGCAAGCTGGCCTGGATGCCCCCCTGAACAGCCAGCAGGGAGGGGAGGCAGCAGACAGGGAGGGAGGGAGGGGAGTGGGGAGCCAGGCAGATGTGGACCAAGCAGATGCAGAGCAGCTGGGGGGGGAGTTGTGGGGAGTGGGGCCAGACCTGAAGTGGTGGGAGGAGGGGGGTCAGACCCGAAGCAGTGGGGCAGAGGGGGAGTGGGGTCAGACCTGAGACGCTGGGAAGGGTGTGGAGGTAGAGCGGTGCCCAAGGCATGGGGCCAGACACAGGGCTCCATCCCTGCTGCCCCCCGTGTCATTCTTGATGAGCAATTTGCTAGTCCAGCTGACACTATTTTCATATGTGGTATGAAATGCAAACTCACAGAACCAGGAAGGACAAATTATCTTGGTCCTTTCATTAGTCCTCATGGATTAAAAACTTCTACTGACATTCAACTTTTTAAATACAATATTATTACTTCAAAATCACAGAGAAATTGAAATAAAAATGGGGTGGTGATTTTAATAGTCTGCATAAAACTACTAGAACATGCAACACTAAAGTAACCCATCAGGGAGCATGTACCTTGTCAACAGAATTAAAAAGCTAGGTGGTGGCTTTTGAGACGTAAGAATGTTGTTAAAATATCAAGTAAAAATACTATGTCAAGCCTCATTAACACTAATGCCTCTCAGTGTAGTCAATAAAATGTGTAACATTACCACTTCATCCCTGTTTATATATGTCAACACACTCATCAGAAAAGTTAGCATGAGTTTCCCTTGGCTAGCTTACTAATTCAATACAGTGATTATTTTTATTAATTCTACAGAACCTTTCCAGGAGGGAAAGTAATCCAAGAGTTTTATATAAAAACCAACCAACCAACCAACCAAACAAAACGTAATAGTCTATCTGATGTTTGAATCCATGAGACTGGCAGCAGCAAGAAGCTCAGAAAAGAAAAATGTCATTTAAAATAAATTATGTAGAATAACTGAATTGTGGAATATCATTTCATTCTCAGAAGAGCCAGACATAAGTATAAAGAGAGTTGCTTCAATATACATGTGTGTGTGATAGGCAAATTCTGGGACTCCAAATAACGGATTTCTCATTTAAAAAAAAAGAAAAGAATATAAGACAGTTGCTTGCAGTTAGCTCGTTCCACAGCTATTCTAGAAGACATCTAAATTGTATGCCAAACCAGCTTAAGAAATAGTAAACTGAAGTTTCCATTAGGGAATACCTTGCAGCTGTAGCGTTCTTGCCAGAATATGACACACTGCTGTTGTGTTAGCACATTGTATCATGCTTCCTACTGGGCTCCTGCTTCCCTCAAACTAATTTAGATTGGTTTGGTCTTTTATTTGCTTTGAAATGACTACGCACAACTTAACAGATCTGATGTTAAACCCCTTCTGGCTTCAAAATTAAGTGGTTTTGACTTCCTAAATTAACAAGTGCCACAGCACTGCCTAAAACAAATGATATTTTAAGTCACAAAAGCACCACCTGTTTGTCACTGTGTAGATTTAAAATGTCTTTTTTATAACCATAGGCAAGTATAGCTAACTATTTGAAATTTGTAAACACAAATGATCTTCCTGTTGTTTCCCTACCACAATACTCCAACAATGTGAAGCATGTCCAAAAAAAATGTACCCACAAAGAATTAAAAAGTTTTAATGCTGGTTGCTTGCCATGGTACAAGGCAGAGAAAGATGCCTGTAACTGTTAATAAAGTTTGTGATTTCAGTTTGATACTGTACAGTGACTGGATCCTATTAACACCTTTAACTCCAGAGGCTAAGTTATTCCATCAAATTAGCAGGACTTTAGATAAATAATTAGAAATAACTTGAAGCATGTCAGTAAATGTCTTGTTTAAGAGCGCAGAAATCCTGTCAATTATCACCAGTAATATAAAAAAAAAATCTTTTGACCATAGACTTGTGTAAAACTCCAGTCCAGTATACTTCAAACATCTTGCATTCTTCAAACTACAGTTGAGGTTGTTCACTCTGCTGAGTATAAATGTTGTTACTACCTCTGACTAGCAGAATTTATTTTTCAGTGACTGTGGTAATACATAGTCTCTCTCTCCATCATTTGTGAAGTGCTATAAACAGACAACTATATCACTATTCAAGAAAACTGTTGAAACTATTATATAATGGTGATCATTGTTAGAATGCTTGCAAATGAAGCGTGGAGAATGTGATATGAAAGGTCCTGATCAGATGCTTCAGAATCTTTTGATACATCCACGGCGTCTCACAAGGGAAGCACATGAAAGCATGTGTCCTACATTAATTATCCAAGTTTTAACTGCTTCCATGTTTAATTTGGGAACTGAAAATATCATCTAAAGGGCATTTGATTGATTTTTGATCACTAAGTGGGTGAAAATGTTAAGCTGGTCCATCCTGAACTGCCTAATAAATATTAGGAAGTTAAGCTAAAACTTTCCTTCATGAGAATTCAGGAAGTCATTCATTTTTAGGCCAGAAGGGCAATAATAATGTAGTCTGACTTCCTGCATACTGTATTTACCCAAATTAAAGATGACCCTAAATTTAATTTAAGATGACCCCCTTATAATCAGGATTTTAATTTAAACATTTGTTATAATTTTCCATGCATAGAACCTAATCATTGGAGGATCACATTAAGTTCATCCCTACAACCCCAGCAGCAGGGAAAGCAGTGGTAGGGGTGCAAGCAGGGGTGGCAGTAACAAGGCATGCTATAGCAGGGTGGTGGGAGGAGAGGTTGGGGGAGAAGGAAGCTTTCCCCCTTCTGTCTGACTTCCGCCACTTACTCTGTCTTGTGCTTGCCATCTTGGCAGCCTCAGGTCCCTGCCATCATCTCCCACCTTCATGTCTCAGGTTGGAGCAAAAACAGAGCCTGTTGGCATGGAGCAAGAGTACATCAAAGACAGAAGCAGTGTGTATGTGGGCGGGGGGGGGAGGAGATGGTGAATAGGGGTGTAGGAGGGAGAGTGGGGGTGGAGGCCGGAGGCAGGGAGTGCTGGAGTCGGGGATAAAGCAGGAGCCACAGCAGCTAGAGTCGGGGCTAGAGCTGGAGCTGCAGTAGCTGCTTGTCCCCCCACTGTCTCATATTCAATTCCAAGATGAGGGGTTCCCCCCCCACCATTAAATGGGGAGGGAGGTGGGAATCTTCCTTTTGGTATTAAGTAAATACAGTAATATAAGAATTTTGCAGTAATTCTTGCATCCAAACTATAATTTCTAGAAAGGTAGCCTGCTTAAATTTAAAATATTTCAAGTACATCCTACCTCTAAGTTATTCAAATGGTTAATTACTTCTAGTATTAAAAATCTGCTGCTTTTTCAGTCTAAAGTTGTCTTTTCATTTTCTATCTTGGATCTTAGTATGCCTTTACCTGCTAGATTAAAGCCCTCTGCATTTCAAACTATTCTCCCTACATATATATTTATAGTTCCATAGTTTCATAGGGTCAGAAGGGACCTGAGCAGATTTAAAGACTGCAAGCAGAAATTACTAAAAATGTGGTCTGAAAGGAGCTTGAGAACTAGACTATCTCCAGAGAAGTTTTAGCATGTATCTCTTCTGGTAAATCTGGTCTTAAATATGTTTAGGTTCTGACTGATAATTATGTTGGAGTAATAGAATGTACTGTAAAACAGTGAAGAAATCAGGCCAAGAGTATGGGGATTTTTCCTTTATGAAGAAAGTGTGCATCATTATATTTCTGTGTGTGCATTCATGTTTCAGTTTCTAGGGTCGGAAGGGACCTGAGCAGATCATCTAGTCCGACCCCCTGCCGTGGCAGGAAAGAATACTGGGGTCAAAGGACCCCAGCAAGATGTTCATCCAACCTCCTCTTAAACACCCCCAGGGTAGGAGCCTGCACCACTTCTCTTGGAAGTTGGTTCCAGACCCTAGACACCCTGATATCTAACCTAAACCTACCCTCTGCCAGCTTGTGACCGTTATTCCTGGTCACTCCTGGCGGTGCTCGGGAGAACAGTGACTCCCCCAATGCCTGCTGGTCCCCCCTGACTACTTTATAACAGGCCACAAGATCCCCCCTCAGCCTTCTCTTTTGGAGGCTGAACAGGTTCAGGTCCCGTAGCCTCTCCTCATAGGGCCTGCCCCGTTGTCCCCTGATCATACGAGTGGCCCTCCTCTGGACCCTCTCCATGCCGTCGACATCCCTCTTGAAGTGTGGCGCCCAGAACTGGATGCAGTACTGCAACTGCAAGGGCCCCACATTACCTGGGACTTTCTTTTTACCACCTATGTATTTAAAAAAGGACTTCTTATTGTCCTTAATCTGGGAAGCTAGTCCCAGTTCCATCTCTGCCTTGGCCTTCCTAACTGCCCCCCTACATCCCCGAGCAACTACAGAATAGCCCTCCCTCGTGATGACCCCTTCTTTCCATTGGGTGTAAGCCTCCTTTTTAGCAAGGAGACATTCCCGGATGCTTTTGGTAAGCCACAGAGGCTTGTGTGCTCTCCTGCTCCCTTTGATCCTTGTTGGGATTACCTTCCTTTGGGCTTGGAGGATCGTCTCCTTAAGGAGCGACCACTCTCCTTGGACACCTGGTTCCCCTCCCCTCTGGGACCTCAGTGCTTCTCCAACTATCCTCCTTAGCTCATTGAAGTTTGCCCTCCTAAAATCTAGGGCCGCTGCCTTACTGCATGCCTTTGCCACCTTGCGCTGGATGGTGAATTCCAGCAGGCGATGATCGCTGTCGCCCAGGTGGTCGAGCACCTGCAGCCCCCTCACCAGGTCATCACCTGTGGCTAGCACTAGGTCCAACAAGGCGTCTCCCATGGTGGGGCTGTGCACCTCCTGGGTTAGATGGAGGTCCTGCACTCTGTCCAAGAACCTACATGAGCGTTCAGACTTGGCTGACTGTTCTTCCCAGCAGATGTCCGGGAAGTTCAGGTCCCCCATGACTACCACATCCTTAGCCTTCACTACCTCTGTGAGCTGACCCAAGAATTCCTGGTCAAGCTCTTCTCCTTGGTTGGGAGGTCTGTAGTAGACTCCCACCGTTAAGTCTCTTTCCCTTCGACTGCCTTGTACTCTTAACCCAAAGCACTTCAAAGTGACCCTCCCCTGACTCCTTGCTAATTGACGAGGTTGTGTATTCCTCCTTAATATAGAGTGCTACGCCCCCACCTCTCTTTCCTATCCTGTCCCTCCTGTATGGCCTATAGCCCTTGACATTCACTGCCCAATCATGCGTTGAGTCCCATCACGTTTCTGTAATCCCACTATGTCCGGGCTGGTGTCAGCCAGCAGGAGGGTGATTTCCTCCCGCTTGTTACCCATACTACGAGCATTTGTGTAGAGGCATTTGAGGCCTCCTGTGGATGTGTGTACTGAACCCCTAGTCCCAGCGTTACCCTGGCCCCTATCTCTTACCTGTTTATTCGCTTCACTTGTTGGTCTGGGCTGGGCTGTAGTTACGGGTGCTGTTTGGTCTGGCAGTCTGATGTTTCCTCCACCCTAATCTTCCCCTTCCCCCGACGAGCCTAGTTTAAAGCCTGCCGGAGGAGGTCCGCCAACCTTCATGTGTATGGATAGTTCATCTCTTTCTAATCTTTTGTTTTTCCTGCTTTGCTCAGCCTATAGTATTTATTGTAGATAAATTTTCTGTCTGCCTTTTACCTTTATAAGGAGCAGTATTTTGAGTACTAAAAGAGGCAGTCAATATTTAATATTCACAAAATATCCAGTATAATATCAAAGCCACTGAGAACTAATTTCAACAAAGGGATTATTTGTTAGCAGTGCAATTTATTTTTTATTTTCTGAAAAAGTGAATATCATTTTTGCAGTTATCCTTTGGATTTATAAGGTATTAATATTTTTATAGTGGTAATGGGGAAACAAACTTCATTTTCTCAAGCAAATAATTTTTCAAAACTCAAAGATTAATTGATGTCAGGGCCATACTGCTCTAGGCACTACAAGAACACATACAAAACCATATATTTTAAGTTTTCAGAACTGGAATAAAGGGGACAAATGGGGGAGGTGGACAAAATTTTCCTCTTGGCTGCTCAACACATCATTAATTGGTGATTTCTTATAGGTAAGTAGGAGGAGAGGCTAAGAAGTAATCTGAAGTGAAATAACATAGCAGGATTGACAATCAATTCACTGAAGGCATTCCATGTATTTAGCTACTCTTGGTAATGTTGTCTGATTGATAATATTCCAATAAACTGGTGTATAGTTCAGATGAGCTTGCTTTGACTCTTTTTGTATTCCTCCCAATAAAATAAAAGCCCCCAGAGACATCTTGGGTTTAAGACGTTCAGGTAGTTGTTCATGCTGGGTGCAGATAGAAGTGCCATTCCTGGCTGTAACTGATAACAGTTTTCAGGAAGCTTTCTAAGTTACAATGATTCTGCAGACCAAACACAAGTCACTGCTGGTTCCAGGGGGAATGGAAATCTAGTTGAAGGCTGCGAGCTTCAAGCCGGTTTCCCCTAGCAATGTTTCAGAATGGGGGCGGGGGGAAGGGAGGAGAGGGAGCTCATTCTAAGGGTTCCCCAGCCAGCCCCGAAGGGTGGGATGGGTGAATTGGAGCCTCCCACATCTGTGGAGGCTGAAAAAAATACAGAGCAAACTCCCTCTGCTCCCTTTCCCCCCTCCCATTCTGAAAACAGCTCAAAACTGGCAGGCAGCACACACAGAAATTACAGAAGGTACTCTGTTTTGAAATGTCATGCAATGAGGGTTCAGACTTTCAACCAATTGGCCATTTTTTAAGCTGTTTGCAGCCAAGCACTCGTGTGTGGTCACAGCTATATACCACTTTCTGTGGTCAGATTAGGCAAAAATTGTCACTTCTGTCTGCATCCCAGGTGTGGTTACAGGAGTCCCTAAAGCAAGGGGAGTGGGAAGTTTGTCCATATGGAGCTCCAGATGTGCAAGAGTTCAGGTGTACAACATATACTTAATGCAAAGCAACTCTGCTCTGACAAAACAGAAACAGTAGGCAAAGTATTACAACTTTTTTGTTAGCAATGAAGCAGTGACCCACACCTACCCCAAGAATGGCAATCTACAATCTTCTACACCACTTCACATGCTGAGTTCAGCCTCTGTCTGCTTCTTCCGCTCTATGTTTTTTCTTTGTCATTTTCTGCTCTAATTGAACATTTAGTGGCATTTTGATATAGATGATACACAATTAGTCATTTTCACCTTTTCCTACACATCTCCCCAAAATATCACCCATTTCTGACACTGCCATAACTTCTTTCCATTCAGTATAGAAAAATGTTACCTAGTAACATGTATGCACTAAACAAAACTGGAGATTCTTGATCTTTCTAGGATTGATCTTTTCTTTCCCCTCCTTTTGCAAACCCACTCTTCTAATGGTAAATTTAATCTGACAGTGATAAGAGCCTTTGAACTACTAGTAAGACAAACAGCTTTTTTATTATCTTCTATAGTCCAGTTATTACATTGCTCAGATATTAGGCTTTTTTCTTTTCTTCCATGTTGCTTACCTTCCTCTCGCCATCTCTTCGCTTTAATGACTTCTTATAGTATTCAAATACTAGATAAAAAAACTCATCTGTTTTTCTAGCCATTGGCTACAAAACAAACAAAAAGCACCATGATTGAATCTTACTCCCCTAACATCCCCTATTCTATTATATTCATTTATTATCCTTAAAACCTGACTATGCTTCTCCTCTGTGATCTTGCCTTACTAGTTGATAGATGCCATCTGCATAAGAATGTTTGCGTAGCCAAATAAGCAATGTTATTCTATTCTGGTACACATCACAGTATATAAAACAAAAGTATACTATATTTTGGAACAAATATCTTTGTAAGGACAATTAGGTACCTTACACAAAATGTGCATAATTTTATATTTTGATGATGATTAAGTACTTTAGGTGCTTGTCTGTATTTTGTTATTTCTTATATTGCAGAAAGATGCCATAGATTTATGCCTAGTGATAACAATATGACCTTTCTTCATCCCTACTCTTATTTTAATGTTTCTCTTCCACAAGAAATACAAGTTGAAAACAGTATGAGGAGGTTCTCAGAGGGCATAGGTATGCTTCTATGGTTATGTACTAAAGACAAATCAAACCAACACCAATATGGCAATATGAAGAAGAGGTACAATTGGCTAAATATGAGAATGATTTCATTAAGTATAAAGAAGTGGCCCCAGCCTATGATAAGATGAACATTTTGGTTGATAATAATGAATAAATGAGCAATGAGTATAGCTTTTCAATATAATATTTCAATGTCACCAATAAAAGCAACAGTTTTCAAACAAACACAAAAGAAACCCAGATTTTAGTGTAACTGTAAAGTTCCAGTATCAGTCAAAAGCATCAAAAGAGAAGTAAAGTCCAGCTGGAATCAGAATGGTTCTGGCCATGGCACACCTCTATCACAAAATATCCAGGTCAGACAGTTACAGAGGCAAACAGAAATTAGGATAGCCAGGAACTGAGGCACAGTAATATTTTGCAGACTGCAGCAGTTAAAACTCCAAGCTGAACAAAGATTACTCTATCTGAATATAACCCATTGAGGGCCAGCAGCCAAGAAAGCAAACATTCTAGCTCTGCTTTTACAGTAAATTACGTAATTTCACAGTTATAAATCCTATTAGCAGATGACATCATAGCTTAGAAAAAAGTGCTTGAAACCTCAGCTGAAGCCCAGTATTGTAATCATATGCTGTCATGAAATCTTTAGCTAAAAGGACTTCGTTTCTGTTACTGTTTATGCCTTAGTGAACAAATATTAATATAAGAGCTCTATTTTTCCCTGTAGTCAAGTGGCCCTATGGTCAACTATAAATGGTCTGAAAACTAATCAACATCTTATTTGAAATATGAATACTGTTTAAATACAGCTGGTGCTTGTTTCATATAACAGTTGAGGGAAGAAAGTCATGCTAAATTGTTGTGGGGGAGGGTTCTTTTATTAAAATGATGAAGCTTTCTATAAAAGTGGCAACAGGTCTGAACTTGAAATTTAGAAGGAATGTATGCACCATTTAAGAACTAGCAATCGAAATAAGATGGGGTGAGTGGAGGTGCAGGCAAGACTGGGGGTGCTAGCGGGTCTGTGGGGATGGGGGTCAGAGGGCTAAAAATAGCTTGGTTAAGGTAAATAAAGGAAAATAGTAGTCCTAGGGCGAGCAGGGGTAGGGAAACCGTAGTCCTGGGACTGAGGCAAGCAGCTGGGCTCCAAATGCATATGTACTTTTGGTAGATCAGACTAACCCGTTTCCAACCTAACTTTGGGCACCTATTCAGGTGAACTAAGTTAGATTGGGCCAGCCATTCTTTGCCCAATCTAAACTCCCTGAATGCATGTACAGCTCAACACAGATGGACTTAACCTTACTTATGTCAATCTAAGTGTAACATCTGCACATATATACCCTTTAAGATATATCAAATTGGAGTATACCCAAAAATCACAAGTCATTTTTGAAAATGCAGGCCTGTGTACTTTTGTTTGGCCCAGTAACAGTTGAAAATTGCTTCCTACACAATTTGAAGGCTGCTTTTCAATTCTTTGGCATTGAATGGAGTCATTACAATAAACAGGAAGCTTAGAGTTTTGTGCAATAAGATAAGAAGAAGAGATGCAAGAGCTGAGCAAACAGGCAAATTAAAGATTAAAAAAAAGAAAGCATCTGTAAAAAGGGTGGCTGGAAAAGAAGGTAAGAGGACAGAGGACTATTAGGATGATTAGCAATAATGCCTCTGCAAAATATTTTATCTAAACAAACTTAAACAACAGTAAAAAAGCTCTCAAGTTACTATATCTGGAGCATAAACAAGAGATTTTCATAAAGAATATATCTACTGTCTCCAAAGGTAAAAAAATATACTTGCATACGTGAATTATTTATCTCTATTTCAAAGTCAGCTTTCCTGATTGAAGGCAAACATTTGGTTCTTGATTTATCTTATTTATTCATGAGCATATAATAAGCAAACAAGTACCTATAGCAACATCTGCCTGAATTTTGTCAATAAATGTTCCCTCTGTCCAGGGTTTCAGATAAATCCTCTTAGTTTTAAAAATAAGATATATGATTGTTGCTAGCATCTAGTGGTATCAACATCCATCAAGGACGGAAGGCAAATGGTTTTCTTGTGTAGAACAGAGGACCCACTGCCAAGTAACTGCAAAGTCTCCCATGGTACACTTTATATGTCTGCACCACTTATTTAACAAATCTATTCCAAACAAAGCCACTGGTGTGGCCATCTAACCCACATTTGTTTCAAAGGAATTTAATCCTTACGTAAAAACATGCTTTTCTGCATTGCTCAGATTTTAGGTTCTGAAACACTATGAAACACAAGCAGGACTGCTTGCTATCAAACAAATACACAAAAAAATCTAGTTCATATTTGATGCCTATGAGAAAATAAACTGTTGTGCCTATAGATCATCTGAAGGACACAGACTCCAGTAACAAATATAAGAATCATATAAATAAGTGTGGGATCTAAGTTGTCTTGCATAAAATATAAAGTATTGCTTATTACCAGCTATTTTTTGTTCTCTGCTGTTTAGAGGAGTTAGTTTGGCTGGAAGGGAAGGAAATTCTTATGTATTGCTAATGTCATTTAACCAGCATGTAACATCCTTCCATCCTGGAAGCATGCAATGTATCTGTGCTACTAGTCATATGAATCTGCCAAATATGTGTCACAGGATCAGGCCTGCTTAGTTATGCTGATGTAATCCTACTGTCACACTGCCTTTCAAGCATCTGTTGCTCCCAATTCTCCTCCTTCACAATCTCACTCATTTTGGCAGGAAACTCTACACAGACGACCAGCAAATGCTATGAGCAATATATCTTAGTGTTGTAAATGCTACCCAGTTCATTCTTTTCTCTGAATACCTCCTAATGACAGGAAAGTAGTCAGGTTATGACAATCACAATTAAGGAAAAGAAAGTCAACTTCTTCCCAAAGGAGACAAAGGCATTTCAGCACCATTAATGTAGTTCTGATTCTTGCTCAATAGCTTCAAGTGAAGAACATTTAGCTACAGGTTTACAAATTGGGCTACTGAAGGCAAGGCAAGAAGAGAGAGATCGGTCTCGTATCCAGTTCTAACAATGGTTATCAGGTATGATACCGGTAGAAGCCCCTATATTGCCAGTGGTAGCACTCCCTGCAACAGTTAATTAAAAGCAAACATCAATACGAGAGCTACGTGAAAAAAAAATCCATATGAAAATAGTTAGAAATCATGTATGGTGAGGAAACGTTAGGGTGAGTTGTTTGGGTCTGGATTTTTTATTTTACTATAATTTTTCAAACAGTCAACAGTGTCTCTTCACTGGCAGGAAGAGATTTTATTTTTTAAACAAAAAGACATATTTGCTGTACAAATGCCACCAACTTAGTTTGCCACCAAATTAAATTCAAGTGAAGTTTCACACACTGCAACTTTCATTTTGAAACAAACTCACAGTGTGAATATATCAGCTGGTTATGCAAGTGAACACCAGTAAAGCAGAAATATGGTAGTCACCTACATTTCCAGTCATTTAATTTTTTGAGTGAAAAAAAAAAATACTACTTTGCACGCTGTGAGTAATATTTAGTATTGCAAAAAATTAGGTGTATATCTTCTAGCTCCACAGAATCTAGGATTTTACACATTTCAAAATCCATTTGATGAGTCAAATGTTTAATAAGTGACAACCATTAAAGCAAGAAAAATTATAGATTATTCTTTAGATTGTGAAATTAGTAGAGCATAACTTCAAATTGTAGAAATTAAAACTGCCTCCTTTTGCTCACCTTGCAATACATGTTTTCTTGGTCCATATCCTTCCTGCGTACGTATTTTACTGCTATCAAAAAGTGTGAAAGGAGACAAAGTACATCTCTCCATGGTCATCTTCTAAAAGGTTTATAAAATAGCTGTTGTTATTTGCCAAGATAGACATACTCCAGCACAAAGTACAATCTGTCCTACTCAACTCATTTGTATGTTCACCTGTACATGGACTAGGGCCAACGGCCCTTCAGAATATGTGATTATGAGAAAAGGAATAAATGGAATAACTTTAATAGAGGAAATACCATTTTCAAATTTGCCTTTGAAATAGGTCATGCTGGATGTTAAATCATGAAGTATCTCCATAGACACTTAGGGTATATACACATGCTCACTGTGAAGGGGGAGGGGCACTTTAATTAGAGTGGCTCCGAAAGTCGCTCTAATTAAAGGGCCTGGCACGTCACATGTGTTAGTGTCCCCACGCTGAAAAATGCCAGTGGGGCGCTTTAACTGAAGCTCATCGAATGAGCTTTAAAGTGCCCCCGCTGCCATCTTTCATGATAATGGAGTCTGCTGGAGAGCGGTATTTACCACACCCTAGCAGGCTAGATTAATTAAATGTGCTTCAACGCACTGTAATTACAATGCACCAGAGCAGCCTCACTGAACATGTATAGGTGCCCTTAACGCTCTGGGCAACAGAGGCACAACCAGGTCCTGTGGCTTCTAAAAACTTAAAATTTAAAAACCATAAAGGAGGTAAAGAGAGAAGCACACTATTCACCAGAGAAACAGGAGGTAGTAGCAAGTAGAGTAATGCCAAAGGGCTGTCCTGTGCCCAGTACTGTTTAATATCTGGATTAATGATTTGGAGGAGGAGATTGAGTGCACACTTAGCAAATCTGCAAGTGATATCACTTTGTAGGATATAACAGGATACAGAATGATCTTGATAAATTGAGGAAATGGTCTGAAATGAACTGAATGAAACTCAATAAGGACAAGCACAACAGACATGCAAAAATATGAACAGAAGAATGGTTGCCTGGGAGTTATAGTAGACTGTAAGCTGAATATGGGCCAACAGAGTGTTCATGTTGTAAAAAAGGCCAGTAAGTCATACTAACAGGACTTGTAGCCTTCAAGTCATGAGATCTGATTTGTATGTTCTATTTAGTACTGGTGAAGCTTCATCCATGGGCGGCAGAAGGCCAAAGCTAATGGGGCTTAGCCCCCTCAGCCCCCAACGCAGGGCAGTGGTGGCAACATAGAGGGCTGCAAGGCAGCCTGGGTGCGTGCTCCAGGTGGCTGCAGCAAGGGACACACACAGACATGCAGCCTCCACACAGCGAGGATCACAGCCTAGCAACATGTGGAATTTGAGATAATTCAGCAAAGAATAGTAAAAATGACTGCAGATCTAGGAAACATGATTTATGAAGAAACGTTGGAAGAACTGGGCATATTTTTAAAGGTTTGGTTTATGTTAGTCTAAACAGAGAGCATGTCTACCATAAACTTGGTCTCTTGAAAGCTTTTCCAAACTCTGGCTCAAAAATATCAGGGTTTCTTCTTTGATTTCTCAGTGGTTTTGAACACTTTTTACTGACTATTCTTTACTGTGGAAAAATCCACATTCTTCTTTTCAAACCACTTAGAGAAAGATAAGCTGTAGTAACACATTCATAATTAAATGGCAACAGGCGAAAAATTAAGCTGTCTTATAGAAGACAGAGAGTTTTGTCATTGCCTAAATCCTGCATGTTGGGATCTGCCATTTGTTCCAACATATTTCAAGAAGAGTTGGGAGTTCTGAACAATCCTGAGGCATAGGCCTCCACTTCCCATATTTGGCTGAGTATTTTTAAAAATGAGTTCCTCCCATTGTCTTTGCCGCTTAAGCAGTTTATTACTACTCAAAGATCAGTATTGATTTCAAGTCCTATGAAAATAACCTGCTCAAGTGAATGCTGTGGTACTGGTACATAAAATCTACCTTTGTTGATATACGTACCAACTCAGCATTGTACTCTTTCCTTCTCTGGCATGATGTAATAATTTTGCCATTTGTAACTCAATAAATGCAGACCAATTTTTCTATTAAAATCTCTTCTTAATAAACAAATTGTTGCTTAAAAAAAGATCCTGCATTTCCAATCATAATTTCATTGATGAAGTCATATTTGGAAAAAATATAGTAAACTTTTTACTTTTCCTGTAGACTTTTTTTTTTTTTTTTGCCAATACTGATATTTATTGGTTTTTGTCAAATTTATCACAGGACTATTCCTCACTTCTACAACCAGATTATCCACCACAATATAACTCTACAAAGTCTTCATTCTCTTCCTAAATATCCCTACTTTTAAGCAAAACCAAGTAAAAAATGGTCATCACTTCATTTGTCCAATAATTGTTGGCTACCACATTCAGAACCATATGGGTCCTACCATTGTTAGCAGCATTCTCCAGACTACATCTGGAATGTTACAAGTCTCTCATAATGACAATTCCCAATAGTATTCCTCTCTAACAATATTACAGGGATCTCTATCTGTACCCAAATCCAACCTTGTGATTACTGTGGCAGACTCCCAGGACAGTCTAGCTACTCCACAGGCCTATTTGGGTTTTTTTAAACAATGAATCCCCAGTCATGTGGCCTCTTCCTAGTATCAGCATGAATCTCTGATGCTTTTCTTTCTTGTCTCCCTTCATGGCTTGATGTCTAGTTGGCAGCTGATATCAAGCAGAGTGTCCCAGGGGCTGGTTTTGTTCAATGTCTTCATCAATGACCTGGAAGATGGTAGATAGTCTCAAGTTGCAGCAAGGGAAGTTTAGGTTATATTAGGAAGTACTGTCTCACTATGAGGGTAGTAAAGCTGGAACAAGTTACCCAGAGAGGTGGTGGAATCTCCATCCTTGGAGCTTTTCAAGACCCAGCTAGACAAAGCTTTGGCTGGGATGATCTAGTTGGGGCTTTGAGCAGAGGGCTGGTAGATGACCTCCTGATATCCCTTCCAACCCTAATTTTCTATGATTCATTCTGTCATTTGTCATTTTTTGCAATCATCTGTATATTAACCTAGTTCTTGTTAAAGTTCCAGTTCCTTACCAACTCTGTCATCTTACCCTCTCCTTTTGGGGGGTTAGCTGCTCTTCTCTTCCTCCTTGCTAGTCTGTTTCTAGCCTGCTTCTCCTCCTCATTCTTCAGTTTCTCAACATTTTTTTCTATTAGCTAGTCTCTTCCTCTTCCATATGTCACCCTCCTAAACCAGAGGTGTGTCCTCCAAGTCAGCACAAGGCAGCCCCGAATTTGGTTAAGGTTTTTATGTGCTGCCAAAAAAAGAAACAGCAAAGAGGAAAAAAATATCAAGCACTTGTACAGTCACTTTATAGTCTTTTATATAATCTAAAATTATTTCTATAAAGCAATCACTTCATCAATCCAGGGCTTCCACCGAAAGTAGACAACCACTGCAATTGTCAGGGCAGAATTTAAAAGAACATGAAAACCTCGTAGCATCCCAGCCAGCTGCTGTTTTTACTTCTTTCCTTCTACATGTATGTACAAGAGCAGCTTGTTTGTCTCCTTTGTACAAAGGCTGCAGCAGCACATCTATCTGGTGCCCAATGTTACTGAGGAGAGCCAGCATCTAGCAGAAACCAAGAAGATGATACAAAGAACCCTATTATAAGTATGTCTCTCTGAAATGGGGAGAGTGAACAAGATTAAAAAATAGGAGATGGGGAAACATGAATGAGAGGCACTGAGGACAAAGAAGGATTGGAGAAAGAAAAATTGCATGGAACACGCTGTAAAACTATGGAACAAAAGGTGTGGCCGAACATAAAGAAGTGACAAGGGAAGAAGTATCCTATCTAAGAAAAGAATGTACACATCGGGGGAAGAGGAATGGAAAAAGAAAGATAGTATCTGCAGACAGGATAACGCTTGAGAAAAAAGCTGAGAATGGCTTTAAATTAAAAAAAGAAAGTCCAGAGAAGGCATCTTACTTCTAAATTTGTTATCCTACATTATAGTGTTTCACTCTTGAAAATTTACTCCATTCACAAAGTAATTCTTTGTTTTATTCCCACAAGTGCCCAGGATGAGTCTGTCAAAGCACTGGAACAGAGTGCTTGTTTTTCTATAGTGCAGGCTTAGTAAATCCAGCTGCCATTGACATATCATTAAAAACACAACTTGCTGTAGGGTGGAATACACCAACTATTTAATGGACTTGACCAAAAACCTAAGAGTTCATTAATAAAGTAAAGAATACTATAAGCACTCATGGGAAACCCCAATAGGTAAAACATAATTGACGAAGTTGAAATTTGCCCATGACAACAGCTATCTCCCATATCTTTTCATGACTACAAAGAAGAAGCTTTGTTTTAAATATCATCCTAGGGGTGGGATCATCCACTATGTCATTACATGAGATATACCTTCTCACCCGGTCAAAGATTAAGTTTACTAGCTGGATTGAAAAAAAAGCTGTCACCCTACAATCCATAAAGATGCACCCCTAGCAAAGTTGTATATGCTGTACTGGGCATCAAGTGCTTTTCTAATATGCAATCAACTGCTTACTTAGTAAGATTTTTAAATTTACTGATTCTCTCTCTCCTTTCTACATCTGGCTTCACTCACTTTTTCTTTGGATGCATTTTCTTCTGAGATGGCATATCTGTCCACTTCCCCCCAATCCCTTTTCTTTTTTTCCACAAAATTGTTCTCTTTCTCTTTTCCAGCCCATTTACATTTTCTCCCTCCTTTTTTTTCTCATCCTTGGAATCATGGGTTCTCTTGTACTTTTGTTCCTAACCTATCTCATTCCCTTCTTCCTGTCTCACAAATACTAGCATACTAACACTATATCTCCATTAAGACCTTGTCTATATCTTTTCAGGGCTGCTCTAGGGAATACCACATTGTACAGCAAGTTTGCTCTGCATATGCTCTCCTATGGAAAGGACGTAATATAAAACATTCCAGTCTCCAGATTGGCTTCATTTTTAAAATTCATTTCCGTGCAAAAATGCAAGTTTGAAGAGAATCAGTAAGAGTGTTGTGCAGACTGCTCATCTAAGACCACTGATGCCTGGCATCTAAACCAGAGGGCAAACATCCAGCCAATGTGTGAGTGAGTACCTTGCTAGCCAAACAGATGGCCACAGGATATGAAGCCAGAAGACTATTCATCATTTAGGTTGACAAGGTAAGTTTAAAGAAGAAGTCCTAGACTGCATCTTTTCTGTACTGAATGAACAATCTTAAAACCTTATTACAAACACTGGCTTTTCAATAAATATTTTAAATGGGCAAACAGACAGATTTATAAAGCTTGGTATTTAAGTGAAAACACAGACCTACAAAACTATTTAAAAAGGGAAAGCATTTGTTTTTTATTTTGAAAAGGAATCCTTAAGTGCCAAAGGTAAAATGTTCCTTAGTAGAACATGGTTGGTTACCTTTGTATTCCAGGATTTGGAGTTTTTCTTATGTGAATATTCTAAGAAATGAAAGGCATTTTTTAAAACTCTCCCTCTTTTTGACATTTCAAACATATCAAGTATCACTGTATCTAGTGTGTCCTCACCCTGGTCACTGGATCCTGGCTTTAAAAAGGAATAATCTTCCCTTTTCCAATGGGATTCTTACTGTAAGAGAACTGGTCCTAGCCACATGTGTTTATCAGCCCTTCAGGAGGCATTCGGATTCTTTACTCTGGATACATCATTAAAAAAAAAAAGAAATAGACAGACAAAAGAGTGGGTCTCGTTTATACAAGACAGCTTCACTCATTTTAAATTGCCATTTTAAATGGATTTAGTTACATTTATGTAAAACCAAGTTTGAATGAACTTAGAGCTGAACTACTACGTATTGTTGGAGCTACTACACACTGTTGGAAGCAGATTAAAATAAGAGCCTTGAGTCTGGTACTGTTTTATATACATATCTATAAAAAAAAAATAACATGAATGATTAATGCCTTAATTGTGTATGTTAACCACGATTAATTGACAGCCCTAACATACATCTATATCTATAGAAATATATTACAGCTGTCAATTAATCACAGATTATGCTCACGATTTATGCATTAATAGTTGTTCGCATTAATTTTTTTAATAAGTTAATCATGCACTTGGTTTTGGAGCTCACGCATGGGTTCTGTTCTGCTGCTGTCACTGCCACCTCTGGGTTGCCCAGTGAGGCAGTGGTGGCAGCACAGAGGTCTGCAGGGCAGCCCAGGTATAGGCTCTGGGCTACTACAGTGGGGAAGAGGGGAAGGAAGGGCGCACACAGACACAGATGGAGTAGCCACAGCCTACACGCAGCCAGGAATGCAGCTGGAGGTGCATAGAACACCACCCAGCAGGTAAGTCTGTGGGGGGAGAAACGGCATGAGGGACAGAGAGAGGGGTGAACGGGGTCCCAGGGGCTGGGGTGGATTGTAGGACAGAGCAACGGGTGGCTCATTCAGGGGTGTGGGAAAGGGAGGGTGTGCAGCTCCTGCTGGCTGCACACAGCCCCAGGGAAAGCACAAGAAGCCCATGGCCCCCAGATTTGTGTGTGGAGCAGAGGCAGCCTGTGGACTCTCTGTGCCCTGCTGGCTGGGCAAGTAGCAGCAGGGCATAGCTCCCATGGCTCCTCCTGCCTGGGCAGAAACAGGCACAGACAGAGGAGCCGCAGGAGAAACCCCCATGGCTGCCTGTCCAGCTCCATCCCCTGCCTGGCCCAGCCTCCCAGCATTAAAAAAAAAAAAAGAGAGGGAGAGAGAGAAACTAGCCCTGCATGTACTGGCTCTGGCAGCAGGTACACTATGGCATGGGTGCAGCACAGCACAGCAGGGCGCTGTGCACGGTCTGGGAGCTGGGGCAGCTCCACCTGTTAGCTGGAGCCCAGCAGCCCTCATCCCCAGAGGCCCCAACTCTCAGGTAGCATGCAACACCCTGCCAAGCTGCGCTGCACCTGAGCAATGCAACAGCTGCCGAGTGGGTGCCAAGTAGGGGGAGCGATGCCCACTGCCCCCCACTGCCCTGCACTACGTGGGGGGCCTCTGCCATGAGTGCCCAGAGGCCCCAATCACCACTCCTGCAGCTGGTGAGTGCAGGGCTTTTTTTTTTTAAAGCTCCGTACTCACTGACTGCAGAAGTGGCAATTAGGACCTCTGAGGGCTCATGGCGGAGCCGCCCTGTGCAGCATGGGGCAGTGAGGATTTCACCCCCATGCTCCCACTTGGCACCCATGCAGCAGCTGCCCCATGGTGCGGGTGCAGTGTGGCTCAGCAGGGCACTGCACACTTTCTAGGAGATGGGGTGACTCCACGTGTCACCTGGAGCCTGGCAGTGCTCAGCCCCAGTGGCCCCAGCTCTCAGGTAGCATGCAATACCCTGCCAAGCCACGCTGCACCTGCACCACGGGGCAGCTGCCACGTGAATGCCAGGCGGGGGGGCATCCCCACCATCCTCCACTGGCCTGTGTTTCACAGGGTGGCTCTGCCATGAGCCCTAAGGAAGTCCCTGATGGCCACTGCCAGAGACGGTGAGGGTTTTTAAGTGTTGGGACTGGCTGGGGCCAGGCTGAGCAGCCATGGGGGTTTCTCGCATAGCTCCCCCCACCCAAGGAGAGGCAGGCACAGCCAGAGGAGCCACAGGAAAACCTACAGCCACCTGCCTGTGCCTGCCTCCCCCGGCCAATCAGAATCATTGAATCTCCCCGAATCAGGGCCAAATCTTCTGAATCCAAATCAAATATTTCCCTATTCAAACAGGCTTCACACACACACACACACACACACAACTATTGAACAAAGAAAGCTGCTACTCAAAAAAAAGAACTATAACCATCCTTTGTGAGGATATTTCAAATAGTTTTGGAACTGTTCAAAAACAGATACAACAGTATTTTTATAGTATATTACCACCACCCTATATGTGGCCATAGCATCCAAAATTGTGCTATGGAATTTCCACACAGAAAGGAAGATACCCCTGGCATCTACCCTCACACTCCCCAAAATCAAGCAAAGGTATACAATATACAAGCAAATTGGAAGATGACTGACGCACAGTTTACTAGTTACGTAAATACTATTAGCATGCTATTTCTCTTTGTAGAACTTTCCCTCCCCACCGTTAAGCTCCATCACTTTCCCATTCCTTGTTCATAACAGCCTACAGCTTCAGTTTCATGCTCCATTGTTTCTCCATCTTAGGATTCTACTAAATAAATAAGCAGATCACTCACAATGTAAATAAATACATTACCAGCTTAGTCCACTGGTTTATTGCAGGCATTCTAAAATAAGAGTGTCTTCACAAACAATCTATAAGAGGAGAAGGACAGTGTCATTGCGGATTACCTTAAGAAGACTATTCCATGAAGAACAGACCATGTGGGAGAAAGCATGGAGAAGATTGGGTTTGGGTACCCAATAACAAAAGGTCTCTTTTGGCAGAAAACAGAAAAAATAGCACTGCAAACTATAACTTCTATAACCA
The DNA here is from genome assembly GCF_052110815.1 of Crocodylus siamensis. NCBI lineage: Eukaryota > Metazoa > Chordata > Crocodylia > Crocodylidae > Crocodylus > Crocodylus siamensis. The sequence continues at coordinate 73,327,078 of NC_143397.1, read as the reverse complement.
CAAAAATCAAATCAAATCACTTCAAAATAGAGAGATTCTTCACTTTCTTCCACTTGGCATAGCTAATAAAACCTGAAATAAATTTTGCCCTTTCTATGGATCTCAACAGGCAATTTACAGCATAAAAAATTAAGAGCTCCAGGGCACTCTCAAAAATGAGATAGGTTATTATGGGAGATATTTTCCTAGGAAAAAAACAAGTTTTAAATTAATCTGACCAAAGTACATTCTAAAAAATTAGACTAGCTCTGCGTTCAATATACTTTTATTTTTTACTGTTACCATTTAGAGAGACTAAGAAGGATTTTAGATTCTTTCTATCAAATATTCTTTGTCTTTTTTGGCAAGCTATTATAGGAAAACACTTAAGTTGCTATTAATAAACCTGCAACAGATCTTTTAGAATTCCAGTCACATATACTAAAACTGAAATGCAGCTTTTACCTACGGCAATTTTGTTAAGGATGGTAGAATAGTGATGCCTTAGAATAAGTTTCTAACAGAACTTTTAGAGGAATGAATTCTAAATGAACTTTCAAAGCAAGAGTACATCCTTTGACCTTCACTTGCCCCTATTGCCCTCATTCACATTATTGTAAGCAGCAGACAGAGCAGCCTTGCTTGACCACTGTTTAAAGCAGGGGCAGGAAATTATTTCAGGTGGAGGGCTGCTTAACGAGTTTTGGCAAGCTGTTGAGGGCTGCAACAGTAGCTCCACCCCCTGGCTGCCATCTTGGGACCTGAAGTCCCACCCCCTCACCTTTGCCACCAGAAGTTCCTCCCCTTGCCCCCAGAAGTACTCCTTTTGGAAAGGGGGTTTGCCTTCTTGGAACAAGAAAAAAAATAATTTATATACTAAAAATCAAACATTGACAATAACTTATTTTAATTTTGTTTAAAAAAATATTGTTGGCCTGATGTGGGTGTGTTTTGTGGTATATATAGAGGTGATTGCATAATAGCTCAAAATTAGGTCTTACTCTTGTATATTGGGGCCATGGGGGTTGTGGAGGTGTGGGATGTGGAGGGGTGGGTATGTGCATGTATATGGATTGTGGGGGAGGGTGTGGGGGGGTGTGCAGGCTGGGAGTCCTGGCGCAGCCCAGAAGCAGCAGTACAATGGAGATGCAGGGCAACCCCAGCAGAGAACTGCTGCCAGCAGGAGGGGGAGGGACAGCATTCCCCCCCACACTGAACAATAGCTTTTGTCCTACACCACTACTGCTGAGCCTGGGCAGGTGAACCCAAAGCAGGTGCGGGGCATGCAGGGTTGGGGCTGTGCAGAACAGGTTCCTGCCAGTACTGCACAGCTGGGCCTGGTGGTGACAGCAGGCAGAAAGAGCCACCTGCCACCTGGTGGCAGGTGCCTAGAAAGGCAGTCCAGCTGCAGAGCCACCCCAGCCCCACTGCATGCCCAGGAGGCAGCAGGATGCTCCACAGCTGTAATGTTCCTGGGCCAGGTGGGACTGAGGGACCCACCAAGGGTTTGCCTGCCCCTGGTGTAAAGAGAACAGGCGCTACTTTCCATATTTAGGATCAAACATAGTTGAAGTGGAATCAATGACAAATCACTCTTATGTTGCTACCATCTAGCTCCACACAAGGATGAAGTGACTCTAGCACCAACAGCTCCCATTACTTTTAGTGGATAAGGAGACACACTTGCATATCAAATTACAGAGGCAGTATTCATATCGCGTAGACTTCAGAGTTGATACTTACTAACTATACTCTGATTGTCAGGGATGTGATGTGTCTATAAAAATCTATTCCATGCAAAAATTCAGAATGCTGCATACTTTCTGCAAAACAATATTTAACATGTGATCATGGCTATGCATTCTGAATAGAGATGGGTCATTGATAACATAGATTTTCTCTCTACAGCATTTCATAAATACCATCCTATAAAGGTATGGAACAATTCTGTACTACAGGAAGCTGGTCTCCACATTTTAATTAATTCATTCCCATATGAGCCTTGATAGAACAGCTAATTTCACTCAGAACAGCTAGAATATGTTATGACCTATAGATTTCTACTCTGAAGGGTCAGGCATGGATAGACAGTGGAGATCAGCAGGACCAATATTTAGTTGCAATTCTTCAGCTCTGCACAATTCTGTTAGTTTTTTTAAATAGTGAACTTACCCCTCTGTCCATCATTACCTCAATAACAGGAATGAAACAGAGCAAGGGGGAGGAACAGCAAAATTAAATATCTACCAAAGGGGTTAGTAATGCCAAATGTAAGTAGAGAAGGATCACTGTATTCCTTGATTTGCCTGTAGAGGGGTACTTATCACCCACACCAGCATCACTTATTCATTTCAGGACAAATCTCTCTACTTCACAATGTCCTTTAATAGACTTTGGTTAAATTCTATCAGACCTTGGTTTTGCTTTGGAATGCACTTGTAACCTAGATCAGGGGTTTTCAATCCCCGGGCCATGGCCTGGCTGCTGGTCCACAGCACAGTCAGGTGCCAGACCAGAAGTGGCTGTGGACAAGCAAACTGTATCCCCCCAGAGCCAGGCAGAGAGGTCACGGCTCCTTTTGCAGGGCCTGCAGCAGCACATGGTTTGGCTCGCCCCCCTGCCCAGGGGGCGAGGGTATCCTTACCTGTCTTTTGGCCATGGTCAGCTGTGACTGCTGGGCTGTGGTTTACCAGGCCGTGGCATAAAAACTTTCATAGTTTCATAACTGTTAGGGTCGGAAGGGACCTAAGCAAATCATCAAGTCCAACCCCCTGCCATGGGCAGGAAAGGATGCTGGGGTCAAACAACCCCGGCTAGGTGATTGTCTAGCCTCCTTTTTCCAAGCACCACCTCCCTTGGAAGTTGGTTCCAGCTCCCAGCCACCCTGACCATGAAGTAGTGCCTCCTAATGTCTAGCCTGAATCTACTCTCAGTCAGTTTATGGCCATTATACCTTGCAACTCCCAGCAGTGCTTGGGGGAACAGGGACTCTCCCATTGCCTGCTGGTCCCCCTTGGCAAGTTTGTAGGTGGCCACCAGATCCCCTGTCAGCCTTCTTTTGTAGAGGCTGAACAGGTTCAGGTCTTGTAGCCTCTCCTCATAGGGCCTACTCTGTTGCCCCCAATCATGTGAGTGGCCCTCCTCTGGACCCTCTTGATGCTATCCACATCCCTCCTGAAGTGTGGCACTCAGAACTGGATGCAGTACTCCAACTACAGCCTGACCAATATCACACAGAGTGGGAGGATCACCTCCTTGAACCTGCTCATGATGCATCTATGGTGCAGTTAGCCTTCCTAACTCCAACCCCACATTGGCAGCTCAAGTTCGTCCTGGAATCAATAGCGACTCCAAGATCCTTTTCTGCCTCTGTGCTAACAAGAAGGGAATTCCCCAGCCTATAAGTAAGCTGCTGGTTCTTCCTCCCCAGGTGCAATACCTGGCACTTGTCCATATTGAATCCCATCCTATTTGCATCCGCCCACCTCTGTAACCTGTTCAGATCTAGTTGTAGCCTGTTCCTCTCTTCTAGCATGCTCACTTCTCCCCACATCTTAGTGTCATCTGTGAACTTGAACAAGGTGCTTTTCACTCCTTTGTCCAAGTTGCCAATGAAGATATTAAACAGTGCAGGCCCAAGGACCAAGCCCTGGGGGACCCCGCTGCCCACATCCCTCCAGGTTGAAAACGACCCCTCCACCACCACTCTCTGGGTGCAGTCCTCCAGCCAATTAGTGACCCATCTGACTGCATAGGTATCGACACTACAGTTGCCTAATTATTTAATGAGGATGATGTAAGAGACGGTGTCGAAGGCCTTCCTAAAATCCAGAAAGACTACATCCACTGTGACACCAAGGCTTTTGTGACCTGGCCATAGAAGGCCACCAGGTTGGTCTGACAGAACCTGCCTCTAATGAACCCATGTTTATTGCCCCTAAGCATAATCCCCCCTGCTGGCTCCTTGCAGATGTGCTCCTGGATAATTTTCTCAAAGAGCTTCTCCAGGATTGAGGTAAGACTAACTGGCCTATAGTTTCCTGGGTCCTCTTTCCTCCTTTTTTTGAAAATGGGGACTTTTCCAGTCCTCTGGTACCTTGCCAGAGCACCACGGGTGCCAGGAGTCCCTTTGGGAACCTCTGACCTAGATAATCTGGCTCTGAATACGATAGCTACACAGGCTGGATATGAAAAGAGGTGACATTACCATGGGAGGTTGCAATCACAGAGAGGCAGAATAATCTCCCACTTTATACAACTTGACCTCTGACATTGAGGACCTCTGAAGAAGTCTCTCTATATGTTTTGTAAGAAGAGGCAAAATAGTGCAAACAATTTCTGTCCTATTCCTTTGATATTAGTTGTTTGTTTGTTTATCTTGTCCTCCTGCTGGGAACCTTACAGTGTAAATCTTTCCAAAAATTCTTTTTTTTTTTAATTAAATCAATGCTTTTAAAATGTCTTCTTTCAGGAAAAGAAACCTTTCTCCCCTCCTTCTGAGAGAACACAATTATTTCCTTCAAATCAGCAGTGTGCACTAGAATCCTATTGTACATTTTCTTGATGTATTGCTGGGATTGAGCAGCTTGGCATCACAGGCATTTTAGAAGACAGAAACAAATGAAAGCAATGCAATGATTTATTAACTAAAAAGCAAACTCTTGTGTTTGCAGAATAAAAGGTCACAAACCATTTTGTGCCCTGTCATCTTAGATTTCACATCAATATTTTCCTACAAAGAGAAGCACCAGTTTGTGGATGGAGATCCACAAGGAAATATTACAAGTCCTATGCTATTGCTTTATGAATCAAGTATCTCTTGCTTTAATTTAGCAATAGTCAAGGTGGTTTTACTCCATATTTCCTATATAGTTTAAAAATAATTTTAAGTCAGATGCCTACATAACACTGGAACAGTAAAGATCCACTCTATGAAATATAACATGCATTTCTGACACAGAACAGCAATACTTAATTTACTTAGTCAGATGACACAATATTTTCTCTCTTTTTAGAGCAGCACTTCTGCATAATTAAGCATCACAGGTTTTGCTTCAGGGACAACTGCAAGGCTCAAACCTCAAGTCTGAGTGATAGAAGGGTGGGGGGAATGCTACACAGACCGTTTTAGCTCTGTGACCAAAAGACTAATAGATTCATAGACACTAGGCCTGGAAGGGACCTCAGAAGATCATCAAGTCCAGCCCCCTGCCCCAGGGGCAGGATGTCAGGTAGGGTCACAGGATCCCAGCAAGATAAACATCCAGTTGACTTTTAAAGGAATTAAAGGCGTCCAGAGTAGGTGCTTGCACCACCTTTGGTGGCAGTCTGTTCCAGGCCTTGGGGGCTTAAGTTCTTCCTTATGTCCAGCCTGAAATGGTCTTGGAGAGTTTTTGACTGCTTGACCTTGTCACCCATGGGGCACTCTGGTGAACAGGTGTTCCCCCAGATCCTGATGTACACCCCTTTTATACTTATAGGCAGCCACCAGGTTCCCCCTGAGCCTGTGCTTTTCCAGGCTGAAGAGTCCCATAGCTCTCAGCCTTTTATCATAAGGCCTGTTTTCCTGCCCTCTGATCATGCACGTGGCTCTCCGCTGGACACTCTCAACCTTCTCCACATCCTTTTTTAATTGTGGAGCCCAGAATTGGATACAGTACTCCAGCGGTGGTGTCACCAAGGCCATAGACGTCTCAAGTCAGATAGAGCTCATCCCACAAATGAAGAAGCTTTGTGACTGTTTAGATGTGGCCAAGTGTTCTTCTCACGAGATGTCAGGGTAGTTGAAATCTCCCATGAAAACCATGTACTGGGAGCATGCAGCATCAGCTAGTTTCCTGGCGAATTCCTGGTCAAGCTCTTGATCCTGGCTAGGAGGCCGTAGTAGACCCCCACCATTGTATCCCTGTACCTTGTTCACCATGGATCTTGATCCAGAGAGTTTCCAGTTTGGCTTTGGCAACTTAGAATGCAAAGGAACCAAGTGTAATATAGACCACTGGGAACCTATACCAAATGGAAGAGTGGGTATAAATCCATTCCCTGATATTACAACCTCAGAATTTTCCCTTGAATTGAGTAGGCAGATCTTGGCCGACAGAGAGGGCTGCCAGTAGAGAATTCTGCTATACAAAGGGAATTTCTTCATTGGCCAATTCCAGTCACTTTACATTCTGTTTACGGACATGGCAGACTTGGAAATCTAACCTGAGGTGATGAGATATTTAGGCACATGTGCAGAAGGTAGGCACAAACATCTGTACAAAACACTGTATAGGTACATATTTATAAGAACATTATGACAACAAACCAAAGACAACGCTTGACAAAATGTTTTAAAATCTTTTATTTGTCTCATAGAAAAATGTGTTCTTTTTGTTTAAATGCCTAATTGCAATTGGTTTCTTTTGCAAAAATGTGCCTGCAGCACTAAGTATGTGTGCGCACAAATGAGAGTGCATATATATCAATATTTTTATGTTCTTTTTAAGGTCTCCCCTACAGTTTATTGGAGCGGTTGTTAGCTGGGGTAGAATAATGTGTCAATTAAGAAGCATATAAAAATATAGGTGGGGAATGACAAAATATACATAAAAATGTATCAAAATTGAGCAAGAATGGAAAGAAATTATTTAGTGTGGCATAAGCATCAGTGATGGGCTGAATTTAGTAAAGGGAAAATTTAGCCTGGGTACTTGAAAAAAAAAAAAAAAAAAAGAAGCTAACCATGCTATGAAAAAGTTTATAATATATTAAGCTATGAAAAAGTTTCCAGGAGACACAGTAGAAGATCTATCAGTGGAGATTTTTAAAACTAGACTTGGCAGAACACACAAAAATGTAGTGAAGAGAAAAAAGTCCTGCACTAGCAAAGAGATTAATTGGATGATTTAAGAGGCCCTTTTTTCCTCTGATTTCTATGAGCCTGTGAAAAAAATCATTCTTGTTATGTTCATAATGATTTCCACCAGTAATACTATACTATCTCTATGATGTTTGCTTCAATATATGATAAGCTCAGAATGAAGAAGTTATATTACTTATGAAAATTTATTTATAATTATATTGTTTTAAATGTTTTAAAAATGTCTATGAGTTTTAGTTGGCCTTCCTTTGTGTGCAATTTTTCTCTTAAATCCAAATCCAAATAATGAAATATAATGTCCATGAGCACAGTAGGGTATATTAATAAAACAATTTTATGAAAATTATATCTGATCAGCAATAAAAACCCCTACAAAATGTCTCACTTTTATAAATGTAATATAGACATAAATATAGGAGCACATAAACTTCTCTTTCTCAGTTAAATGTATTAATTTATCAATTTATTTTTAAAGGTTTTTGCACCAAGAGATGCTAATGTATAAAAGCAAAAGAAATCTCTCATAACTAAACTCATCTTCCAATTGATCTTCTTCAATTTTATTGAAGATACTGGAAGATACTAGTAGCTGCCAGCAAGAATGTGTCTAGTCTATGGGCAACTACAGACGTTCTGAAACTGATGGGGATGCTAGACCTTTGTTTTGGCTACACGGGAAAGAGGAGGAGCAAATAAATGCTTTAATAGAAAAAGAGAAAACCATAACAGAGCTATCACCCCAAAGCACTGCCTACACAAAAATCCTGGTTGAAAACTCAGTGAGAGTATGAACTCTTTCTTTAGAAACTCATTGCAAATGAAGAGGTGGTAACACTGATGGGATCACAGTTGCAAATTGGAGTTCCAGAAGTAGAATGCAGTCAGAATAAAATCAGGAGAAATCCCTGGTTGTGAGACAGGATAATAAACAAGTATTCAATGCAATGAGGGGTGGGGGTGTAAAGCATGTGATTCTTGAATGCAGAGAAGGGGAGTAATAGAGGCAATTTTACCTTTGTACATAGCACTGGTGAAACTGATACTGGATTCCTACACCCAGTTGTGTTCACATTTAAAAAACGATTTTGAAAAATTGGAGTGAATACAGAAAATGATTTGAGGGATGAAAAAATTTCCTTACAATTGTAGAATTAAAGAGCTTTATCTGTTTAGCTTGTAAAAAAGTTGTTTGGCTTATCAAAAATAGAATTACTTAACAACAGAACATAAAGTACCTCTGTGAGAAAAAGATATCAAGTATTAAAGAGCTCATAGCACAGAAAAGGGTAATAATAAAAGTGTTGATATAAAGCCAGACAAAAAAATCAAATCAGAAACTTGGTTCAGATGTACCAGTGTGGCTGATTAAACTGTGGAATAAATTACCAAGGAAAATGGGAGACTTATTTTCCTTTTCTTCAAACCTGGATGCCTTGTTTGGAAGTTATACTTTAGCCTAGGGCAGTCCAGCTTGTTAGCAGCCTCAGACCACACCCCACAGGTCACATCAGCATGACCACAGACCTCCCCAGCCATCCTCCCCACTCCACTGAACACATAGGTGCTTTCTACCACTCTGCCTCCTGCACCTGAAACATAGACACTTCACCCATGCTACATCATCGGCACACAAGAGACGCTTCTGCAGTTCTATCTTCTGCCCCTTGAGTGTGGGCTTCTCTGCTATATCAAGCAAACCATACTTGGCTGGCAACCTACACCATGGGTTTCCCTGGCACACTGCTCTGTCCCTCCCCTGCAGGGGGTAGGAATCAGAACCTACAAGGGGGAGCCTGGAGTTTCCAGCTGCTGGTGTTGCAGCTAGAGCAATGGGGGAAGGAAAAGGTGGATGGAAGCCTGGTGGCCTGAAAATCACCCCTTATGGATTACCAAGTAAATAAGAAAAAAATATTAATCATATGCCTGGTTTGCATCTATTATGTTAATAGATATGTGTATATGATAGCAATCTGGCATATCTGATGAGCTCTTAGTTACCACAATCTGTCATACTGGCTATCCAAAATGCTATAACAATGCATTTCTTATACTTGGCCATCTTTACACAGAGCATGATGCTCCATATATTACTGTAGCAACATTAATAAAAGAGTGAACTGCTTTCACAAAACCATTTTCCTGACAACTGATTAGACTACAGAGTATGTTTACACCCTAGGCAGATTTTCTCCTTCTTTACCTGATGAAGTTTATGAAAAATATTCCAATAAATTATGGTAGAGATCTATAAGAACTGTATTTATATGTCTTAAAGTTTGGTCCACAAAGGAACAATTTAAAACTAAATAATAAAAAACTCTTAAAACTTTCCTAGGATCAGAATATATTAACTCTGTCAGATGATACATATCAATGATTTGACACTAAACAAATAATTGCACCTGAAAAGATAAGCTATTTAAGTATGAATTTAGAAAAGTAAGTACATGATATGCGGACTTGCTATAGACATTTAAAAATATTAATACATTTATGATATTATGTCAATTGAAGAAAAGAATGGTAATCTGTTGGCATACTTCATAATAAAAAAAAACCTGTTAATGCTGATATTTAGTATTATTATTCTGAAAAATAGAAATTATACATCCAAGAAAATGACTGACAACTCGGATCTCTGCATGACCAGGAAGAGATGGGACTAGGCTGGAACTGGATCCAAGTATGGGCAATTAATGGATGGAATTAATATCCATTAATTTATAATAATAAACCCACACACTCTTTATGCACTTTGTCACCTAAATAACCCAGAGATATTGGTCTCATTTTTTCCATCTGAGGTATACATGAGGTATATAACTGCTGAAAGTCACAGGTTTTGAAATAGAACATATGTCAATTAATGGAGGTGTATGAAGTTAAAGACCAGAAATGAAATTAGGTTGCAAAACTGGGACTTGCAACATACAAAGATAACTATGCTGGGCTACTAGTGATCTAGCAAAGGAAGTGAGTTCTAAAGTTCTAAAGTTAGAACTGTTGGGTTTGGATCATGTTTTTAATTATTATTATTATTTAAATTCAACCCTCAAAATGTCACATCAGACCTAACATATGTACAAAGAATTTACCTTATAGAATACTATCCGTAATATGTTGTACCCATACACAGATCTACTGAAAGCTAGATATAATCACAAAAAAAGTCTTAAGCCCCCTGCACATCTAGGAACCACACAGTTTGCTCAAAATGAGATTTTCCCATTAGAAATTCTTTGCTTTCCCCTCCAAATCTTTGTTTATTATGTATTTTGGTTGTTATCATTTTTTGGTGTCCAAAAGAGCCGAGTGAAATCTAGTACAGGTATATCTAAATGAGTTGCTATCACGTATTTGATTATATAGTAGATACTGTATATGCTTAATTATATAAAGGTTATTTGAAAGTGTGAGCCTACTGCTATAAAAAATTAGAAAATATATTTATCTAAAATATCTGGAAAGCTTTAATAGTAAGTTGGGAAGTCTACAATTAGGCAGTACTAACATATGCTACAATCTTTTCTTCAATCCCTTGGGACCAGAAGCACATTTTAATATTTAGTATAAATAAGTAAAACCTAAACACTTCAGTAAGCTGTCAAAAAATATGACCTCTGTATTCTAGCTCTGACTGGTGTAATTTAAAAGATGAATGTTTCATTACCTTTAGAAAATGGAGATTTAATTGATTTTTTGGAACAACTTTCAGCTGGAAGCTTGATGATGTTTATACAATTATACAGATCAGTAAAACATTTCAACACTCAATCTCTGAACTGTAAAACCCTTTCAGGGAAACTGATGGGAAAATGGTACAATCACAAAACTATCATATTTGGATTTTGTACATATTTTACAACAAATGTGGATTTATTTTTTACCATCATGTTTCTGTGAGGTATTTTGGTTGCCTCATTACTATGGTGTCTGAGTGCCTCACAGTCTTTAATGTACTTACCCTACCAATACTCATGTGAAAGAAAATATGGCATTGGTCTCCTTTATAGATGGGTATTTGCCAAAGAGTCCAAGTAACTAGTTCTAGGTCACACAACTATGGGAAGGACAAGGAATTGAACATTGGTATCCCAAATTCCAGTCTGGCACTGCACCCATTTTTGCTGAGCTCAAGTTATATTCATGACTCCACTATTTTGGAACAGCCTGTGTCTCTAAACGCATCATTCCCTCCAATCTAAGCCCTTTGTATGAGAGCTGCACCCCCTTATGGAGCAGCAAACTGGAACAGTGAACAATCATATTGTCTTTTAGTCCAGACAGGGAATCTGAACTTCCTGTTAGCAAAAAATAAAAGCTCTTCTGGGAGCAAGGGTTCATATACAGGGAACTGCATCTTCCAGCATAATTTATTCATATATTTATTAGATTTATATTGCACCCTTCCCCAAAAGGATCTCAGGATGGCTTACAATAAAAAACAAAAAAAAGTATCCAAAGAGAACTTATTCTAATCATTTGCATAATGCTCTTTCATTTTCTGCTAGCTTATCCTGCATTTATTGCATTTCTTTTATTTTTTTAAATTAGGTTTCCTTATTTCTCACCAGTTGCTATTTTCTCTACTTATATTGCTCTCTCTAGCTATATGCATACAGAAAATTTACCATCTCCAGCAGCAGCAGCCGCCACCTCAAACATTCTGTGCCACTCCTAACAGGCTGCCTCCTAAACCAGAAAAAATGTAGCCATGGTTATATGGGTGCATTAATTACCTCAAGGGAGGACTACATGGCACCAAGACCCCTGACAGATGTTATACTTAAAGCACAATTAACTGGTTAATCACATCTTAAGAAGCAACCTGGCCACACAGTCAATCATTTAATGGTGTAATAAAATGAATAAGCCACAGAGTTATTACACAAAACATGTAATAACTTTGTAGTTGGTTCTTATCGTGTCTTTAATGTGGCCATTGCCCAACCTCTGGGTCATTCCCATGTGCTCCAGAGGCTGGGAGGTCCATCAACTGTTTGTGGCTCCCAGTACCAAATGCTCCCATGGCTGGGAGCCATGATCACCTGAATGGGGCTATCCCATCTGGGAGCCCCAGGCAAATGATCAAAGCATCCAGTCATGGGAGACGCATCACATGCTTCCCCCTGCTAGAAGAAGCTCCAGAGGACAGAAGCTCCCAGCCGCAGGAGTGTATAGTGAGCTTCCCCAGTTGGAAATTCCAACTAACTGATGGGCTCCCAGCCACCGGACCGCAAGGTGCATTCCCCTGGCTGGGAGCCAAGCTTGCTATTTGCCTGTACAGTAGCAGCATGGGATCAGGCTTCCCTAAGCTGACAATATGGAGCAACGGGATCTGAGATGGGATCCCAAAATCGTTCCTCCTTCCATGCATGTGTGACATGGCAGGAAAAGCAATTGTTGGGATCTCACATCAGATCCCATTGCTCTTTTATTTTAATGGCTGTTAGGGTCCTAACACTCAGAAGTGCTAATTACTGTGCCTGTACAGGGACTGCTACACCATTTAAGAGGTAGTCCATGTAGAACAACAAAGCATACTTGAGGGTGCCACTGCCAAAAACATGCGCTTTGTTATTATTTTTAGAGATTGTTATCTTTTAATTCTCTCACTCTGTTTTTATTCTCATCATGCATATCTGTCCATATGGAGTATTTTTCTGAGCTTTATTTCTTCCCTTAGAATCAATGTCTGTTAAACTGTTTAGTCTTCCCATCTATTTTTATACATTTAACTTTTTGTCTTATACATAACAGACTCTGTAATAGTTTCCTTTATTGTAATTCTAAATTAATCCATTTGTCATTGAATTCCACATCTTTCTGGATTTTATTTTGTGTTTCATAATATTCAGAAACCACATATTGGCATTTATAATTCGGGAAAAGAGAATAAAAATAGGCAAATGGAGCCAATATTTATCACCAGGGAGCCGGGATTTCCATTTCCCACAGGGAAAAATGAAGAAAAACACAGATTTCCCCTTTTACCCAAAGAAAACATGGATTTTTCAATTTAATGGAGAAACCCACAGGTTTTGCACTTTTGCAAAGAGCTCTCTGCAGAATGGCAGATGTCCAGCCTGCAAGTGGCTGGAGGGCAGCAGGAGGAGGGTAATCAGGCAGGGGGCACCATGTGCATATATATGCTGGTGAGGGACCTGCATCTGTGTTCTGTGAGCTCAGTGGGCAGAGGAAGCTCTGGTTTTCCATGACACAAAACCCAAAATTAAATACCAAAATTTATAGTTATTTAGAATGCATTTTTATTCTAGTGATTGAGGCACTGGTAGGCTTTGAAGCTGCTTTAAAGCATTGTGCTCAACTGATACCTATATATATTGTGGCCTTTCATTTTAATCACAGATTTTGGGTTTTTAATCAGAGAATTTGTGATATTTTATCAGAGAATTTTCAATTTTTTATTTTTTTTTTTATCAGGGAAAACTAGGATCCCTGTTGATCACCAAATGCAGAAAAAACCCCTAAATGATGGATCAACTACTGCACCTAAATGAAGGGTGAAATATGTTTCTCAGACACACATCTGTCTATGGGAAAATACACATCATTATGCACAGCAGACTAGAGAAACTACACTTTAGAACAACACTGACATACAGGCCAGCAGCTCCCTTTCTGGGATCAGGACACCAGAATATTCAACTGTCTACCCCAGAGCTGTCCAACTTCTAAGCTCCTGGAGGTCACATGCCCTGGAGGGCACATGGGGCATGCTGCATGGATGCTCCCATCCAGTTACCCCTCCTTGCACTACACACCTGTATCAGAACTCCCCACACTGCTATGCTGTGCATGAGCTCAATTCCCTTCACAACCCCCAACCTGTGGGAAACATTTCCGCAACACACACGTGTGTATGGTAGCACACCACCAGCAGGGTCCTGGACTCAGCCTCAGCTCCAGGTGCTGCTACACTACCCATTCCCTGAAATAAAAGCAGGCAGTGACAGTCAAAGGAAAGAATGAACATGAAGACTCCAGCTACTCTTGCAGCCAAAGTGCTGAGAGGAGCAGTAGACAGGTGATGGCCTAGGGACTGCATATTAACCCCTCAGGAATTACATGCAGCCCACAGGCCACCAGTTTGGATAGCCTTGATCTACATCAAGAAGTCAAAACAGAAGCACAAGCAATACTTAATCATTACTTGCGTTTTTGTTCTCTGTTCTCAATTAAGTCCTCTATTCCTCAAGTACTATGTGAAGAACGTTAATGCAATTTATTTACAATGGCTTTTCCATTATAAAATGGTTTGATTCAGAAAGCAATCAGGAGTAATATTTTTAAAAAAATACCATTCAAGGAATAGTGCATAGAAATCCTATTATTGTTAATGTAATTTTGATATGTAACTGCGCAAACCAGCCTAAAAATTCTTCCTCTAACGTTTTATTCTACTTGCATACTCTGTTTATTCCATTTGCATACTGCTCACAAGGTGGTTGTACAAGCACTTAAATCAAAGTGACATATATAGCTACAGCTATATACCATGTACTACCTCAAAAACAAACATTTTTTGCATCATCTGCATGCAAATGAAAAAAACCTGCCAAGTGCATTTATTATGCTTTAGCGATATATAAATCTGCAAATGATTCTGAATGAAATAATGTAATCATTTTGAATTCCATACAAAAGATTCAGGTTCTGATGCAGCTAAGTACTTAAGCACATGCTTAGTTTGACCATGTGTTTAAATCCCAATCACTTAAAATTAAACAAATACATAAGTGTTCTGCTGAAACAGGGACTTACTAAGACCAGTTAAAAAGGAAAAAAGGCACACAAATTGCATACCGTTAAGATTTAGATTTTATTTTTATCCATTTTATTTTTAGTTCAGATCAAGGTCTGAATCTCTTCCTTTTATCACTACAGGATAATACTTTTCTTTGAGGTTTTAAACAAATATATTTCTAACACTTCTTTTCTTTTTTTAAATTGAAGAGAATGTATTTTATTTCTGTGTTTTGCATATATGTGCAAATACTTTTTATAGTCTCCTCCTCTGCAACAACACCTAACTTAATAACTATTACTTATATGGCATTTTTGTATTGTCTATACTTGCACTTATAAGACATATCGGAAAAAATTTGCTGCTTAAGAACTGTGACAGCGTTCCCAACTTTATTAAGATTCAATGCACCCCTTGTTAGATGCAAGGCTAGCTCTTATCTTTTACTTATTTTTTGACTATGGAAAAATAGAGTGATTCTTCTGTTGCACAGTACTCGGGAAAACCACACCAAGTCAAAAAATTTTTAGTATTATGGTTTAGTATTTGAAATCTTTGGGTTTATCTTGTGAATTGTAGGTAGGCATTTACACACCCAACAGTCCTAATATTGAAAATCACCCTTAAAAGGATCTCATAACACTCTAGTTGAGAATCACTAGGGCATACTATCAATATATAGCTAGAACAGTGTTTTTGTTTTGCATTGTATCCTTATTACATGCCAACATACTTGATATGTGTGGCAGCATGCTGAAATTAATTAGTAAGAAGAGTATTCTGGAACGGACAGGTCATGAGAACTGCAATGTTTGGGGATGTTCATGTAATGTCATGAATGTTATCTTATTTTACTGAAACGATGTGTGGGGTCTCATTGAAAATGAGCCAATGTTATGCTATAATCATTTAAGCTCTTACCGTAGTATATCAGCAGTAGTGCATGCACATTCTGTCCTAGAAATAATTAGTGGAGATTTTCCACCTCTGTATGCATCATGTTAAAAAATATAATAATCAAGTGCATTTATTACACTGAAGGACAACTCCTTTAGTAAATCAAACTCAACAGTATTAACATCATACTGGAATTTTAACATGCAACTTACTTTCTGATATTCTTAACACAATGCTTAGTTTAAAAAAGGCAAACAAACAAGTGTAACCTCTGTAATTAAGCAAACATTCTCAATAATGCCAAAAACATTTGTACAGATAGGATGCTACAGTTATAAAATTTATCATTTCCTTTTATTTTTTAACTGCTTCCAAAGTCTATATTTATTGGACAGTACCTGCATATCCATTTTGCTTTTACTATGAATGTATACCAGAATTTTCAGCATGACAAACATTCTTCTGAGAAGTTATTATTCCAAAAGCTACTGGTAAACCTTAACCTTTTAACATACAATTAGAAGATACTTTAATTTAATTTAATAATATTAGACAGTCTCATATATGTTATAGTTAATTATCTAAAGAATATACCAAAAAAATTCAGAGAAATGCAATATAAGCACAATTAAATTGAAATATAAAGAAAATACAGATGTGCTTTAATGGTATAATTCAATTTTTAAAATGAACATTAATTTTAAGTTCTCCAGTGCTGAGACAAAGCATTACTTGGAGAGATGATATGACCACTCCATTACAGCAAAGAGAGAGAAATACATGCTATCAGTTTGTAGCACACTTTCCCCCTCATTTAATCCAGGAGTACCACGATACTCCAACGTGCCCAGGGGGAACTGGTGCCTCTAAAGCCTTGGTGGGAGGGGCACCAGATCAATGAAGAGTCCCCCAGCAGCCAATAGCTGACTGGGGGGTAAGGGAGGGGGTCCCCCAGCAGCCAATCACCAAGCTAGCAGCAAAATCGGAAATGCACTTCTGCTGACACTTCCAGTTTCATGGGTGGTGTATCCAGGGGGTGCACAGCCGATCCCAAGGGGTGCACGTGCATCCACGTGCACCCCCAATGCATCGCCAATGTGCCAGGGATTGCCAGATTTCCAGTGAAACACCAGGTTTTTGACAGTTGCTAAAATTCTTTGTTACTTCATCTACAAATCAAAGCAACGCTTTAATGAATGACAGCATTCTATTTAACAGAAAACAATGTGAATACATAGGCAACTTAATAGGAGAAACGCAGTTAACAGAACATTTACAAAGGTAAATTTGGTTTGTAGGAGCAACATTTCTTACTAACTGTGAACCACAATACTGTTATTATTTCCCTGCAAAACTATGTGGCTACGGACAGAAGTTGCACATAAACTGGATTAAGTGATCAGAAACCAGTTTAAACCTGAAACAAAACAGAAATTCAGTGCACTTAAGCCAAAACAAGGTTTTAAGATAAATCTGGTTGGATGTAGTATCAGACTGAACTAATTTAAGTCAAACTAGTTTATGAAACTTCTGTCCCAGACTCCTTCCCATTTCAAGTTAATCCACAGTCCTCCAGCATCCCAGGATGTTTTGCAGCCCTGCGCTGTGCTGTCAGCTGCAGCAGAGTAGAGTTGACCCTATCCCTCTACTCTCTAGCTGGTGCACCATCACTGAAGTTGTTGGGGGAGAGAAAACACAGCTCTGGACCCCAGCCAGGGTCTGCCTGGCCAGGGGGAAGCAACTTTTCCCTGCTCGAACATAGAGCAAGGGGGAGGGAGGATGGCCAGGCTTTGGCCTGGGGCTAGCACAGTGAGGTGAGGGGAAAGGGACTTAAACTCCTCCTAGGCCCACATGGGACCCCAACCAGGGTCTGCTGGGGTAGGGAGGAACAGCCCCTTCCAGGCTTTCACTCCTGCTTTCCACCCTAGGCAGAACCTGGCTGGGGTCCTGTGCCAGCCAAAGAGGGGGTTTAACGCACCCCCTCTACCTCAGCATGCCAGCACCAGGTCAGGGCTTGGCCACACCCTCCTGCTGTCAGCTCAAGTGGGGAGCAAGGAAGAGCCTAAGAAGGGCTGCCTGCTCCCAGCCAGGCAGATCTTAGCTGCAATGGTTCAGGCCAGAGTGGGGGTTTAAACTCCCCTTCATCGTACTCAGCTAGGGTGGCCATCATAGAGGACAGTCTGGTTGTCCTCTGTCCTCTATTGATGCAAAATCAGATGTCTTTATGTCCTCTATTTTTCTCTTCACCCACCACCAGTGTTTACAGCACCATTTCTCTATGAAATTATACATTTTATCTCATCTCTGAAATGTAGATCCTTTCAGAGTTATCACTGACCACTGCTCTCCTAACACTGAGGCTCCAACTAAGCTTTCAAGACTGCAGCATACCTAAAAGTAGCATGTTCCTTTTCATTTCCTTTGCAAAAACACTTGTTTGTACTGTGAGCTTCCTTATTCTGACTCTTGAAAATTTAAGTCCATCCTTACTGGGAGGTGACAGAATAATCCTATGATGGTGAAAAAGAACAAAGACTGCATAGGTAGGGCACAGAAAGAATGTGGAAGGAAGATGCTCTCATTTGACATAACCTACATACTTCACTTGTTAATAATCCAGTCATTTTACATTTGAGTTAACAAAATATTTCTAACATAATTCTTCCTGTACTACTACTCACCATCCTTTTCAGTTGTTTTACCAACAGGAAGGTATTGACATGTGTGAGACACCTGACTGTAACCACATTAAATATATTTTCATATAGTATCAGAAGCTATATACTTCATTAATATTAGTGAACTGATTGGGTTAGTAAAGTTTTGGAAATACTACACAATCCTATTGTCAGTAAATTTAATTTAGTTGCCCTGAGACCAGCTCAGGGCAATGAAATTTAATACGTTTTAGTATTAAAGAAGTGTGCATTTGTCTTACATATACACCTTCCACTGGCACCCATGATAGCATTCTGCCTAGCTGTGACTAAACTTTTATTACTAAAATGATGAATAAGTTTATTTAAATCTACTAGCATTAAAGAAAAAACATTAGCAATCATACCAGAGAAGATATACGAAATATTTTTTCAACAATAATTCAAGACAGCCCAGCTGAAGAGACCATTAAGTGATAAATTATTGCCAGGGACAAGAGGAAGTTTAATATAACTAGTTTTTAGTTCTATAAACTCTTAAGCAAGCAGAGTTATTTAATATCTAGCTAGTACTTGTAAACTATTGTACCATTTAGTTATATTAATTCTTTATTTGAATATATTCAGCTATATAAAAATTGCTTACACGTGGGGCAAAAAAAAAATCCTGTTGATTTATCTTCTCAGGAAATGCATTTTGGCAGTTATATGTTGTATTCATTACAGAAGCTCCATGGTCCATATGTTCTTCTGTTAAGTAGAGTCTGAAAAGCCACAACAGACCAGGTGTGTAATACAGGATTCTGTTGCAAAGTTCATTTTCTCTCTCAAGAGTACACTACCCTACACAATATATCACACATAGCTAGTTTCTTCCCTTCTGTCTTCAGGATTTCAGAATCCATGAAGACAAAGTTGCTAAAAAGTGTTCAAAGTGGAAAAAAAATGTAATTTGTATTGGTTAGGACAATACACTTTTTAAAAGCAAAATGTAATATTATATGTAACCATATGGGCTAGGGACAGAAGTTACATATATACTGGTTTAAGTGATCAGAAACTGGTTTAAACCTGTAACAGAACATAAGTTTAATGCACATGAGTTTCAAAATGGCTGAAACTGCTTTAAGTTAAATCTGGTTGAACATAGTATTAGTCTTAACTGACTTGTGTCAAACTGGTTTATGCAACTTCTGTCCCAGACCCTTTCCTGGTTTAAGTTAAATCGGCGTCCCCCAGCATCCCGGAATGCTTTTGAGGCCTGGGCTGTGCTCTCTGATCCAATGGAGCAGGGCTGGCCCCCCCCACCAGTTGCCAGCAGGGACTTTTCCACCCCTAGCAGCCAGGAACAAGATGGGTTCTCCTGCCTCAACCCCTCCTCTGCCAGGGAATTGACCCATCTCCCAGCTGGGGTTGGGGAGTAAAGCCCCTACTGCTGGCTTCCCCGCTCTGCTGGACACAGGGGGAGTGCAAAGTGGACCCTAGTTCAGGTCTGTGCCAGTAGACAGGTAGGGGGGAATTAAACCCCCTCCCCGGCCAGTTCACTCAAGGCTATTGCCAGGGCTGGCAATACCCTTCTCCATCCCACAGCTTCCTTGTGGCTGAGGGCATGCTCTAGCACCCCCCAGCTTTGCCTGAACCACTGCAGGCATTTGCCTGCATTTCCTAAGTTAAAAGTAAATGTCTATTCACTGGTTCAATCTAGGCAGGTTAGATTAACCTGCAAAGTTTTAATCAATTCAGGCCGGCTTTTTTAATGTCTGTCCCAAGCTATGAAGAAGTTCCAGATATTAATACTAAACTGTAACAAGTTGAAGGCCTAAATGTATTTTCTCTGTGTGTGTGTGTGTGTGTGTGTGTGTGTGTGTGTGTGTGTGTGTGTGTGTGTGTGTGTGTGTGTGTGTGTGTGTGTGTATAGCTGTACTTTGAGGTCTAGGAAACAATAAAAACCCTGAAGCCACTGTGAAAGTGATTATTTATCCTTTCTGCTATTGTAGCAATTGAAATTTAAGATTGTCTATATCTGTATTAACATTAAACTCAATTCTACAGTTTACACAAAAGGGATGGAAGCTAATCTCTGCTTTAGAAATAAAAATGTAGATTGTGAATATGAAATTCAGTGCAACTACAGATTAATTCAGGGCACTGAATGGCATATAATAAAGAAGTATTTACCTCCATACACTTGTTTCAACTCCTGATTGAAGGAAGAAAGAAAAGGAAGGGGGTGGGGGGAGCAGGTGTATGTAGGCAGCAGATTCTCAGTTGATATAAACTGGCATTCCTAGAGTTCAATGGTGCAATTTACAGTAAATGTTATAGGTTGGAACCTGAAGAGTCATTTACTGCCTTTTCTGTACAACATGTTAGTTACTTCCAAGTGTACAAATAATGTGCTTGTTGAAATTCACAGAAGATAGACACTCAAATATTATGCTGTTAAACCTGATGTAGCAATTATAATAAGGTACAAAACCAAGAGTTAGCCAAAATCTGAATTCTCAGGCCTCATCACAGCTATTCCTTTGAATTTCCCATCTTCTCCTCCAGGGTTCCCTAATGCTAAGGTTCAAGGTAACATTACTAAACAATTGACAACATCAAGATACCATAATATCCAGAATCCCATCATGTGCTCCCCAAAAAGTGAATGTTTGTTAATGTGATTATTGGTTCAGTCTACACAGTTTAGCCTAACCTGCAAAGAATTAATCAATTCAACTCCAGCTTTTTGACTGGCTGTACTTAGCCTTTATCTTACAATATCTGTTCTACCTACAGTTCTGCTGTTAGAAACAAAATGTAGGTTAGATTTATAGAGAAGTCTGTTTCTTTTTAATAAATCAGCCAGTGGCAACGCGTAGGGTGTGCACCCCCTGAGAGCACTGGTGCATCCCCTCACAACCAGCATCCCCCACTTAGGCAGTGAGCGGGGGGGGGGGGCAGGCAGGACCACTGGTGCCCCTCCCCCACCCCGAGGGCACTAGCCAGGGAGCAGGGGCACCAGGAGAAGTGCCACTGGCATTTATGGGCACATCCCTGGCCCTTCCAAGCAGCATTCCCTCTTAGAACCAGCTTCGAGAAAATGCGGACTGGCCCCTGGGGAGGCAAGTGCCCCCTCTGACCCAGGAGGTACCACTTGCCCATGAATTCAGCGATGCTGAACTGTGGCTGCAGCACAACTTGACATGAATGCTAAGATCAGATTTTTGATTCTCTCCCTATACAAATGAGATTATCTAATTATGATCTTGAGACATGCAATATTTTTGTTTCCAACAACCAACAGCACATAGTTTTACTTCCTCCTCTCAAATGTCAAAACTCGCTACCCAAATCTTCCAGAAAGCCTTTTAAATTGATTTATTTCATACGATATCAATGGTAGGTACAATACTACAGTAATACATTAACCATTACTGACAGTAGAAACATTACAGATCTATTTTAGATAAATTTAAATCCAAAGATACTGAATCATCCCCTTTGAGGAACTCAAACCACTTTACAAACATTAATTTTTAGCCTGACATCATCATTGGAAGTAGCCAGATACTTCTCCAACATTAAAATCAGTAAAAGGTATGCAGAGGTTTAAAAATTTGTCTAAAGAGGCACAAGAACCTTTGGATCATGTGCATATCTAACGTAAGTGCATGCGTTTTGCCTGTGTTTCTCAAATCTATATTTGCAAATGTATATACTGAAAAAGTGGTCATTTTAAGATTATGAGAAAATGTAGTACTGCATTATCCTATCATAATCTATTCCACTATATAAATAAGACCAAGAAAATTGGGTTGAAAGAGTGGAAAAAAAAGACAAACTGACAAGAGCTACAAACACTAAACATATCTCCAGGACTCTCATCGGTCTCCACTATCTAAAAATATCATTACAGTTAACTTTGTCACTCCTGTTAGTCTACCTACAAAATTCACCTACATATTTTTTGCATTAGCAAATACATTGAAATATATATAAATAACAATTTTGCAGGCTGAAAAAAATATTGCAGGATTTCTGAAATATACCTCTACCTCTTAAATATTTATATAAAGTATCAAGTCATGCTAGTTTCCAGGTAACATAAAGGTAATTTGGTAATGTTATTGTCTTTTTTGTTTTGGGGTTTTTTTTGTTTCCCACAGGAAAAGTGGCATTTAAAAAAGCAAGCTCTCTCATTCAGTGTTATAGTCCAGGATTAAAAAATGAATTTCCCTGTTGCTGGAGAATTCCAACTAATGAAGCTGTGAACTTGATTCTTTGCAGTCACCACAACAGAAAAATTAAAATACAATTCTTTAATATACTCATTTATACCCACCCACAATACAAGTTTTGTTCTTTTACTTACCTATCAAGACATCTTACTATTTCAAACCTAGCATACTCAGAACAATGATATATTAGAAGAAAACTGAATGACAGAAAGGGTAAGATAAAATGAAAGCAGTAATGCTTACGTAGTTAAATAGAACAAAATATGGTTGGGTAAGAAATGTCCTCTTTTGCATTGTGTCAAATGCATTAAAATTTATCTTCTGGTAAAACAGTAATTATAAATATTTCATAAGCAGGCCTTCCAGCTGTATTTCCAATGTTGAACAAAATTAAGAGGGAAGTACAGTTTACATGTTTTAAAATGCATCAGACAAAAAGATAATACTACTTACAGAAGCCTCTTTATACTTAAGTATAGGTTCTCTCAGAACAATGATAGCAGACTTAATGTTTGTGTCCAAAGTGACATGAAGGGCACCCTGTGGTCAGACTTGCACATCACAATCAAAGGAGGATGTGTGTGTGTGGGGGGGGGAATGCAGTGGTAATCATACCTCCCTTCAACAGCATAGCTCACCTGTTGGTGGCTTATTCCCTGCAGCTGCAAATTCTGAGTCCCCTGCAGAGTCCGAGCCACCACTGGAGACCCAGGTTAACTGGGGACAGCTGGCAGAACTGGGGGGCAGGGGTAACCCCAGGCCATTCATGCCACTTGGAGGCTGCTGGGAGTGGGTGCATGGGGTGCTAGGCTTCAGTGCAGCAGCAGCAGGCTGTCCCTGCTTCCTGCCTCCTCCCCCAGGTTTTCCACAGGAGGCTATGGGGCTCTAGCTGTGTGGGATGTTGGGCTCACCAGAGACAGTGGGTAGTAGTGGCAGGCAGTCCTCCTTTCAAGTGCCTGCACCCAGCCAGCAAGGGACACCCAGGGTAATCAGGCAGGGAGCAGACATTGGAAGAGTGAACCACCTGCCAAAGACACCCCCTGGGGAGCCCCTGCTGGAATAAAGAGAGCGGGGGGGAAATAGGAAAAAGGGGAACAGTGCCATTGAGCACCAGAGGAGGGGGGGCTGGGTAAGTTGCACCCACTTTGACGACTGAAAAGCATCCCTATCAGCTGTTGCCATAGCATGGTCCGCCTACTTGCAGCCATCCCTGTAGCATCAGTCACATGTCCCTCACCCCAGATGGACTTCTTTCTTGATTATGACCACTAAAACAGAATCCCTGATATTTATAGTACTATACAGAGTTTATTTTGATCAACACTCTTAAAATAATTTTTACTAATCACTATTATTTATGTTTACTATAGTATTTCCTGTAGTATTTCCTCTAAATAAACTCTAAATTTAAACTACTGAGGATGGCAAGTGTCTATTTCAAATAGTATTCCCTATACTGGTATGAAATTAAAATTTTCCTAAACGAATTCAGGGATAACTACAACAACAGAGAAAAATCAGGCTTTAAAAGATGTTGAAAATGTTGAAAATTTAAATATAATTCACCAAGAATTGAAGCTTGCTTGATCTCCTCAATCCACTACCTTATTTGATATTAAACAAGGTCCTTTAACAGCCTTATTTAATTTAATCATTTATGGCTAATACTTTTCTAGATTGTTTGTGCAAGTGATACTACAGTTGGAGCAGATTGCAGAGTTAATATTGCCTGACATTTACCCTGGTACAGTTCTGTAAAGACAGAGGAAGAATGATCTTTGATCAAGAGGTCACACTCCCCTCAGAACTTAGAGCAGAATTCAGAACTCCCGTGTCTCAACATTCTTCTTCTGCGGTTAGTGAAAACCACTAGCAAAATGTACACCTCGTCTCCCTCTACTGGTTGGTTCAGATAGAGAACTAGCTGTTCTGATAGCTCAAGTTACAGAAACCTATACTGCACTTTTAAAGGTTTTAGTCACACTGATGACCCATGACGGAACTGGCATGATTCAACAGGATGAAATGTCTGGGTTTTTAACTTTGCTTCCTTTAAAAGGTAAAAAATGCATACAGAAAAACTGGACTGAAAACCACAGTTGAGTTTGCAAAGTCAGAAACTCAAAAGGAAACAGTAAAATGTACATTGGACATGCATTCCCCCTTACCTTGCATGTATGCATTATAAATAGAGGTGCACCAATACATCAGTCCAATATTGATAGAAAATGGTCTATATAAAAACCTTCTTTTTTACATAAAGTGAATGGTCCAAACTGGATATTGGCCTGATGGGACTGATAATTTGGCCAATAAATGCCCATGCTGTGTGCAGCTGCAACGCAGCATGAAGCAGAGCCGGCAGCATGGAAAGCTGCCTGCATCTGGTAAGTCGGAAGGGAAGGGAAGTGGGGGGGGCAGCCCCCCCCGTGCTGAGGGAGGGGGCAGGGGCAGGTGCTGCCCAGCTGGGGTGGAGGGGCATGGAGGCATGGCTCATGGGGGGGAGGCAGCTCCCACTGCTGCTTGCACCCTGGGGGCGGGGTGCATGCCCCCTGGATCTGTGCAGGGCAGGATGCAGCTGAAGGGTGGAGCTGGAGCTGCTGCTGTGTGGGGCTCTTCTTGTTGGGGCTGAGCTCAGTGCTGGCTCTGTCGGCACTGGGAGAAAGCTGCAGCCACCCCAAATTTCACTGCAGCTCTCCTCCCAGCCCTGTGCCATCGCCTACTGGCCAGAGCAGCTGCAGCTTTTCCCAGCACTTGGGGGGAGGTGGGGCATTCAATCAGTGCTGTGCCAGGTGGTGAGCTATGGCACGGGGCTGGGAGCATAGCTGTGGCAAAATCTGCGGTGGGTGCAGCTTCCTCCCAACAGTGCTGTAGCCTGCTCCAAGTCCAGCCCCCCATCAAGAAAAGCCCTGTGCTGCCTTGGCTCCAGCTCCACCCCTCAGCTTCAGCCTACCTCGCACTGCACAGATCTGGGGGACACCCCCTGCCTCCCGGGGTGCAAGCAGCAGCAGGAGTTGCCCCTACCCCATGAGCCATGCCTCCATCCCACGCCCTCCCACCCCAGCTGGGCAGCACTTGCTTCTGCCCCTTTCCTCACCATGGGGGGGGGTTAATCTACCCTGACATGCCCCTCCCCTCTCCCCTTCCACCACATTGGACTTACCACCTGATGTATTGGATATCAGATCAGTATCAGAAAATATGCCTCCTTAAATATCAGTATATCAGCCCCCAAAATCTCTATTGATGCACCCGTAATTATAATAGTCCTTAATTACATGACCATATACAACTTTTTACCTCATTTGGTCTGCAGGGTAGACGATGCTCAATTAATGCATCATTAGTCAATATTTTATTTAATATTCATTACGTAGTCCCATGGCTTATTCTCCACACACCATCCAAACCCAAATCTAAACAAAGAATTACATATTTTTTCATAGGTCAGGTATGCAGGTTTTAGCTGTATTGGTCTAGAGAAAAAGGCAATCAGAACTTGTAGTACAGATGATATCTTTGATTAGACAAACAAAATTTTTTAAAAAAATTCTTTAGTTGCAAGCTTTTGGGCAAACACCGCATGTGGCGGGCCAGTAGGGGGCACTCCTGTGTTAAGCCACCCACCTCACTGCACCCTACCACCTTCAAGGCTCTGAGTGCCTCCCTGGGGCTCCTTACATCTGGCCAACCCCTTTCCTGGAGCACGCTCACTAGCCTGGGGGTTCCACTGCCACCACCCAGGGCTGGGCTTGATTCTGGCTCTGTGAACCCTGGGAAACACAGGCCTAGTAGCCTTCAAGGGTACTTGATTCACTTCAAGAACTTGGAATGTTTCCCTCAGTCAGAAGCACAAGTAGTGGTCTCCCTTAGTCAGCCAAACCAAGGGGACCCCAAGGCATAATCTAGACCCACTCCCAATAAATCTCCCACACTAGGTAAAAAGGAGAATTGTATTGGTTACAGGGGGTAAGGTTGGAATAGAGTACAGGGTAGGGCAATATCAGAGAAATCCCATAAAGCAAACTCCCGCGGCTGAGTAGTCTTTGATCATGCATCTGAGTTACTGAAAGCTATATATCTAGTTAGATCTCAGGTAGCTTACTCACAAGTATCATCCAGAGGTAGTTGGAGATTCCCTCTGGAGGCAGGCAGTTCATTGATCATAAGTTTTGAGAGAGAGAGAGCAAGTTTCAGATGGTTCACCTCTTCTCTTTCTCTGATTCTCCCTCATGGCTGCTGCCTCCTCCTGGGCAGTCCTAGACTTATATAGCCCTCATGACCTCATTTACCTGGTCCAGTGGAGGCCAGCAACTGTTGGCTGTGAGCCAACCAATTTGAAATACATCACTAGTTGCTGGGCAGACTGGCAGTTCCTAGCTCCCCAGGGAACAAGCCCCTCTCTCAGGTATGTGATACCAGTCATGTAGGCAGAGGGAGCAGGTTTCCCCCCGCCCTCAGGAATGTATCCAGCTCAGCTTACCTAAAGAGATAAGGCAAGATGTATATCCTCTGCTGGGCCCATCCTAACCAAACTGTCACAGAGCAGAGTTTTTGGGGAGAAACAGAGGTGGCCTTCTGCCACACCCCTCATCAGGCATTGTTTCAAGGTAATCTGCATCATGACAGATCCTCACAGGATGTGAGACACTCCATACCAGCTATGAACTGACTGCTCAGAGGAGTTTTCCATCTATTGACTCCTCTGTGAAATCCTATAAAATATGAACTTTCATTTCTACCCTGGAGAACTTTTACAATCTTTTTTCCAATGCCTGATGAAGGGTGTTCATGCCCAAAAGCTTGCACTTAATTCCCCCCCCTCAAAAAAAAATGTGTTGGTCTAATAAAATATATCACCTCTACTACAAGTCCTGACTGATATTTTTTCATGTTTTTATGGTCTTATCATGATCTTCAAAGTAAATAAAATTTACCATATTTACTCATATCTAAGATAACCTTGAATTTAAGACAGCCCCCAATAATTAGTTTCTATACATGCAAAATATATACATTTGTTATAATTTTCTATATATAGAACCTAATTACAGGAGGGTTGTCTCTAATTCAGCCCTGCCACCATTGTGTGTGAGGGGGAGGGGGCAGGTAGTAGAGAGACAGGTGCTATGGGGAGGTCAAACAGCTTGCTACCTGCTTGCACCTGCATCTTATCACCTTTGCCCCCTACCTACCTCCCCTAGCCTATGCACCCCACTTCCCCCCAGCCTCTGCCCCCCTCTATCCAGCCTCTGCTCTGTGCTAGCGGCTCTGTCCTCAGCCCAGCCAAACCCCACCCGCTCACAGGCTGCACACTGCTGCTGTGGGGCGAGGCTGGGCTGAGACCATGCTCAGTGCTCCAGACTGCAGCACGCATGGAGCCTGCTGGCACAGAGCAAGGGGAAGCAGGAAAGGAAGAGGGGCAGTTTTTAAGACCCAGACAGACAAAGCCTTGGCTGGGATGATATAGTTGGGGATGGTCCTGCTTTGAGCAAGGGGTTGGATTACATGACCTCCTGAAGTCTCTTCCAACCCTAATTTTTTATGATTCTATGACACCAAACTTTCTCTTCCTTAACTTGAAAGAGTTAAAGTTAGCTTCAGCTCTTAAAGAAGTACTTTAAATTAGGAAAAGTGTAGCCTTAAACAAAAATAAGAAAAGCCCATAGCCATTCTGCTTAGCAAATTCTCTGCTTATACCTAAAGACTAATAGTTAAAAAAATGACATTGCTTGAGGATTTCAAAAAACACCTTTTTATATTCCAAAGGATAAGAAGCACAGACAAAAATCTTCTAAAAATAACATAAAAGACAACCTCCAAGATTTTTCTTTATTTAATAGGGTCATCATGTCATTTAATTTTATCTTGTTACATTGAAAAGTAAATTGGGTAAGACAGATTTCAGACTATTTCTCACATTTATTTTTTATATGACAGAAAAAAAAACTATTGCCATATACCTCTTTTCAATAGAAGAGTGGATATGGTCCAAGAAAGTAGTTATCATGGTACTTCCAAGAGAATAAAGTAAATTAAATTCAGAAAATTCAGTACTTCCAAGAGAATTCAGTGAAATATTCACTTAGCATGCCTCAATGAAAACATCTATATGGGGGGGTAGGAGGGAACTGGGGGAAGCATAAAATAAACAATGTCCATTTGAGCATGTCTGTGCCCATAGTACTTATTATGCAAATTATTACATCAAGCCAGAATGTTCTTACAAATGGTAGGAGCCAAGAATGACCAATACAACAGTATACTTGGCCAAATAAACACAACTGAATAACATCTATAACAAAGCAAGACACAATACCATTTAAAAGCCACCTTGTCTTTAGAAGGATAAGCATAGAGCCAACAGACTCAGAATCATGGATTCTCAATATCCAGTCCTCACCCCAACCTGCTCAAACTCTAAGGCTAAGGACAGAAATTACATACAAACTGGTTTAAGTGATCAGAAACTGGCTTAAACTTGTAACAGGACAGAAGTTCATTGCACATAAGCCAGTTTCAAAATGGCTAAAACTGGTTTAAGATAAACCTGCCAGAGAGTCATGCTCTATGGACCAAAATTTTTTAGCCAGAAAGTGGCTTGGTGCTAAACCTACTCAGCCAAATATGCTTAAGTTTTGTCAAAGGAATCTGACATTCCACAGTAAAGCACCAAGAAACATAATCCTGTGAAGACTAAAAAAATTGAAAACTTATTATTCATTCTTGTATCCTAGTTATTTTCTCCCTGCAAAGCCCAATCATTGAATGATAACCCAGGGCTGGTCAATATTTACAAAATATTAACAGAAGCAATACTTTTAAATATAATCAAATGGTAAGATGACTGCTGCCACAGAAGCTAGGGACAGACATTACATATAAACAGGTTCAAGTGATCAGAAACTGGTTTAAACCTGTAACAGAACAGATGTTCAGTGCACATAAACCAGTTTCAAAATGGCTGAAACTTGTTTAAGATAAACCTAGTTGAATGTAGTATCAGACTTAATAGATTTGGGTCAAACCAGTTTATGCAATGTATGTCCCAGACCACTTGCTGGTTTAAGTTAAACAAGACTCCCCCAGCATCCTGGCATGCTCTCTGGGCTGGGCAGGGCTCTCTGCTCCACAGAAGGGCTGTCCCAGCTCCTTTGCTCCCTGGCCAAAGCTCCAGCAGACTGCAGACATAGCTGGGTCTGCCCGGCTTCTCCCTGCCCCACCCCTCCTCACTGCTCAAGCAGGGATCCCCCCTCCCACAGCAGACCCCAGCCCCATGAACCCCAGGCATGAGGTATGCTAACTAATGTTGACAGGTGTCTGTGTGTGTCTCCAATTTCACTGGGACAGGTAGAAAGGACAGTGTCCACTTAGGGCTTTTTGGAGCTAATGAACAGGTCAACTGGTAAGGTCCCTCCTTCCTTCCTTGGATAAAGCTGTTTAAGAACAGCTGAGAGGCTGTTGTTTTGCTGATGGGGTGATAAACATTGTTATCATCCCGCCTGCTGGCTTGCTCACCTGTAAGTTTGCTGCAGACAGTATACAGAAACAGGGAGAGGGAGATTGAAAAGCTTCATATCAGCAGATGCATTGCACTGCACACCCCCACTTGCCTCAGAGTGCTAGCTTGGGGCTGGGGTCCAGTAACACTCTCACCCCTTGAGCATCAAGTGGGGAAAAGCCTGGGATGGTGCAGAAAGACCTCCCTAGTCAGAGTGTTGTGCCAGCGCCTGGCCGTGACTCTGTCAGCCAGCACCGTGGAAGGGAGAGAGGGCTGCACTAGCCCCGCCATCATCTAGCCTGAGCCACTGCAGGCATGTGCCCACATGGGTGGGATCTCTGTACTGTTACAAACTGGTTTAGCTTAGCCAGGTTAAACTAACCTGCAAAGATTGAATGAATTCAGGCTCTAGCTTTTTGAATGTCTGTCCCTTGCCAGGAGGCCGAAACAAAAAGAGATCTGTGTTGATCCAGCTTTACTTGCTACTAAATCCTGGCATCACATGAATTTTTAGATTCACTAATAACAGCTCTTTTAAACAGAAGAGGGCTGCCACTGATAAGTATGTGTTGCTTCTGCCACTGATAAGTATGTGTTGCTTCTTTATGCCTTCACTTTATAATCTGATTTCTGCAGTGATGGGGATGGCCCATTATCAGAACTACAGTCTTGCTGCAGCAATCGTGTGGCAACAGATTCAGAAACAATGAGGAGAAGAGTAATATTAAAGAATCTACACTAAGCTTCAACCTATGGTACACCACACTTTAAATAAAAAATATAAACTATAAATTGAGTTAAATCAATCAAAAATTAAGAAAATCTTCTATTGATGTGTTATCCTAAAAACTAGTTTCAAGGAAGCACTCAATCACAAGTTTAATTTCCCCAGGCTTTCCTCTCTCTGGTAGGTTTCTTAGGTAAAATACAATATCAAAAGCATAGAACTGTCATCAGTAAAAATTTGTTGACAATTAAAATTATTGTTCTGCTCTGTTCTACTCACAAGGCTTGAATAAGAGAAAAATCAATGGTGTACCAAGCCAAGTTGGTGCCCAGGGCAAACCGTGCAGGGCAGCAATGGGGGGAAAGGGGGAAGAAGCATGTGGTTCTGACAGTAGAAGGGGGAACAGGGATTTGGGTTCTGATAGCAGGCATACAGGAGGATAGTTGCTTTACTCACATCAGTGAACAAAAATCTCAAAATGCTGAAGTAGGTTACTCTAGAGCAGTACCATACTAACCCCTCACTTCCATGGAGTCCACATCTCAGTAGCATTACCATGCTGTGATTCCAAAAATAATCTCAGTCTACTTGCTGCTGCCATGCATGCTCTTCCCACTCCAGCACTGCTGCTCTTAAGGCAACAGCTGCTAGGAACTGCTTTGGAATCCTGATGTGGCAACACCAGTAGGGCACAGACTTTTTGTGCATGAGAGGTGATTCTGGGATTCCCTCCTAATTTGGTGCTCAGGGCGGGTGCCCCTCTCACCCATCCCTAGTCACACTACTGAGATGCCCCTCTAAGTTAACATGTTTGGTTCACATTCAATCACAAAAGAGTGTGATTATAAATTCCATATGCAGTTCTCACAAGTACTGGGTGTGAAGAAAGATTATCCTATGCATTTATTCTAACAATTAGGGAATTCTTTTTTCCAGAATACCTCAGTAGGATCCTCATTACTGGCTGGCCTTCTAATGTCCTAGCATTTCATTCTTACTTTTCAAACCAATGCAGTTTTTCATTAGTAGCTTTTAAATTATATGTATACATATACACTCACACTACAAAGTTAATTTCCCACATATTTTTTATGTTAACTTTATACTTTTTCCCCCCTCCTTCCATTAGAATTTCTTTAAATGCTCTATTAATTACTGATTTAAGATGAAAAGGACTCAGATTTTCCATTAACAGTGCTCTAGCTTGCAGTCTCTAGGAAGATGCATTACTCTGTGCTGTGGATGGCAAGCCTGCAGAAAATGTGCTGGATGAGACACAGGGATAAGAATATGGAGTTATACAGTAACATAATTATTGTACTATGTCTCCCATCTTGCTGGCTCTTAAATATCTCAGGAAAAGGATCAGGAGAATGACCTCAATAAGCCACATTCATTTTGAATCTCTTAGTAGTACTAGTTGCTATTTCTCAGTGTCGCTGGAACTTACATCATAGCATTTCTACATAAGGAAGGAGGCCTCATGCTAATATTCAGTTTCTCCTGGGAGAAACCACAAGTGTACATATGTTCAAACTTTTTTTCCCAGAGTAAAAATGGCTGCTCCAGGAGAAAATCTGGAAACAGCCAGGGTTAAATCACCCCCAGGAAAATTTCTGTGACTGTAGCTTATCTTAGAAGGGAATACCATCCTAAAGCATTCCCTCTCTCCCCCTCAGAGGGACAATGTGTTGCTCACTGTACATCTTTACTCCTGAAGGGAGTAGTTAT
Source organism: Crocodylus siamensis (assembly GCF_052110815.1). Taxonomy (NCBI): domain Eukaryota; kingdom Metazoa; phylum Chordata; order Crocodylia; family Crocodylidae; genus Crocodylus; species Crocodylus siamensis. The sequence goes on along the minus strand of NC_143397.1, from coordinate 73,294,727 downwards.
GCCCCCTTCACAATCTCCACACTGTGCTACAGGAAAACACAGGCTGACCATGAGCAGTCTGGGTCAGCCAATCAGGACTGCCTATACTCTGCTGCCAAATACCACCAGGTAGACTAAGGAGGTCTGCAGACCATGCTGAGATGTGTCCACAGTTTCTGCCCCCCACTCCCTACCACACCTGCACAGTTTCAGCACTACAAGCTCTCCACTCTTCAGTCAGCTGGACCAAGTAGCTGAGATGTTTCATGGGGTATTCTGCCATCCTGAATCTCATTTACCAAGGAAAAATTATACTTTTTCTAATGCTAAGGAAGCAAAAATCTTTACCTCACGAATATCAACTGAAGAGGGTGAATTTATGCAATAATGAGAGCTGTACAAAAAAAAAAAAAGAAAAAACAAGGGTTTTTAGATTAACACTGTTTATCAATGAATGGCAGACTGTTTATGATTTTTGTTAATAACTTTGTCTTTACAGTTGCAAAGTGGTAGAAGGCTTTGAGTCGCATCTGCCCAAATCTTCCTAGCAGCCATAGTATGTAATATAGTAAATTTGCTTTTCATCTGTCTGTTAGGTTGCCCCTCATGATTTCTTCAAAAGTGTGCTTGACAGTGTATGTTGTTATGAGCTCTAAATATATGGGAGAATGTCAGTATTACAAACTGTGGCAGCATACAGACAGTTGTTCTACATTTGATTGAAGCAAGCTGGCAAATTGCCAGCTATATACAAAGTTGAATATAGCAGATGACAAAAGTCATTGGGAATGGCTAATCCTACTAAGTGTGTATCTTGAAACCTTAAGGGCCTTAAAAGCCCTACTAAAAAGAAGAAAATACTATAATTTTCTTTTAAGAATGAAGGGCTGATATAGTTCCACAAAACTAACCTGTAAGTAGAGTAATCTCAAAAAATAGAGTATGGTTGGGATGGGTTAGCAATCTCTAGTGTGCATAACATATGGACTTTGTATTTCAGTGCCCCCATTTAATTGACATAGCTTATGATACATATTTGTTCTTGCAACTGTTAAAACTATGGATTCTGTTTTTACTTAGGGATGTATCTATGGTCCCAATGCAGATTACTCAACATTATATCTTTTTCATTTTTTGTAAAGCTCCCTGAATTTGGGATATGCCTTTATATTTTGGAGGAAGACTGGAATTAATCATTAGACCCTGTTATTGACAGGTCGTGTATCCCTCCATCTACAAAATCTATTCCGAGTGAAGTTATTAAAAGTTAAATATGTGACCTGGGTTGAATAAATATTTTGGTGAATTGTGAATACAACAGAATGTGTATGGAATATTGGGATGTTTCCCCCAATGCCTCATTCAGTGTATCCTAGAATTGACTACTTTTTAATGCATCAAAGCATAATTGACTCTGTGGTTTATGCCTCTGTTGGCTCTATAAAACTCATGGGCAGATCTAGGATTTTGAAAAGGGGGTGTCAGCAGTGTGGCACACCATCACTTATAACACAACACATTTGTCTCTAGTTAAAGTGAAGCTAGATGCTTTACCAATATGCTAGGGGGATAGCCCTATTTTTTTCAGTTTAAAATCAAAACTGAAACAGATAACTACTGGAATCTGCACTTATCTGTAAAATTATACATAAAGTTAAAAAAACACAACTAGGCAAAATATAGTCAAAATATTCAAAACATTTTGAATATTAATACCGTAGTTTCTATAGTTAAATGTACAACTCTTATTCAGATTCCTAAAACAAAATATAGCCCTCCTGAGTATCTTGAGAGTGCCTCAAATGCTTCACCATCAGTCATTTCTACACCTGAGTTAATAGTACCATATCTGAGTTAAGGTATTTAGTTAGAGCTAAAAACAGTCTCTAGGGCTGTGAAATAGGAGAGAGAGACTTTACCGGGAATGGCTAACAGACAGCAAAATTTTAGAGGAAAGGATAGTTTGAATAGTGGAACATCAAGGTAATTAAAAAGCGTAGAGGGTCATTAACAGCTGTGGAGAAAAGACATTAGCAGGAACCAGGGAGATTATAATGAACTATAAAGTCAATCAATTCTCTCAGTACTGTCTGAATAGTAATGCTGCCCCACATGTCCCCCTCCCCATCCCCACCCAGCAGTAGGTTTTAATTTTTCAGTGGAGAAGGAATTTTTGAATTTGAGTAGAGGTTTTGGAACCTGCTAAGGGGGGGCTTCAGACCTTCCTCTCAGGTAGACCAGTTGTAAATAGTTACTAGTGACTCAACACCTTTCTGTTAAATGATTATAAATTTGAAAGATTCATTCTAGAGGAATTCAAACTTTTCTGGGGATTAATTAACCTACTGTTCTCTCCATTTCAGTATTATGGGAAACTATTAAAGTTATCTTACAAGGACACATAACATCATATGCTTCTGCAAAAAAGAAAAAATGGGATACAGAAATAGATACTTTAATATGAAAAATTAAGTCTTTGGATATGGATTGCCATAAATTCTTTGTCTGATAAACTATGAATTCCTACCAAACAAGCTATGAACTGAGTAAATTACTGTCCCAGAAGCCAGAGTATACTTTAGATTAGGGGAGGGCAAAATATGGTCTCTGGGCTGGATCTGGCCCACCAGGCCATTCTGTTAGGCCTGCTGGACCCCTAAAAAATTTAGAGGATTAATATTAGTCTGCTCCGGGCTGTCTGTCAAAGATAATCTGGGGGGGCCTCAGCAGGAGGCAGCAGCCAGTCCTGCCTCACCCCCAGCCATTTCCCTGCCTGCCTACCACATGCACTCCCACACCCCCTTGCACTGCCATAGACACAGACCCCCACATAAACCCTAGCCACCCTCCCACCACACACAGCCCCCCAAAAAGCCCATACCCACCTACACCCCACATATCCACACATGCTCCCTCGCCCCACATCCCCACCTATCCATCCCCCACAGACACACCTCCACATACTTAGTGTCCCCAACAAGCCTATAACCACCCTCCATGTTCCCCACCCTGCAAAATATACAAGAGTAAGACTTCATTTCAAGCTATTATATACAATCACCTCTACGTACAATAGGCCTGTGAAAAGCATCTAGTGTTGCTTTGGATTCAGAAGTTTGGAGGACAGCGACTCAATTTGGTGATTCAAATAATTGTCCTGAATTGATTTGGCTGAATCTGATTTGGAGATTTGGTTGCCACAGAATTGGCCGAATCTCCAAATCAAGCAGGCCCCTTCCCCCGCCCCCACTCCCAGCCCCCACCTACCCCATGGCTGCCTTGCCCAGTCCCAGCATCCCAGCTCTTTAAAAAAAAAAAATCTTAAACAAAAGAAGACCCACACTCACCAGCTCCTGCCAGGTGGGGGGCAGGGGGCAATCCCCGCTGTACCCCAGTACCTTACGCTGCATGGGGGGGCTCTGTCATGAGCCTCCAGAAGCCCTGATGGCCACTGCAGCAGCCTGTGTGGGGGTTTTTTTAAACAACTGAGAGCTGAGGCCAGGCAGGGCAGTTATTGATAGGGCTGGGAGAGTGGGAGGGGGATGGAGGCTCATGGCAGAGCCTCCCACACAGCGCAGGGCAGTGGGGGCCAGTAGGGATCATCCCCCCTGCCTGGCAGGAGCCCATGAGTGTGAGGTTTTTCGGGGCTTTTTTTAAGTGCCGGGATGCTGGGGCCAGGCAGGGCAGCCATTAACACGGCTGGGAGAGTGGGTGGGGGTTGGGGGGCACTCAGGGGGGCTGAGGGAGCAGCCAGGTTATAGGGCCTGGTAGAGGTCCCCCCATGGTCCCCTTCCCTCTCATCCAGCCTCCCCCCCCCCGTCCCCTACTTACTGGCACAGAGTCTTACCTGCAGCAGTGAATGGGGACTGCCCAAATCTCCAGAGCTCTCCAAATCTTTTCTGAATTGATTCAGACCTTTTTATTGGCCTCCTGATTCAATTAAGATTTGGGGATTTGGCTGCCGAATCGGACCGATTCTTCTCCAAATCAAATCAACACCTGAAGCTTTACACAGCCCTAATGTACACTATACAAACACATGTAAACCAGGACAAAAATAGTTTTTGAAATCAAATTAATGAATGTTTTTGATGTTTGCTTTCTGGAATATAATTTGGCATTTTTCTGGTTCCGAGATGGCAAAACTCCTTGTTGAAAGAAGTCCTTCCGGGGTCAAGGGAGGGACTTCTGGTGGCAAAGGTCAGGGATTAGTCACAAGATGGTGACCAGGGAGTGGGGCACCTGTCAAGGGGCAGGGCTAACCATGCAGCCCTTGACAGCTTGCCAAAAATGGGTAAGTGGCCCTCCACCTGAAATAACTTCCTGCCCCTGCTTTATAAAAATAACACCAAGAATACTGGAAATTGGAGGAACGTAGAGGAATGTTACTAGCAAATAGACTAAAGAGTAAATCCAGCCATAATAACATTTTAGCTCTGAGGCTCACTAGGGAATATGCATATGACACAGAGACAAATCAAGCAACAATTCAGTCAATTCTATTGTAAATTTGTACACTGAGACTGTGAATGGTACTTGTGAGAAAATAAATATGTTCCTGAATTTTATACCCATGCAACAAAGTTCACATATGGAGAAAAAATTTTAGAAGCTCCATTATTGTTAGATGGAATAACTTTGGCCTTTAATGATATGAACAATAATAAGTCTCTGGGTAGTGATGATTTCCTGGTTTATAAGTTACGTAAAGATATATTACCTCAATTACTGAATGTATATTAAGATCATAAAAACCAAGGTATGCTACCAATAACTTTAAGTGAAGCTATTATTTCTGTAATTCCTAAACCAGGCAAGGATTCTATGAATTGTTCTAACTATAGACTAATTACTTTAATGAATGTAGACACCAACATTGTAGCCAAAACCTTATGTCATGGATTGGAACAGGGCCTCCAAAAGTTAATTCACAAAAATCAAGTAGGATAGATTTAAAAAAATGCATGCTTCAGATAATGGCAGATTATTGATATAGTAGCAGCAGAACAAAATTTCAGAGTCCCTATGGCCATTGACTGCGTTTCTTAGAAGTACCTTTTTGATATATTATACAATATGAGCTTTGGTAAAGAATTCATAAGGTAGACACAGTTGAAACATACAAATACCCACTACAGGAGTTATGACCAGTAATATGGTACCTGATCTATTTACTTTGCAAAGGGAGAAAGTTGTCTATTACCCTGACTTCTATTTGATTCAGCACTGGAACCATTGGCTAGACCTCTAAGGAATAAAGGTGATATTAAAAGCATTAAGGTAGGAGACAGTGAACACAAGATCTTGTTGTATGAAGATGATATACTTCAGTCATACCCTGAGAGCTGAGTTCCTTCCCTCTTATCACTAATTAAGAATATTAGCTGTCTATTTGGTTATAGAATTAATTGAACTAAATCTGAGTTACTTGGATTCAAATAACTATGCCACAGAGGCTATGTGTAGAATTTGGCTGTTTCAATGGCAATCGAAACACAATTTATTTAAGTATAAATATATCTAAGAATATTAATATTATTGTCTGATAAAATGTTCAGAAGATTCTTGATGTTACATTAGGTTACAGGGTCTGAATAAATGGAGCAGTTTAGCAATATCCTTTCCGGGGGCATCTTAATATTTTAAAAACAAACTTCTTACCTCATCTAATTTACCTGTTATGTAATCTATCAATTGTAATCCCCCAATCCTATTTTGTTAAAATGAACTGAATGGTCAACAGGTTTCTGTGGGGAGAGTATCAAAGGTATTGACTTTCATCAAAAAGATGCAACCACCAAATGAAATGGATAACTTTCATCTTCCAAACCTTTGGCAATATAACAATGCCTTCTTAACAAATCAAGCTATGTACTGGATGACTGATATAACTGAAAATTCTCCTGCATGGTTGGAAATTAAACCATCATTTGTGTTTCCCTTTCCACTGTCAACCACCATAAGCTCTAGTTATCACTGTTTTTCTAACTCTCTAATCCCTACAGTTTTTACAGCTCAACGAGCTTGATAAATTTGGCAAACTTTGTAAATTTCATCTTTTGTTACATCAGAAGGCATTTATTTGGGGCAAGTATGGGTCCCACAACCTGATGTGGAGAAAGTGAATGGATAAAGGGTATCGTGCATGCAGAATAGCTTCTAGTAAGAAATCATATGAAATCCTTTTCTGAGTTGTGTGATGAATTTGATCTTCCAAACACAACTGAATGGCAGTACATGCAGTCGCAACAGAAAATTAGGCTGAACCTGAGGCTTTGGTTTGAGCCAAGTGGGTGTTAATAAAAAATATTCCAGTTATATTATTGTTTTCCTTGATATCTGCTTCTTTTCCCCATTCTGTGCCATGACTCTATGACTATATAATTTCATATAATAGACCTGACACATTATTTACGACTGAAGTGGAATGAAGACCTAAGTATTCAGATGACAGATTCCCAGTGGCAATCAGCAACTGACAGTATTCAAACAACCACTGGAAACTGATTTTAAACTTTGTCATATGCAACAAAAGAACTTTTTTCATTGGCACTCTAAACTTGAAAAATTAAATATACTGCCAGACAATACATGTTGGAGATGTGATGCATTGCAGGCAATGCTTAGTTAAATGTTTTGTCATGTCCTATTTTCAATTCCTTTTGGAAAGAAATTATAACTAAAGTTAACATGGTTTTGAACATACCAGTGATACCTTTAGCAAATGTATGTGTTCTTGGGCATATCCCTATGGAATTCAAACTGAATCTTTCCTGGATTGCAATCTTACAGTGAGCCCTGTTAGTGACATGCGGGTTTATATTACTGCATTGGAACAGCAAGGAATCTTCAAAAGCCAAAATCTGGTATAATAAGATGGCACAGTTGGCATCTACGGAGAGAGGGTTTTTTCAAGTTTAACTAGTTTGAAAAATTTACTGCCATTTAGAAAGAATTCTGAGTTTAAAAATATCCATCCCTGTACACTGCTCTTTTCTTCTTCTACCCCTTTCTCTTCCCTCCTCCACTTTTCTTTCCTGTTTTCTTTTTCCCTTTATTACTTATTGAGATAGACATGTACCTAATTCATAGTTCATGTGTAGTTCATATAAACTTCATTTCAATTTTTTTACTTGAATAATTTTCCTTAGAAGAGAAAGTTGATCATCTGAAAAGGAAATTCAGTGTAGGGCTGGCTAGGGGTAAGAGAGAAAGGTTTATATCTATACGATTGGTAACAAAGGCTTGAAAAATGATGCTTTAAAATGCACTTTTTCTTGCCTATAGTTATTTTAACTAAAACCTTAGACTAAAGCCACATGAAATTTTCTCTCACCAAAATTAATGAAGGACTCCTTGGATGATGAAAGAACTGAGGATTACCTATTCAATGTGAAATGGGAGAATGCCAGGTTTTCAACGCAGAACTTTTTTTTCTGAAGCCCTAGTTAACTGAGATAGATACATGAATATCTAATTTTAAGCAAATGAACAGTCATTTCAAGTCAATGATATAACCATACTGCCTCAACCTAGGTACATGCTTAAGTAAATTGATGAATTAGTGTCTCAATTATTTCAGAAGCATTTGAATCCATTAGGTGTTAAATTTTTAAGTGTTTAAATAAACAGTCTTAGTAAAAAGGCACCTCTCTGGCGATCTCATAATTTCATTAGTCCCCAAATCACAAAGAGAGTGAGTGTGTGTAAGAGACAGAAAAGACTTGGCATTTCTAAGTAAACAAAAATCCCCAAATCCCAAGCTAAACAAAACATTTTAAACAAACATTTCTGGACTTCAATTCTTCATAAAGCTGCAAATTAAGGCAGATGTTTTCCCATTCTGCAGAGCAACTTTATAGTTTTGAGCATTTAGAGTCAGTAAATGTCATGAAGAGTTGAGATCAGACACGATGCATGTTTGGCAAGTGAATCAGCAGGAAGCTACCAAATATACAAATTATTATTACATGAGATAATATGGTAACCTCTGAGACAGTTTTTCCTGTTTATAGCATGAAAACACACTAAAAACCAATAAACAGAAAAAAAACCCCATACCTCAGCCTTTTCGTCTTCCATAAATTTTTAAATAAGTTGTAGAAAAGAGATTTTCATGTAATGTAGCTAGGTGGCAAGGCAGCCCTCCATTAAATGCCCCACTGAAAATGTTCGGTTTATGGAAACACACACCGCCTTGGGACACCAAGCCAAACAGAAACAGGCATTTTAAAAAGAGGAGCTTAGTTTGACTGATGAAGAGCAAGATTCTGTACAAGATTTGTCCATATGTTTTACATAAGCCACTCTGGTCAAAATAAAAACTTTATAACTGCACTGGAGAGGGGTTTTTTTCTTTGCATTTTTCTATTTAAAGAGAAAATATGGTCACAAATAAAAATTAGTGACACCCAGTATTCAGGGCCAGTCTGACAGAATACCCCATGCAGCAGCCAGCCCCATGTACTGCATGCAGAGTGAGCTCCAGGGAGCATGGGCAGACACTGTATGTGGCATTAAAGGTTGGTCTGAGGTGCGCACTGTATGGGGCATTCCACTAGTCCAGTCCTGTATGCTGGCTTCAGTGCAGCTCATTCTGGATTGGCCCTGGGGCCAGTGCTTAGACCTAGTCTGGCACGCAGTGCATGCCCCACACCTACCCTCAGTGTCACATGTCGCTTGAAGTCCAAACCTCAAGTCAAACCCATGTACTGGGTCAGTCTGAGACCCACTGGCTAAATCATAGGACTCTCCACAGGCAGATCTGGCCCGCAGGTCATGTTTGACATTCTTGATCTAATATATGTACTGAACAAAAAGACTGGCATTTGAGCACCTCTCACAAGTAAAAGGAAATTGAGTTCTAGCAAGTACAAACAATAACAGTACAGAAAGGTGGGGCCCTTCTTCGGATTCAGCATGCTCTTCCAAATATACATCTATTGTTGATAATGGATTAATAGCTGCAATTTCACCATAGTATATCCCTATATAAACAACAACTATTAAGCCATTTTTATGTTTCCTGAATTATGTCTACTAATTCCATGAGAAAAAAATAATTCTTAGCAATTTGCTGCAATAAACACCCACTTTCTCATTCTCCCTGGTAGAGAGAAGCTGCCTAACATGAGAACAGTAAAGGAAATGTCACCATGAGATGTACAGCTCAGAGAAAGAAATAGAAATTTCAGAATCATAGAATCAATGAGTCAGAAGGGACCTAGCCAGATCATCGAGTCCGACCCCCTGCCATGGGCAGGAAGGAGCACTGGAGGTGGCAGGGGTCATAAGACCCCAACCAGGTGCCTATCCAGTCTCCTCTTGAAAATCTCCCAGGAAGGTGAGAGCAGCACCTCTCTGGGAAGCCTATTCCAGGCTCTGGCCACCTTTACAGTGAAGTAGTTCTTCCTAATATCTAACCTAAACCTATCCTCCCTCAGCTTGTGGCCATTGTTCCTGGTGACTCCAAGGGGGGCCCTGGTGAACAGACTTTCCCCGAGTCCCTGCTGGTGGCCTCTGATAAAGTTGTAGGCAGCCACAAGATCCCCCTTCAGTCTCCTCTTGCGGAGACTGAAGAGATTCAGGTCCCTCAGCCTCTTCTCAAAGGACTGGCCACGGAGGCCTTCAACCATATGAGTGGCCCTCCTCTGGACCTCTGCAGGTTCTCCACGTCCTTCTTGAAGTGCGGCACCCAGAACTGGACACAGCACTCCAGCTGCGGCCTGACCAGCACCGCATAGAGGGGGAGCAAGACCTCTCTGGACCTGTTAGTGATGCCCCTGTTGATGCAGGACAGGGTGTGGTTGGCTCTGCCAATTGCTTCATCGCATTGGTGACTCGTATTCATCCTGGAGTCAATCCTGACTCCAAGATCCCTCTCTGCCTCTGTGCTGCCAAGAGGGTCAGCCCCTAACCTATAACCATAATGCTGGTTCCCTCTCCCCAGGTGCAGCACCCTGCACTTGTCCTTGTTGAACCGCATCCTGTTCAGGTCTGCCTGGATGCAGTCCCTGCCTGCCGGTGTATTCACTTTACCCCACAGCTTAGGGTCATCAGCGAACTTGAACAGGGTGCTCTCCACACCCTCATCCAGGTCACTAATGAAGATGTTGAACAGCACCGACCCAAGGATCAAGCCCTGGGGGACTCCGCTGGCCACACCCTCCCAGGTCGACATCGACCCTTCCACCACCACCCTCTGGGTGTGCCCCTGGAGCCAGTTTGCCACCCATGTGACTGGGCATTCGTCAATGCCGCAGTCCCTCAGCTTGCCCACCAGAATTGGGTGGGACACTGTGTCAAAGGCCTACTGGAAGTCCAAGACGATAACATCGACTTCCTCCTTCCCATCTAAGCTCTTTGTTACCTGGTCATAGAAAGAGACCAGGTTAGTCAGGCAGGATCAGCCTTGCACGAACCCATGCTGGTTACCCCTCAACATCACTTCTCCTGCAGGGCTCTCACAAATGATAATTTTTTCAAAGACCTTCCCCAGGATAGAAGTGAGGCCGATGGGCCTTCATTCCTCCCCTTCTTGAAAATAGGGACCACATTGGCCCTTTTCCAGTCCTCAGGGACTTGGCCTGAGCACCAGGAGTCCTCAAACAGCCGTGCCAATGGCTCCGCAATGACACCAGCCAATTCCCTCAGCACCCGCAGATGAAGGTCATCCGGGCCCGCTGATTTGGACACATCTAAGCCCTCCAGGTAATCCTTAACTGGGTCTTTATTTAAGGAAAATCGTATAGCCTAAGTAGGCTCCTTTGCAATAGGACAAATCTAACCCGCTTATGGCATCTAAACAGGTAGAAGACCATGCAAGAAAAACCTAAGAAGCAAAAAATAGGTACCCAAACTGTTTTATTTAACACAGTTTTAACTATTCTTCAGGAAACAATGTTTTGTGAATAACTCACCTTCTCTAAACTGTCAGTCATGATCATCTTCATTATTTGTATAAAGATATAATACTTGGAAAAATATATAAATACCCAATCTACAGTAAAAATCAAACCATTGTAGTTTTCTGCCCTTTATCTCAGTCCAACATGCAGTATCTTAGAAAAGTTTTGTGACTGAAATCATTACTAGGGGTTGCCTTTCACTTTGCTAATACTCTTGTTTTTACAGGTACCTGATGGGTCTTTTTCCATTGGCAACTACTGGCCACTATTTCTCTGATAGGAGAGGCAGCTAGGCAAGCTCCTTCTCTCCACCCATTTCTACAGAATTTTTGATGAAAAGTCTGGTTGCCCATAAAGGCCTTGAACAGATATTCATTTCTAGTGGTGGACATTTCTGAGAGATGCCCACTGCTAGAAATCTTTCTGGGAAAGGGAGCAGTACATGCATTCAGCCTGAACCTGCCAGCTACTCTCCAAGGTAATCCCAATCTAGGGAGGGTATGGAGAGCAGCGGTTGCTCCACTCCCCTCCCAGAGGAGTTCAGGAGGGGTCTGGAACAGAAAGGAAAAGCTCCCCACCAACTGAGTTGCCTAAAATAGGGATCCCCAGTCTAGGAAGTGGGAAGAGAGCTTCAGGGGCTCCAGCTTCTGGGACTGGATTAGTGGGTCAAGCTCCTAGCTCACTCCACAGACTGAGGACCCCAATCTGAGGAGGAGGGGGAGAAGCATATCCTCTGCTCTGCTCCTTAAGCAGTAGGCAAACTGCTGTCCACTGCTCAGACCAAGCACCCTGTTTTGGGGACTTGGCAGGGTGGCAAGGAGCATCTACTCCACTCTCAACCCAGGCCAGAGGGGATGCAATAGCAGAATTACTGCAGTGTAATAATAGAATTGGCAAGTACTACACCACTTACTGGCATTTAGAGATAATACAGTCAACACTTCCATAGTATCACCTTATTTGTAACGTCATTTAAGTTTTTCATGCAAGTTTGTGTCCTTGTGCACTCACCAAGGAATGTGAAGATGCCATATGGAACATGAATCAAATCAGCAATCCACATCTAGACATTGCCAAATGCATCACAAGATGCTCCAAGAAACGTTACTGTGGACAGCCTTGGAATAACATTTTCATAGAAAATGTTTATTTCTAAATTACCTGTTAGAAGTAAATATCACTGATGCTTTAAAGCAGAAGCGTATTTCCTTCTAGAAAAAAGCACTAAAATGTTATGGGTGGTTTTTATCCATATGAATATATAACTCTTTTTATAATCTCTGTAAAATCATGGTTCATTGACATGCACAAGTGACTTCTATATAAAACTGTGGAAAAGTTTTGAAACCTGCATCAGGTTTCAATTTGTTGTTTCTCAGTTACAAATATTGTTAAAATTGTTATATTGAATAGAATAAATAGAAGAACTTACTGTACTTTGCAATAGTATTCATTATTTTGTATGCCTTTTTCAGAGCAATGAGGGTGATCAGAAGTCAAAAATAAAATTTAGTGAGAGATTAAAAATACTAGGAGATTCCTTAGCGAGCATGAGACAAGGTCCATGGCAATAGAATGAGATGATTGAAACAGAGAAGACAGACTAGAGTTTTCTCTCTGTCCCATGACATCAGAATGGGAAATCTATTAAATTAAAAGGTGGGAAATTCAAAAGTGATTGTTTCACACAATATATAATTAGGCTTTGAAATTCATTGTGAAAGAGTCACTGAGGTCAAGAACTTTTCCACATCTGTTAGGTTCTTTCACCTTTCTCTGAAGTTTCTGGTTCTCTCCTGTCCACAAGACACTAGACAATATAGAGAACTGATCAGAGCTAGCATGATCATTTCTGTTTCTTTAGTCATTGTTTTAAACAAAACAGCATAAATCTTTACAGTTCTTTTTCTTTATGTGAAAGATGCTTGCATGACTAAATGCTTTCATTGGGCATCTCCAAACCTCTTTTGTTTCTTTTGTTGGATACAACAACCTTCCCTACTACCCCCATCCAAAACCAACCCCCCCCAAAACCCCCCCACAAAAAGTTAAGTTATAGAATAGTTTATAATTTATAATGAATGACTTACAAAACAACATATTTTCAGTTATTTTTAGTTTAGTCTTCCTTCCTATCACCAAACTGGACAAAATAATAGCCTCAAGATTCTCCACAAGGGCACGAATAAGATATTTTTCACTTTCCCTTCTAATATGTGTGACCTTGAATTTTTTCAAGACTAAGCATTGCACTGTTTATGCAGTTAGTGCTAAATCCTTTAAAGGAGGAAAACACAAATTTTCTACTTTAAAGGGAAAAAAAAATCATGGATTTTCTCCCTTAAAAAGATAAATATGGGAAATGATGGGTTTCCCCTTGCACACTGGTGAAATTCCAGCCCACATGGGAATCCAGCCTGCAAGGGGCTGCCTGGGGCTAGCGGGAGTGGGAACCAGGACAACCAAGAAATGGTGGAAAGCAGCTCTCCCATCTGCCTGCAGGTAAGTCCACTGGGGGCAGGTGGCATAGGCAGGGTTGAGGGAGAGCAGATTCAGGCCCCCATGGTGAGGGAGGGAGTGGGGCAAAGTTGGGGGCACTGCCCAGCTGCCCACTGCTCTGCTGCCCTCTCCCTGGGAGCTTCAGTGGCCCAGCAGGCAGGATCCAGCACTGGAAGGTAGAGAGCCTCAGTGCTGCCACCCCTACCACCAGAAGCCCAGCACCAGGCATGCTGCCATGGTAAAGCACCTCCTGCCTGCCTGGCAGCAGCAGAAGGACCATAACTCCACACAGCCATCCCAGCTGCTACTGGGATGGCTGTGGGCAGGGAGTCCTTCAGAGCTGGGCTGGGGGAGGGCAAGGGACTGTGGGTAGGAAGTGAGAAGCATGAGCAGGGCTTGGGAGTGGGGGACTGTGGGTTGGGAGTAAGAGGCACCAGCAGGGATGGGGGGACTACAGTTTGGGAATACGGGGCACTGGCAGGGCCAGGGGGCTGCAGATTGGGGGGGCACCAGCAGGACTTGTGGGGGGGGCTGTGGCTTGGGATTGAGGGGCAACAGCATGGGCACAGGCAGAGCAATGGTATATCAGGACTGCTCAGTGCCATAAAACAGAAGGGGGGACAGTCGCATCCGGACCCACATCCTGATGAACAAATGGGGTAGGGGGAGCTCTGAATTTCCCTGATAAAAAAAAACAAAACCAAAAATCAAACACCAAAATATATAGGTATTTAGAATTTAGTTTAGTATAATGATTGAGGCATTGGTAGGCTTCTGAGTTGTGTTAAAATTGTAAATATATCAAAAAAACTTTTGTTCAATGGATACCTATATTAGTAGCCTTTCATTTTAATTGTGGGAAAAAAGCACATTTTGGGGGGTTTAATCAGAAAATTTGGGATTCTTAAACAGAGAAAACCAGGATCCCTGCTGATCATTTATCTACAGCCAGATTATATTTTCATGACATCCTGTCTGTTTAAGAAGGGAGGAAACCATGACACTTCATGGAGATACAGTAAAATAACAAGGGGGACTAGCTCAAGAATGGGGTCATGAGTTGCCAAAACTACAACTCCTATGAGGCAGTATTTCTAACTATACATTTTTGTGTTTGGAACCAAAATATTTCAACTTTTAACCTAAATGTCATTTTCTCCATATACATTTTTGAAAAAAACTGTTTTCCTCCCTCATTTTTCCCTCTGTTCAGGTTTTGATATATTTATTTATAATTTTTCCAATTAATGCTTACAAGATTAGTCCACAATTTTCTGGCACTGCTCTAGGAGGATCTGTTGACAGAATATCACTGAGTAAGTCTTTCTAAAATATATTGTATAATTACAAAAATATTCCTCACGCCAGTTTGCTAAACCTTAACAGGAAGTGTAATTATAGTAAATCAATTTACTATTTTACTTCTCTCGTGCTGCTCCTTATTAATTGAATATTAACTGGATTGTGGCATACTTTTTATGAGAGAAGACTAATAAGGAAATACAACAGACAGAATATATCCTTAAAATTTGCTTGCCCATTTTACTTTATGCTTTTATTGAAGAAGTAAGTGTCTCCCTGCAAGCTGATGTTGGTGACTGGCATGGACAGCTAGAGACCCTCTGGGTAAAAATTCGTGGGGAATTCGGCACAGGGGACACAATGGTGGGAGTCTACTACAGACCTCCCACTCAAAGTCCCGAGCTTGACCAGGAGTTCGCCCAGGAACTGACTGAGGCCGCTTGCTCCAAGACCTTGGTTGTCATGGGTGACTTCAATTACCCGGACATCTCGTGGGAAGATCACTCATCTAAATCTGAGCGGGCGCAAAGCTTTCTCTCGTGCGTGGATGACCTCTACCTGACTCAAGAAGTCTATGGGCCAATGAGAGGCAAAGCGCTGCTTGACCTGGTACTGGCTACGGGGGACGACCTAATCGGCGACCTAGTGATTGATGGGAAGTTGGGTGACAGCGACCACGAGCTGATCACCTTCACCATCCGCCGTAAAGCTGGCAAGTCAGTCAGCAACACAGAAGTCCTTGACTTCAGAAAACCCGACTTTGACAAGCTCAGGAGGCTTCTCGGTCAGGCCCTTAGGGACCATGACCCCAGGGAGATGGGAGTTCAAGAAGAGTGGTTGCTTCTCAAGGAAGCGATCCTCAATGCACAAGCTAAATCTATTCCAACACGGAGGAAAGGCAGCAAGTAGGCACAGCAGCCCTCCTGGCTCTCCAGGGACCTAGCGGACCTCCTACGGCTAAAAGAAAAAGCCTACAAAGGATGGAGGATGGGATTCACCTCCAAGGAGGATTATTCTGCACTGGTCCGGTCCTGCAGGGAGCAAACCAGGAAAGCCAAGGCTGCAACTGAACTCCAACTAGCTTTGAACATCAAGGACAACAAAAAGTCCTTTTTCAGATATGTGGGGAGCCGGAGGAAAAGCAAGGGCAATGTTGGACCCCTGCTAAACCAGATGGGGCAACTGACAACTGACGCCCAGGAAAAAGCCAACCTATTAAATAGGTACTTTGCGTCAGTCTTTCATCAGTCACACGGGATGCCCATGCCTGCTATGGGACAGGGAAATCTGGGTGAGGGGGATCCCCTACCCTCCATCAATGCTGACCTCGTGAAGGAACACCTTGAGAAGCTGGATACCTTCAAGTCAGCTGGCCCTGACAACCTGCACCCCAGGGTACTCAAGGAGCTGGCGACCGTCATAGCCCAGCCCCTGGCACAGATCTTTGAAAACTCCTGGTGCTCTGGTGTAGTGCCCGAAGACTGGAAGAAGGCCAATGTGGTGCCGATCTTCAAGAAAGGGAGGAGAGTGGATCCGGCTAACTACAGGCCCATTAGCCTGACTTCTATCCTGGGGAAGATCTTAGAAAAGTTTATTAAGGAGGCCATCCTTGAGGGACTGGCCCAGGCTAACATTCTAAGGGACAGCCAGCATGGGTTTGTTGCGGGTAGGTCTTGCTTGACCAATCTCATTTCCTTCTATGACCACGTGACTTATCACCTGGACAAGGGAGAAGAGATTGATGTCATATAGCTTGACTTCAAAAAAGCTTTTGATCTGGTATCCCATGATCACCTCTTGGCCAAACTGGCCGGTTCTGGCTTTGGCTCCACCACTATCCGCTGGCTGGGAAATTGGCTTCGTGGTTGGACCCAGAGGGTTGTGATTGATGGCAGTCACTCATCGTGGTGCCCTGTGACCAGTGGGGTCCCTCAAGGCTCTGTCCTGGGACCCATACTGTTCAACATCTTCATTAACGATGTGGACATTGGAGTCAGGAGTGGACTGGCCAAGTTCGCCGATGACACCAAACTTTGGGGCAAAGCATCCACGCCAGAAGGTAGGCGGGTGATCCAGGCTGACCTGGACAAGCTCAGCAAATGGGCAGATGAGAACCTGATGGTGTTTAACACTGAAAAATGCAAGGTTCTCCACCTTGGGAGGAAAAACCTGCAGCACCCTTATAGGCTTGGCAGTGCTACGTTGGTTAGCACTACAGAAGAAAAAGACTTGGGGGTCATCATTGACCACAAGATGAACATGAGCCTCCAATGCGATGCTGCAGCTAGTAAAGCGACCAAAATGCTGGCGTGCATCCATAGATGCTTCTCGAGCAAATCCCGGGACGTCATTCTCCCCTTGTACTCGGCCTTAGTGAGGCCACAGCTGGAGTACTGCGTCCAGTTTTGGGCTCCACAATTCAAAAAGGATGTGGAGAAGCTTGAGAGAGTCCAGAGGAGAGCCATGCGCATGATCGGAGGTCAGGAAAACAGATCTTATGATGACAGGCTGAGAGCCATGGGACTCTTTAGCCTGGAAAAGCGCAGGCTCAGGGGTGATCTGATGGCCACCTACAAGTTTATCAGGGGTGACCACCAGGATCTGGGGGAACATCTGTTCACCAGAGCGCCCCATGGGATGACGAGTTCGAACGGTCACAAACTCCTGCAAGACCGTTTCAGGCTGGACATAAGGAAGAATTTCTTTACTGTCCGAGCCCCCAAGGTCTGGAACAGTCTGCCAGCAGAGGTGGTTCAAGCACCTACATTGAACACCTTCAAGAGTTAATTGGATGCTTATCTTGCTGGGATCCTGTGACCCCGGCTGACTTCCTGCCCTTTGGGCAGGGGGCTAGACTCGATGATCTCCCGAGGTCCCTTCCAGCCCTAATGTCTATGAAATCTATGAAATCTTTTCATTCTGTGGATACAGATCTAGTTAGCAGGGCACTTGTTCCACACATCTGTGCTACCAGTGGGAACACTTTTCAATTCCTATGCAATAGTTCTTCTATTGTTTGTTCTCCTGTAATTCTCTCTCTTTTATAATTGACTGACAAACCACATTGACAAAGAGACTATAAATATTTTACATTGTTTCTTTTCTACATACCAGTCTGCTTTATGGCTTAAGACAGCAGTAAGCAAAACACTCCACACATCCCCATAAACTCCACACCCACCCACCTGTTAGAAATATTATTAAAATAGAAATATTATTAAAAATGTATAGTGAATAGAGTGTTGTTAAAACTGCACAGTTTGTATCTCGTACCTGATAAGCAGAAACACCACCAAGGACATCTCGCTAATTTACTATCTCTTTGTAACACTAAATCACACATACCTTCAAACTCCTCTGCCTCTACTCTTGTAAACTACAAAGGCTATGATTTAATTGACTGTGTCCTTGGGAAAGGGTGGGGTTTGAACTTTTGGTAACCTGGAGAGCTTTTCTAAGCATGCGTAATTAGCTAATGCATATAAGCCTATCCGCCCCGCATACTTAAGTAGTTAATTATAATGCACATGTGACGGATGACGTGACGTTTGTATGAACCGGAAATGAGTTGTAAGAGTTCCTGCTTCTGCACACGTGCTCAGGAGAGAGAGGATAAAACCCAGCTGAGAGTTTTCCCTGAGGGCAGAGTGTGGTCTTTTGTCTTCGCTCTGACCCTATTTGCAAATATACCTTTTGTGTTGCTAATAGTGTGTCTGAGAGTTCTTCGCCTCCCGAGAAATGAACCACAGCATTTTTGCATCACACCCATACCCACTCCCTCTGACACTCCTACATACCCCACACGCTACATAAGAGTAAGACTGCATTTTGATCTATTACACGATCACTTCTGCTAATACAGAACAAACACAGACAAATCAGGACAAAAATATATTTTTTATTAAATTAAAATGTATTATTATGGGTGTTTGATTTTTAATATATAATTGGGTTTTTTCCCCCTTCTAAGATGGCAAGCCCCCTTCCCCAAAGAAGTTCTTCCAGGGGCAAGGGGAGGGACGTCCAGTGGCAAAGGTCAGAGGCTAGGGCGAGACTTCTGGTCCCAAAATGGTGACTGGCGGGTGGGGCACCTATGCGGCCCTCAACAGCTTACCAAAACACGGTAAGCAGCCCTCCACCTGAAATAATTGCCTGCCCCTGCCTTAAGACACAGTTAAACATGTTTAATCTTTCTACTATGAAAGCCTATCCTACAGACTAATACTATTTTGTATTTACCCAAAATTCTCATTCTAAGAAAAAATACAAATGAATACAGTTCAATTAAAATAAAGCAATATGGTAAAGCATTGCTACCAAGAAGATTCTAATATCCCTATACAGATTTAAATTTTAAACAATAACCAGCCATTAGCAATTCTTGTTTAGAACAGGCAAAAGACAAAATAAACTCTTCTTTTACCTCTGTTAGTATTGTTAGGAAACATGTCTAGACAGCAGCTGCAAAACCCCCCACCCTCCCAAGTGGGCTCCTGGGGCTGCTGCATAAGTAAATACGCTGTTTCGTTATAGTCAGGTATGCTGGGGTAGCAGTGTAGGGACACAGCCGGGCACTCGGGGAACAAGAGCAAGCGAGATATTCTTCCCTGCGGGGAAGGGGCCAGGAGCAAAGCTAGACTGCGCTGTGGCCTCTTTCAGAAGAAAATATGTATGGACATTCCTCCTCCCACGGGAAATGTTCCCAGGAGTGATTTAATCCTGGTTGTTCCTGGGTTATTTTTCTCCCAGAGCGGCTCTGGGAGGAAAATAATGAACATCTACACACTGACAGGCTTCTTACAGACATTTAAAAAAAATCCAAAAAAGGTGCTTTACTTTAAACTCAGTGCACTCCCATGCCAAACCCAGCGCATGCCCAGAAGAGGCATTGTGTTAGCTGGATGCAGCTTTCTAAGCATCTGTATAGATCTGATTGCTGACTGAATCAGCTTTAGATAAAATTGCCAAAAAGTCCCACTGAAGCAGCTGATCTATACAGATGCTGCAGAGCTGGGTCAAACTAACACGCTGCTACTGGTAAAGCACTTTTCTTTTTTTCTTTTTTTTTTGGAAACATCTGTAAGTAGCCATGGTTTCTACTGGGGCAGCAGGAACTCTCCAGGGAGAAAATGAGTGTCTGTATGCGCCCTAAAATTAATGTCTTATACTTAATATGTTACACTCCCTATAAATGTCATGGACACAGCACTTGTCTTTATAAGTACTGTCCTAAAATGATTTCACAGATCATATGCCAGGATTATTATAAACTGTGTAAATTGAATGAGTTCTCCTTTCCCATTTTGGTGTAGTTAGTGTTTTTAGGGGTGAATATAATATTTCAATGGTAAAGGCAAAGAAAAGTTTTACAAACAAGGACATTTGTTCTGAGGCACTTAGATCTGTTACTTCAGTAGCAGTAAGACAACAGATGCCTGCCAAACTAGCTAGTAAAAGAATTCAAGTTCTGTTCATACCATATAGCAAGGAAAATCCATCCAAAAGAATTCAAGGTAAAACCTTAAGCTGTTAACTCCAGCCAATGCTCCCTAATGTATGGAAAATGGAATGTGTATCCTTCCCTGTTCACAAGAGCAGCCCATTAAATGTCCACAAGTTCTCTAAACTGCTTAGATACCAGGCTATTAGGATTCTGAGCAAGAAAAACTGAAACACTCTCAAAGCCCAGCTCTCCATTACAGCTGCAAAATCATTCAGACTACAATTTTTAGAAACTGCATTTATGTCATGCAGAAAACTCCAATTTTAGTAGCTTTCCATTATCCACATCAATATGAAAATAAAATAAAAATCCTAAGAATGACAATCAAGATTTTTCCAAACAGCTTAATAGACACTTAATTCAGCTTAACTTGCAAGAACCTAAGACAAGTCGGATAACAAGAGAGAAAATCACAACCCTAGTGTTGGTGTCTGTATACTGTGATTATTGGAAGAGGAATACGTGATGAAGGCACAACGTCTCTAAGCCTCATCTATGTACTGTCTTTGACCCCCCTTCCACTTTTCCCCCTTCCCCATCCAAGTTATGTGCCATTGCTAGATACAAGCAGCACCACCTTCAAAGCAGCTCTTGAGAACTACTCCTTCTATTAAAAACAAAAAGGAAATCATTATGGAACAAATTTACCGTATACCATTTCTGCCATTCTCTAAAAGCCGCATGCAGTCATTAATTCAGAATCGGATTATATTTCCATCAGCCAAAGCTTTCCAAAAAGTAGTGCTGAGAAAAAACAGAATATATGCATATGCGATATTGATGGGAAACATGTCCGTACAGCAGTTGCAAAAAACCCCCACCCTCCCAAGTGCTGCCCTGATAACCCCCATTGCCTTAGTTATGGGCAAATAATTCTCTCAACAACTCTCTGGTGAATGAATGTGAAAATACAACTTTCTATCATAACACAGTCACTGAAATTATGGGTGATATGTTGCAAACTAGAAATAGCACCTAGGTATGTTAGTTCTCCTTGGGATTTTAAACCCAGTCACCACCTCTCCTCATTCAATGGGGCTCATGTACCCTTTTTTTTCCTTCTTTGTCTGTACTCTTAAGCACACACCATTACTCCAAAAAGCCAAACCTCATTCAGGGATGGGAAAGAGGGCACAGTGATTTCAAAATATTTTTTACTCATGGTAAGTTAAAGTCCAAGATAAAAATGATGAAACAATTAATTGGAGACTGTATCTATAAAGATAGTGGTACCTGAATGATTCATGAAGATTGTACCAGTAGTAACTGCTGTACCTGCTACTTCTTGAAGGGTACAAACAGATGTCACATTTGTTCTGGGAGAAAGCCTTTTGTCCCAGAATCGTACAGATGTACACATCCATTATCTTGCTTCAAATTCCTCTGAAGTATGCTGGATTAAATGCACTAACACCTTTTCCTAGGATACCCTGTTGTACCTCTTACTGCCATTCATTCCACTAACAAACCTGTCAGGCTGGGAGCTTTTGCTGGCCACCTACTAGTGATAGAGAAGCAATGGAAGTTGGAAGGGTGATGTGTATACAGGACTGTGCTGCACCACTTTCAATATGGGTCAGATATGGGGACAGTCAATCATGGGTCAAAATGAGACATCTGTTTACAATCAAAAAGTATTATGTCAATTTGAAGAGCTGTTACATTAGCATCATATTTTTCTAATGCTTATTTCATTAAAATAAATACGTACTCCTTTTAATATCTCTTAAAATTGATTGAGAAACCATACATTCCTCAAAATAATCAAGGACTCAAAGAAAACCCGTAAAGAAAACAAAGACTTAAAATTTCCACCCTAAAGCACAATATCTAGAATGTTCAAACTTTACTGAAGCATCATATTTTTATTGAATTTGGCACTTCATAAAAACTGCAACATTCAGATAAATATATTAGTTAAAATATATGCAAATTGTCAGCAAAACAGGAGAGGAAAATAAGCTACTTTGGTACTAATATTATAAATGATGTACAACGATGGCTTCAGGGGGGTTTTGTTGTATGGAGATTAGTGCATGCTAGCACATTACACCACACCAAGAAAAATGAGTATCAGAGCACAATGGAGAAAAGAAGTTTTAGTCTTGTAATTAATCTTATGTAAAAAGAAAAATGTATAGTACAACATGATGGGTCTGATTCTAAAAAAGTTAATCCTAATTTAAACTAAGAGAATTTGTCCACATGTGGGAGTTAATTTAGATTAAGAATGAGTTAAATCAGGAACAGTGATTTCACTTTAGTAGCCAGTGTGGAAGCCCATATTTTGGAATAATAATACTCAGTTCCAAATTAGTTCAATTCACTTTGGTTCTGCATCAACATATTAGGGCACTTTTACTCTGGAAGAAGAGTATGCGCAGAATTAAATCACAAGTATTTTCCTGGGTAAGTAAGCCCTTAGATTTAGACTGAACACCTTCATTACTTGAATTCACAAGGCTTCTATAACTACAGTTAATACTAACTTCTTACTCTAAGAAGATAACGTAATTCCCAGCACTACTTTTCATCGTAATGAATCTGCTTGTTCAGTTAAATACAAGCTTATATAAACCACTAAATAATTTAGTAAAGACGTAAAACCAGAAAAGCCCTAACTCAGAGGCATCCTTTATATATTGACCTAAGTTATGTTTTCTTATGAAGAAAAACAAAATTGGATTTAGTATTTACAGAAAAACTGACTTCATTACAAATGGATTTTGAAGAGTGATGTGTACAATTTCTATCTTTTTTTTTAGATTTTGGAGAAACACTAAGGTCATTTCCAAGTTTACAAATTTTCTTTGACTGGTATAAAAAGCTGGTCCTCCAAAGCCCTGCTTCCCTGGAAACGTACTCCTCTTAAACAAAGGTGACCTTTAAAATCACACTATACTCCTTATCAAAAGTGTTAGGGATTGTCATTGTATGTAAAATATAACCCCTGAGCTTTATCAGTTTTAATTCTAAACTAGAAAAATGTTTAGTACGGTCTCTGTGGAAAGGACTCGTACTGAAGCATGTACAGAATCTAGCACAAGCTGCCATCCTGTATAATGTTATCACAATTTTTGCAATATTTGATGCTTAAATACCCACTCCCTCAATCTGTGGGTTGAGAAAATATTAACATTTCATTTAACATACCTAGTAATGAAGCAAAAAATGGAAATAAGATGCCCAAAGGTTCAAGAGCAAATTGGATGCTTATCTTGCTGGGATCCTATGACCCCAGCTGACTTCCTGCCCTTTGGGCTGAGGGGCTGGACTTGATCTTCCGAGGTCCCTTCTAGCCCTAATGTCTATGAAATCTATGAAGTTTTTTTTTTTTTTAAGTGTTTACCATTTAAAATCTCATTTTAAATGGTAAACACTAACAGGGCCTCTAACAGGTGTTAATTTCAAGTAGCAGAAATTTCTGATAAATTTCACCACTAGAAATCTTTCTGGGCAAGGGAGCTTACAGGAGTTCAGCCTACACCATCCCCTCTCCCCTGCTTTCTACAAACTTCCCAGACCACAGTGATCCCTGCCAGGGGAAGGTGCGGAGAACAGCAGGTACTCTACTCCTTCCTGTCACAGTGCAGTGAAACCCCGCAGCCTGTTCCCCAAACTGAGGACCCCCAGTCTGAGAAGTAGATTGCCATCCCTGCCACCCAGATGAGCAGTGGGGATGGTGACTTAAAAGCTGGGAGGGATGGGAAGCAGACTTGGGGAAGAGCAAAGCCTGGGGGGCATGCAAAGCCAGTGCCTACCAGCATTTAAATCACTGGCCTGCCATTTAAAGCTAGGGAGCAGGCATAGGTAGATCCAGAGAGTCTGGAAGCTGACCTTGTCTGTGAAGGCTGAGGTGAAAAAGGCATTAAGTACTTCAGCCTTTTCTGCATCCTCTGTCACTAGGTTGACTCCTCATTCAGTAAGAGACCCACACTTTCACTGATCTTCCTCCTGTTACTGACATACTTGTAGAAACCCTTCTTGTTACCCTTCACATCTCTTGCTAGCTGCAACTCCAATTGCACTTTGGCCTTCCTGACTTCATCCTTCCATGCCCAATACTCTTATACTCATCCCTAAATGTTTATGCAAGTCTCCACATATAAGCTTCCTTTTTGTTATTTAATTGGCTGAAATGCTCCTTGCTAAGGCAAGCTGGTTTTCTGCCATACTTGCTAGTCTTCCTGCACATTGGAATGGTTTGTTCCTGCACTCTTAGTAAGGCTTCTTTAAAGTACAGCCAGCCCTCCTGGACTCCTCTCCCCCCATGACGGGCTTTTCTGTCACCCATGAGTTCCCTGAATGAGTCAAAGTCTGCTTTTCTGAAGTCTAGGGTTCTTACTCGGCTGGTCTCCATCCTTCCTTTCCTCAGGATCTGGAACTCAATCATCCAGTGGTCGCTGCTGCCCAAGTTGCCATCCACAGTTCCAGAAGTCTCCTCTGGCATCAAATCAATGAGCTTCTCATGGCAGAGGATGCTTCAGAGTCTCACCGTCTCCGCCTGTTCCCTGAGAGACACTGCTAGTAGGCAACACTCGTACTGCAAGCACTCCCCAACCTGGCTGTTGCTGGAAGGAACCTGCAAGCCGCAGTCCCCACAGCGCCAAACCTGGACCTGGGTAGAAACCTCGATGGTGAGCAGTACTGCCTGGACAGAAATGTCACAGGTACAAGCAGAGGCAGAGGCAGTAGCAGTGGCTCTGGCACTGCCATGTCCTCCAGCCATTTCCCTGGGTCTCTTAATCTGCCTCTTCTCTCTTACTGCCCTTCTTCCAAACACAACGTTCGTAGCAAACTCTCCTAGAAACTGGTCTGTCTACTGTTCCTTGGCACCAAAAGGTTTCTTTTTCCTACTTCCTCACACCAAGCTGAAAGGCTCTCCCCTCAGAGAGGGAGGGCACAAACTGGCTTGTAAACTGACCAGAGAACTCTTGCCCTTTCTGCTGCCCGTTGGCTGTCATAACAGCTAGTTCAAAACCTAGTATTGTGTACATGTAAGTGACATTCTTTTTCCCCAGGTGCATTAACTTGCATTTGAGAAGTGAGTGTTTTTTTGCTGGTGTCTGGTATAAGGCATATTTACAGGATCAACATTGCCATTGTCTCCTCTCCTTTTTCATAACATAGGGATTTACCCCTGGGGTAGATTACACTTGAATCAGCCCAGAATGCTGTGGGTATTTTCTTTTTAATATAAAGTACTATCACACTTGCATTTAAATTAAAGTAAATAAATAAGGCCAGTAAACTCTTATTCTGCTAGTACTGATATGAACAGTTGATTTCAGACATTATCTTCTCTGCTGTCATGGCCAGTAACTGCAAAATTATGAAATGGTACATAGTGGAGTTAATAGTGCTACTGCATACAAGGGCCTGCAGAAGGTCTATATACTGCTTCATATCTAATTTTAGTCCTATTTTCAGGATGTAATGGTTTGTAGTTCCTATGTTCGCCTTCTGCAGGCCCTTCTAAATATCATTTCTTGTGAATGCATCTTATAAATACCACAATAAGGTCAATTAAGTGAAATAAAAATGCAAAATGTACACAGCATTCATCAGTTCTGCAGGCACAACTCTAAATGAACTCCAAATAGATATCTAGGCTATGTACAGATCTAACGTTTAACCTTTTTAAACAGAATGGAGAGCTATGGCTCTGGACTGCATATCAGATTTTATGATGTAACATGTTTGAATGCTGCCATGCAAGTGATACAAGCAAGCCAAACAGCTGTAGCTTTAACCTTGAAAAAAGAAGGGTTAAAGTTATGATAATTGTTGCTGTACTTGTGTCATTGTAGGAGCATGCAAAAATAAGTTACATCATAACATCTTATCTCAGTGTTTTTGAATATGGATACAACTATCTATGGCCACTTCTACATGTGACGGAAGTTTTAGTCTATGATCTCTAAATTAAAGCAGTGGGGCATCGAATAAAACCTTGAGGACTAAACCATTTCAATTTTTCCATCACATTATGGTGAGGGACCCAAACCCTTTTTTTTTTTTTTTGGTCAAAGCTAGAACCTGCCCACAGCCAGGGGGGTGCCACCACTGCAGAGGGAAAGACCAGGGCCCCCTGCAGCTTAGGGACTACTCAGCCCGCTGGCAGCCTGGCCAAGGGACAAGTAGGCAGGCTGTGCCAAAAAAAAGATTAGGGCCCCTCACTACTTCTGCCTTCAGCAGGCACCTGCTGAAGGCAGAAGTGGTAAGTGGCTAATTCCTTTTTTTCTGCAGAGCCTGTCTGCCTTTCCCGTGGCTGGGAGGCAAGCTTACAGCGGCATCATTCCTATTTGCAACACTGCAAGCTAAACTACATCCAGATGTAGTTTAATTTGCAAAGATGCAAACTCATTTTAAACCCCCAAAAGTCTTGCATGTGTACACTGTGGTGCCATAAGCCACACAATGTAACATTTTCATTACGTGTACATGTTAATGGTGGCAAGTGTACAAGTGCGCTATATTCTTAGCCAACAATGCAATTTGGCATACTATTGCAAACAGTCATTACTGTTCTTTTTCACAACCCAGTAAATTTTGTCATACATATATTTCAAAGACTTACAACAAACTCAATAGTTTAGATCAAAATGGTCCTCAAACTCTTGAGCTGTTTGAGAGTCTCTTTCTGCCAAATTCATGAATACAATGAAGAACTGTCTACCATGAATCTAATAGACTGTGACAAAAATTCACAATTCCATATTAAATTTAAAATGATATACTTATATAAATTTATGAGGAAATTTTAACTTAAACAACAGTGCTTCATCCACTTACTCTACTGTATGAATTTTATGTACGTGACTGGATAAGCCCTAGCAATGTTTCTTGGAGTTACAAATCATGGGATTTATGGCTCTAGTTTGTTTTCAATGATAACATACAGTTCTGACCCTTGAGGAATAGTATAAATATATCATTTTGCTAGTTTACCCCTTAAAATTTGCAGACATCTTTTTTCAGCAATATTTTCTATACTTGCAAAATTAAGCTCACTCCAAAAGGGTCATAATGCCAAAAGGCACCTTTGAAAGAAGCATGAGAACAAAAATGGCTTTTGAAACATCCATTAAGATAATATAAGCCTTTTTTACTGAGCAATTTAAATGTTTTTATTTCCTGGCTTTAATAACGTTCATCACGAAGTGTTAAATTGTACTGGTGCTGTTGACAGTGGTTCCAATGAGCAAATCATTTAGGTGGATGTAGGTGACTGCAATGCTGTCAATGAAATGGCTGCTAATAAGGCATTTGTCACTAAATGTGAAACCTATTTAATTTTGTTTAGGTAATGAAGCTTTTTGCGGTCCCAGCTATAACATGTACGCTGGTTCCTTTTAAAAGTAACTAGTCTTTTGGATACTTTCTTAGAAACCAGGGGGACAAAACTGCATGATACAAAACCAGTAATTCAGCGATTCTGGTAAAAATCCATTATTACTACTTGAACCCCTGTCAGACTTTTTTCAATAATTCCAAATTTATTATAATTTGTCTGTATTATAGATTATGCCACAAAAAAGATAAGTGTTAAAAAGAAGACTGTTGAAAAATAAAATAGCTCCCAACAATTTAATGGGTTTTTGAGTCTAAAACATTTTACTCTCAGCTCTTTTAAGAACCTCAAGCCCAACTTATTAAAAAAAAATTAATGAATGTAACTTCATTGACTACTTAAAAAATGATAAAAGTTAGTTTGAAAAGTTTATAAAAAGGAAATTGTAAGCACCATGTTTAAATGCATGTAGATTCCAAGTTAGAATGAATATGTTCACAAATTTAAATTTACTGGGCTGGTCTCTCTTGATAATTTCAGTACTGTTTCTCCTAATAGAGGTTGATGTTTATCGATTCACTTGGTGTTGCATAATTGAAAATAACACATGAAATGTTAACAGTATTTTCCAAATGTAATTAGTTTGCTTTAACACATCTATGTAAGATTAACTCTTCAATAGCACTAACATTTCAACAGCACAGCTGACACTGATTTTAATGGGGCAAAATTGTGTCAGAGGTGCTGATGACCCTCAGCTGGCAAACATCTGTGCATGCATTTAGTTAAGCATATCAAAATGAACCACTGCAGCCAGCGGCCCTGCTCCCAAATAGGGAATTTGGGTGGTCAAGGAACAGTGTTCAGGAGTGGGACGGGCATGACCTGCTCCATGCATGCCCTGCCCTTTGGCAGGAGGATGGGGGGTATATATGGGTGCTGCCTGGGTGCTAGGATCCTAAGAGCCAGCCAGGAGTGAAGGGAGGTAAGGGGAGGTGGGAGGTACATGCAGCAGGGCTCATCTGGTCTGTGGCTGCACCCACAGTACTCCATAGGGAGCCAAGTCACAGGGGCAGCTGCAAGCGAGCTCGGCTGCGCAGAGCTTCTGGCGAGGATCTTACTTGTGTGGCTATAGCTGGCTAGGTGCTACTCCACTCCCCTTGCCTCGAGTGGGAGCTGCTCAGTTGAAGTTTCTGTCCCACCCATCCACCTCAAGTGGCACAGCAGGGGCAGGAGCAGGAGGAGGATCTGTCGCTTGAGGTGAGGGGAACAGAGCAGCACCTGGTTGGCTGCAGCCACACTGTGAACTGTCCTTCTAGAAGCTGTGCATGCTGGCCAGGGCCCCTGCTCCTCTTGCCTCCAGCTGAAGCTCGTGATCTTTCCGTTGTTGCACCACTCCAGGCAGGCAGGGGGGAAGTTTCATCTGGGTGGCTCCTGCCACAGCATACAGGGCTCTGTTTCAGCCCTTCCACCCACTCTGCCTGCTTGCAGCTGGGTGCTCATCATGCCAGGCAGGCCAAGTGGGTGAAAGGCAGCCAGGAGCTGGAATGGGAGCTAGAGCTGCCCAGCTGAAGCTCCCCCTTGGTTGGAGCAGTGCAGCAGGAGCAGGAGCTGGAGCTGGAGGCAAGGGGAACAGAATAGCCCTCCACGCAGCTTCCAGCAGGGCTGTTCCTGGTGCAGCTGCAGCCCTCCAGAAACTGTTCTGCTCCCTTGCCTCCAGTGGTGGCTCTTGCCTCCAGTGGTGACTCTTTTTGCCCCTGGTATGCCACTTCAGGGGGCAGGAGCAGTGGGGGTGGATGGAGGGGGAAAGCTTCAGTTGGGTTGCTCCTACTGGAGATGAGGGGAGCAGAACAGCACCAGGAACAGCCACACTGGAAGCTGCATGCACTAGTAAGGGCCCAAGCCAGTAGACATGGACAGATGCATGGGCTGCCCAGGCAGGAGTGGGTGAGCCCCAGCCCTATGCAAAGTGCTGCAGGGACAGCTCTGGGCTGGATCCAGCCCGTTGGCCCACAGTCTGTATTTTGACCACCCCTGACCTAGAGTTGGACCTCATCGAGTTTGTGCCCTTGGGTAATGAAATGGAGGCAGAGAGCCATGAGCCTCTGGCTGGAACGCAGGAGGTGGTATCACTTGCAAGAGCCAAATTAACCCTTCCCTGATTCCTCAACTGCCACAGCTTTATATATATAGAGAGGATCCAAATCCCTGAATTTAGCATGGCTAGGGATGGATTAACCTGGCTTTTGGCAGTGACACCTGATAGGCTATGTTGGAGAAGCATCTGGTCCTGCTCCACTCCAAGGAGCACAATGCTCCTTGCCTTGATTTCATCATCTCCCTTTACTGAACATTTAGGGCTCATGCCACACATACAACAACTGCTATGCCACTTGTGGCGCACGTGCTTCAGGTTGGCCATCCTAACTTGTAAAATAGGTACATACTTAAATATCTGAAGGTTGTGTCCTTAATGTTTTTATTTTAAAAAACACATACCAAAATCATAGTGGGAAAATAGCCAAAAATAATTATTGAATAGTATGATTCTGGTGCAGGGGTGGGGCAGGGTTTGTTTTCAAGGAAATTGAAGACTTGACTAGATGGTCATAACATGAAAGTTAGCAGTATGAGCGCTCAACTCGCAAACATATATGCTAATTGCTTGTAAAATATGTTTGCAGGTTGGAGACCTAAGATTTCCTTCATTCGTATTTTGTCAAATTTGAGCCCTAACTTAGCAAGACCATTTGAGATGAGTAAAAACTTTCCATCTTTGGCCTCTCAACAGTTATCTCCAACAATTATTCTGATTAAGGGTAATTGCAGGGATGGTTTTCCAACAACTTTCTAATTTCTGGAAATTGATTATTGTTATGTATTGCCCAACAATTTCTTGAAGCATAAACCTTTATGGTACATTTTAAGTTTCCTTCATGGTCAGCCCTGGGAACTGGGTAGGAAAGCTTTTGTCAGTAAGGTCTACTTAACAAGTTCTGGGAAACAAAGCTGTCTGATCATGTTTCTGCATTTTTTTTCACATACGTTGTTTGTTCCTCAGCAGCAGTTAGTTGTAGTGTCGGGTTCCAGCTGAGTTAAGATAAAGGCATATACTAATTTACTCTTGTAGATTTGGGAGGTGCTTGGTTACATTTAAAAATTGAATATGGCATGAATTTAAGTAGTTGACTGAATTTAAGCAAACCTATATCTATGCCTTGATAGCCTGAATACACATACCCAAGAGATGGACACCATCGGTATTGCACTGGCTTTAATACATTGGCAGGTAGGATTTGAAGTAATTTTAAATGGAAGTTAGTGGATTAAAAGACCTTTTTCCTAGCTCATCTGGTGGCTCAACTGTAGTGCTATAGTTTTAGCAGCCAGAAGAATCCAACTGGGATGTGGACTCTTTTTCAGGCTCCAAACCAGTAGAAGATAGAAATTTTGAGATGATGATGTATTTGGCATTCAGCCGATTATTCACATAGAATTGTAAAGTTGTTTTCATGGCTGCCAGCCATGAACAGGAGGAGGGGAAAGTGAAAGAGCAAAGAACATAAATGAAAAAATGATTGTCAGCAGCATGTCTAAAATGAAATTACTTATCCATATGACTGATAGATATTCTTGTCGTTAGCTATTGTACTTCAGCACAGACTCTGTCCATTTGAAAATCTAGATTGGTTCTCTTTATTCCCTGGCAGAATGTTACTACCATCATATCTTTGTGCGAGATGTGCTGCTTGTCTTCAAAACCCCACGCTGTAATTTCTTTTCTATGCACATCCCAAATTCTCCAGAGTGGAAACAATTCATTGACCCAGAAAGTATCTGATGTCAGCTATTGGGCATTTAAAACAAGCTGTCTGGCTCCAGTGGTTAAAGCTCTCTTCGATCAGGGCTGAGAGAAAAAGGTCTGACAGCATGGTGTTCATGCAAAGTTAAAAACATGTTGCTGTGGTCTTAAAATGTTTTAAGCTTCTCTTTCTTTGTCTTTACGTTTTCTTTCATTTGTGCCGTCTCCTTTTTTTCCTCTGGCCACCTTCCAAATTTATAGGATTAGGTTTATAGCATCACAAAGTACTGAAACAAAATGTTACAACTTAATCTTTAAAATGACATGGGTTACGTGTAGGTCCCTAGTTTTAATGTTTTCTTCTTGATGCTTCCACCAACTTCCTTGTCCACATAAAATCTGACAAAGAAGCATTTTCTCTCTAGTCCTTTTTTCTGTAGTAGGTTTTTTCAAAAGTCATCTTTACTATGTATAATAGTTACTGTATAAAAATGAGTGGACAACTTGGATTGTGAAATTGGCTTAGAAACCCACAGTATTTTGCCATGTCCTTTCAGTTTATCTACTCTAATGGATATTTTACTGTCATTTACAGCCACGTCACCATCAAACTGCCTCAAATTAAGTAGGACCCCAAGAAATTAAATATAGCTATGCTCTAACCTGTGTTACTATTGATGAATTATCTTGAGATGTATATGAAATCCTTTTTTTTCCCCTCCTTTGCTTTTAATTTACTTTGGGATTTAAACACATTTAAAGTTAAGTACATACTTAAGTATTTTTCTAATAGTAAATCAAAAAAAAATTCTTCATCCAAAAAAATCTCAACAAGAACATGTAATGTTTACAACTGTGTCTTTCTACTTCCTTTTAAACCAGCATTGCTCAAATCCTACTCTTGTTTGTTGAACATCACCGACTTTGGCAGAAGAAAGAGAGTATTCACAGAGCAACCTCCTCTGTGTTAACTGTAAGATTCCCACAATGAGGGAATAGATTTCAACCACTTCCCTCTCATTCTTCCATTCTCTACATTCTTCTTCATTCTTGCAGGGCAGTCTCCTCAGACATCATACTGAAACTCTCCAGCTGGATTACTTGTGCTGTAATTTCTTATATTAGCCAACATTCAGACTTTGACCAGGCAGCAAGGCAGTGACAGTGTTAAGACCACACAGACTGCTTTGACATGCATTTTTAATAATTATCCAAGAATAGCACAGCTTTCGTCTTTGGTTTTGGACGTATAATGGCTCTACACACTTGAAATACTAGAGGCCTATGATTTTTCTTCCTAGACAGCTGGCATCCTAGTTATCTAGTGAAATTCATAATGTACATATTCACCCACTACTTTCTCACACATTAATTTTAATTTTACGTTATTAAATGATTACTTATTCAAGCACATTAAACTCTGTAAGCAGAGATTCCCTCTCTCCTACCTGCCCTTAGTTAATATTTATATTGAATTCAAGGAAAAGCTGAAGTGAAAGTAAAATGCTACATTAAGAGGCTCTTAAAAATTTTCAGTACAGGGAGCATGAAACACTCATGCATGCTGTTGGTAAAACCCATACCAAGGTACTGTTATGAATAGGAATCTATTTCTAAACACCTGGAGGAGGAGAAGGTGATTAGGAACAGTCAGCATGGATTCACTAAGGACAAGTCATGCCTGACCAACCTGACTGCCTTCTATGATGAAATTAGTGAACTGCCTGTAGGGATGAAGGGATGGAGCAGGAGGAGTAAGGCGAGCACTATGCCGCCACCACCCCACACTGCTGCCACCTCCAAGGAACAGGGATGGGGAGGAGGCCAGTAGTGCTCACCTCGCCCCCCCACCCCCACTCCATCAGTCCCTGGCAGCATTCTTGATGGGCAATTCACCCCAGGCGCAGCACTGGCTGGAGCCACAACCCGCAAGAGCATTATGGATAGACAGAGACACAGACAGACGAACTAAGCTCTTTATATATGTACTAGCCAACTGCCCATCAAGAATAATGGGAGGGGGGCAGGCAGGGATGGAGACCCACCACCCACCAGCCCACACTCTTGCCACTCCGCCTCCAGACCTGTGCACCCCACCATCTGGTTCTGTGTGCCCTCTCGCCCCTCCACCCCATGGTGTCACCACCTCCCAGGTGCACCGGAGTGGGGGAAATTTGTACACGCAGCAGTGCTGGCCTCACCCCCCCACTCCATTGCTGCCAACATGACAGCGCTTCACCCTGCTGCCTCTTCCTGTCTGGAATGCTCTTGGAGCATTCTCATTGTTTCAGATAACCAATCAGAGTGCAAATAAAGCATTACAGACAGACAGACAAAGGCTTTTATAATATTAGAATAGATGACTGGCTCTGTAGATGCAGGAAGATCAGTGGATGTGGTATACTTTAATTTTAGCAAAGCTTTTGATATGGTCTCCTACAACATTCTTGCAGGCAAGTTAAGGAAGCACAGGCTGGATGAATGGACTGTAAGGTGGATAGAAAATTGGATGGATTATTGGGCCCAGACGGTAGACATGCTGGACAGTAAGGCTAGGATTCAGAAAGATCTAGACATATTAGAGGATTGAACCAAAAGAAAACTCATGAGGTTCAACAAGGACAAGTGCAAAGTCCTGCACTTAGGACAAAACAATCCTATGCACCGGTATAGGCTGGGTGCTGACTGGCTGGGCAGCAGCTCTGCAGAAAAGGACCTGGGGGTTACAGTGGGCAGTAAGATAAATATGAGCCAAAAGTATGTCTTTGTTGCCAAGAAGGCTAACAGCATATTGGGCTGCATTGGTATGTGTATTGCCAGTAGGTCAAGGGAAGTGTTTATTCCTCTCTAACTTAGCACTGGTAAGGTCCCATCTGGAATACTGTGTTTAGTTTTGGGGCTCTCACTATCTATATATAAAACCATATAAATAATAATGTATATAATAAAACTGTCCGTGGTCTTAGAGGTTTCCAATATTTAAATATTTGTCTATAAATTGCTGTGCACAAAAAGACAACAGTTCAATTGTATAAAGGACTTGATCCAAAAAAGGCCATTTAAAAAAAACCCATAAAAAATTAAAGACTATTTTAAAAGTTATAAAAAGTTTTAAAATAATTAACTAATTCCATTTAAACACAGCAGTTACTGGGCTGGTTCTCCTTTATAGAAACATCTTCCTTACTCATTGCTTCAGGAGTCTAATTGGATGCACTACAGTTAATTACTAGATTTCCTTTGAAAATCATTAAATTCTACTTGAAGAGACTTTTGCTGAATCTGTTTGTCCTTAAGTCTTCCCTTCAGAAAGAGTAAAAGTAATTATATGCTCCTTTATGATAAGGTAATTTATTTATATATGTAAACATAAACTTGTAAGAGTTTCCATTTCCACACTTACAAATGATAGGCAGGGTAAACTAGGAAATTATAATTACCATTTAATTTCCATAGAAATATAAACATGCTCTTCTACAAAGGAATCTCTATATTAGTAGGCAAAATTATTTACTTATTCTTCATTTAAAAGGATTTCCAATAATGTATAACCTATCAGTTTTTTAGCAGAATGTTAATTAATTTTAAAAATGAGCAAAGTAAATCCTCTGCTTTTTGATGTGATGAAGAAACCATTCTGAGACTCCTAATACCTTTCACTTCCATTTACCATCTAAGAACCCACCTCCATCAAGGCATGGTGTAAAAAGACACGGTGATTAGATTTTATATCTGAATAATATGGGAAAACTGGCTAAATGCAGTCCAATAATTATACTAGTGTGGTCACACCATGAATTCCAGTATCCAAACAGGGTCCCTCATTCACATATTCCTTAGCTAATGAAATTGAACATTATGAACAAGACAAACACTGTGTGTTAATGTTAAACTACAGAAAATCTACATTTTTTCAAGAGAAAGAGAAAAACATAAGTACTAG
Source organism: Crocodylus siamensis (assembly GCF_052110815.1). Taxonomy (NCBI): domain Eukaryota; kingdom Metazoa; phylum Chordata; order Crocodylia; family Crocodylidae; genus Crocodylus; species Crocodylus siamensis. Next base: position 73,259,498 of record NC_143397.1, on the reverse strand, counting down.
TAATAACCAATCAGTATTAAACACTTGCACCTTTAAGGACACAATGAACAAAAAGTTTAGGCACAGAACATGATCATGCATGTGATAAGGTACTAAACTATGGAAGTAGTAGGGTTCACATTGCATTTCCATAATAAATTACTTTTAAAATAACCATAAATGCAACTTTTCAAGACTAAAAGAGTATATCCACCCTAATCTGCTACTGAAAAACTATTAAACATATAAACTCCTGAAAAACTATTTTGGTCTCTCTCATCAAAATCCTGGCCTGTCTGCTTTTCCTACCAAGATTAATTGTGAAGCAGTATTTCTGCTTATCTATGGAAAACCAGCAGCTTTAAAATGTTTAATAGACCATTGGAGAGAGGACCGAAAACAACCGTGAATGCCTTTATACTCCTTAAGAACATCATCAGTTAACACTGGTGTCTTTTCAGAAGGCAACAAATACACCCCTCCATCATATTTCCAGGATTAAAGAATAACCTGTCTAGATGTCCGACTGGAGCTCAAGAGACACCTTCTTCAAAATTCTAGCGTTCAAGGCCTTTGAATCTGTAAGTCAGTATGTCAGAACACACTAAAAACCTTATCAGATTACTTAAGCCTCTCTCTCCAATCACTTACTCTTAATGAACTGCCAACTGAATTTTAACTGCTGACTGTCTTAAGGAAATATGTGTTTTATGTTAACTCGTTCGTTATCAAGTTAAATTCAATGGAGCCCGAATTACCTTTACTCCCTGCACTAAAAATACCCCTGACAGATCCCTACCTCCAAGGTAGCCTAATTTAGATAGGATTGGCCATTTTTAGACTGATCTAAACATCCTGAACTTCTACAGCCCCCAGTGCAGCCCCCTCAACTGACAAAAATGCCCAACTGCTGGCCCTTGCCTTGGGGCTGCACTTTTCCTACCCATCTCAGGTGACAGCCTCCCCATCCTGCAAGTTGATGTTGGGAGGGTAGAGGTGGATGGTTGATGCATCAGGGTAGAGGGGGAAGCAGGATTGGGGGTACTGATTTGGCCAGAGGGGGCTTGGTCATCAGCAGGGAGCGGGGGCTAAAATAGCCCCTGGTCCCAGCAAGTAGGAAAGAGTCCTCCATCCCCCCATGGATCCCACAAGCCCCTCTGCTCCTGCCAAACCCTCCTGGATCCCAGAATGTCCCATCCCACTGCCCCCCCCCACCCCTAGACTGCATCTCCCCACAATTTCCCCTGCAGACTCCACTAGCCCCCACAATTCCCACTGCAAAGCCACTATCTGGAGGCAGAAATTGAAGGATACACAAATCTTTAACCAAGCTTTGAATGAAGATGTTTCAGTATACAAACTACACCCACCTATATTTAAAAAGAAACATCCTTTTGTCCTTATCTCCCTAAAGTAGATAGTAAGATTAATTTTGAGCTAATTCCTGCTTAGTCAGTAACTGACTCAACCAGTCAAAAGAAATTAACACGATGTCCCTTCCTATTGCTTCCAAAGGCTTTCCTCTTTGGCCTATGACATGTTCCATTGTAATTGGAACATGGTGAAAGACTTAGACTGCTACAAAGCAGAATGAGAAAGGGGAAATAGGAAACCATCATCAGAGTTCACTGTCTTCTGTATAGTATAAATACTTTCAAATGAGTAGTTATCTTTTCATCTGTTTCATTCATATCATATAGCTATTTGAGCAGAACTCTAAAAACAAAGAAATGAAGAGTAAGAGACCAAGTACTGACAATATAGGCTTCTTCAGTCTCATCAGGAATTTTTACAGAACAGGGTATAGCATTATTTTCATACACTGTATTTCATATGGGAACAAGTTTAACAAATTGTTCTTATTTTTATCTAGGTGGTTTGGGGAGCCTTGGGGGAAAGGGTAAATCTGTTACAATTACTTTTTTTTTGAGAGAGAAAAGAAAAAGACAAAATGCTTGAAATAATTTTCCCAAGAGTGCCTCTACCCTGGAACCTCTCCTTAACTGTGTGTTAAGGCAGTGATTCTCAGCGAGCCTCCTGCAGCACCTGGGAATCCTATGACGTGTGCAGTGCCATGGTGTGCAGCACAAAATTAGCACTATTAGATATGCAAACATGAGTAACAAAATAAAGCCAGAGATTGCAACACTAACCTGTTGTGATCTTTCTGAGTTCTGTGTAACAGGATTGATCTATTATTTTTCATACTCAAAAAATGAAATTATGTAAGCATTGCCAACTATGCAGTTAATCTAATAAAAGATGCATCACCCAAATAAAACCTTGCCTCTCATTAAATGCTATCATTCCAAGGAATTATTCAAAAAATCCTAAAGGAGTTAGTGAAGAATGATAGCGTTTCTATTACATGTCAAGAGAATGGACCATGGTCTATGCTATACACTACACTTTCAGCTTCTCAAATATTGATCAGTATTAGCGTTAGCTTAAATTTAAAACACTCAAAGTCAGGCTAAATTTTTCTCTGAGTGTCTGCTACCTGCAGAGCCATGATTTGCCACTAGGGTGAAGAACAGACATTACACATAAACCGGTCTAAGTTATCAGAAACTGGTTTAAACCTGTAACAGACTATAAGTTCAATGCACATAAGCCAGTTTCAAAATGGTTGAAACTGGCTTAAGGTAAGCCTGGTTGAATGTAGTTTCAGACTTAACTGATTTGGGTCAAAATGTCTGTCCCAGATCCCTTCCTGGTTTAAATTAAACCAGAGTCCTCCAGCTTCCCAGATGCTTTGCAGCTGTGGGCTGTGCTTTCTGCTCCAGAGAACAGGACTGGCCCCACCCCTCTGCTCCCTAGTCGGATCTCCGGCAGAGACTACAGGCACAGGCACAGTAGGTTCTACCTGGTTCCCACTACCCCTGCCCCTCGCCTTGCTGCTCAAGCAGAGATCCCCCTTCTCCCACAGCACGGACCCTAGGCATATGGTGTGCTAGCTAGTGTGTGTGTGTGTCCAATTTCACTGGGAGAGACAGACAGAATACTATCTGCTTAGAGCTTTTTGGAGCTAATCAATAGGTCATCTGGTAATATCCCTCTGTTCATTCCTTGGAAAAAGCTATTTAAGAAAAGTTTGAACTAATGAAAGAGGCTTTTGTTTTTTGATGGGCTCAAAAACACAGTGTTATCAACCCCCTGCCAGCTCCCTCACCTGTCAGGTTTGCAGACAGTATGAAGAAGCAGGGAGAGGGAGTTTGAAAAGTACAGCATTGTCAACAGATGATGCATGCACTGCACACCCCCCATTTTCTTCACACTGCTAGCCAGGGGCTGGCAATACTCTTGCCCTTTGGAAAAAGCCTGGGATGATGCAGGTGGAGTGGGGGCTTAAACCCTCCCTAATCAGAGCATCCTGCCAGGGCCTGGCCATGGCCCCCTCAGCTCAGCACTCTAAAAGTGAAGGGAGGGCTGCTCTAGTACCCCCTGCTTTCTAGCCTGAGCCACTTCAGGCATGTGCCTGCATTTCCTCAGTCCAGAGGGAACATCTGTCCAGTTAGAAACTGGTTCAACCTAGGCAGGTTAAATTAACCTGCAAAGATTTAATCGATTCAGGCTCAGGCTTTTTTAATGTTTGTCCCTAGCCTAGAGGGCTGGCAAGCAGAAGCCTGACTAGGAACTACAGCTGTGACTTGTCACTAGAGGGCAGTGAGCCAGGACAGGCTTCTATCTCTGCTCTAGGTGGGGTTGAGTTGGAGAGATGGGTTGTGGGGATGAGAGCATGAGCTGGAAGGGGGAGAGTTTAATGATGGGGACAGGGGAATAAAAGGGGATGTGGTAAAGCAATAGGTGGGAATGGTGGCTGAGGGGTGAAATGAAGTCAGCCACTGAAGCCACTAAAGGATAAAATAAAAAAGTGAAAGAATTTAAAAAGAAACAATAAGTAAATTAAAGAAATGCTCATGTTTTATTAGACTGAGATTGGGATTGGGACTGGGACTGGGTAGTCCCGAGTCATGGGGACACTTCTCCTGTCCTGCAAGTGAAGCCCTAAGTCATGGGGACCCCAGTCTGACCCCCTACCATACTCCCCACTCCAACCTTCAGCCCTCTCTCCCAGACTGGTGTATGCCCCTGCAAACTTCCCAGCCAGCTTAAACCCCTGTGGATGGGAGGGGGAGTTATCTTGCTATCAGTAAAGTTCAGGGGGATGGACACATAAGCGATGTGTAGGAGGGCACAGGGGAGCATGTGCCCCCCCCCTTAAATTGGCCCTTGCTGGCTGGGGTGTGGTGATGTGAGGGATGTGCCAGCAGCACTTCTGGTTTTACTGCCAGCACTTCTGGGGTCAGTGATTGGCCGCTGGGAGACCCCCCACCCCACCCCAGTCGGCAATCAGTTGCTGGTGCCTCCCCAGACTCAGGAGACACCAGTCACCCATGGATGGAAAGCTTGTCTACACAGAACAGGAGGGGAGGAAAGGAGGGAGGGGATGTTGCATCATGGGATGCTGCAGGACTATAACTTGGGCAGCTTCTTCCTGGGAAGTGGCCATACATTCATAGCACATGAGCTGAGTAACAAGGATCAGAGATGAACCTGCCCTGGAGTAGCAGAACTTTAAACTACCTAAAGGGTCCTTAAAACTAGTTTACATATGTGTGGACAATCCAGAGTTCCCTAAGCTGCCAAAAATTAATGTGCAACAAAGCTCCAAGAAAACACATAGAAAGGATCGTATTATGTAGTAATAGTAATTACTGGAGTAATTTCTATAAAAACATCCTAGATTTCTATCCATCCCTATTGGATTAATCCCCATTCAACTGTATGAAGCTTTATAAATGGTAGGTTGGAGAGACATCAGCATTCTTCAGCAACATTTTGATTCAGCTGTTTGTTCCTTTCACATTTCCCAAACTGTTTACATTTTCTTACATTGGTTCATTTTTTAAAGGGGCACATCAGGAAGGAGAAGCTCTTCTAGAAAGTAAAATCAGAGTTTTCTCTTCTTTGTTCCCTTGTTGCTTTTGTCTGCTGAAGGAACCACTAAAGTTCCTACCATGCGTCAGCTGCTCAAAAACCCTCCAGGTCATGCCTTGGATATATAAACAACATTAAAAGGACAGTAAAAATGGAATACTTGTTGTACTTCTTTGATTTGTTTAAATAAACAAGCAACTATGTAATTAATGGGAACGTGTTTGAATATTTCTAAATTCTAAAATTGTAAAAGGTGGCTGTAAAAGTGTATATTTGTTAAATGAATGGCACTTTTACAAATAATCCAATTTTGTTGCTTTTGTTCTTTTATTGATAACATTAAATGTGAATCCAAATTTAGGCAATCACATTTTCCTTAGATGCCTTGTGATATGTGCAATTTTGTTTCCTTTTCATGCACCCAGGATGGTGGGCAACCCTGTCACAGAACTGCTAAATCTACCCTTTTTTTCAGCACTAGATACATAAAGACCAAGAAACACATGAAAGTTAAATCAAGACAAACAGCCTGCTCTATTACCATTTTAAAGGTATATATCTCCTATATTTATGGGCTATTTCTTGAAGTAAATTTTAAAGCTATTGAAACCATCTACAAAAAATTAGAATTAATACTATGAAGATGATAACAATTGAATACTGAAAGGGTGCATCTACACAAGATGATAACTGTGCAGTAGCCTAATAACATTGCACTGTAGTGTGCTGGGCAAAATTTTGCTAATACACTACTGCACAGTAATATTAGGCTACTGCACAGTGTCACTAAAACCTGTGTACTGGCACTACTGCACAGTAGTATAAGTTACTGAGCATTGATTTAGTACTTGGTTAACCAAGTACTAAACCTTATGCGTAGTAAATACAGTGCATTAATGAACATGTAAACACTTCCATAATGTTGAGAAGAACCTGCCAGATTATTTGATCTAAAGTATGTTTGCTTAATGATTTTAGGAAGTGCCAGGAGATGAAGTCCAAAAGGACAAAGGTAAAATTTTATGGACCCAAACTTTGCTTGCTTAAACACCTCCCCCTGCCAAAAAAACCAAACAAAAAACAGCATATAAAGGATGTACTGTCAAAACTGTTAATCCAAATACTGGACCTTCTATGCCTGTTTCTCATTCATACATCAGAATATTCCTGAGCAGTGCCTTCCAAATTTGTTGTTATAAAGAGACAGCGTAGAAATTAGCAAGAATATAAAAGCAAGTTGTTGGTTATCAAAAATTGACAGCTGACTGTAAAGTCTCAGTTCTCTCAGTATAGTTTTTAATATTCAAAGAACAAGACATTTAAAAGTACAAAAGATAAAAATAACAAAAAAGCATTGCATTTAGCTGAACAGCGTCACTCACCAGGAAAAAATCACCTACTTTTAAAGCTCGTGTAATTTTTTTAAATTTTAATAACTACTGGCAGTTATGCATTTTTAGGAGTTTGACTTTTTAATCCTAGTTAGAAGAATTGTCCTACAAAACCACAAACCAACTATTAATTAAAGCCATGGAGTAAAATATTGAGCCCGCAAAGCTTTTTTTCTAGACAAATACAGACTTCCTCCTTGCAGTACAACTAGAGAAGTTAATCTTGCTTTCCTAATTCATAAAACTATTTTTCGATGAGCTTTAAAATTTGTCTTCATTTTTCAAGACAGACATGAAGACCAACAGGTGAGATATGGTTTAGAATTCCAATTAAATTAATGTATAGGTAAAAAAAAAAAAAAAAAAAAATTGTACTGTGCTACACGTGAACTTTCATATAAACCAGAGCCCAGATATTCAGATAGATATATATATTCATATACATCTATAATTCCTACAGATTTTAATTAGAGGCTCTGAGCCTAGAATTCTAATAAAGTAAGATGATTACAAATTTCTCACTGCACACAACAGCATATTTGAACAGGGAAAATTCTTGCACTGTGTCATGTCAAATTATAATGTGTAGAACTTATGGGATACCTATTATTTGAGGATTTTTTTTGTACTCTCATACAGCTAATTAACATTTGCTGCACGGATATCAGAACAAGAAATGACTAATTTGCTTAAACACACTCATGGGGCACTTTCTAGATTTAGGTACTTTACTAATCTTTATTTACATTCTGAAGGCATCATTTCTCCTTATACTTCATATCAGAAAATAGACTCAAGAACATGCAAGCATCTAGTCACTAAGGATTTCAGGGACCATAGGAAGAGAGACTTAATCCATATTTTACTTTTGGAAAGTAAATTTTTGTCAGCTACCATATTTCTAGTAGGTAGATCCAGAAGGGATGCAGTAGTGCAGCTGTACAATGTCCCCCTCCCACGTCCACTTTAGGCTTTGAGCTTACCATGGAAGTCTTCAGGGACTTTAAAAAGTTGCTAAAGCAAGGGAAAATCCTCCACTCTTTTTCCTTCCTGTTTGAAGGCACAGCCCCTCTCTGCCCCCTCCCCAACCTGCCTTTCCCATGGTCCCAGAGACAGGGAAGTACCAGAGGCACTTCTGCCTGTTGTGCAGGAACTAGGCTCAGCTGGGGATGGGGACAGCTGCAGTCCACCTACAGAGATTGGGCAGGATTGGGGAAGTCACTCCCCAGCTACCCTGTTGCTGCTATCTCCAACTGAGCATAGCCTGGGTCACTCAAAAAGGTTGGCGATCACTGCTTTAAAGTAGATCACTTTTTGAATTAAAATGCAACTCAAGATATATCCTGTGCCATGCCCCCTCCTCCACCACAGGTCAGTCTGCACAGAGGGAAGCTGGGGCAGATCAAGGCAGAGGTAGAAAAAATTATTTGGGGGTGCACCCACCTCTAGTAGGTAAGTCTGTGGGGGGCAGAGGAAGGGCCTCCTCCTTCCCTCTCCCTCCCCCCCCCCAAGGGCATGGGGTCCATGTGCCCAGGATTGTGGGGGGTGGGGGGGAGGGAAGGCTGGGGTTGGAAGGCAGCTCCAGGCTCTTCCTGGCAGTGGGCTGAGCAGCTCTGTGCTTGGGCTGGGTGATGGTGGTGCTAGAAGAGAGGTTGGGGGGGAGCTATGGAGAATTTTTCGGTGCCTGCAGCCTTCCCATATCCCCTTCTCAGTGCCTCCACCCAGCCCAGTCACAGCCCAGCCCCCCACCGGAAAAAGCCCAGCACAGCCTTAGCCCCATCCTGCAGCAGCAGCAGCTGGGCCAGCTGGTGTGCAGATCAAGAGGCACATGCCCCCCATGCCCTTCTGGGCTGCATGCCCCTACCATGCCTCCCAGCTGAGCCGCTCACAGCTCCATCCTGCACCTAGCCAGTGCAGGGCCTGCCTCAGCCACAGCCCCACTCCCTCCCTTACAGCTGCCCACACTGCCCTGCGTTTGGGGGGGCATGTCCCCCCTGATCTGTGTGTGGCAGAGATGGCTGCCAATGAGGGCTGGGCTTTGCACCCTGAGGCCTGCTACAGTTGGTTCAGGAGCAGCCCAACACCACATGCATCCAGCTGCTGGGCTGCGCCTCGTCCCCTGCCTGCCTGGTGGCTGGATGCACATGGCATTGGGCCACTCCTGGGCCAGCTACAGCAGGGCTCAGAGTGCAAAGCCCAGCCCACAATGATACCTGCCTCCACTGTGTACAGATGGAGGGGCACCTGCCCCCGGGGCCTCCACTGCAGTGTGCAAAGAGGTGGGACCTGCCCCTGGTGCCCCAGGATGACCCACCCAGGCTCGATCTTCCCACCACCCACCTGGCTGGGCCTCACTCACCTTACCCCTGCTCCTGCCTCTGCCACACTCTGTCCCTCACTGGGGGGACCTCAGTCTGGGCCCTGCCCCTTCCCTCCCCCATGGGCTGACCTGCTGGGCTGGGAGGGTGACGTGCACATAGACATGCACTCAGCCTCTGATCAACTCCAAGAAGCTCCACTATTGATCAGATGGTGACCACTGTTCTAGAGCTTCTCTGCTCCTGAGCAGTGGAAAAAACAATGGCAGGCTGGAAAGGGAAGGGAGAGAAAGAAGGGGCATACCTCTGAGCAGGCAGGGAAAGGGAAGGGGGATTTTCACTTGCTTTAGGGATTTAAAAAGACCCTGTGGCTAGGTCTGCCTGCACTGGTGGGGGTGGAGGAGGCTTTGCTCCCACAGTCCCCTCTGGGAAATCCTGGATCTGCACCTGTCCTCAAACCATATAATTTACCAACACTGCTTCAAAATGAGGGGAAAAGGTAAAATAAAAAAAAAAAAAAAAAAAGAGAGAGAGTCTAGTAAACTAGACATTACTTCTCTAGCCATACACTTAATTTATTACAATACTATCAAAAGAATATTTTGTGCTTTTTAATATACAGTTCAGTGTTTGTTCATGCACACACAGACCCACATGCACACACATCTACATGCATCACTTATTATATTTTTTTGTTTGATCAAAATATTTTCTCTTAAATGAAAGCCACTAACTTACTAGTGCTTTTCTTTTAAAAAAAGAATTAGCTACTAATGGCATTTATTAACTTGGAAGCACAGATGAGATTTTATTCTAAATATGAATGGCTTGCTATAAATAGCTATTACCTTGACTCGCTTATTTGTTAAAATCAGCTTTTTGACACAATCACCTTTACTTCTGTACAAATACTTGACTCAAATTGAAATCGTTAGGTCACACCTTGAGATACTTACATCCAGAGTTAAAAGAAGCATTTCTAAAAATTATACCTTATTTGTTCAATTATGGTGACTATGTTTCCAGTTTTCAGTAAGCTTTGTTGGTGCCTGAAACCCGTGTCAACCTAATTTTGGGCCATAAAAGGATTTCAGTATAATACCTTTCATAACAAAGCACTAAAGAGTACTTCTTAAAAAGTGTTATGCTAAAATGGGAAATGGGAACATTTCACAACTGAAGGACTCTTCATCATTCACCGAATGAAACATTATGTAGAAACAATCACTCATTTCATCATTAAACAGCGAGGATGTTATATAGTATGTTTTCATAAATTTGTTACTCAATAGGACCTTCTATACAGTAATGGAATATTTAGAAAGGGAAGTGAACAATAACAAATTTCATCTTGACTTCCTCTGTTCCAAACATATAAAAGACCTATCAGGAAAACTGGTTTTATCAACTTATAAAGGCTTTTTTTTGTGGGATGCAGATAGGGTGAGGGGAAGGTTGTGTTTTTTGGCATATTGTACGTAAGGCAAAAATTCTATGGAAAGAAGGAATGTGATTCTGTAAATTAATACTAGATTTCACTCAGAGAGGACAGAATTATGGTTATGAAGGTAACTGTTTTATTTTGCAACCTTACCTTAACATTCTTTGAACAACTTTTCTGATAACAAGTCTGGGCATACCCCTTGGCTCACACTTTTGGCATGGAATTTTTGAGCCATTTTCCAAAGACACAAAATCTTTCCTTTTCATGCAGTTAAGATTGCCACTAAAATACTGAGTATGTTGGCATTCTTCTTTACCCTACACATTAATAGCATACTTTCAAATTCCTCTTCCAGAGATAGCTTTGAGCAAAACCTTAATATTGGTGTCTCACTTTTTTAAAATAAATGCAAGAATTCTGGTTGATTAAATATCTGATTCACCAGTATTAATGGGGGGAAAGAGAGAAAGAGACCTAAGCTCAATTTTTGGTTCCTGGAGATACATCATTTAAGGGCAAATGCATACAAGAACAGAAAGGCTGCTCCACTGTGCTGTAATTACTGCACTCCAGCAGACTCCAATGTCTTGTGTATCAGCATCCCTGCACTTAAAAATGGCAGCAGGGGCATTTTAACTAAAGGTCTTTTGAGGAGCTTTAATGCATCCCCACCATCATTTTTAAGTATAGGGACACTGATATACGAGACCCTCCAGGTGCTTTAATTAATACAGCTCTCGGAGTTGCTCTAATTAAAGCGCCCTCTCCCTGCCCAGAACACATATATAAATAAATGTCCATAGTCACCATTCTCCGGTTAACATTCAAATTTAACTGTTTCAGTTCTCACAGGGTCACTAGAGCAAACCCATAGGGCATATCCAGATGAGCGCACCTGTGCCAGACCATGCATTTGCCACGGCACAAATAGCAGTGGCACATATTTGTGCTGGTCCTTTGTGCTCCAGGGTATGCCCCTGTATGCATCAAACTGTTCTGGGTGGGGTGGGGTAGGAAAGGCTGGGGCCAGCACCTGTGCCAGCCCCAGCAGCCTTACCTGGGGTTCTGGGGGCCTCCCAGGATAGCAGCAGCACTAATCCAGCTGCGTGGAGCCTGGCTGACAGTTACAGAATGGTTCTGGATTGTCAGGGTCCATTTCTACTGGTGCATGCTGCTGCCATGTGTACTGTGCCTTTTTTTGTGGCTTTTTTTTTTTTTACACCAGGATGTGCTGTTAAATTTTGGCATTGTGCTGCAAATTAGTAACACAGCAAAAAGATGTGCATGTGCCACATGTGGTTTGCAGCACCTCAAAGCTTTGAGGTGCTGCAAACCACATGTACATGTTCACCTGGATGCACCCATATAGACCATATGTACAAGGGAAAGGACTTGAACATTTTTAGAAGGAGTGATAGATACATAAAAAATGGGAGAGGTTTCTCCTAAAGCTACTTACATTTTATTAAGTGAAAAGGCCACAACAAGGCACCTGGCTCTTCTGGTCAGCCCTGACAAATAATGTGTTGCATTCAAATGCTTGTCTAACTCTAGAACAGTTTGTCCAATAAAATGCATCACCCTAAGAAATCCTTGCCTCTCACCTCAGCTCAATTCCTAATTCTTTCTGTAAGTCTGAAATAAAATGTAGTACAAATATTTGTTGTTTCTTTTTCTTTCTTCAAATTAATTTGGAGGATTCTTAGAATGTCAACAACTAGGTAGACTCAGTGTAAATACATTTGAAGTGTATTTCTGTATAGTCTATGTGACCCCAGCAGTGGAGTATCTGGCTGTATCTATTATTGCTTACTGCTTCTGTAATATCCCATATCCAAGTTCTGAAGAAAAAACATATTACCTTCCATTATCTTTGAAGACCTTAAATAAACTGTTGATTATGTCAAGCTAACAGAAATTATGTTTTCACTCTCTAAATGAAACTATTAACATCCCCAAACCAATATATTGCAGAAAGGGAGTAATTTAAACTCAGCTCGTACTGAACCTTAACACTGCAGCTCAAACAAGATACAAGAAAGAACAGATTTTGATTCAAGTAAGACTGAGATGCAGCAGGTGGAGTTCTTAAAGAAAAACTTCAGATATTCTGCCACCATAACACACAGACAAAGAATATTCAAAATTTGAGAGATAAAATGTAATACGATAAGATCCAGACAAGAAGCTAAAATGTACTGCTGATCTCTAAGACAATATGATTAGACCATAAAAAGCAAAATACAGGAAACCCTTGCTATTCATGGGTTCAGCATTCAGTGTTTCAAATATTCACGAATGCCAAACCTGCATTTTAAATACACTTTATACACTTACAGAAGCTCCTCGAGAGCGCCGCACTTGCTGTTGCTGGGCTCCCACCACCACTGCTGGGTTCCTGCTACCAGAGCCATGTCCCCCCACCCAGTTGCTGGAGGCATTGCATTCATAAATGCAGTGCTCGATTCACATATTTTGCCATTCATGGGGGATATGAGAATATATCCTTGCGAATGGCGAGGGTTGCCTGTATGGTTTTCAGAGAAAGTAAGTGCAGGCAGCAGATGATTTTATTCAAACAGTAATGAACTACCAATCAAACCAATAAATACACAGCACTGCATTAAGCACATATTGAAGTCCACATCCAGATATTTGAACTCAGAAACAACAGAGATAAAAAAAAAAAAAATCACTGCATCTTTCCACGATAAACATGTGCAGACAGTACAGACAATACAGAAATAGTTTCAAGCTATACTTACTCTTTAAATATAGTGAAATCATCCTTCCCCAAAATCACTCATTCTTATCCCAGTAAATGTGACAAAAAATTCAAAATCTTTGAAAATGAAAGCAGTTTTAGTCAATACATTACCCTGGTCACAGATGAACTGAGGAAGCTGTGGGGCCCGGGGCACATCAGCCTGTTCAGGGCCCCACCCCTGGATGCCTGAAAGCCAGAGGCAGATTTGGTTGGGGGGGGCGTGGAGGGGTGCCAAGTGGCTGAATGTGAAGCCAGAGGCAGCGCTGGGTCACCGTGGCCACTCCGCCCAGCTCCGCAGGGCCCAGGGTGGTTGCCCCAATTGCCCATCCCCTAGGGATGGCCCTCACCTTGGTCTACTGTATAATAAAATAATTGAAAAAATTAAACTAGTAATGCGTGGAAAAACATATTACTGGCATATTAAGATTAGTCAGAAATTGTAGTAAATGTTTTGCATCTAATATGTTGTTCAATTTGTGTGTGTGTATATGCTTATGTACACATACACAAATAAAATAAATATATGCTAAAGAATATATGTAATTTTCTAATATTATTCTGATGAAGGTCTCTCAGCTTAACATGTATGACTAGCTTTCCTAACTTACTGTATTAAAGGGCTATTTACCTTCTATAGGCAGCCTTCTCTCTTTAGAATATTAATCAGCTTCCCTAGGCAAACAAGGTTCCTTGGGTAGGTATGATCTCTTTTATTAGACCAACTATATATTTATCTGGTCTAATAAAAGATATCACATCTACCCAAAGAACCTTGTCTGCCTATGTCCTTAGACCAATACAGCTATAACCAACAACTCTAAATCTGCTTCCATTTAATTTATATACACATTTGTTGGTTTCTTTCCTGTCAATATCTGTCCTTAGGAATACATTCATTTTTGTCTGAGAAAAGGAAAACATGCACAAACTATAATTTTACTATACAATCTTTGTAATTGGCATTTTCCAGACATATGGAGCCTGAAAGAAGCTGAACAACCACAACTCCCACTGAAACTTAAGTGGACTTGCAGGTCTTCCATAACAAGTGCCATAGTCATGAAGGATTTGGTCAGGAAATTTACATAACAAAACACTTTATTACTAAAAACTAAAATTAAAAAAAAAAAAAGGATTTGAGAGGGGGGAAAAAAAAAATCAAACTGCCTTATTTTCTACTGAAAGCATAACTTTACTTTGAAATTCATTCCACAAAAATTACTTGCTGTACTAGAAGAGACATTTTTTTCTCCATATATCCAGATTCAGATTGCCTAATTTACATGACAAATTATATTTTTCCTACTTTTTACTTTTGTTCAATATATGGAGCCAGTTATAGTGTGCGCACACATAGATGCATACTGGTTTCTATTTCAAATGAGCCTTATCAACACATCTTTTTTCTAAATTCAAATCTCTTACACATTTGCAAACTAAATGCCTAATTTAAACTCTTAATTCTAGTAATGATTCAAATGGAAAGCAATTATATACAATTACCATGGAATCTCAGGGTACACGCAGACATTACACTTAGATCAACCTAACTCAGGTTAGGGCAATCTAAGTGTCGATCTGTTAGTATGTTTGCAGAGGTTAGATTGGGCAAAAAAAAATAATAATAATGGCCAGCCAGATCTAACTTAGTTTACCTGAGGTGAATTAAGTTTAGATTTGGCACAAGTTGTCCTGATCTACCAAACATGCATACACATTTGGAGAGCAGTTTCAGGGCTGGGAAAGGCCAGCCATATGCCCCAGCTCCTGGGCTATGCTCTTCCTACCTTTGCTCTCTTCACAACCAAGATATTTTTAGGCCTCTGACACTCTTAACGCCAGATGGACAGCCCCCACCATGGACCCACCAACCCCCAATCATGCCAACACTGCCCCCACAGACCTGCTAGTCTCTGATTCTGCCAAACCCTGCTGGACCCACTAGCCCCCCTTCAAAATTGCATCACATTTCTGGCATGGCTTCTGGCAGGTTAGCATGTACATAAGCAGAACCTGAGCTACTATCACACAACTATGAACCTTCCCCCAAGCAGACCCACCAATCTCCCCCCTTGACCTCTCAACCTCATCACTGTACCCACCCCAATCCTGGCCACCCCTCCCCATACCCTCACTTAGATTGCCAGCATGGCTCCTAGAACCAGTGAACATTTGCACTAGCAGAGACCCAATCCACAATCACCCTACTCAATGTTGATTTTAAGTATCCTGTCACAGACTATCAGTCCACAATCACATTTTTCATTCAGTCTCAAAGAAGAATTAAACTTTTACTCTCACCATTTTAAACAAAATTTACTGTTGATCCAAAATTTATGTTTCATTTTTGAACAGTTGTAGAAAGTGATATGAATACAAAAGACTTTATAAATTTTAAGCAATGCAGTGAAAACAGGATTTCAGACTTCAACATTCCTCAAACACCAGGTATGAAACTAGAAAATAAAGCCAAGTATGTGCTAAACTAGTTTAACAGTCTGTAATGAATGCATTCAACAAATAAACTTCATATATGGTGAAGGACTGAATTATACCTTAAAATATTTCTATTTAATATATTAAAGTATTGTTGGTTAGATGGAAAACAAGGATTAATTTTACTTGGAATTTTTATCTTTGATGCAAAATACATTCTACTCCAGAGTGTTGCTTCCCCTCCCCCACCACACACAAATGTGTGACCTGTGCTAAAAATCAAGAAAGTTTTTGTAAATCTTTGTCCATCCCATTCACTATTGTATAAAATTCATATAACAAAAGTAATGACTTAGAGGGAAGAGTAAGGTTGGGAAGTTACTGCATGTTTAGATTGATTTCAGCCCATAAGGACTTAAGATGCAAGACCCACTGAAGTGGTTTGCTTTGAATTATTGTATTTTGGACTAGGCCCTAAGTATTATGATCTTCTTGCTAACAGTAACTGCATCTATTTTTCATTTCATTTGCAGATCTCATATGGAAACAAAGAAAGACAGCTAAAACTATAAGATCAACCTACTCCACCAGTAACATGTGGCACCTGAACACAAGTTCAGGAACCCCTATACCAGGCTTGTCCAACATATGGCCCACAGGCCACCATGCAGCCTGCCAAGCCATTTTCTGTGGCCTGCAGTGCTGTGACGGGAACCCCTTGTCCCTCAGCAGCTTCCTAATGGCTGCTGAAGGGCTGAGGAAGGAACAACGATCCCACACGCACTGCATCAGCTTGATGTTGCCCACGCAGTACGGCTCCTCCCCTTCCCCCTCATTTCACTGTGCCCCTTCCTTGCCCCACCCCTCCCTTCCTCATTTGCATGCCAGCCCCGCCCTGTGCCGGTCCCCACTGGCTGCGTAGACTGGAGCAGGTCACAGTGCAGCGAGCGGGCAGGCACAGAGGGCACAGATGCCGATGCAGAGGGATGCTGCAGCCGGGCCCGCAAGAGATGCTGCTGCTGCTGCTGTGGCTGTTGGAGTGGGAAGCCGACACCACTCCTGCCTCCCCGCATCCCCCCGCACCCGCAGACATCACACTGAGAGTGGTGAGTTGCAGGCCCCAGGAAGGGAGGGACCCCTGCTGGTTGGGCTCAGGCTTAGGCTGTCCTGGTGAAGAGGGAGCAGGGGGGTGTCCCTACACATCCCACCCCCCCATAGAGTCCCCACATGTCCCCCTGGCTGCTGAGCCCAGGTGCACAGGTGTGGGAGCATCCTCAAGGCCTCCCAGGTGGCAGGGAGGACACGGTGGGGTCAGGCGGCACCCCCTGACACCTGTACCCCCAGGCTGCAGCTGGAGTGGACAGGCCACACAAGTGCCCACTCCTGCCAGCCCACTGGGTGATAAAAAGTTCATGATCCAGCCCCATATTCAAAAAGGTTGCACACTCCTGCTCTATACTATCCTTTTTCTTCTAGATTGCGGACCACTCTCTCTGGACACATATTCAATTTGATGATATTACTCCAAGAACAAGGTATGTATGCTACACATTCAGCTACTATTTTCCCTACCAGACATAATTATTCTCATGTCAAGCAATAAATAATTCAGAATATAATAGAATTGTAAAAAGTAATCAATAGATGTTTCCATAGAGAGACCAAAATCACATTAACAATGGTCTGTGTATTTTTTATATTTTAAATGAATATGGCCAAAAACCTTGCAATTAATCAACGAAACCCAAAGACTATTTCCTAGTTAGACTTCTTTTAGACAAGTACAAACGCACCTTGTTTCAAATCAAACAAAAAAAAAGAAATTTTTACATCTTTTATACAATTTTATTTGAAGACATACTGCACTATATAGTTGCTGGCATAGAAACAGTATATAAGCCAATATCTTTTGGCAAATCTGAAACTGTCAACTGCAAAATTTGTCACATAGATGAAAATAACCACATTGCTACTGCTGCTTGTGCCACCACTGCCACTGTTGCATGGCTAAGTGGGAGAGAGCCAGAGGAAACATGCTTTCCATGCCCCAGGCCAGGGCAGAGCCCCAGCTAGAGCTGGAGCTGCAATGGAAAAGGTGGGAGGAGGGGGCAGAGGCAAGGTCAGGGGTTGATGTCAAAAAGCAGAAACAGGGGGAAGCAGTGGCTGTGGGGAGCATGCAATAAGAGTGCAGTGGCTGCAGCTCTGACTCTTGGCTCAGGACTGTAGCTTCTGCCTCTCTCCTTTGTACTCAAATCTAAGATGAGGGGCTTCCCCCCTCACCATGCTGAATGAGGGATAAAAACCTCACCTTGAATTCAAGTAAATATGGTATAATGCAAAAAAACCCCAAACACTTCTGCTTTTCAACCCTAAGTAACAATATTTTCTCATTCAACTGAAAACTATGTTCTCAGAGGACTTTTTCTAACAAGGAATTTATAAAATAGAAGAGAAAACACAGAACAAGATGGAAGGGATCAGGTAACACAAGAATTAAGTGCTTAGAACAGCAAAAGCTGAACTTAACTCCTAGGCAAGGACACTTGTATCCTCATACCTATATCCAGTATTCAGGAGAAGAAACAACCTTTGGTTTCTTGGAGTAGACTATGTTAATGATACTACTTGCACATTTTCCCCATCATGACTTAAAGTGACAAAATAATTCTCTATATGGTATGCAAGAAATACTGTACTATTAACTGTTTTCCTCTACATGTCTAGGGAAAACAAAATAAATATATCCTTGTTAGCTCACTAATTGTTTCTTTATGGAATATATATTGTGAAATGTATATTGTGGATTTACCTACATTCCACTGAAATTAGTAATAGGATTGGAGAAAGAAAGGGGACGAGGGTTTGGTGGTATCTTTTATTGAACAAACAATATGGTTAGGAGAGATGCAAGAAAAGCTTTCAGGTACAAAGTACCCTCTTCATGTTTGCCCTATTTTGTGCCTGAAACACTTATCTATACAACTGACTTAAAGGAGTAAACTATTTCCAATAGGAGGCTCTTATCCTTGGTAAACAAACGATTAGAGAGTGTGACACATTGGCCCTGAACATTTCATGAATTACATAAAGGCAGATTTCTGAAGCCACTGCATCCTATTTACTTCAGTGGGGCTCCAGGCATGAGCAGGGAGTCACAATCTCACTGCATGATCACAACATTAGTTTGTGTATTAAAAAGGGCTCAGAAATGTAAAGAGGTGAGAAAGGGAAAAATGAATTTACAAAAAGATGTTTGCTGATCTGTTTTTTCAAGGTGCACATGTACTTTAATATGCAAGCCAAATATCTGTTAATTTGTCTTGAGCTAAAGATTAATATGTTTATTTGTTTTTCCATCTCATTTGCAGCAAGTTGGAAATTCAGCAGCATTTTTAAGTGCTCTTGATTCTGAGATGAATACAAATGAAAGATAAATTTTTTTCATTTTCAGCACTAAAGATTCACAAAACTTCCTGAGATTGTTACTACTGAATAGCCTATCAAATGATTCCACGTAGTATTTACCTTAACCTCAGTCATCTTTTGTTTAGATATACTGCATTTTTCGATCATAGCTAATTTCTCATTTGTTCAGTAGCCTCCCTTATTACCTATTTCAAACAACAGCTCCATGAAGTCTAGCCAAACAATCCCAATGGATTCATCTATGAACTACACACTGTTAAAATAACATCCTGAGCATGCAAACTCCTCTGGACAATGTTTACCCATCTGAAGAATGTGTTGCCTGTTTAATCTTAGTATTGCGCCATGTATTTGCTACCTAAATAGGCTAATTGCAAAGCCACATTGACACAATCATGACAAATGAACTGCTGGGAAACAAACTAATTCATCTCATTTTAGTATCATGAAATGAAAACTAGTCTGATTTACAGTCTCCCTCCCATAGCAACTATAGAAAATACATTTTAAAGGGGTTATGATTCTGACAAGGATAATATTAAATATTGTTAACTTGTTGCAAGCCACATTTTTTCTAGACTTTATGGGGCTATTAGTAAGTTTAAAAATAAATTTAGTGCTAGTCAGAGAAAAAGCTAGCAATACTATTCTGTCAAAAATCCAATTTAATCAAAATCATCACATTTAATGGACATTTTTCTTTTACATTTTTGACAAAAGAGAGACAACCATAAAGAAAAGAGGAGCACACAGACAGATTTAAAAGTTGTGGAACCTGGTCTAAGATTTGCCCCCTTCCCCTCCACCTCCAAAGGGTGAATGTGCGTTCTGTTCGCTACCATCTAAACTATGCTGCATAGAGAAATCCACAGAACTTGGATCGATTTTGCCTCATCTTTTTTAATGTCTGTACCTAGCCATTAGGGGCGTGTAAAGTGGGCTGTAGTCAATTCAGATTCAGCCCAATTCAGGGGACAATAATTTGATTTGCTGATTTGGATCACTGTCCTGATTCAACTCAGCCAAATTAGAATCTAAAAGATTCAAGTCTGATTTGGAGAATCAACAATTCATCCATAGGCACAGCTTTATTTGTTTTTTTCTACATACTTCGAGGTATCAAGCACAACTCGTGAACGCTGAGATGATGGGATGGATGGAGTGTCCCACAGGAGTGGGGGGGGGCCTGCATGCTCAGTGGTGGATTCCCCCCACTCCCGCCTGACTCGGTGATCATCCATGAGGGGACACTGGGTGCCCCCCCAGACCCAACAGGCACCAGTGATGAGCCAAGAAGCAGGAGGGGGGGGTCCCCTGCACACTCCATAGCAGACCCGGAAGTGCTTCTGGTACATTTCCAGGTCCACCGCTGAGCACTCTGGAGACGCCCTCCCCCCCGTGTTCCCATGGAACGCTCCATCTGTCCCATCTTCTCAGCATTCACGAGCCACCTGGTACCTTGAGGTATGCAGAAAAAACAAAGCTGTATCCGAAATGGGCCAAATCTCCCCTGAATCAAATCAGCAACTAAAGCTTTGCACAGCACTACTAGCCATAGTTTATTTCCAACATGAAAAGCAGTGGAAAAGCAGCTTTCGTGGAAAACCACAGAAATATTCACACTTTAAGAACACTGTTTTCTCTAAGAAATATATATATATATATATATATAGGCAACATTCTCAACATTGGATTTTAAAACTGTATACTTCCCTAGGCAGGATGATTTTCAAAAAGTGCAACCAAGCACTTATGAAAACCCATTATACTCTCCCTGAAAACTCAGGCTACATCCTTAGGTGCTAAATATAGAAAGAGCAATCTACTTTTAACCTCTCACTTCTAAAACCTTGGATATCTAGTTCGGGTGGGCCATAGCTGTGAAACACACATCCAGTTCTCATTTAAGATCTCAGAACTGTGCAGAGCTAGGGTTTTGTTTTAGAGATAGACTGAGATAAATATAATTTTTATTTCTACATACTAGCACAAGAGTATTTACTTTTTAGGATATATTCCAAATTAAGCAAATCAGTATGCTAAAATTTCCTAAAGATAAGTTGTACTTCTCGGCATGAATAAACTCAGCATATTGTATAGTCTTTGGAAAGTTCTTATTTCTAAAAGAATAAGTTTTGTCTCCTTTTGAACATCATTCATAAGAAAACAACAGAATGGAAACTGTTTATATAAAGTATGGAAAGAGACTGAAATATTTTGTAATCTATGGCATACAAGCTGATAAAAAGGCAAATGATCCATATTTGAATGCATGAAAGTACATCATTACTAAGATATTTTACACCGATGACAAATGGTGATATCAACATTATATTTAAAATCTGATATAGTTACTATAGTTACATTTTAAAGTAAGGCAAAGTTATTAGTATCTTCTTGTTTTTAAAATTTATTTTCTCTGGAAATAAATTCACCTCCTGGGTACCATGGAGAACTTATATAACTCTTTTTTTAATGGTTACTGTGCTGCAGTACTGAATACTAGAACATACTTTCCTTTCTGAAGCAATAGTTAGCAGTGCTGATGTTCACACTACTGCTCCTTATTATAACATTAAAAAGACTTTCTGTTTTAATTCACAGAAAAGCATAAGAAAAATCTCTGACGTGTTTAGGCTGGTTACCTGACAGACAGCATTCATGTACTGCATGTAGTTTCCTCTGTTGACATCATACACAAACAGTAGAACCCTCTGTGCACAAAATGTGGCCAAAATATTAAAAATATTTATTAAATTAAATGCTATTGCACAATAACACACAACTAAGGAAATAATGCAGCAGTTTAGATCACTTGAGGGCTTGAAAAAAACAAGGTTAGTTTAACTGATGTCATACTGTTCTATACATATATTCACTTAGTGCTGCAGTGGTTCAGTCACCTTTAGAAACACTGAGTTCTGTGTGTAATGTTTACTTATACAAAATCTCACTATGTGGTAAAGCAGTATTACAAGTGCTACAGCAACTGAATGAAACACTCATTCTGGATGTACAGTTCTGACATTAAAAAGTGTTTTCATCTTCTTACACTTTTTTCATAATTAACAAAGCTGTGAGTTTCAACACGAGACTTTCCCTTGGTCATCATTGCCCTGATTAGATTTGATTATGAAATTATGATACAGAAATCCTGAAGTTTCCATGACTACAGACTGATACCACAAACCAAGACAAACACCTCTTATTTCATGCATATATAGAATGATACACAATGCAGTTTAAGTTCTGATCAGGGCCCTTCACAAAGTAATAAATATTGCAGGATAAAGGTAGAGGTAACAATGCAGAAGAACTTTATTAATCAATAACTTCACAGTAGCAAAGCCAACATAGAAAATATTATTCAGGTACTTCATTTGATTACAACATAGAGAATGCTTATATAAAACAAAAATGAAAAAGACACAAATTCTGCCGTGAATATGTGGCTATGGTTCTCAAAGCACATGTGTTTCTGGCAATACTCAAGTGTTTCTGTTCTTGATGAGGAAAATTGGAACTCGTCAGGATCTTCTTGGCAATCAAAAGACTTCAGACTTTTGAATGAACAAAGTAATCCTCTGTAAAACTAAATTAGAACAAATGAACCACTACCCTGACATAAGCTCAATCTCTTGAAATAGATCAACTAGCTCTCACTCGTAGGCCTAAAAAGTAGCTCTGTATATCCAAGCTACAAATCACACAATGCATAAGCAAGCTTCTCTTTCAAGAATAATCCCTTATGCTGGCTTTGATAAACAGGAACAATCTTTTTTTAGCTATCTTATTTCATTTTCTTCACTGAATATAAATGACACCATCATAGTACATTGATAATTATTTATTTTGTCCAGGTGGAGTAAGACAACACTATGGTTACAAATTTGAAGTTATACCTGGCATATCACAAAAATTTGATGCAAACAAGCATTTACCATATCTAGGAGACTACAGATAACCATTAACAACCTGTATTCAGTAAAATGGCACCTTAGTTAATGTATTGATTGAAAATTGTTGGGGGGGGTTGACAGTATTGTATACTTAAAATTCCTAGAAACTATTTACAAACAATATATTAGTCCTTTCACTCCTCATCTTTGAAGCAAAATGGAAATAAGTCATGCAAGTCATGACATTTAAGTTAAAACTGAAAAAGTTATTCTTGTTGTACACAAACTGAAAATGACTTTGGGGAATCATATACACTAGAGTGCTAATCTTAACATTATTGACACTAAAAAAGTACAGCACAAAATGGAAGATTTTGAATCACATTTTGCAGAGTACTCTCAAAGGCCAAGGACAGAAATTACACATAATTTGGCTAGGGACAGACATTACAGATAAACCGGTTTTAAGTGATCAGAAACTGGTTTAAACCTGTAACAGAACAGATGTCCAGTGCACATAAAACCATTTGAAAATGGCCGAAACCAGTTTGAGATAAGCCTGGCTGAATGTAGCATCAGACTTAACTGATTTGGATCAAACTGGTTTATGCAATGTCCATCCCAGACCCCTTGCTGGTTTAAGATAAACCAGACACTCCCAGCATCCTGGCATGCTCTCTGCTTCACAGCAGGGCTGGCCCCTCCCCTCTGCTCCCTGAGTACAGCTCCTCCAGCACAAACTTGCAGACACAGCAGGGTCTGCTGACTTCCCCCCCTGCCCTACCCTCTCCCCTCACTGCTCCAGCAAAAAATCCCCCCTCTTTCCCTCCCATCTCCCACAGCATGGCTCCCAGCCCCATGGACACTAGGTATGTGGTTAGTGCTAGCTAATGTTGAGAAGTGCCTGTGTGTGTGCATCTCCAATTTCATTGCAGCAAGCATGCAGACAGAACAGGGCTTTTGGAGCTAATCAACAGGTCACCTCAGTAAGTTAAGAAGAGTTTGAAGTAATGGGGACGAGGCTTTTGTTTTGCTAATCGAGTGATAAAAGCTCTCAACTCCAGCCTACCTTGCTCACCGGTCAGTTTGCTGCAGACAGTCTGACAAGCAGGGAGGGAGACTGAAAAGCTCCATATATCATCAACAGATACATACACTGCACACACATTCCTTGCCTCAGAGTGCTAGCAAGGGTTTGGGGGCTGACAACTCTCCCACTCCATGAGCAGCCACCGGAGAAAAACCTAGAATGGTGCAGGCAGACCTCCCTAATGAGAAAGTCCTGCTGGGGCCTGGCCATGCTCCACTCAGCTCAACTCTGTGCAAGGGAAGGGAGGGCTGCTCTAGCACACCCCCCCCCCAGCTTCTAGCCTGAGCCACTGCAGGCATATGCCTGAATTTCTTCAGTCCAGAGAATGTCTATCCAGTTTCCAACTAGTTCAGCCTAGCCAGGTTAGACTAACCTGCAAAGGTTGAATCAATTCAGGTTCAGGCTTTTTGAAAGTCTGTCCCTAATGTATACGTGATCAGAAACTGATTCAGATCAAGACAACAAGTAATTTCCTGTTAGTTAAAAGATGCAGAATTCAAAAAAAGGACAAACTAATTTGCTTAATACGAAAGATTCCCAAACTCATCACAAGGACACGTCATTCAAGCAAGGCTGCTACCCTTGCCTATTCTTAAAGCTGCTATAACACTTCATGTTGTAAACTATTGTTATAA
Source organism: Crocodylus siamensis (assembly GCF_052110815.1). Classification (NCBI taxonomy): domain Eukaryota; kingdom Metazoa; phylum Chordata; order Crocodylia; family Crocodylidae; genus Crocodylus; species Crocodylus siamensis. The sequence goes on along the minus strand of NC_143397.1, from coordinate 73,235,172 downwards.
GTTATTTATAAAACTTTATTAAATTTTTACTGCTTGGGTTCATGCTGGTTCTCTCCATCACACTGCATGGTGCTTTTTGGGAAAATTTCAGCCAGAATAGATTCAGCTGCCCGAAAATGAGGAATAGGAAAAAATCTTTCGTTTTACCTACATTCGAGCATTGAGACTTCTTCACTGGAATATGTTAGCAAACCTAAGCTTGGCGTGGCCACTTGAAATCTGGCAGCATTTAGCCTTTGTGTCAGACATTTTTTTTTCTCGCCTCTGAGTTGTCAAAATCCTCTGGAAAGCGGCAGCAACTAAATTCCTCCAAAATTATGTTGTATTCTACAGCTGAGCAGGAATTTTCCTGCACTTGTACTTCTGCCTAATTTCACCACGATGGAATGAAAACAGGTATCAGAATCTGTTCTCCATGCTTTCAGTGATGATCCTTGCTAAATCCATGGTCAGAGGAGAAGCACAACATTTAGGAATACATTAAAAATACAGCAACTATTTTCTTTTCACAGCAAAGCTTGTACTGCATATATGTGTGTATATTATCCAAACAAGGATTAGAATGCCAGGTGATTTCTGTTTAACTTGGAAAAAACATTGTTAAACATGAAGTATTAAACATTTACATAGAAAAGTTGTTTTCAGGGACTTTATAGTATGTAACTGGGGAGGTAAATTTTATCCCTGCAATTTTCCCTTCATGACTTAGATGTTTACCATCTGCCTTAATAAATATTCATATTTATGGGAGATCACTATAAGAGGAAATTACATGCAGATTTGACTGAATGCTCTCTCAGAAGATATCACTAGATGCAGGGTCTTGTGAAGAGGTCTACAGGTTCTCAAAAAACAGGTGTATTAAAATGTTCCTACTATGAAAATAATTTCTCTAATACATTTTCTATTAAATGAAAAATCAGTATAAATATTTTACAGACTAAACAGAATGGGAATATTAGGAAAATATCAAGGGAGTAATTCAGCCTTGGGATGAGAAACCAGGGCTTCTGTTGACTTTATTTCTAACTATTTAAAAATATATATGTACATACCAATGGTCAGTTGCATTCTACTATGTAAATAATACACTTTTTTGTGTACCCAGTTACATATTTCAAAGCTTATTTTAAATTGTATAGACAATACACAAGAAAGGTGGTTAAATAGCTTTTTGGTAAATAAAGCTATCTAGTCTGGTTACCTACACACATACATATAGTCAAATCCACACATTAAAAAATAATTAGACTTGAATCAATTTAAAAAACAGAAATAATTCATCATTATAGTTAAACCACCACTCATGGCTTTCAATGAACTTAACAAAATCTCCTCCCATCCCAAACATTTTTATTATGTCACCCATCTCCTTGAGTCCTTTCACTGTTTCCTTTCCCCTTTCACATAAAATTCTCACATCTTCAAAACTATTTTCTTTTACTTCTCCAGGCCTGAAGTTCAGACCTTCAAAGAATCAGGCTTTGCTCCCATCTGAAGTCCATGCCATTAAAAATAGTTGATTCTTGACATTACATAACTTCCTATAGTAAGTATTGTTGCATGGTAATTAAAGCAGATTGGGCATCCAGACCAATAGCTATTCTTATGGGTCATTTCTGATAGATATGTTTTTGTGGTTGTTAGAACTTGTTATCACAGCAGGCGCAGGCAATTATTTTGGGCAGAGGGCTTACTGAGTTTTGGCAAGCCATCGAGGGCTGCATGATAGGCAGCCAAGGGCAGATAAATATTAATTTTCTAAAATTTTTAGGGGCCCCGCAGGCTGGATAGAATGGCCTGGCAGGCCGCATCCAGCCCCCGGGCAGCATTTTGCCCACCCCTGCATCACAGTAACATGAAAGGGTACAATTGCTACCTAGGGGCGTTTTGAAATTTACATATGAAGTCATTGGCCGGTATAATGGGAAAATGGTTAAAACATGGGAGTTTGGTAAGTAAGCATGAAGAGTGAGTATCGTGGTGGATTTTTTTTTAAGTAACAGGATTCTAAAGGCTAATGTGCCCTCAGAAAGTACAAATTCATTCAGTAGAAGTCATTTCCCAGTTCTGATGTTTCACGATTTTGGCTCAAAATAGGGACAGTCAAATTTGTGTTGCCAAACAAATGTTTTTCCATTCCTAATACAACCCACATAGAATTAAAGTAACAATTTAGGATATAGGTATAAAAAGACGGTATTACAGCAATTAGGCTTTTTTATGTTGACTCCAAACCATAAAAAAGAAGTTACAGCGACTGATGGCACATATTTAAAAGGATTAAATTCTAACCAGTCAGTAAAAAAAAAAACAAACAAACAAGACACTGATAGCCTGCAGATTTAAAACTTACCTTCTGGAAGCAATTACAGCACTAATAGATGAAGAGTACTTTTCAGATGCAGACTCTCCAGTCCCCAATATGCATTTTTAAACAAAGTAGAAATAGATCAGACTGTCACTTCTTAACATGGTTCTCTCTTTGAAGTCATACTTTTCCGAAATCATCATGTTAAACTGAAGTTTTACAAAATGACAGACTAGTTTAAGTTAACCAGGAAAAAATTCAAATCCTTTTCATGAACAAAGTGCTAAGTAAGGTTAAACTATGCTCCATCCAAGAAGAGTTTGCCAGAAAAGAGAAAACTAGCAGAATATATTAACATATTCGCAGAATTATCATATAGTAACCAGATGTACAGAACCTATCAGGGCTTCAGAAACACAACCATGTCCATATGCAGCAACACTGATAAACTTCAGTTACAGCAAATTCCACTCTCACAGATGAATTTTGCAAAGCTATCCACTGTGATGCTTATAAAGCCACAACACTGCACCACTAGGAAAGTGATTTAGCAAGGCTGTATCTTCAGGAATGTCAACTTTTGAAATTTCTCAAGAGGACATGATTTTGGATGGCATTTCTTCCATTCTTACCAGCTGCCCTGAAATTTCACCCCTCACAGATAGAACCTTTTCCTGAATGTCTGTGTCTTTAAGAGGAGGCTAGATGAACACCTTGCTGGGGTCATTTGATCCCGGTACTCTTTCCTGCCATGGCAGGGGGTCAGACTCGATGATCTGCTCAGGTCCCTTCCGACCCTAGAAACTATGAAATCAGGTGATGAGGACAACTTCTAATACTCAGTACAAGTGAGTATTCTTTTTTTTACTTCACTTGCTCACCCCTCTTCCCAAGTAGAATCCCATGACAGAAAGAACACATGGCCCAAGATCTCATCATGTTTTGTCCTGCATCTCCTATAGCATTTTAACAACATACAGGGTTTGCTATGGTGCAGTATATATTGGGATAGATGGTTACAGCATCTATGCTGTACTACACCTCAAGCGTTCTCCACGGTTCAGATAAAATCAATTTGTTCACAGATGTTTTTATAACATTGGTAGGAAGAAAGAGCAAGTCTGAACACAACTGAACCATATTTTTCAAAAGACATGGTATTCAGTGTAACATGAAAGGCAAAGGAATTTCATCCACTTATATAGTGAAATAAGAGTAAATTTAACTGGTGTCTTTCTCATACATGTATAACTGAACTCACCTTAATTTAAGAAGGTCAATTAGCCTGTGCAAAATAATGTGCTGCCACAGCCAGACTGTTTCTGGTACCTGTGTGAGCTTGTTTAAAACTAGCTGGGTATCTGCACTACAAGGCAGTCTGCTACTTAGGCCACTGACAGACAGATGTTAAAATGAAAGCATAAGATCAGATACATGAGTTCAACTATCGAGCACGGCAAGACGCACAACTGCGGAACTGAGCATCAGATTCCATTGCACTATACTGCTAGATCTGAAGCTCCCTGTGGACATAATTCAAGGCTCCCACTGCACAGGCAAGTAGCAAGCTTGGCTCCCTGAACTCACTCGGCAGGAAGCCTCAATCAGCTGACCTCGGCTCCCAGGCAAGGGAGTGAAGGGGAGCCTTTCTTTGACTGGAAGCTCCAGTCAGCTGATTAGGGCTCCCAGCTGAGGTGAGGGGGATAATGGGGGGGGAGGGGGAGGAGATGCAAAGGAGAACATTGGCTCCATGCACTCCCCTGGCTGGGAGCTCTGATCAACTGACCAGGGCTCCCAGCCAGGGGAGTGCATAGAGCCCTCCAATACTCTCCCATGGCTGGGAGCCCTGGTCTGCTGACCAAAGCTCCCAGCCTCTGGAACACATGGGAGGCTGGGAGCACTAACCACATATTCAATTAAAAGCAAGCTAAGAACCAGATAGGATACCAATATATACAAGATGGGAACCAGCCACAAAGTTATTACACAGATTCTGTGTAATAACTGTGTGGCATATTCCTCCTTTTATCATACCATTAACTGAATGAACGAGTGTGGCCAGTTCATTACCTAAATCATGATTAAGCATTAAACGGGTCTGAAGTATAACATCCGTCAGGGACCTTGGACATACTCTAAGCAATCAAAGTTTCAGCAGGATAGGGACTTCTATTGCTTAAATATTGTAGTACATTGTAACTCAATGACTGCATGTAACAATGAAAAAGGACTAGCTTAATTGTGAAGCTGTACTAGAAAATGACCAACTCTACTGAACATTCCATCTGCAGTAGGTTAAGTAGTCAGAATATTTATTTAACTAAAAGAATGAATACTACATTTCAATTTTATCAAAGACAGAAGACTTTAAGAAAAACTAACAGAATCACAAAAATTACAGTATTCATAGATTCATAGATGCTAGGGTGGGAAGGGACCTCAATAGATCATCGAGTCCGACCCCCTGTATTGTTCTTAATTGTAACAAAATTATTTTCTGATTGGCTGAAAGCAGAGAATAAATCTATTTCTTTAACCCAGTTAGAGCAGAGAATTTAAATAGGATACACAAAGAGTAATTGCAACTGAACTGTAGCACACAATCAAGACAACAGCATCGTTCTTGCGATAAAAATAAAACAGCATTAGGATTTCAACCAATATAGGAGAGCTTTTATTTTTGGAAAGACATCTTAGATCTGCCTTAAAGTTTTTTGGGGGTTTTTTGCAAAAAATGTCCTCATTACTTTTGCATTTGTATAGCAATGGGATCCCTCCCCCCATTATACCAGCAAAATGACTCTGTCTTCTACAAATACTATCACTAGAAAGAATAAGGTGGCATTTAAAAATACACTGAGAAAAACTCCTCATCTTGTGAAAAAAACTGTTTTCAGCAGTAAAACAAACCAAATATACTGAGTGAGGCCTATTGATTATGGAATGAAAAATGTAATGAGAAAAGATAGACTAGCCAAATGTTAAGGTAGAAAGTGAATCAGTAAATGCACTGTTCCTCTCTGTATACACACATTTTAATAGTCATGAGTTTACATGGTTTATAGAATCAAAAAATGAAAAAAAAAAATCTGTCAGTTGCTTTCCAGTATATATCAAACCTCCACAAACATTGCTTACTCCTTCTTGTTCAATCAGTCAGAAAGGCAATCAGGAGAGAAACATTTTGGCAAGCAGTTCTCTATTTTTTGGCTCCTAACAGACTGTGCTCCACAAAAAAAAACACCCCACCCAAACTGCAAGGAAACGTATATGCCCACTTTGATCTATTTATTGAACAGCAGCCTGCATCTAGGATCTATAATAACTCTACTGCATACTGGAAAGCAAGAAAGCAAGATTAAAAATATACAGAAAATGCAGACATTGAGGGTGTCTTTACATGCGCTCTAGGTGGGAGGGGATGCAATTTATTTAACAGCAGCTCTCGGGAGTAGCTGTCAGGCACCTATATAGATACCCTGAATTTCTTTATAAAATCTCATTTAGGGTACAATTCTGGAAAATATTGCCCTTTACTCTATGGAAAGATAACCATAAAGGAAGGGTGAATAGTTTATATCAGTTATTTTCAACATGGGTTACCATGAGATTCTTTCAAGGGTAGATGGTTGCATATCTCACAGCACATGTGATTCACAAGATAAACTAAGATATTAAAAACAGGAATCCATCATGTTAAAAAGAAGCCACAATTCAGAATTTCTGAATGCTTTGCAACAGAAGAATTGTTCTATTATTGTTATAGTATAGTCAAAAAATGAAATGAAAGCCAACTTCTGGCATTTTTATGGGTACCTTGAGTCAGAAAAGCTTGAGAACCACTGCATTAAGTTCTCATAGCAGAATAAGTACCTTCACCCACCATCACTGATGGAAGAGAGCAGCTCTCAAGCATGCTAGGACCTCTCTGTATTGGCTGGGGTAGTGCCAAACACAAATGTTAACACGTCAATAGAAAATGGACAGTTCAGAGCTCTTTCCCTAGCCTCTAAGTATGAATAAAATGTGGACAGGCAAAGGTTGCACAGACTTTGGTTGCTAGGCCTCTGAAGGAAGAAAAAATGGGGAAAATGTAGACATTGGGGTGAGGGGGAAAAGAGAATGGAAATTTAAGGCTATATACAGGTATTCTACTGGGAAAAATCACTGCTGTCTTGATAGAAACTACAAGGTTAGTTACAAGTTTTGAAGATTCATTCAAATTTTCCTAGGAAAAACATGCCTCCTCCAGGAGAAAGATGTTCCAGGTATCAACCCAGAAGATACTCTCTGCAAGACAGACTCACAAAAATGATTGCCTGAATGCTCCCCAGCTGGTCTGATCTGGGAAGAGAATGTAGCAGCAGGGCAATGGTTCAGACTTCCAATGGGAAGGTAGCTTTCCCCCCCAGATCCACTCCCCTCCCCTCTTAGGCTAGTCTATGGCTAGAGGCAGGGCCATCCCTGGGGGGGGGAAGGGGGGGGCGTGAATCGGTGTGACCACCCTGGGCCCAGCCATGGCCACTGTGTGCCAGCTGCTCATCCCATACCGGCCACTCACACCCCTCCCCCCCGCTCCATGCTCCAGCCACTTGCTACCCGCTGGCTCCGCACAGGCTAATATGCCCTGGGACCTGTACACCCGTAAGGACAGCTCTGGGGAGAGGAGTGAAGGGATGGGAAAATATTTCTTTCCCCACTCCCCAGACCTGGATATCAATGGTTTGGGGAAGCGCAGGAAGTTTTTTTTTACCTCTCTACTCCCCTCCTGGACAGGAAGGATGAAGCAACCAATGCTCCCCCCTGGAACAGGAAAAGTGAAGAAGCCTCTTCCTTCCCCAAACCAGGATCACCTTTGGTCTTAGGAAAACACAAAGAAGAGAAGAGAAGGGGCAACTGAAGGCTGAATCCCTGTATTGTTCTCTCTCCCAGAACTATTTCGAGCAGTGTAAATTTCTACTGTTAAAAATTAATGCCTGTTTGTGGCTTAAGTGTTTTGAAAAGACCCATCTACAAAGATGTTTTACTTTTTGGTCACCTGATAGATTTCTCAATCCAGAGGCACTGTGCTTTTGCTTGCTGGTTCCTACTCCCTGCTGCTGCTATGGCCAATCCACAAGGACCAGCATATGACCTTGGGACAGGAGAGGTCTGAAATTCACTGGATTTAGAGCAATGAACTGGATTACACCATACTGGAGCAAGAGGCAGAACTCTTTTTTCCTATCTGATCTCTGCTGCTTGCTTTAGCTGCATGAATCTGAACCTAGGTGAGGCAAGACAGTGCAAGGGAACATAACAAAGAAGGCTTCTCGGTTACTCTATTGCTGCAACCTTCATGAAGAGCACAGCACAAAAAACTACAGAGAAGAACTGGGAGGTATAGCCAACAAAAATCTTCTCATATTCAGAATGCCTCCTGTTTTGAAAATGTTCTTACTACTCCAGCCTCTGTACCACCTACAGGAGTTAATACCACACATGGCAGCAGATATACTCAAAAGCTAAAGGTTTTAGAAGGATCTAAACTTTGACTTTGGGGCACAAGTCATACTGATTTTTGATTGCCATGTACATCTGAATTCATTAAGATGCTTTGAAAAAAAAAAATATTCCCGCCCCCAAAGTGTGTAAAAACACAGCTGATGCATTAAAACAAAAAAATTCTCACCCATGCATGTAACCAGTTACATCTATACAATCAAGTAAAGTATTTAAAAACTCAGTAGAATGAATTCCATCATGCAATGTTAATATTATGCCAAAATAAAATAAACTGAACAAGTTTATATTTAATAGTCATAAAACTGAAGCAAGTGGTCATGAAAAATTGACTTAATTATGAATTCATTCTAATGACTTTAATACAACTTTTAATGACAACAGCTGCTAAAAAGTCAGTTGGTTCTTGTTAGATGTGTTAAAGTTCAGGAAAAAACCTTCATGACTCCCTCAAATGATCATTATAATAAAAATAAGTTATTACAAGAAAGTTAATGCCTAAAAACAATTGAGCACTTTATTTAAATATTTGTAACCATAAGTTGGGAACGGTTTCTTCTGAAAAGAAAGACACAAATATACTGTTCTATAAAATGAGATATACAGCTCTAGCACAACCTTTTAAAATACATTAAAAGAGTACCACCAAGCAAGGCAAAAAAATGTAAAATGACGATCAAGGGAAAACAAGAAATGTAATTTTGAAACTTTACAAAAAGAAACTTTTCTATGAGTCATTATTACTTTTCCTATCTAGAGAGCAGATGGTCATATTTAATGTGCAAGACAGTACATCCACGCACATTATAGGGCAGTTGTCTCCAACCTTTTTCAGTAGGAGGTCACCTTTGGCATTTTAAAGCAACCCAAGACATACTGTGCACCGCCACCCCCTCCCACCGCCTCCCACCCAGTAAGTAAGTCTGTGGGGACAGAAGTGGGGGTGCAGATTGAGGCAGAGGAAGAAAAATTATTTGGGGGTATGCCTCTCCAGCAGGTAAGTCCCACCCAGCCAGGGCCCCACTCAACTTACCCTTGCTCCTGCCTCTGCAGCACTGTCCCTCAACGCGGGGGCCTTGATCTAGCCCCCACCTCTTCCCTCCCCCACAGACTGACCTGCTGGGATGGGGCATGCACATGCATGCATGCAGGCACTCAATCCCCCACCCCAGCCTAGGATCGACTCCAAAAGGCTTCCAGATCTATCACAAAAGGCTCCAACATCTGCCAATGGATCGAGATCCACTGGTGAGTGACCACTGTTACAGGGATCTATAGGAAACAGTTGACAGAGTCTGATGAAAGCTGGGTAGATTTAGCAGTGTTGTTTTCAGTGGAGACTTGTCAATGAAATATTCAGAACTCACATATTTATATATATTTTATATTTATGCTTTATACTTTCAACAGGGACAGTTAATTGACCTATGCTTTTTGTGAATGCTGCTAATATACAAACCAATTCAACAATGGGGGAAAAAAAACTTTATTGTGTAAGTCAACAAATATGTCATAAACATATATTATATATCCCACCTCAGTGTTTGAGCTGGAGGAACCAAAGAACAGTATGCTTCAACTATCTTTCAAATTGTTTCAGAATACACCAATGAGATAGGCATTATATTTAACCATTGAGAGGTAAAGCATTAAGAGCTATATCCTTTTAGAAGCAACTTCCACCCAGCTTACAGCACTGACCTCAATGAATTCCACAGCTAACCCCTTGAGCTTCCAATGTCTTAGCAGACATGAAATATAGATTTCTGAACTATGAACCTTTATATAGATTAATAAACCATTTTCTAAAACAGTGAGGCATGATACAGTGTTTTGGCACTATATCAGGGATCGGTTACATGCCTTCCAATTACAGTCTAAGTACAGATAGCACTTGAAGTATAGTGCTTTACTCAAAGCACTCTAGATTAAGTCAGGATTGAATAGAACACACGTGCACTGTTTGGTAGAGTGGAGGCTTGAAGCCTGCCTGGAGTGGCTGAAGCCAGGCCAGCAGGCTGGAGGTGCTCCCACACACCTCTGAAGAGGCTGTGGGAAAATGCTGAGGCCAGCTGAGTAGCCAGCCCCCCACCCCTCCCAGATTGACCAGCATGGCCTTTTCACCAACCCCCCTGATAGCTGGCTGCTGTCAGCAGCCTTCCCTCCAAGATGTGTGGTGTGTGTGGCCATGCAGGTGCACCTGGCAGTGTGGCATGAGTGTGCCTGTGAGGCCATGCTTACCACACAGCTTAGAGGGAATGCTGGCTGTCAGCACCAGCAGCTGGGGAGTAGAGCAGTGAATCCTCCTGCTACATGCACCTTCTTCAGCTTGCAAGCTCAGCTCTTGGGGGGAGGGGGGGGAGCCTGGGCTGTCTCTGCTTAGCAGAGAGACTCTATTCCTTTCCCCAACCCCATGCCACTCTTCTGGGTGTGGTGATAAGTGGCACAGCAGCTAGGAGAATGGGACCTCTCCGTTGTGCTGATTCCCCCCTTCCCAAAACTTGGAAGCATGGGTCTTGGTGGGTCCCAGGCCAGGTCCATGTAGCAGAGAGGCTCCATTCCCCCAGATGCAGCCAGGAACTGCAGCTCATAGCTACACTGCTTTGCATGATGCCAGGAACTGTGGCCACATGTGGTGGGGGCAGGACTTCTCTGCTGCATGGACTAGGCCCACCCCCACCAAGACCCAGGCCCACAAGCTTGGGCAGGGGGATCTGTACAGTAGAGAGGTTCCATTAGCACAGGGAGAAGAGAGAGCCTTTTCTGTCTACTCTTTGTGATAGCCCGGGGCAGGACTGGGCTGGTGCTTGCCTGAGATAAGTACTGGCTGAGGCTAACAAGCTGCCCAGAAAGGGGCCCCTGAAATGACAGCAAATGTAACCTACCTTGACTTGGGATGGAATGTGGTATAGACATTCAATACAGTGCTCTAACCTAAAGTGCTTTAGTCTAATACCGTATCCATCCAGGGTTAACATAGAATGTAATTCATCATTTTTTAAGCATTCTCTGTGCTGTGAACATCTGTTTGATTACAGCTTTAGAGCATTTTCTGCATGCTTAATGTGCAATAAGTGTAACTTCTGTATAGGCCCACAGTTATCACGTAATTTGTCAAATGGTATATGAGGATCATTCTTACAGTCTTCTACCTATTTTAATGGATAAATTATTCTATAATTCAATATAAAACAAACCTACTGAATTGAAGCATTGGAAAGAATCTTCAGTCTCTAGCAGTGCCTATCTGGCTTGATAGCAAAGCACATTTTGGTTTTACAGACTTTATAGAAATATTATCTGATCAAAGTTTAACACTCTGGCAAGGTAAACAGGGAACTATTAGAGCTAGTTTGCAATGTTATGGTTATATGCTTTTTATCCCACTGCCATTATGCAGCCCATATCTATTGGCTATCTTTGACGAACAAAAATTATAGCAACACTTCTTACAAACAAGTGACTCTAGACACTAATCATTCTCTCACTGTGATTGCACAAATTCACTCCATTTTTAATAGGAAGTTGTTTTACAAAAAAGAGAAAATATTCAAGAGATTTAAAAATAAATCTCTGCATTTGCAGTTCAGAAATCAAAATAAGACGTTCTGTATGAGACATGCTCACTGACCTTCATGAGTACATTTTCTCTGATATTTTGCTTTCAAGAACATGAATTTTGGAAACAATTCTAACTTGTTGATTGTCATAAGTACTCTATTAAAACTATACTCATCTTTAATTTATAAAGATTCTTATCAATATTTTCTTTATTAATGTGTCTTTCCATCTTTATCTGTTTCTTATTTCCCCTTTACATTTTAGAAGAAAAAGTGTTACTTTTAATCCTCTACAATCAAAGTACAAAATAGAACATACATTTAAAGCTCTAATAACAATTTGAAAAGTCATTGTTTTCCTTAACTATATAAAAGATCACCTGGTTGACAACTTAAATGATCAAAGTGCCATAAAAACTGCATCTCAGAAGATGATCAAAGAAGAATATAAATGACAGTTAGCTAAAGGAAGTAAACTACTAATAAAACAATTAAAATAACAAAATAAAAGTAAAACTTGGAGAAAAAAAAACTTTAGGAGAAGCAGAGTTTTATTTTTTAAATTGAGATAAAAATGGCAATTACTGCTAAAATAACTTTTCATAACAAATGAGAAACAGGGGAACAACAAAAAAGAGTAGGAGAGGAAACTTACAAGGCAAAAGATTCAAGTTTAGATTTAGGGCCAGATATACAGAGAAACATGGATGGCATCTTCATCTTGCATGTGGGACATCTGGGTTCTGTTTCCAGGACTGTTTATGCACTGCAAAGATAGCAGTTATTAGCTAAAAATATATTAACACTTTTGGGAGCAGGGAGCATAACCTAGGACTTCTCTCTCCCAGGGAAGTGCCCTCACTGGATTACAAAGTCATCCTCCTAATTATGGTCTGTTCTCTCTTATCAGCCCCCTGAATCTTAAATCCTTATAAGCACAACAGGAGGGGTGGAGAGTACACACTGGCCTTGCAGTTAGATTGGCCTACTTTAGGCTGACGAGTGCATAGAACCCATATTACCAAGTTGATGTGTGCTCCAAACGTCAAGGCTGTTATAAAAGATCCATCACCTTCTCACGCGCCTCTGACATCGTTTTTGAATGAAAGGGACAACCAGGATTTGTTTTGTTTTTGGCTTCATCTCAAATAGGCTGAGTCGCAAGAAAAGCATAAAAATATTCAGCTCTGCCAAAATGGGGGCAACTCTGGGACATGATACCAATACTCTAGACTCTTAGGCTAGGGACAGAAGTTACATGTTTAACCAGTTTTAAGTGACCAGAAACCGGTTTAAACCTGTAACAGAACAGAAGTTCAGTGCACATAAACCACTTTCAAAATGATCAAAAGTGGTTTAAGATAAACCTCATTGAATGTAGTACCAGACTTAACTGATTTAGATCAAACTGCTTTAAGGAACTTCTCTTCCAGACCCATTCCCGTTTATGTTAACTCACAGTTCCCCAGCATCCCAGGATGCTTTGCAAACCTAGGTTGGGCTATTTTGTCTGCTCTAGTAGAGCAGGGTTGGCCTAGCCCTCTGCTCTCCAGACAGAGCACTATCACTGCTCTGGCTGGCTGAGAAGGGGTTGGGACTGGGAGTGGGAGATAGAAAACCCTGCTCAGGACTGCAGCCCCTGCCAGCCTTTTCCCCACTTGGGGGCTGACCCCCTGAGGTAAAGTGGAGGAGGGACAGGGGAATTAATCCTCCCTCCCTCCTCTCTCTTGCTGGCATGGGACCCCAGCTTAGGTCTGCTTGCCAGGGGGGTGGCAGCCCGTCATGTTTTTCCCCCTCTACTTGCCACTTGAACAGTGGGGGTGGAGGCATGGCCAGATCCTGGCCCTGGCCTAGGCCCTGAGGTGAAGGGAGGAAGGGAGGTTTAATCCACCCTCCCTCCTCTCTCCCACTGACACAGGACCCCAGCCATGCAGGCCTGGGTGGTGGTTTAAACCCCTCCCCAATCATACTCATCAGTCTGCTGGTCCCTGACCACATTCCCCACTCCCTACACACACACCTCCCACTCAGCTCAATCAGGAAGAGAGAAAAAGCCTGTAGGGCTTCTCTCCTAGCTTCCCTGCCACTCCCAAAGGGAAGAGAGGGCTTGCTCTAGTGTTCCCAGCTTCTGGCCTACCCGCTGCAGGCATGTCAGTGCACTTTTGGAATCAAAAGTAAATGTCTATTCACTTTCATCTCGGTTTAATCTATGCAATTTAGACTAACCTGCAAAGATTGAATCAATTCAGGCTCAGGCCTTTTTTAACACCTGTACTTAGCCTTAGAGAACTGTATGGGCAAAATCTGTGATACTATGGACTTTTAAGCTGCCTAAGACAAGATTGTGGAGTACATTTTTTGACTCAGGTGCTTGAATTTCAACTAAACACCACTTCAGTGACTTAAATATGTTTGAAAGTCTCTGCCTTAGTTACCATTTCCTCCCAATAAGTTAATGAGAGGTAATATTTATTCTGTACCACTTTGAACAAGAGATTGACAACTGTGAGATATCCATCATCAAGCAACTCTTGAGCAACTGTAGAAGACAAAGGATCTGAATATGAAGTCTTTATTTTGTGTGGTCTAGCCATAGGTAACATATTTCTCAGATTTTTTTCTTTATTAATTGTTCTGTACATGTTTTACCAGGGGCTTTGAAAGGAAAGCATCTATTACAGAAGAGAGCAATCTATATATCTATAGCCTGAGAGCCTAGACCCAGTCAGCAGATGTGGGGCTTTGGCAGTGGGAGACTTCAACTGCAGGGACTATCAGTATGACCCCCCAGGGATGAGTGTCAGCAGTTACCAAGGCCCACCTGCCCCTGACCCAGGGTGGGTTATTTCAGCACACAGCCAAAAAAGGTTGCCTGCCCCTACTGTAGACTATAACAGAAAAAAGGGATCAATACAAATGTGAAATTCAAAGCTCAGAAATAGTGTTAGAAATTATAATCATTCTAGGACCATAATTACAAATGGAGTTCATGCCTGAAAAGTGACTAAAAATTGTATTATGGGATTTCACACATTCCCTCAATGAATTCAGAGTAAGATTTGCTAAACAATTAATTAAAAAATTAAATAAACAACATTTTACCCTTCATAATAAGGGCTGCATTTGAAAGCCAAGCAGTGCTTTCTAAGTGGCTCCTTCACTGTGGTGCAAAGTAATCCTGGAAATTAATTAAGCATAGGGAGGTTGTAAGTCTTTAGCTGAACCAAATTGAGGCACAATGATTTCCAAGTTATTCACATACTTTTATTTGGGATGAGTTCCAAAGAAGGCATTTACTGGAATCTGCTACATAATCTAAATAGCAATACTCGTATACAGCCAAGAAGAAACTAAGATATTCTGTCCCAAGTAATATTGTAACTATGAGGCTGTAATTTATATACCTTGTTTATTAGCATAAACTACCAACTGGTATACCAGATCTACATGTAGAGGAGAACAAGTATGCTAAAAATATGATTCCCACTAGTAGCCAATTCTTATTTTGATTCACTAAGAAATTTGTAAGAAAGACTAGATGCTTTTAATCTGGGATACAGAGTTACACTAGCTGTGAACCTGTTTTTCAGAATATTGAACACCTATAATTGTAGCTGAACTCAAAGGATGTGTGTGAGTGCTTAGCACTTCTGAAGAAAAAAAAAAATCAAGCCACTGAAAGGAGAATATAAGCTTATAAGTATGAAATCAGATAATTGTAGCACACATGTGCACACTGCATTAAAATTAGTTTCAGATAGTACAATTACTTCCAGGATCCCTTACCAAATTTCTGGAGCTTCTATGATTACATTTGTTTTCTTTTCAAATGTTCTTTCTCCTCTTTGCTGCTGTGTGGAACACAGCACAGTCCAAAAGAGGACACCGACTAACAAGTTTCATATATGTAACTGTGGAATTCAGTTCACAAAAAGCCAAATCTGGGGCAAATCCATTTTAATAATCTTACATATTGTTTCTAATAGGAGGTACAACATTTTCATGGTAGTGGTGGTTCTCTTTATGCAATATCTAAAGGCGGAGAGTCCTTTAACTGATGCTACTTATTCAATTAAAACCTCATTTGCTGTCAAAGAAGCATTAAAAGCCAGGCACTAAACAACTGATCACTAACCAATATGCAATCAGGAGTTTATTACAATGTAAGTAATAGGCACAAAACAAAACAAAAACAAAAACAAACCAAAACAAGAGAGGCAGGCATTATGTTATTCAGTAAAAAATTATGTACTTATCCAATACACACACAAGTTGAACAGACGACTTTACTTTGGCACATTTTTGGATGCCCACCTTCACACACTTCAATGGGGCTTGTTTTTTTAGTGGGGTTGAGCAAGTTTGTTGAATGAGCTTTAGTTAAAGCACTGCATCGCCATTTTGGAATGCGGGATGCTGAATACATGTAATGCTGCAGTGTTTTAACAGGAGAGGCTCTGCAGGAGCTCCCTATCCCAAAGCACATCCATAGACACCCAATTATTTCTACCATAGCTCCAGTACTCAGAGTAGACCCTCTACAGCCTGCTCCAGGACTTACTTCAATCCTGAATCCTCTCCCTGCACCCACACATGTGACAGGTTGCTGGAGAAATCTCATAAAGACTCCTGGCCTCCTCCACTTTTCAGATCCACCCAATCAAACAAGGTCTCATTTACCTCTGGTGTCTTGTCCTTTTTGCCTGTACGGGACACTAACTATAAGTTATAACCATCTAAACTGTAATACTGTTACTAATAGTAAAATTTCAAGTTCTATTGCTCTCAGTCCAACTGTGTTGACATTATTAAGAAGGTGAAAAGATTCCAAACTTCTGTCAGTTTGACCCATTGAAAGAAATCCTTCCAGATCCCTGAAGTGACTGCCAAATTTTCAGTAATCTAGAATAGAATGCCCTAAACTTTGGGAAGGGGCATTCTAAAAGCTTGGTTGGTCTATTATAATTACTGTCCAACCTTTAAAAATGTGAATTTAAAGAGAAGAAGGGCCAGTACTCTTTAAAAAATAGTCATTAAAAATGAAAAACTCCTACAATTATTCTTCTTGGAATAGTTCATCAATAGACAGCTGTACAAGGGTTGGTCACACTCACTGAGAATATCATCATCTGTTCTCTTCGCAGTTGCCTGCAAATATTTGGTGTTGAGATATAGGTGCTTTATTAAAAACAATCCCTTGCTTTTATTTTCTAGACTACATTTAAAAGGAAAATATTGTTTCAAATGCTACAGGCAGAGAAATGCGATGACCTTATTTATATCAGAAATTTGCTTTGTGCGAGAAAAATGTGATCTTATGCGAAGCTGGCCAGCAATAAGCTCCCTGCAGGCTGGGGAAAGTAAATTCTGGTGAATGAAAGTTAAAAAAAAAAAAAGTGTTTCTGGTTAATAAAACTTGTTTTGTTAAAAAAAAAAAAAAAAAAAAAAAAATGAAGAAAGTTTCAAAATGAAAAGTTTCCTCCCTTCCCCCACCAAATTGAACACTTACAGTCTGAAAGGGCTTTGTGGGAATGCGAAATGGACAAAAAGTCACATCAAACAATTCAATTAAAATGAAATATTCATAGAAAACTTTACGGCTGGATACAGGCATTTGGGGAGGTAGGGGGAAGGAGGGTTAGATCAAGTTAAAAATGGCCACCAGATCTACAGTAAATTATGATGGGGGGCTAGCAGGGGTCATTAGGCAGATTGGGGGCAAGCAGGCTCAGGGGAGCTAGCAAGGTCTGCAGGGGCAATCAGGGAAATTTGGGGGACAGGCAGCATCTGTTGAAGGTATTGGGGGGCCAAGTGGGGTCCATGGTGGGGAACTAGAAGAACTGGAGGGACAAGCAGGGTCTGTGCAGTAGCATGGGGGGGAAAGAGGAGAGCAGATGGTGTCCAAGAGGGTTTGGGGAGTTCATGGGGAGGGGAGGGGTTGGGGAGGGATCTGGGGAGTTCATGGGGTGTGCAGGGGGGTTGGGGAAATGGGGCACTCTATCCCCCACTCCCCAGAACCAGTGGCTATTTTTAGCTCCCTGACACCCCTCCAGGGCAAAGAATTCTCTGATTCCCTCCTGCCCCTCCCTTCACCAGGACTTATTTGGCTCCTGGCATCAGTGAACATTGATAAAACTGACATCAGGAGCAGCTTGCAGGGTGGAGATTTTGTGAACTGGAGGAGGGATGCTGAATGGTCTGTGGGGAGTGGGGGTAGCTACGTGGGAGTGGGGTGAGGGGCCAGGGGCACAGGTAGGAAAAGCACAGCCCTGGGGCTAGGGATAGCAGCTAGGCATCCATAGCCCTGGGGCTGAGTTAAAACCTGTACATAAGTTTAGGAAAGTTAGATTCAGCTAAAAGTAAGTAATTCATCCAACGCAATCTAAATTAGACTACCTCTGAGGTAGGATTAACTTAGATTGGGCCTGCCATTTTTAGACCCATCTAACCTTTCCAAAACTTCTGTATGGTTCACACTTAGATTGACTTAACTAGGGCTCAGAAGGTATAAGGTCCACACCTGGGTGAACTAAGTAATATTGGGTGGCCATTTTAACAGTAACTAACCTCGCCAAATGTCTGTATGTACACTTGGTGTTAGCTATTGGTAGAAGAAGCTAGACTGAAAGAGTATGCTCAGCTCTAGGCAACATTGACTTTCCAGTATTGTCACAATCCCCCTATTTTTAAAGCCTTTGAAGCTCCTTAGAGATGCTATTCCTTAACTTTGAATACTGCCATAGATATTGAGGTCTGTTGAAGCTGTATTTGATGATCTTCAAGGTCCCTTCTGATCCTAACATCTATGAAGCAGTCATTATAGTTGCTAAACATAAATATGAGTAGGCCTGACCCTAGTCTTACAACTAAGTCCATCCTATATATTTTTTTTGTATAGAAAAGGTACTATCATACTGTACACACAAAGTAGAAAATTATGCCCGGCCCACCACATGTAAAAGAAAACATTTTCAAGAGCTGATACGGGATAGAATGTATGCGGCATAAGATTTACATGTATGTCTCCAGT
Source organism: Crocodylus siamensis (assembly GCF_052110815.1). Taxonomy (NCBI): domain Eukaryota; kingdom Metazoa; phylum Chordata; order Crocodylia; family Crocodylidae; genus Crocodylus; species Crocodylus siamensis. The sequence continues at coordinate 73,216,769 of NC_143397.1, read as the reverse complement.
TATCCAAAATGATTTAACATACAGGAACATCACCTACCTGTCAGAAGATGATCAATTTTGCCCTAGCTTCAACTATCACTTTACCTCCAAGTTTTCAGGTTGATGAAGTGAACCATTCCCTGTTTCCCATACATACTGAATTGATGAAACTCAGATGTCCTCTCCACAGAACAGAACTTGATCAAAATCCTCTTTCAGACTATAAAACTATACACTAGTCTACCTGCCTGTCAGACATTTATATTCTGTTTTAAAATGCTTTAATACATAAGATTAAAGTGTCCCTTTTTGAGTGGAAATCATCTACTTGGCTGCACTAGTGTGACCCATGGTTAATGAATCATGCTGAACTTAGGCCCCACAAGGCTATACCCTCCTGCCATGCTAAGAGCATGGACAGCCCTCCTGCCTTCTCACCGCTATGCACAGAAAGGCAGGCCTCCCCTCCTTTACACATGCATGTGCAAAGGCAGCCACCATCTCAGTTCTTTCACTGCACCATGCCACAGGCTACAACACAACCCCCTGGGGCAGAAGTAGGAAGCAAAAGCCAAGGAAATAGGGGGAGCCTAGGGACTCCAGCTATAGCAGCAGCCACAGTGATGGGGGGATGGGGGGACCAGCAGCAAGGCAGAAGCCTAGGGACTGCACATCAACTTCTCCCAAACTGCATGTGGTCTATGGCCACCAGTTATACAGTCCGGCATTCCTAAAAATATTCCTAGGCTATTTCCTAGTGTTACACTATGAAAACAGGACCAACTTGGAATCACCTATGGAAGCAAGTGACTACTATGTTGCTCAAACTTGGGTGTAAGAAATCTTGAAGCTCCCCATTTCTTTCTTTCAAAGCAGTATGTATAACCAAGTTATAAGTAAATCCACAATGCTTTGAGAAAGGAAGTTTCCACAGCTAGTGTGTGGCAAGTAACAAAAACTAAAACCTAGAAGTTATTCTGGCAATACTCAAATGAAATGCCTATATTAGAGTAATGCTTCACATTTAGTAATGAATAGGTCTAATGATATGTAACTAAAAATATATAACTGCTTAACTGAATGATATAAAATAATAGATAACACATGTTATATACAATAGATTTGGCCTGTAGATAGACTTGGCCCTCCCTACATATCTCTACCTTAGCCTGATAATAGACTTGGCCCTTCCTAAATATCCCTATCTATATAAATAATAGATAAGTAATATGGTAATTAAGCAGCAATGAGTAATCATTAGTAAAGTGAATTGACACAATATAATATACAGTATATATGAACTACAAGATCACCTTTCCACTGAAATGGGAACAAAACTGTCAGTTGCATTATCCAGCCATATACCATACCACTATAAACTCGCTCTAAAGATTATAAAAATGAACATGTGCTGTGAGCTTAATCATCCTGACATCTGTGAGAGCTATGGAAGGGGGTTATATTTCATCAGGATGTAGCATATATGAGTCATGCAGTGTGTATGCATCCATTCCTTCTCCTTACCTACTTCTATTGGACAGAACAAAGTAAAATTGGAGGGGGGAGGAACAGACTCAACACATCTATCTGTTGATACATATTGGTTAATAGAATTACAGGACAAAAATAAATTATAATCTAGCCACAAAAGGTATGTACAAGCATACCATTTATATTAGTCTTAGCCAGGTTAGGTCAATCTATATGCCTGGTCATACAGGCTTTTACAAGACTTAAATTGCCCTAAAAATGGTGTCTGATCTAAGTTACCTCACCTCAGGAGATAAACCAACTTTAAATGGGACTTTAAATGGGACATATTATTCCTGGGATGACTGGTGGAAGTCCTCCCCACAAAGTTTATGAACACTCGAAGTAAGCAATCCCTTTAAGTCTGTTAAAAAACTAAAGTAAGATCTGAACGTCATGCTAAGCTGAGGCTTACGCACAACAGGTAAAATGCACAATGCTAATGTCGACTTCACAGTGCAAGCATCCAATCTAGAATCCAATCTAGAATGGGTTAAACTGAAACTAATGAACACCTGTAGACATCCACAACATAGCCCCAGAGCTGGGAAAACCCAGCCACTTGCCTTATCTCCAAGTTATTTTAATGCCCCTCCTCCCCCCTGCCCCAACTCACCCTCCCTACCAGCCCTATCCCCAATTTACTTATCTCTAGCTGCCCAGGAGAACACCGACACACAGTAGAACCCAACTCAGGTTTAAATAGCTGAAAGTAAGCTGCCTAACCCAAACTGACCCATCTGAATGCTTGTTCACACCTGAAGTATGTTCCTTTTTGATCTCTCAAATGGAAAAGGGAAATCAGATTATTCTTCATAGCTGCATTCCAACTGAAGATCATACAAATCAAGATTGTTGCTTATGTTATATATAAATATTATGAATACGTTTTCAGTTCATATGTTTTCAGAGGAATACCGTTCTCTCTCTAGTACATGGCTCCAAAAGACAACTCTTCAACAGCATTTTGGGGTTCCTTGTTTATCATGTCTAATTGTCTCTATCAAACTTTTTCAGGTTATAGAGAAGAACAGAGTTTTTCTAACCAGTAACTCTGTTAATTTACACTGGGCTCAGATCAAACCAAATTCCTTCCTTTTTATGCATCACCACAAAGAATCTACAGGCCAAGTTATGTACTCAGATACATGTTTGAAACCTATAAAGTCTAATGAGTCTAACATTTATTTCCTGTCCACATTCCTTTCAACTATTTGAACACTTCCATCATTAACTGGCAATGACTTACAGCTCTTTGTAAATTCAGCTGATTTGATATGATCTCTTCTTAAAAAGCATAAAATTTACATTAGATAAAATGGAGACCCTACACCGAGCTAATACATACATTTAATATCTTCCCCCAAAATGTATGTTTCATTGTTATCCATCTGATTTTGAATCATTTGAAATTCTTCATCCAAGTCCACATATTATTTGCATATTTTGAGTAAGACACTTTATCAATTTATTTTTTTTTTAAATTCACTACATTTGATCTGATTCTTGTTCCTTACTCCAGCTTCTCTGCATTTTTCCTACTTTAAAAGAGGAGAAAAACAACTATAAATGGTCCTTTAGGTTGGGGATAATACCAGCTGGTACTCTGCTACCACTTATATAAAGGGTTGAAGAACTAGGTGGCCAGAATGCTTCCATCACCTCAAATGCTCATCTGTACAATTATCCTTACATGGCTATTATTTGCTCAAATAGTTTAGAGCAGTGGGGGCCAACCTTTTCATCAGGCATGCCATAAATTAGCCCAACACCATCTCTGACTGCCACCTGACACCCCCCTCCCCACTTACACCAGCTGATCTGTTGCTCTGCTTTCTGCTAGATTTGCTGATATGCTGTATGTCCCATCCCCGGTCTGCTGCATGCCACACACATGGGCTGCCTGTGCCACTTGCAGCATGTTGGCCAACCCTGATTTAGAGTATCCCTGAGCTGGCATTTATCCCTAATTTGTTCTCCCACACCTTAAGTCCTGTGTTGAGGACAACTTGGTCAGTGAAAAGGACATGGATCATTAAGCTAATTTAATTATAGAAGTTAGTAAATAGAGAAATTTGATCAAATAGCACTCAAGTTTGTATCACATTCTTTGAAAAACACTTTATTGCTAACAATTATCAACACTACTGTAACTTCTTTGTTTTTAATTTGCTGATTGCTTACTAGAGGATCAGAAAAAAGATTTATCATATGATAACAACAAAAATCATTCTACTTTCCCTTTTTATAATTTAGGCTTTTCTTCTCTTTTTCTCTCAGTCTTCTAGTAAAATCTTTTGGTACATGATTTTTCTTTAATTACATTGGGTAGTCTGGCAAGGACAGCACACAATTCCCGTATACCATTGGGCTAAGTATTACATAAATCTATACATCTGTTTGCATTCTGTTTGCTATATTTAATAAGGATTGTACAGCTTCCTAGTAGCCCATACTGTTACCTCCCAATTTTCATACCAAAAAACTAATTTTATTTAGAATAGTGAATCTCATTATTTTTGAGTCATCCTCAACTCATTCTTTATTAAACTCTATGAAGACTACTCATATACATCTCTCCCAATATCCATTAAAATGGTGTAATCATATTTGTGCTTTTGTTCATTTCTTGATTAGTACTCACCATCAACAAAATGTTTCTATTCCCCTCTTAAGCCTTTTGCTTAAAAATAATAATAATTGCTACTTTGAGTCTGCATTTAAAAAAAAAAAAAAATCAAGAGTGTAGTGCTCTTATCAATCAGTTCTTCCAATCATAGAATTACAGATTTCCACCATAAAACTATTCCTTTTCAGTATGTATTATAATTAGTTCTGTATATTTATACACATATACAGAGGATAACAACATTTTTTTAATTAATACACTTGGCTCTTTCCTTTTTTGTACAGTACACTGTCATAACCAGATTTAGCTATAAAGTGTAGTTAGTATGAACTAGTGAATTACCCATAAATGAGATGGTTAACAAGGTACAGCATACTTGCTGACATCTTAATAAAAGGTATAATTATACATTACACTGCATGCCTTTACAATACAGAAGCATATTACAGTATAACTCATAGTGGCACTTTGTAACAGACTGTCAGTATCATTTATAGTTTGGGAGGGAATTTTCCCCTCACAATTTCTAAATTTTGTCCGATTTTATTTGCACTAAATGATATTTGTTGTTTTCCAATGTTATGAGAAAGGCTATAGTGCATATTTTAAGATAAATGACTTGACAATAATTTAACTAAAAAATAAAGAGATATCCAAACACTAATAGAAATTTTGATGTGCCCCTATAACTTCTTTCATAGCACAGCCCAAATACTGGCATAAGTTAATTGAACCTGTCGGATAAAATATATAATGCTTAATGATACAGCCAGGTTTAAACAGGTTTAGTCTTTGAGTTATTCTTTATGTTCACTATCTCCTGTATAACTAATAGCCATGCTACAAATTCATAAGCATGTTAGTAAGATAAATATAAAGGCTCAACAGTTTTTAGCATAATTCTCCCTTAATAACAATCAACACCCCTTTGCTGAGGAATTACAAATACATTTAGCTTACTTTAATAATTAGAAAGTGTGATTATTTTTAACAAAAAAATAAGAAGAGTTTGCCACTCTTGTTGAAATAAATCTGTATTTCAGAGCAGCCCCTTAAGTCTTCTAGAATCAATTTATTCCTCAACTGAGTTGTCACTAGCGGTATTTAAGGAACACTAGCTGACCATTGTTATGCTACAAAACTGAAGATGTTCCTCTCTGCAGATGTCAAGTAGCATGGTAAAAACCAAATATTTATCTACCCAATCTGACAAACTACTCCACAAACATCAGTTTTAGGAGTATGGCCAATGTATAGCCTTGCTCAAACTAATTCTGTAATGGTTCTGCAATATGAACTAGGAATGTAACATGTATATCACCAACAGTATTTCAAATACAGAAAAATGAACTCAGTAACAGGCTTAAGAAGTATTAAAGCTATAAATGAATACAGATTGTCCAAATGCAAGGTGATCAATAGACGCAATAGCAGTACAAAATATAATCCTAGTTTTACGTGATATATAGAAAGGCATACAAATATGTATACTAACAAAATAGCCAAAGAGGGAGCCAACGAGAGGAGGAGGAGTTTATTCAAAGATGACTAAAGAAAGTGACAGGTATGGGCTAATAAATGGCTTGTGAAATTTAATATGGCAAAAAATGTAAAGCAACAAGGAATAGATTGAAACAAGAAACGGATTAATCTACCAGAAGCTAGGCAAGATGCAGGGACTACATCAGATGGAAATAAAATCATCAGCTCAAGGCCTGAAGACACTTAAGAAAGTGAATAAAGAGGTAGAATTAAGGAAGAAAAAAAATAAGCTAGAAGAGCTAGCCACATCACCATCCAAAGGGCAAGGAAGACCACATGTATTTCCAGTATAAGCTAAGTAATAAGCAAGGTAAAAAGATACAGCAAGGTAAAATGTAATAATGGACTTCAGCAAGTTATAGCTACACATTCCCTCTCACATTTCTTGGGAATCTAACAAAACGTAAAACTATGGCCATGCAAATAATTTCTTTCAACATTGTCTTACGACTGATGAGACGAGTCACTTGTTTTCAGCTTTTACCACAAAACCTATGCACAACATTTGTACAGTTCCATAATTCCTTTTCATTAACATGTTTAATGTAAAAACTACAACAGTGTTGACATTCTTTTCTGTTGTGAACCTCAAAGAGTTATAAAGGGCATAACGTTAGAATTCCTTAAATAAGGTGCGATTATGACAGTACACTCTAACTATTGCTTCTTGAAGGTGCATTACTCTTAGGCCTAAACCCTTCAGCACTGAAAATCAGATAGTTTCAGTACAGAGAAGAAAAAATTAAGTGCAGTTCTTGCCTTGTCTCGGGGGGGAAAAAATATTCTCCAGGAAAGGGATTTGGTGAACCCCTCACGTAAAAAGAGAGACCAAACAGGAATCAGACAGGAGGATGTAAACTGCCTCCGTTCAGCAGGAGGCTGAACTAAGTTTCAGCACTGAACAGACATACTGAACATTAGGGGATACCAACCAGGTTCACAGTTAAGCTGTGCCAGAAGCAAGGGGCAAGGGGATGGGAGAATGTGTAAATTATTTTATAAATATATACTGAGTTATGCGTTCTATAAGATGAAATAACAATTCACCCCATAGATTTGAGACAAAACTAAAAGTGGAGCAGAAACCAGAAAAAGAACCCCAGTATTTGCTACCTATGTGAGGTATCCTTCATTTGATTTGGTGTTAATAGTTCAGTATGCAATTTAGAGTAAGTGAAAAGAAGTTGAAAACAGCTTGGTGATAGGGCTCCTGCACCAACCCACCCTGGGCCCAGCTGGTCCCAATCAAGTGCCACCTATACGAGCCCAGAACAGCACTCTGCTACTAGCTGAGCTGAGGGAGGTAATCAGGGCAACCAATCCCCTAAAGCCACAGGCAAGAAGCCCTACTTGCTCCAAAACTTAAAAACCAGGTCCAGACTGCAGTCTCCTAGTCTGCGCAAAAGAAGAAGTTCTTGCTCCAGACCTTCTGTGCACTTCCTTGCAGTTTTTCAGGTTTTGACTCCTGGCTCTGACTCTGGTTTCCAATCCCGTTAAGACTCTTGGCCTTCCCTGACTCCTGGAGTCTGCTCCTGAACCTGGCTTGAACTTTAGCTCTGGCTTTTGGTTTCTGACACTGGCTAACCCTTGGTTTACACAAAGTCTTTCTCTCAGCTTCTGAACTTGGAAGCTCTGACTTCGGTTACTGCTTCCAAATCCAATTGTGACACCAGATTCAGCACCATACCTAGACTTCTGGCAGCCCCAGACAAACATCTAGTATTGGGCTCCCCTTTGCCAAAGATAATGATAATAATAATCAGACAATGGGGAAAAAATTACTATTTTCAGGCCCCCTTTCTGTCTGGGCCCCGGGCAGCTGCCTGGTTTACACAGGCCTGTGTCTGGCCCTGACTAAATCCCTCCAGACCCCAGCTCCCTGGGAACCTATCTATGCCCATGCAGGCTTCAAGTGTTTAACTACTTGAAGACTGCCCACATCCCAGTGCAAAACAGGTTCAAGATTTTATTGTTATATTCTCATTGATTATAAGCTTTGTGGACTTGGAATTAAATGTATTCATTTAACAAATTGTTAACTTCTATGAATCACATTATTTTGAAATACCAAGATTTATTTTAAAAAAACCTTCAAAGAATTAAAAAATATATGCAAACAAGACATACAAGAGAGACAGAACTAATTTTTGGAGTTAACTTTGCAAGATTTAAGGCTGTTATCAATGTTGGCAGATTAGGTAACAGACCACATTTAAATGTTTATAGGCAAGTTATACATTGCATTCTAAACTATCTGGAAAAGGTAACCATCACTGATGCACAGATATATCCATGGTCTAAAACTACAGTTTAGTATCTGAAACTTCTTTTTTCAAAGGATAGTACTTGGGTGGTTACATCAGCAACACTATTAAACCGACCTGTATTAATAAGCAATGATACAAATACCCACTTTGGCTAATCATGGATCTCAACCAATGCATTAGGACCTGCATACTGCAACATTACTGCAAAATGTACAGCAGCTATGTAAAGTCAGACACCCACCCCTGGAGGGTAGCAGATTACATAACTGAATAACAAATGCAGAATTTGCTCAGTAGCTGTACATCATCCATGGAAAGTGACTGAGAATTTCATTTCAGTACAAATATAGATATGGAGCACAGAGCTGTCCAAATTGTATCGAGATTTCTCATGTGTTTTTAATAAACTGAAAGAAAAAAGGAAATCAAAAGTGTTCTGGCTTACCTGGGCTTCTTATTTATAGTACTTTTCATAATACAATTTTTTTCTGCAACAAAATAAAAGTATTTATAACTAAGAAGTTCAAAAATGCACAGAGAAGTTTGGAACAGCACTGAAAAGACAATTAAGAGCTACTCTTGTCAGGAAAAATTGTTTTAGAACACTACTGAACTGTGATCCATCTACCACTGCAACATCAGACAGCATTGTTCAAAACAATTTCATAATATAGGTGGTGACAAAGGTGAAGGAGGAAAAAAAAGACAGACAGTGCTAACCTCTTAATCATAATGTATTAGCTCCATCCTGTATTTCTGAAATAACACAATGATACAAAACAAAACTAAAAAACTCTCTTGGGGGGGAGGTGGAGAGGGGAGGGAAGTATTGATTTGCTCCACAGAAGAGAAGATCGGATATACAACCTTTAAAGAAATCTTTGAAAAGGAAACATTAAGTCTAGGAGAGATGACAATGGTAAGGTCTTTCACACAGTTAAGAGATTTAGGCCTATGGACAATTTAGAAACATATGTAGGCAGATACAAACAGAAGCATGTGCTTACTGGGATTTTAGAAGGACTTCAGCATGCCAGGCACTTAAAAACTTGAATTCAGTGGGAGTTAGACGCTTCTGTAAAAATCACGCTAGGCACCTACCTTCATTTTCAGGCATTAATTACCTTTGTAAATGTGGCCCTTATGTTTCCAAATATTAAAGCAGAACTATCTTTTTACAAGCAGTATTAGATATCAATATTAGATTCAAGAGCAAATGGGATGCTTATCTTGCTAAGATCCTATGACCCCAGCTGACTTCCTGCCCTTTGGGCTGAGGGGCTGGACTTAATGATCTTCCCAGGTCCCTTCCAGCCCTAATGTCTATGAAATCTGGAGACCCAAGAAAAATATATTTTTTTTTTATACTATGGCAGCTGATAGGAACAGCAAATCAAGGATAAGAAATGAATTGAAACAAGCATCAAATATGCAAGTAACAAATTGAGCAGGCCAACTGGCACTGCTGAGTGACAGTGCCAGTTAGGCTACACCACCTCTGATGTAGGAGGCAGCCCATTTCATTCAGATGAGTGAGGTATCATTCATGAGTGGAGAGAGGTAGTTAGCCCTGTTAGTCTGATGTCATAATTAAGTCACATAATTAGATTGTCTATACAATTTTACACAAAATGCAGTATGTGTACAAAAAAAATCTTACCCTCCACAGAATATTTAGCACACATTTAAATCCTTACCTATTTTATGTGCAAGGTGTATACAAATCAATTAAACTATGCTTAAAATTGAAAGTTTATTTGAACCTCATTAATAGTATATTGGCATGTGACTTCCAATACCTTACATTTGTCATCATCAGTTCAGTAAAGATTTCTGTCTTGCTCTTCAAGCTCTCTATATAGTACACATTTTGAAGACAGACTGACAACCCAGACAAGCACTCAGGCATATATCAGATAAAGAATATCTAAACAAAAGATCCATATCTTCAAATGCTTCAGAATATCAAAGAGTGTAGTACCAGAAGTCCAAGATCACAAACTACATGAAACATTCTCCTCCTATGCTAGTAGTGTAGCAGCTGCAATGTTATTAATAATGTTATTATTAAGACAAAGATTACTCCCAATTTAAGGCAACCTTCCAATAATTAGATTCTATACATAAATCCAATTATTTTTGGGCTGTCTTAAATTCATCCCCCCACCACTGTGGCAAGAAAAGCAGAAGTGTGGGAAAGAGCTATATTCCTGCCGCTTGCCCCCCCATGCCTACCCCTTTTCCACTTGTCCTCCCAGTGCCATGTGCCCACTGTACCCTGCTCTCCTCCCCACTCTGTACCTGTGTCTTACCCCATATATGCCCTTCATTCATTCCCACCCACATGCCTGCGCCAGTCCCCTACTACCTGCCTTCTGTCACTTACCTTGGGCAGCAGCCCTGGCTCCAGTCCAGCCCAACCCAACCCAACCCAACCAGGCAGAATCAGTGACAGCACAGCTGTCTAGGGCCAGAGGGGCTAGAGTCTAAGCAGAAAGTTAGGGCTGGGAAGCAGGATGGAAAGGGAAGGCAGCACAGGTCTCCCTTGCACTTCAATTGCTGCCCCCCCACCCCTTCCCCCACCACATAAGTCACCCTTGCCCAGGGCAGATGGCAGCATGGCTCTGTCTTTACCCTAGACCTGGGGCTGAAGCCAGAGCTGAGCTGCTGCCTACCCTGGGCAAGTGCTCAGTTTGAAGACAAGGCTTCCTCCCACCCCCACGATGTTAATTGGTGAGGAAAACCTCTCCTTGGATTTGCATAAATATGGTATTGTACATCCTTTCAGATTCCTGTTGTTAAAACCATTCACAACTTTCTCCTTTGGGATTCCTTTCCTAATGCTTATTCCCAGCCCAAAAATGGATTTGTTAACTTTGAAAACAAATGTAAGGAATCTTGTATCAGAAGGGAAGAAAGACTACATATTCACCATTTTTTGATACTACTCCTTTTAAATATTACTCCATCTCAAGAAATTTACTATTTTATCTTTTCAAATTTGACACAGGTTGAACCCTGAAACAGAAAATGTGCCTCGAACGTGTTTTCAATGGCTATATTTTGAAGTAAAAGATACCACCCTTCAAAAATTGCCTACCAGTCATAACCACAGTTTATTTTCTCTCACTTTTGAGGCATACACTAAAGTACAATATTCCATAACTAAATACTGAGAAAAGTAAAAGGGAGTAATTTTAAATCAGAAAACTTTCAGTTCTAAAAATTTACATTCATTTTAAAAACTTTGATTTTACTCCCAGAATGAATGCTGCTCATCACACTTGTAGAAAAGCTAATGGTTATTGTTATATCTGTCAATTTTGCACTGGTTGTAAAAAAGTACACAATATAAAAGTACCATAACAAGAACACTATGGTATGAATAACATTAGTTGTATAAAGTTTATTAAGTCCTGTATGCTATTCACATCTTAGAAAAATACAGTTGAAAATTAAACATCAGAATACTTAGGTGATAGCTGTCAGATTTTGTACAAATTTAAGGCTGAACACGTAAGTATTTAGATTGGCAACATGAAACACCTCTTTAGCAAAAATACTGCTTATGTGATGGAAAACTAATTAGACAGCCAAAGCAGTTGTTTATATAGCATAACAGAAACCTACCAGTCTCTATTCAAATATTAGTATCAAAGTAAATAATATTAATATTTAAAATATTTCAATATTTAAAATATCCCTGCTTCATTTATTTTCTTTTAATAGAGTCTCCATGTATAGGAATAAATTAGATTGATTAGCAATGACTGCAGTTCATATATCCTCTCAAAATTTGTAACCTCCAGCATGTTACCAGGTACAATTTCTGATGCATCATGTGACTGAGTGTATGTCTGCACTTCAAGCAAAGGTGAAACTACAGTACAGATAGACATATCCAAGATGTCTTTAATCTAGTAGCTATTGTCTAGTAGATAATACTTAAAGGGAATACAGTGGCAGACTTCAGTGCAGACTTGTCACTTAAGAAAATACCTAGGGAGGTTTCAACAGTTGGAAGTCAGTGCCACTGAATCTTCTCCTGTACAGTCAGCCATGTGACTAGGTTAGGGTGACTGGGGCATTTGTTCTGGGTAGCAACTTGTGGGGAAATTATAAAAGAAATTTATGTGCAGCCACATAAATCAGGCCAGCAGTACACCAGCAAGTAGATGTTGCCGCTGCCCTGCATGACAGCTGCCCAGGCCTCCCATCCACCCTGTTACACATCTGGCTACAGTTACCCAAGATAGCTACAGTAAATCCATCTTGGATCAGCATACATTTACTACAACCTCCACTTTCACCATACCTCACAAAATTGCTTAGATTGGGACAAATGATAAGGCTATTCAAATGTGATTTGGCTACTTTGCATACTTTCTTAAGTATGCTGCTATAGCCAGCCCAGGTGGCACCCAGGGGACTGAAACTGCTTAGTATGCTTTTGCCCACATATTTCCAAAGACAGACATGTAAAACGAGCTGAAATGCAATGGTTTTTACCTCAGTTTCTCTAAGTCTTAGTTTCCAACTGTAAAATGAGGACAATATCAGCCCCTCATTTCCCAGGAAGTTGTAAAAATAAAATTAAAGTCTATAGAATTGTCAAATGTTGCACTTAGGAGTGCTAAAAGAGAAGCTTAATAGAAGGTAAATTTTTCTGTCCTAGGAGCAAGGTTCAGATGGTGAAAAATAAGGTCTAAAGTCACACAGAATGAGGAGAATAAAATATATATACACACATTCAATAACTACTGTTTCCTAGAATAAGGCAGGGATCCCATGAAAAAATGAGTATGCAAGCCTGTAATTACAGACTGTATTATGATATATATGCCAAAACTAACTAAGTTTAGATTGCACATGTGGCATTTATTCTAATATTTCCCAAGTTTTGAGTGCTTTTCTCTGAAGCCTGTAACTTTTGATATAATATTCCTGTTCATTACTGAGTTTAGAATTGTTTCAGAAAGGAGGAAGTCGATTCCCTGAATCTTCTCCACTACAGTCAGTGGTGTAACTAGGGCAATTCAGTAGCTTCTAAGGATCAAGACATACTGTCTCAGGTGGATGCTTCATTAAATGCCTTGAAAAAGGTTTCTTTTCCACTACTTTTTTTACTCAATGGCAACCAGAGAGCATAGGGGACAAAGCCTTACATCTAGCACACAGCTTAATAAAATGGATTTTTATGCACAGCTTCTCAGTGGAAGTTAGGAGAGATGAACCACTGACTGGAAGAAGCAAAGCAACAGCCAGGGAACAGTGAAATCATCACTGGCCTTTCTACGAGCAGGTGGAAGAGTGGGGGTACGTGAACAGTTGAGTAACTAAACACAACTCCAGCCACCCTCAAATTCAACCTCAACCTCATTTTCTAATCTCAGGTTATATTCCTATGTTCTTTGCCCCACGTAGCAAAACCGGCAATACATAACAGCAATAGGTTCCTCTTTCAGCATGCAAAGACTTTTTTTCCTCTTTCTGGAGTGAAGTTTATAAGATTTTACTCAACAAAATTAAGCTTTCTATTGCCAGGGGGAGGAGGAGGGATGGATTAATATTACAATGAGAGGGTTAAGTAGATACAGTGATTCTTTAGATGTACAAGCTCTAATCCACTCACTCTCCCTACCTCAGGCCAGATAAACCCCAGTCCGCAGCTCACTCTCCCTCCCCTCCTGCAGATAACCCTAATTGAATAACAGACTGACCCAAAATGGAGCATCTTCATCTGATCCCTCATTTGATAAGGGTTAATTTGCCATGCAACTAGCCAGTTTTAAAGCACTCTGCAGCTGTGCACATGTCACAGCATGGCAACAAAGACAACTTCTGTCTATGCCCTATATGTTGGTCACCTCCTTTATGTGGCCTCACTTGAGACTGTATTCAGCCCATCCTATTTTCAAAGCAGGTACTTAGCAAACTTTGAGGAGGTCTAAACTGGAAATATTTAAATAACTATTGTTATTTATTATCCAAGCTAAAGATATTTAAGTTAAGCCTTAAATCACTGTTTCACTCCACAATAAAATTTTGGTAATGCATACTTAACATCTTTATCTAGCTTAATTGATGGCAAAGTTATCATTTATTTTTTCCAGTGTGATCATTCACTACATATTACTAAAGTATAAAAGTATTTTTTTAATAAACATAAGTCTTTTATAAATGTAGCATGAGAATCTATAGCATAATAGAAGTAGCATAAGAATCTCTATACCTTAACTTTTTTATTTCAACTTTATGAAATACTTCATGCACTCCTTTTATTATTGCCAATCCTATACTTTTAAGTTCATAAAAGACAACTGGAAACTTTTATCATTTTACAAACTATACATTCCTTTTTATTTCATAAGTTTCTCTGTTTCATAAATTTCTCCGTCTCTGTAAATTGGTCCACTTTAAGTATTCCTCTAAGAAGAAGAAGGATCTGCAATATGGTAAGAAACTGCTGGTTTGTTGATTCCATGAATGGTATCATCCTTACTGTGTATTTTTTAAAAACGGAGGGCACTTTGACAAATACCCCAGGGACTGTGGAAGCAGCACTGAGAGTTGCTCTAATTAAACCACCACAGCGTCTCACGTATCAGCGTCCCCGCATTTCAAAATGCTGGTGGGGGTGTTTGAACTAAAGCTTGTTGAACAAGTTTTAGTTAAAGTGTCCCAGCCACCATTTTGAAGCACAGGGTCACTGATGCACAAAAAGTAGGAAGCTGCTGGAGTGCAACATATACCATGCTTGAGCAGACTCAGTTAATTGAGTTTGCTCTGACATGCTGTAATTAGATTGACATGTGAGACTGATCTCCTGAGCTGGGGCATACTCATGCATGCACACGGGCACTCAACCCCTCACCCCTGCCTCAGATCTACCACAGTGCTCTACAGTGGGTAAAGGCCCCAGACCCTCCACATAACCTGTAGGCCCCCTGGGCCCCATGGGTTGTGCTGCTGTGGCCTCAAGGGTGGGGACAGGAAGCTATAGCCAGAGGAGCAGGGAGGGACCCTGAGTGACAACAGCAACAAGAGTGACACACAGGCAGAAGTCCATGTCCTGCAATTTAACCCCCCACAGGCTGAATGCAGGTTGCAGGCAACAAGTTGGACAGGCCTGCTTTACTTCAAATATGCTGTTTACTGAGTTTATATAACTATTATGCAAATAAAGTGTATTGCATTTCTTTTTATCCAGCAGCTATTAAAGGTCAACCTCACACTCACTCATAATTCATATATTACAAAAACTTAGTCTTCGTCTTTCTTCTGATAAATGCTTGAAAGTTTTGAAAATGCAATCACTCCATAATTGTTATTGGGATAAACAAAAATGAAGTTATAAGGTCATACTGTATACTTAAGAAAAAGATTTTATTAGTACTTTTTATTCTGCTATAGGATAATACTTAAGCTGACAATTCAGTAGTCATTTGCTGCAATAAGACTGAGGTATGCAAACACACTTTCAATCTTTATATTACTTTTAAACCTTCAGATAACAGTCCTATGATAATATGTTATAGAGTCCAACTACAAGTTTTTTCTACAAGAATTCCAACCCTTTATAGAAAAGCATAACAAGGCAACATCTATTTTTAGAAAACTGGAATAGCCAAGTAATATTTTTCTGTGTAAGAGCCAAGCTAAAAAAATTCTGAAAAGCTAAAGTGCTGTAGCTGTTAACATATAAAAAAAATGGCCAATGTATGCAAGTACCACTGCCCTCTAGTAGATAGTATTAGAATTGATCAGGTGTCTTTCATAAGCTGTACACAGAAGTTATACAGAAATTGTACTTATGTACTCTGGTCTTCTATATTATTGTTGAGACAAAAATCATGCACATGGAATTAAACTAAGAAAGAGACAACCAGGAAAAAATAGAAAAATAGCAGAAACAGACAGACAGGAAAATGCCAGAAGCATAGCTAACAAGTTTTGCACCCTGAGTAAAACCCTCTGCACCCTGGGAGAGGGAGGGGAGGGAAGAATATGTGCAGAGACTTGGGCTAGGGAGAGAAGTTGCACATAAACCACTTTAAGTCATCAGAAACTGGTTTAAACCTGTAATAGAACAGAAGCTCAGTGCACATAAACAAGTTTCAAAAAAGCTGAAACTGGTTTAAGATAAACCTGGCTGAATGTAGCATCAGATTTGGGTCAAACTGATTTATGAAACATCTGTCCCAGACCCCTTCCGGGTTCAATTTAAAACACAGTCTGCCAGTATCCCAATATGCTTTCTAGCCCTGGGCTCAGGCTGTGCCATCTGTTCAGGCACAGAAAGATTGTGGGGGAGAGGGGGTGGGAGTGAAGGCAGGGATTAACCCCACCCCAGGCAAAACCCAGCTGGGGTCTCAGGCCAGGAAGTGGGGTTAAACACACCTTCCCCAGAGTACAGAGCTGCCCTGCTGCTAAACTTACTGAACTTTACTTCTGACTGTGACTGGACTACAAATCCCAGAGGCACCTGGAAGCAGGCAGAGGAAGTGATGAGCAACCCTGGAGAGTCCTGCTACTGTGATTCTGGACTGCAAATCCCAGAGACCTTGGGGGCAGCAGGAAGAGGAAGTAGACACACAGCCCTTGCTGACTATGTGCCAGAGAGCCATGCTCTAGCACTGACCTCCAGCTTCTGACCTGAACCACTGCAGGCATGTGGCTGCATTTCCTGAATCAAAAGTAAATGCGTGTCCAGTTGTTTCTCAGTTTAATCTTTGCAGTTTAGATTAACCTGCAAAAACCAAATCGATTTAGCCTCAGGCTTTTTGACTGTCTGTATTTATCCTTAGGGCTCATGGTTGCTGCTTCCACATTGCTTTCTCCCTACCTCTGTGGTGTTCTATATTTAGTTGCTACTGTCCAGGAGCTCCTGTGCAGTGCAAAGACTCCTGAGTGGGTGGGAAGAAAGAACCATTCCAGCTCCCCTCTCAGTCAGCACTTAGGTGCTGATGCCATGTTTTTCCACCTCAAATTACACCACTGGAGAATGCACACAGAAGAACCACCACCTTAATTCAGGAAAGACAGGAAATGGGCAGTAGAAACTATTTAACAGGAAACAATATGCAGCGTACAAGTGGCTCAGGGGACTGAAAGTCTAGAGAGACAGTAAGAGAGCTAATAACAAAAAAAGAAACACAATTGGAGACAATATGGCACAGCTAAAAATAAACGAAAAATCAACTAAATTTTTTTGGATACATCTTTCTTTCTGCAGAAAAGGTAAAAGGTTACATTTCACATTCTTCTTTCATTTTGGCTACATTCTTTATGAGTAGAATAGGTTAAGGAAATACATTTTATATCTACACTATTATAAAAATCTCTTTTGATGTATGGAACAGAACTATGGGGTGCTGACCCGACAGTTCATCCCAAAAAAGAAAATGTGTACTTATTTTCGAGGATGGCTCCACGTCTAAAACTCAAGACAGGGGGACTCCTGCCCTCCCTCTAAAATGGGGCCGATTACTGTGAAATCTTGAGCTCAATGAAGAGTTCTAAATAGTTGGATAAAAATTACATCTTATACTCCTACCAGATCCCCTAAGAAATGCATTTTGAAAGCCTCTTCTCCAAATAAACCCTATTTATCGTCACATAACATTTATACTCTCCTTCAGACAAATGTCCTGGGAAATGTTACTGATCCAATGTTTCAACCATAGTTAAATTTAAGGTATAGGTACAAAATTTAAGAATTAAAGATGCCAACATGAAAATATATATGCAGGCAATGACATTTTCTCGAACTTCTTCCTTTTTTTATATTAATAAAGCCCTTGTTCATAGTTTCATAGTTTCTAGGGTCAGAAGGGACCTGAGCAGATCATCTAGTCCGACCCCCTGCCATGGCAGGAAAGAATACTGGGGTCAAACGACCCCAGCAAGATGTTCATCTAACCTCCTCCTAAACACCCCCAGGGTAGGAGCCAGCATCACTTCTCTTGGAAGTTGGTTCCAGACCCTAGCCACCCTGACTGTGAAGTAGCGCCTTCTGATATCTAACCTAAACCTACCCTCTGCCAGCTTGCAACTGTTATTCCTGGTCACTCCTGGCAGTGCTCGGGGAACAGTGACTCCCCCAATGCCTGCTGATCCCCCCTGACTACTTTATAACAGGCCACAAGATCCCCACTCAGCCTTCTCTTTTGGAGGCTGAACAGGTTCAGGTCCCGTAGCCTCCCCTCATAGGGCCTGCCCTATTGTCCCCTGATCATACAAGTGGCCCTCCTCTGGACTCTCTCCATGCTGTCGACATCCCTCTTGGCACCCAGAACTGGACGCGGTACTCCAACTGCGGCCTGACCAGTGCCGCATAGAGGGGGAGGATCACCTCTTTGGACCTGCTCGAGATGCATCTGTGGATGCATGACAAGGTGCGCCTGGCCTTCCTAACTGCCTCCCCATACTGCCGGCCCATGTTCATCTTGGAGTCAATGCTGACACCAAGATCATTTTCCGCCTCCATGCTGAGTTCCCTAACCTGTAGGAATGGTGCCGGTTGTTCCTCCCGAGACACATCACCTTGCACTTGTCTGTGTTGAAACCCATCCTATTCTCGTCCGCCCACACTTGTAACCTGTGTAGGTCTGAATGTAGCCTGTTGCATCCTTCCAGTGTGCCCACGTCCCCCCACATCTTAGTGTCATCAGCAAATTTGAACAGGGTGCTTTTTACCCCCTCGTCCAAATCACTGATGAAGATGTTGAACAGTGCGGGCCTGAGGACCGAGCCCTGCAGAACCCCACTGCCCACGTCCTTCCAGGTTGAGAAGGAGCCATCCACTACCACCCTCTGGGTGCGGCCCACCAGCCAGTTGGCGACCCATTTTACTGTGCGGGTGTCTACACCACAGCCCCCCAGTTTCTTAAGAGAACGGGGTGAGAGACAGTGTCAAAAACCTTCTGGAAGTCCAGGAAGATTATATCCACTGCTACCCCTGCATCTAATGATTTGGTGATCTGATCGTAAAAGGCCACCAGGTTGGTCTGACAGGACCTGCCACTGATGAACCCGTGTTGGTTGCCCCTAAGCATGCAGTCCCCTGCTGGCCCCTCCTGGATGTGTGCCAGCATAATTTTCTCAAACAGCTTGCCTAGGATCAAGGTAAGACTAACCAGCCTATAGTTTCCTGCATCCTCCTTCCTGCCTTTATTGAAAACGGGAACCACATTGGCCCTCTTCCAGTCCTCCGGTACCTCACCAGAGCACCACGAGTGTTTATAAAGCCATGGCAGGGTACTTGCAATGACCTCAGCCAGTTCCTTTAGAACTCTAGGGTGGAGATCATCTGGGCCGGCTGACTTGAATACGTCCAACCCCTCCAGAAGTTCCCTAACTAAATCCTCGCTAATCTGTGGCCCAGGTGTGCCTCCCCTGGGGCCCAAGGGGGGCCCCAGCAGGGAGGTGGCTGTTCTGGTCCCTACTTAGGAAGACGAAGGCAAAGAAATCGTTAAACATGTTAGCTTTGCCGTCTGGTGTGACGACCAAGTTTCCCAACGCATCCTGCAAGGGCCCCACATTACCTGGGACTTTCTTTTTACCACCTATGTATTTAAAAAAGGACTTCTTATTGTCCTTAATCTGGGAAGCTAGTCCCAGTTCCATCTCTGCCTTGGCCTTCCTAACTACCCCCCTACATCCCCGAGCAACTACAGAATAGTCCTCCCTGGTGATGACCCCTTCTTTCCATTGGGTGTAAGCCTCCTTTTTAGCAAGCAGACATTCCCGGATGCTTTTGGTGAGCCACAGAGGCTTGTGTGCTCTCCTGCTCCCTTTGATCCTTGTTGGGATTACCTTCCTTTGGGCTTGGAGGATCGTCTCCTTAAGGAGCGATCACTCTTCTTGGACACCTGGCTCCCCTCCCCTCTGGGACCTCAGCATTTCTCCAACTATCCTCCTTAGCTCGTTGAAGTTTGCCCTCCTAAAATCTAGGGCCGCTGCCTTACTGCATGCCTTTGCCACCTTGTGCTGGATGGTAAATTCCAGCAGGCAATGATCACTGTCGCCCAGGTGGTCGAGCACCGACAGTCCCCTCACCAGGTCATCACCCATGGCCAGCACTTGGTCCAACAAGTTGTCTCCCCTGGTGGGGCTGTGCACCTCCTGGGTTAGATGGAGGTCCTGCATTCTGGCTAGGAACTTACATGAGTGGTCAGACCTGGCTGATTGCTCTTCCCAGCAGATGTCTGGAAAGTTCAGGTCCTCCATGATGATCACATTCTTTGACCTAACTACCTCCATGAGCTGACTTAAGAATTCCTCGTCTAGCTCTTCCCCTTGGTTGGGAGATCTGTAGTAGATCCCCACCATTAAGTCTCTTTCCCCATGACAGGCTTGTATTCTAACCCAAAGCACTTCAGAGTGCCCCTCCTCTGATTCTTTGCTAATTGACGAGGATGTGTATTCCTCCTTAATGTAGAGCGTCACGCCAGTACCTTTACTTCCTAACCTTTCCCTCCTGTATAGCCTATAGCCCTTGACATTCACTGCCCAATCATCACCCTAGAAACCTATCTGAACTACAAAGCTACAAACAATGAGAGGCCATTACAAACCTGTGAGTCACACTGAGATCTGTGGTCCTCATGGGGAGGTGGTGTAGGATATATATGTGGAAAGGATATACTGAAGAATAACAGATTACCTAAAATCGCTATTTGTGGTCTTCTTCATTCTTTGAATAAATAAGAGGGAAATGGATCTCTCCATTAGTGGAAAATTTTAAGTTCTGATCTAATGAATTTAAAACAAGTTGGCTCCTAACAAATTACACCCTTTCCTATGTTTCATAAGTCTATTATACTACTTCCACAACGAATAAAAGGTTAAAAAAAAAAAAAATCAAATAAAATTTCCTGTTTTTAATTTTATATTCTACTATTTAATCCTGAATTATTGTATTTACTTTTAAGTATCATCATATATTAGGTCCAATTCTACATTCATTTAAATTAGTAGAACATGTAATTGTATTGTATTCTTTTACCAATAACAAAGTATCAGGTAATTTTTTATTACTATACAATATTATTCTTAATTCTACTCTATCATTTTAGCAAAAGCTGTAAATAAACTACTACCACTACTGAAAAAAAATATCTCTCTGGAGTCATCTCCCCTCCTTTTGGCCCATCTTCTTTCAAACTAGCTTCTTTGACACAAGCAGAAAGGTTGGTGGGAGGGGGTGAAAGTAAGTGTGTTCAATCTGGTATGAGACCATAAATATTACCACTGAATCATACATTTCTGCCAAGTACTACTATGAAGCAAAATTATGATTACTTGGATATCCCAACTCTGCATTTCTATACTTTAATGCATTTGGGTTCCCTCATTTACTTGGGATTAGTGTAGTGATAATTGCAATATCACTGTAATGTATTTTAAATAGATTAAATGCATTTTGAACCTCAGGATGGAAAATAAATCATTATAAAGATAATTTTAAACACAAAGTCTGATTTTTTTCATAAACCCATTTTTCTCCACTTTTTCCTATTTTGTAGTCTTTATTTCTTTCACATTTGCTGTCTCTTGTTTCTTAATTGTTAGGAAAAGTTCAGATTTCTCTCCTAAGAAATTTTCTGCTGTGTTGAAAAATGACAGGTCATAATGTCTGTGCTGCTAAAGAGGAAACAAAAAACCCAGCAAGACTCGGACCAATCTGGCAAAGAAAAATCCTTCCCAGCCCCAAGACACAATATCCACAGCACTAAAAAAATCCATTCTTAATCCCAAAGCAGAGATATTTTGCTCTTCATTGCAGAATGGCAACGCAGTCAGAAGAAAGGGCTTAGATCTGTGTGCATGTGTAGGAGTCAATAGATTTTTCCTAGCATGTGTCTGTCCAGCCAACCAACCAACAAAGCTCCCCTTGGTAAGCCCAGGAAGATGGAAAGGAAAAGCCAAGCAAGACAGGGTAATCCTTACATGAGTCACAAGTTTTATTTGTCAGGCACATATAAAGTCTTCCAACCTCTAAGGCTGAAGCAATTTTGTTTGGATGTTGCATAGAATTTTTGTCACTATGAGAAATTTTATTAAATATATCATTTTAGCTCTGATATTATAACCTTATGTTTTACTTCAACACATAGTCCCAATGGATTATCATAAGTAAAGTTAAGCACTTAGGTGTTCATAAGGTCAGAAATTTAATTTTCAGTATTTTATCTTATGCCTGCAGCAGTTTTATAATTCAAATGTGTCTTGACAATACAGCATTTAAAATGGCATAACTTAGCTCATTATAAATTTTAATCTAAAATAACAAAAAATTTTCAGATTGGTTTTATAAAACTTCAGTCTGATTAGAGTCACATAAATCACTTATTGTAAAAAAATCATATTTTAACTCCATCAAGTACACTATGGTCTAAGATCAAATTCAGGCATTTCTCTTAGTGTTTTAGGTAACAAATTATATTTCAGTTCCCAATGTTCTATTTATTTTTTTATAAAGTGTTATTTATTATACGAAACAAGCTACTTTTCATTCCTTCCACTGAAGAAATTCCTCTCCAAGGTAACTATAGGTTATTTTTGGTAAGAGTAAACATTGCAAGGGAACAAACTTATGACAAGCAGGCTTTGTAGAATATGGCAAGAGAACGCCAAATCATCCATCCCTACAGAAAAAAGCAGATTGGTGCTCTGCTACATCATCCAAGCAATTTCCAACACAGACAACTTTCCGTAGTTCATGGCAGTTCCCCAGAGTATCAGTGGTATGGATCAAGATTTTAGCACCTTCTCTGTGCGCCGGTCAGAGGCAATAAGCTTTGCACACTAGCTTTTCCCCAAACCTGGCACCCTCTGCTTGGGAAGGGTGCACAGGGATCTGTGCCAGAGAGCATTTGTGGGGGAGGAAAGAGTCCCCTGGGCCAGTGGCAAACATTAGACATAATGTCTTTAAGCGATCAGAAACCGGTTTAAACCTGTAACAGAATACATGTTCAGAGCACAGAAATCAGTTTGAAAATGGATGAAGTCAGTTTGAGATAAAACTAGTTGAATGTAGTATTAGACTTAACTGATTTGAGTTAAACTGGTTTATGTAATGTGTGTCCCAGACCCCTTGCTAGTTTAAGTTAAACCAGACTCCTCCAGCATCCTCTCTGGATTGGGCTGGGCTCTCTGCTCCACAGCAGGGCTGGCTCCTCCCTGACTGGAGCTCAGCAGAGATTGCAGGCATCTGCCTGGATTCCCCCTGCTCCCCCACCACACTCCCTGCTAAGCTGGGATTGCCCCATTCTTGTGGCGGACTGGACAAAGACAGAATCAGTTAGTAGCTGGTAATATCCCTCTGTTGTTTTCTTAATAGACTGATAAACACTGAGTTATGGGTGATAAACACTATGTTATCAATTCCCTGCTGGGATGGTCAGAAGAGGGGGAACACCTCCCAAATCAGAGTGTCCTGCCAGGGCCTAACCATGTCCCCCTCAGCTCAGCACTTTGGGAGGAAAGGGAGGGCTGCTCTAGCGCCCCCGGCTTCTAGCCTGAGCCACTGCAGGCATGTGCTTGAATTTCTGGGATGTCTGTAGAGTTACAAACTGATTGAGCCTAGCCAGATTAGACTAACATACAAAGATTGAATCAGTTCAGGTTCAGGCTTTTTGAATGTCTGTCCCTAGCCCTGGAGACTCAGGCTCCTGCGGTTGCCTGCCCACAGGACTCAGGCTTCTGTGGTTGTTGCATCACTGCCTGCCCAGCCCAGGCTGCTCTGGTATCCCCTGCAACAGGGAGCCAGAGGCCCCTGTTACTTTAAGGGAAAAGTGCAGCAGGCTAACCTTTCAGTGCAGGCAGGCAGCTGAGGAGGAGCTAACTGCACTGCAATAAGCTTGCTGTGTGGGGCAGATTTCCAAAAAGCCTGGGAGTAAAAGCTGCAAGCAGCTGCATTAAGCCACAAGAGAAAGACAGGCTGGCCATGAGGAAAATGAGGCCATGAGGAAAAACCCTTGTGCACAGCTAGGAGGTGATCTGACTGCAAGGGCCAGGGCTTCAGGGCATATAAACACAGCACCTGAAGCAAGGCAGGCAGTTTGAACCTGCATGTTGCAGGGAGCAGAGCTTATGGGCAAAAGGAGCTATAGCAGACAGTCTGGCAGGGATCCAAACCACACATAATAGCTGGGAGAGCTCAAAGGGAAAGACAGCTTGCAGAAAGCCACAGACCCAGAGCGAGGAAAAATTTTGTTTGGAAGCAAATGCTTGTATTTGTGTTGCGGTTAAGTTTAACACTGGGGCTAGGCACAAAAGTTACACATAAACCAGTTTAAGTGATAAGAAACTGCTTACACCTGTAACAGAATAAAACTTTAGTGCACATAAACCAGTTTCAAAATGGCTGAAACTGGTTTAAGATAAACGAGTTTGAATGTGCTACCAAACTTAACTGATTTGGGTCAAACTGGTTTATGAAACTTCTGTCCCAGACCCCTTCCTGGTTCAAGTTAAATCAGAGTCCCTCAGCATCCCAGCATTTTGCAGCCGTGGGCTGGGCTGGGCTGTCTGCTCCTGGGAGCAGGGCTAGCCCCATCCCTCTGCTTTGTATTTGGAGCAGTGAGAACTGGCTCACTGATCTCAATAGCTAGGCCACTGCCTGTTCTCCCCCCGCCCCCCCGGCCAACCCCTAATGGGGTTTGGGACCAGGAAGGGGAGTTAAACTTCCCTTCCCCCAAACACAAAGCTGCCCTCCTCTGCTGACTTAGTGCTGACCTAAATGTGATGGTGGACTACAAGTTCCAGAGGAACCTGGAAGCAGGAAGTAGTGATGAACAACTCTGCAGAGTCCTACTGCTGTGAGTCTGGACTGCAAATCCCAGAGACCTTGGGGGCAGAAGGAAAAGGAAGCAAACACACATCCCATGCTGGCTTCATGCCAGAGAACCATGCCCTAGCACCCCCTAGGTTCTGGCTCAAGCCACTGCAGGCATGTGGCTGCATTTCTTGAATCCAAAGTGAATGTCTGTTAATTTGCTTGTTAGTTCAATCTTTGCAGCTAAGACTAACCTGCGAAGACTGTACCAATTCAGCCTCAGGCTTTTTGACTGTCTGTACTTAGCCCAGAGGATCAGGTTGTGCCTGTAAGGGAGGACTGGAGGCCATGTACCACAGTGCCTGGGCACTCAGGGTTTCAAGCCCTACAGAGGGGGGACTAAGAGGGAGCAACAGGGGCAAGTTAGGGCCAAGAAGGGGAAGGTCGGTGCCCAAAAAGCACAAGCTGGGGCAGGCCAGAGCCTGCAACCTGAGAGCAAAGGAGGCTAGGACTGGGGAGCCAGGGCAGTGCAAGGGGGCCTAGGCTTAAGAACCCACAGCTAAAGTAACTGGCAGACCAAAGCCAAGGGGGCTGAAATCTGTACAATCTGGTACATGGATCAAGAGTAACATCTGTGAGGCATAGGCATGGTTATAGGGGGCAGACAGCTGGTGCCCTGAAGTACCAATAGGGCCATAAAGGCCACAGCTTAGCACCCTAAGAGCAAGACTGAGGAGAGCTGACTGCAGGGAACAGCAGCCAGCTGAGGAACTGAGGCTAACTTAGGGACCCTGGGGGCAGCCTCTCTATATATGATAAGAAACATCAAGAAGTGGCAGGAAGAGTAAAAAAGGAGGTAGCCCAAAGAGTGAGCCTTAGTGGGGCAGAGGCCACATAGCCACCAGGGGCATTGTGGCCATCCCTGGGGGCCAGGCCCGGTCACATCCCTGCACCCAGCTCCAACTGCCATGGCCCAGGGCTGCTGCTGCCATAGCAAAGACTGTTTAAGGTCTGCCACTCTAGTACCCAGGACTGATGCCCTGCTACCTTCCCCTAGTTACTCTTCTGGTTCAGGCAAAAGCATTAATATTGGCATATTAACATATACAATAACATCTTAACTTCCAAAGCTATAGGCAGGCATAATATCAAAGTGGCATTTATGTTAAAGGAGTTCTAAGTAGGCTAAATCCAAATATTGTCTTGAACAAGAGAGTTATTTGTCATGTGGATATACAAGCAGTATGAGCCATCATGGATATTAATCATGACAATTATGAAAACAAACAATAATTATTTTCAACATTAAAATTATATATAGATAAAGGCTTTGTCCCTTAAGGCTAAGTATAGACAGTCAAAAATCCTGAGGCTGAATGAATTCAATTTTTGCAGGTTACTTTAAACTGCCTCAACTGAATGGATAAACACATGAACTGACATTCATTTTTCAAACCAGCAAGGCAGCCAGACCCATGCAGTAGCCAATACCAGTAGCCAGGGGGCACAACAGCAGACCTCCCAGCCTGCTGGACACTGCAGAAAGTCTGGTGCCAAGCGAGTCCCTCAACCACCCCGTCTTTTCAGTGTCCAGCTGGCTGATGAACAGGCATGGGGGGAAGCTATCCCTCCCCTGGCACTGGACTCCCAGCCAGGTTTTCCCCAGAAATGGGAAAGGGAAAAGGGCAAGCCCCCAGAAGGGTATTACTCCTTCTCCTCTATGCCCAGTGTTGAGACCCAGGCAGTCCCCTAGCCATGCTCCCTCCTCAATCACAAGCAGGCAGAGCAGGGAGCTTGAGCAGAAACCCACCCCACCACTGGACCACCAGGATCTCCCTGGTGTGACGGGGTGAGAGTAGAAGCCCCAAGTGGGGCATATCTCCCTCTTTCCCCACCCCCATCCACCCAGAGCCAGGAGCTCAGCAAAGTTCCTTAGCCATGCTGCCTCCTGGGCTGGTAGATCAGCTGAGGAAGGGAGGGGGGAAAGGACCCTCCCAGCCCAGCTCCAGACCCCCAGCTGAGCTGTGCCTAGTGTGGAGGGAGTGGGATGGGAAAGCCTGCACTGGGGCCTTACTCCTCCCAACTGAGCTGGGAGTGAGGCTGATCATCACCCAGCCACAGTCCCTGCTCAGCTGCATGCCAACTGAGGAGGGAGTGGGAGAAAAAAAAATGGTTCCCCCCCTCACCTGGTTCTGGACCCCCAGCTGGGCTGTGCCTGGTATAGGTGGGGGGAAGCCCATAGTAGGGGCTTTATTTCCCCTGCCCAAGCTGGAAGCCAGGGCTGGACTGATCACCCAGCCATGCCCCCTCCTAAGCTGGCAGGCCAGCTGAGGAGGGAGGGAGGAGGGAATGACTCCCCACACCCAGCTCCAGACCCCCATCTGGGCTGTGCTTGGTACAGGCAAGGGGGAGGCCTTTGGTAGGTTGCTTTATGAACCCCCACCTGAGCTGGAAGCCCAAGAACCCCTGCACCCATCTTCTTGAAAGCTGGCAGGCGTCATGGCCACAGCAGAGGCCACCACCCTGCTGTGCCTTAACACACAGTGTCACCCATGTCACGAGTTTTGCTTGTCTGCAGCTTGAGGTGCAGTTCCCCCCGAACTCCTATACCGATCTTCTTGAAACTTGGCAGGCTTTGTGGTCTTAGCGGGGCCACCACACCTGCAGTTTTCACCCCCCTGTGGTGTAACACATACACCTGACATGAGTTTTGCCTTCAAGAATTTGGGGTGCAGTTCCCCCCAAACCCCTACACTGATCTTCTTGAAACTTGGCAGGCTTCATGCTCTCAGGAGAGGCTACCACCCCTGCAAGTGTCATCCAAATCAGAAAAAAATGACGACGTTATAGATGTTTCATTCATTCCACATTATACCCTATGGCTGGATCTCCGAGGCGGCTCCAAAGCTTTGGAGCCACTTCGGCCGAATTGAAGCAGGAACCCATCCAGATCTCTGGATCAGATCCCTGGCATCCAAAGTGACTGGATCCAAAACCAGATCAAACAGCTGCCTACTCTCACAGGCCTACTAGACAGAAACATAACAGTAAATAAAAGAGTCGAGCAAATAATAGCACAGACCTTTCCCCTGTGCACAACATTGAAAAGCTTGCTGGGTAATGACATCCTAGTACTGCCTAGTCCTGCAATTAGTAATACCCACAATTTCTATTCTTTTTGTATAACCTAATCTATTTCCCATTGAAGAAAGTCTGTTATTTACAACACACTTC
The DNA here is from genome assembly GCF_052110815.1 of Crocodylus siamensis. Lineage (NCBI taxonomy): Eukaryota > Metazoa > Chordata > Crocodylia > Crocodylidae > Crocodylus > Crocodylus siamensis. The sequence continues at coordinate 73,188,805 of NC_143397.1, read as the reverse complement.
GTATAAGACTATCCTAAGGAAATAGGAAAGAAATTAATTTTAGACCATAAAAATAAGCATAAAACAGGGCAAAGTTTCATATTCTCATTCCAGAAATGTTTACCTCCAAGATTCCTCTAGTTTCCTCTCACTTTTTATACCTTTCGTTCCATCTCTCCACAGATGTAATGTTAAGCTGACCCATTCGTTTAGACTGAAATGGCAAAGCCAGAAGATAAATTAATCTATTTCTTGCAGCCCTACCACTTTTATTGTATACAAATGACACAAAAGATAAATTCCAAACTCCCACCAGAAACTTAGCGAGTAAAAGCATAAGTGCAGTTTTCTCCCTCAAAAAAGCACGCTGCTTTGAAGACAGAGATCTTCCTTTCAATGAGGAAATTCTTACCTGCAGCACACTTTCCCCTGTGGAAACTAATGCCTGTATGGTTTTCCTGTTGGACTCCTCTCAGGGGTTGGGCAGTGTCCAACAGGGGGAAATGCTCCAGGGAAAACATAGGGGGAAAAAGGTACTTCTGGATTCCTCCCGGTCCTAGGGTGACCCTGATCCAGGGAACACGTAGGGAGCTGATGCTGTTCCACTTCTGCTGGCACCAAGAGGAATGGAGCAGCAGCTGCTCGCTTCCCCCTCCTTGCCCCTGCAACCACCCGATCAGGGACACCCTGATGTGGGAATGCAGGGGGAGCAGGGAACAGGGAACACCGGTATGCACTATCTTGCTAGAAATTTTGCAAGAAATTTGCAATACAAGTTGCCACTGCTGCTACAATTGCAATCATGTGGCTCTAGCAAGAACCATTTTTTCACCCTCCATCCCCATCAGCACTAGGGCATTTGGCCCTATCACCTCATTCTAGTTTCACCACTGCCTAGAGGGTTAACATGTTTGCAACTGGTAAAAGTTACAGAGGGCAAAAAGCTACAGCACTGTACCAATGAATTTAAACATCTGAAGTGCCCAATAAGGTCCAATATCTCAAAAGCCTATTTTCCCTAGGTATGGCATATTTTGAAAGTTGTACAGTATTAAAAGATGCATAAAAGTAAAGAATCAAAACCTTTAGATTGCTACATTCTACTTCTTTAACAACACATTTCTCTAACAACTCATATTTTTCTGTACTTTTACATTTAGCCCAGCTAAAGCTGTAGAAGGAGAGTTAAAGAGGTTCCTCATAAAAACATTTAAAAATATCATATAGACTGGAAGAAAAAGAAAATAACCGTACACAGGGAAAAGATCCAAGATTTACTTAGATGCAAAAGAGATGCAGTATATACAAAGGTTTCAAAATCACAATACCTTCTGTCTAGCCACGTCTACATGAGACGCTTACTGCACACTAGCTAATTACTACTGCACACTAGTGTTGCAGGACGCTAACCGTGATATGATGCTATTGAGCAGTAATAACGAACTACTGCACAGTCAGCATCACTTAGAAGCCGTGCAGAGATGCAACTGTGCAGTAATGCTCATTACTGTGTAGTCATTTAGTACAGACAGTCCTCGCACTTACAACATAATTGGTTCCTGAAAACTGCATCTTAAGTCAAAACATTGTAACCTGGAACCGATTTTCCCACAGGAAATAATGTTATAAATGGGGGGTGGGTTCCTGAACCAAGGCCCAATACCCTGTTTTCACCAAAAATACCCCAGAATTTTGTACTTGATCAATTATAGACGAGTAATATAGCTACATTAATGTATTTATATTGTAAATAACAATCATATTGATTTGGAAAGACTTCTTTGGGTTGACTTAGCTGGACTTCTTTAAGGGCTCTTGGTTGGACTTTTTGAAGGGTTCTTGGCTGGAGTCTTCTCGGGAGTCTCGGCTGCAGGTTTTTCTGGAGTCTTGTCTGCTCTCTCAAAGAAAGCGTCCAAAGAAATTTGGACAGATGTTCTCCAGGGAGATGGACAATGCAGCGAACATGTTCGCTGGCGTCACATCACGTTGGATCAAGCATTGTAAAGTCGAAACTGACATCAGAAAGTTGAAACAGGGTGTCAATTTATAAACATTTTAAGTGCAAAATATTGTAACTCGAAATGTTGTAAGTCAAGGACTGCCTGTACTTGATTATGCAAGTACTAAATGACTACTCAGTAACAAGTGTGCAATCAGTATCATGTAGACACAGCCTCTGACAGCCCAGTCATTATAAGAGAGTTTGGTTAGCAAGTGCAAAGCCATTGAAAGGATCTGACTTGCCCAATGGTTGTTAAAGTGGCATACAAGCATTGAAAAACCATGCCAAATCTAAAGTTCAGAAAAAGACCCAAAAATGATACACTACGTTTGTCAAGGAGACACATCAGTAACATTTCTGTTAAAAATGCTTTTAAAAGTAAAATATTCTTTGCAGTTTTATTAAAGATAACACAATTTGCATTTTCTTTACCAAAAGGGAAAAATAAAAACAAACAAAATCAGATTGTCAATTAATCTCTTACTATTGCATTTCCTAAAACAAATTAGGAAAATCTATTTTTAAATCGATCATCATAAACAAGCCTTTTGTCCTACATTCATACCTGCTGTTGTATTTTATCAGCAAGCCCAACAAAAATAAAGCAAATAACTAGATATACAAAGGAATGCAGCATAAAGAAATACATTTATTAATAAAGAAAAGAATTTCCAAACTTTAAAAACAACAAACAAACACTAAACACACATAATACAGGTTCTCTAATGAAAGCCTAACTGCTCTTTAGAATCAGTACCCTTTTGTGGAATGGGTGGGAAGCAAAATGATTTGCCATTATGGCTGCATACAGACATTTGAGGAGGTTAGAGGGAGATTAGTTCCAGTTAAAAATAGCCACCCAATTTAAAGTAAGTTGGGATGGGGGGACTAGCAGGGAGGGATTGGAGGGGTAGTTGGCATTTATGGGGGTGGTCAGGGGGGCAGGCAGCATCTGCAGGGGGGCTGGTAAAGCTCTGGTAGGATCAGGGCATCTTGCAAGGTCTGCAGAGGCTCTGCGCCCCATCCCCCAAGACTATGGAATATTTTTAGCCCACTGACTGTACCCACAAACAAACAACCCCCATGGCAAACCTAACCCCTATAACTCCCCCTACTGGAACTTACTTCCTCAACTTGCAACATTGCCAAACACTGATAAAAGCAGTACCAGAAATGGTTTGCACGGTGGGAGGGTTGATGGGTTGGTGGGGGTGGGAAGCTGGTCCCTGGGGGTGGGGTTTGTCCACCTAGGGGTGGAGAAAGGGGAGGATGCTAAAAATCACCCCATGAGAAGGAAGGGGTAAGAAAAGCACAGCCCCAGGACTGGGAGCTGTACAGAAGTTTGGGAAAGTTAGATCAGTCTAAAAAGGGCCAACCTGATCTAAATTAAACTACCTCAGAGGCAGACTTAACTAAGATTGAGACAGCCATTTTTAGACTGATCTAACCTTCCTGGAACTTCAGTACAGTTCACACTTAAAATCAAACTTACTAGGATCTAAAGTGTACGGTCTGTACCTGGATGAATTAAGTTAGATTGGGTGGCCATTTTTAACATGATCTAACCTCCCCTTAACCTCCATGAACGTCCGTATGCAGCCAATAGATATACTCCCAAATGCATGTAGAACATTGGTGTATACCTAAGTTTTTAATTTGTACTAGAAGACAAATTTTTCACATTTAGAACTGTAATGGAATAATTACTAAATATTAATGTAGGTACATCCAATTATTTTAGTTAATATATTTATACCATAATCAATCACTTTTAAATGTATTAAAGCACAGAAAAGACCGTTTAGGGTGATAAATACTGTAGTTACAAGGGCCATATATATAGCTAGATTGATGGATATAGCATGATATTAAAAATGTAGAAACAATGACATAGATCACAAAAGAAAATCCCTGTTGTAATTAAATACTGCAACACGATATATTTCTTAATTATATTCTTAATGGAGAATTTGCACCAATCCTATTTTTAACACAGCTGAACTGTTTTAAATGGTAGACTAGGAATTGTTCTATATTTACTAACCCTTTTTGAAAGTTTCTTCATGTTGGTATCATTTCTTTTGCAATACTGCAAGAATTCACATATCAGTCAATTATAAACCTGGATACATTAAAGATAAGCTTATCTAATCACAGTTTTAAAGCATGTTATAAACCTATACATATTACCAGCAAACTGATCTTATCATAACAGAAGTCCATAAAAATGCAAAGAGTTAACACTGAAAAAGTTAACTGTAGCAGAAATCTGTCCCAGTGCTATAGAGATGCACTTAAGTGTAATGCCAGGTCTTCAAATTTTTTCCTGATACTGACCAGCCAGACTGAACTACATTTACTTACTAAAATATGACCTCTCTAACAAACTGAAAAAAATAGTAATGGCCCTTGATTTTACTGTGTACTTCATTATAGTAGTTAAACTATCTTTTATTTACATATCATTATGAAATTTAATGGACTACATCTCAATTAAAAACTCCCTCACAAATCTAGAGAAGAAAACACACACAAATCCAACTCAGCAAGTATGGTTGCTTATACTGGCATAA